>NC_060143.1:28166764-28772014 GCF_021461385.2 Schistocerca piceifrons
ACAAGACTCAAACCAGGCTGAGCTGTTTGGAGAGGTCTGCCAGCGCGGTTTACATTTGCGTAACTTTGTGAGTGCGCGTACTTTCCGTAACTCTAAACGGCCCGCTATCGCACTCGTTTGAGTGCAGAAGTGCGACACCTGGGCCGCCGAGTGATATCGCCGCTTGTTCTGTGTGTATGCCGCCGATTCTGCTTAGGATTGGCTTATCTGCCGGCCGGCCGTAATCAGCTGCACCGCGTTTCCTGCTGTGCTGATAGCGCCTCTCGGCCGAGAGAAAGCTGCAATGTGGGAAATCCAGGTGGCGTGTTTACAAAACAAACACCTCACTGCCCCACTCCACCAGCCTCCGCCCTAAGCTGATAACAGCAGACACGCCCGCCTCCGATGGGCTCTACGCGACTGCTTTCAGGGCTGCGAAGTGCCGTTCACGCCCTATGTCACGCGACGTTGCGGTCGAGAGCTGCTCCCCTTGCTTGAGTTTCCACTGGAACCGTATTCGTCCGACTAGCTGAACGGCCATATACGTTGTACGACGGCACGCGTCCGACTAATCCAGAACGTATTGCGGCGTTGGCATGCTTCCATTGCACACGACCAAGTCGACCGCATAGGCCGTACACAGTCGACTGACGGACAAATCCCAGTAAAGTGGGATTGGGCGGAAGTGTGTTTGGGTGTGTTTCGCACTTAATTACGAACCGTGGACGTAGAGAAATCTTGTAAGTTTTATGAATGAGAGTACTGTGCAATATGCACCATCGTACAGAGGAAACTGATTGAAAATTGCGGAGGGTAAGATTGTGGAAGATACACTACTGGACATTAAAATTGCTACACCACGAAAATGACGTGCTACAGACGCGAAATTTAATCGATAGGAAGAAGATGCTATGATATGCTAATGATTAGCTTTTCAGAGACTTCACACAAGGTTAGCGCCGGTGGCGACACCTACAACGTGCTGACATGAAGAAAGTTTCCAACAAATTTCTCATACACAAACAGCAGTTGACCGGCGTTGCCTGGTGAAACGTTGTTGTGAAGTCTCATGTAAGGAGGAGAAATGCGTACCATCACGTTTCCAACTTCGATAAAGGTCGGATTCTAGCCTATCGCGATTTCGGTTAATCGTATCCCGACATTGCTGCTCGATTTGGTCGAGATCCAATGACTGTTAGCAGAATATGGAATCAATTAGCTCAGGAGGGTGATACGGAACGCCGTGCTGGATCGCAACGGCCTCGTATCACTAGCAGTCGAGATGACAGGCATCTTATACGCATGTCTGTAAACGGATCGTGCAGCCACGTCTCGATCCCCGAGTCAACAGACGGGAACGTTTGCAAGACCACAACCATCTGCACGAACAGTTCGACGACGTTTGCAGCAGCATGGACCATCAGCTCGGAGACCATGGCTGCGGTTACCCTTGATGCTGCATCACAGACAGGAGAGCCTGCAATGGTGTACTCAATGACGAACCTGGGAGCACGAATCGCAAAACGTCATCTTTTCAGATGAATCCAGGTTCTGTTTACAGCATCATAATGGTCGCATCTGTGTTTGGCGACATCGCGGTGAACGCGCATTGGAAGCGTGTATTCGTCATCGCCATACTGGCGTATCACCCGACGGGATGGTATGGGGTGCCATTGGTTACACGTCTCGGTCACCTCTTGTTCGCATTGACGGCACTTTGAACAGTGGACGTTACATTTCGGAAGTGTTACGACCCGTGGCTCTACCCTTTACTCGATCCCTGCGAAACCCTACATTTCAGCAGGGTAATGCACGACCGCATGTTGCAGGTCCTGTGCGGGCCGTTCTGGATACAGAAAATGTTCGACTGCTGCCCTGGTCAGCACACCAGATCTCTCACCAATACAAAACGTCTCATCCATTGACCAGAGCAATTGGCCCGTCACAAGCCAGCCACTACTCTTGATGAACTGTGGTATCGTGTTGAAGCTGCATGGGCAGCTGCACCTGTACACGCCATCCAAGCTCTGTTTGACTCAATGCCCAGGCGTATCGAGGCCGTTATTACGGCCAAAGGTGGTTGTTCTGGGTACTGATTTCTCAGGATCTATGCACCCAAATTGCGTGAAAATGTAATCACATGTCAGTTCTAGTATAATATATTTGTCCAATGAATACCCGTTTATTATCTGCATTTCTTCTTGGTGCAGCAATTTTAATGGCCAGTAGTGTAAATGGAAAAGCTAATGATAATGTAGCAAAGAACATAATACTGTGCTCTCAGCTTTACTAAATACGTGATAAGTGTCGTACCGAATACATTCAGCAAGACTGTTTAAAAGATTCTAGAACCGCATTTGAAAACAGAGTTGGAAGAACCTAAAAAGCTCCATAATCCAGTCTTGTGTACGTCTGTCAGATCATCCTAGTGATGCTTGATGAGAGAAACAGTACGGATGTCAGAGAAAGCACATATTGCGGTAATTTTCTATAGTATTTTCTGCCCTTTTGCACATTGCGAATACTCCGTTCAATAAGACTGTTTAAACATTCTTTTACTATATTTAGAATCAAAATTGAGAAGAACTCTTTTAACCAAACGTTCACGCTATGTAGCTAGTATCTTCTGAAGTACTCAAAACGCTTTAATTCATACACTTCCCCTGAGCAAACGAACGTCATAAATTTATCTCGGACGGAATGCACTGCACTGGCGCGATGGTTCTGGCCAGCATAAGCGTATCCTTCTGTCAAGTGTACTGGCTCGCCAGTGAATGCAGCTGCTAGTTCTTCCCCCTCCGTTACCATTATGAACTTAAGTAACAAGCATATTATCAGGCTTATCACTTTCAATATATGCTTTTGCAGTAATCTCCAGCTTCTAGTCGTTATTCCAAACGGACATTCCATCACTTGTCGAGTCTTAGCTCAAAGTAGTTTGCGTTGGTCCAAGTTCTGACATTGGTCTCAGTACGTAAGTCTTCAGTTCAGTCACCTCTCTACTTTTGCGGTGCTGTGACGATTGTTCCTCGGCTGTAGGGGGGAGCTTCGTCGGCTACTTGTAGTCGCAAGATTATACAGACAACCTATTACTCGGACGAATACGGTTCCAGTGGATGTCCAGGCTAAGTCTCTTCACAAACGGCCAACAGTGGAAGTTTTTGCTACATTCAGCCCACACCTCGCGCCCTAAGACTCCAGCCTTTCCACCTGCTCCAACTATCTGATAAAACTGGAAAGATATGAATTTCCAGGCTGAAGTCTCAAATCACTCTCACTGTATCTATTGCTTTGTCAAAACACAATTTTGCAACAGGCTCGTAAATTATCCTTTGCGCCTATTTGCGCCATCTGTTCTGCCACTGAGAACAAATAACAGCAATGGTTGAATTATTCATAAAGTAAAGATTGTGATAAGAACATTAATTTAGTAATTTTTCTTACTTAACTTATTGTCTTTATTAGATGTACTTCGACGACTTTGTTGGCTTAACAACTAGAGGTATATCTCTGCATGCGGAACGATATTCAGGTTTTAGTTCAAACTAAGTACGCGAAGAAACTTGTTGCGGTCACTTTACCTTCCACATGCTGTTGTTGTTGCGGTCTTCAGTCCAGAGACTGGTTTGATGCAGCTCTCCATGCTATTCTATCCTGTGCACCCTCCATGCTTCCCTCGAACACTGAATTGGGGATCCCTTGATGACTCAGAACGTGTCCCACCAAACGATCCCTTCTTCTTGTCAAGTTGTGCCACAAACTACTCTTCTCCCCGGTTCTAATCAGTACCTCCTCAATAGTTATGTGATCTACCCATCTAATCTTCAACACTCCTCTGTAGTACCACACTTCTAAAGCTTCTATTCTCTTCTTGTCTGCACTGTTTATCGTCTATGTTTCACATCCATACATCGCTACACACCATACAAATACTTTCATAAAAGCCTTCCTGACACTTAAATCTATACTCGATGTTAACAAATTTCTCTTCTTCAGAAATGATTTACTTGCCATAGCCAATCTAAATTTCATGTCGTATCTACTTCTACCATCATCAGTTATTTTGCTCCCTAAATAGCAAAATTCATTTACTACTTTATTTGCTTCTTTTCCTGATCTAATATCCTCAGCATTATCTGATTTAATTCGACTACATTCCTTTATCCTCGTTTTGCTTTTGTTGATATTCATCTTACATCCTCCTTTCAAGACACTGTCCATTCCGCTCAACTACTATTCCACGTTCTCTGGTGTCTCTGACAGACGGACGGAGTGGCCGAACGGTTCTAGGCGCTTCAGTCTGGAACCGCGAGACCGCTACGGTCGCACGTTAGCATCCTGCCTCGGGTATGGATGTATGTGATGTCCTTAGGTTTAAGTAGTTCTAAGTTCTAGGGGACTGATGACCTCAGATGTTAAGTCCCATAGTGCTCAGAGCCATTTGAACCATTTCTTTTGTCTCTGACAGAATTACGATATCGTCGGCAAATACTCAAAGTTTTTAATTCTTCTCCGCGGATTTTAATTCCTACTCCAAATTTTTCTTTAATTTCCTTTGCTGCTTCCTCAATATACGGATTGAATAACATACTTTTCCTTTTTTTTTTTTGTCATCAGTCTCCTGGCTGGTTTGATGCGACCCGCCACGAATTCCTCTTCATCTCAGAGTAGCACTTCCAATCTACGTCCTCAATTATTCGCTGGATGTATTCCAATCTCTGTCTTCCTCTACAGTTTCCGCCCTCTACAGCTCCCTCTAATACCATGGAAGTCATTCCCTCATGTCTTAGCAGATGTCCTATCATCCTTTCCCTTCTCCTTATCAGTGTTTTCCACATATTCCTTTCCTCTCCGATTCTGCGTTGGTGGCGCCGGTGGCGACACCTACAACGTGCTGACATGAGGAAAGTTTCGAACCGATTTCTCATACACAAACGGCAGTTGACCGGCGTTGCCTGGTGAAACGTTGTTGTGATGCCTCGTGTAAGGAGGAGAAATGCGTACCATCACGTTTCCGACTTTGATAAAGGTCGGATTGTAGCCTATCGCGATTGCGGTTTATCGTATCGCGACATTGCTGCTCGCGTTGGTCGAGATCCAATGACTGTTAGCAGAATATGGAATCGGTTGGTTCAGTAGGGTAATACGGAACGCCGTGCTGGATCCCAACGGGCTCGTATCACTAGCAGTCGAGATGACAGGCATCTTATCCGATGGTGTACTCAACGACGAACCTGAGTGCACGAATGGCAAAACGTCATTTTTTCGGATGAATCCAGGTTCTGTTTACAGCAACATGATGGTCGCATCCGTGTTCGGCGACATCGAGGTGAACGCACATTGGAAGCGTGTATTCGTCATCGCCATACTGGCGTATCACCCGGCGTGATGGTATGGGGTGCCATTGTTTACATGTCTCGGTCACCTCTTGTTCACATTGACAGCACTTTGAACAGTGGACGTTACATCAAACATCGATGAAGAAATCGCAAGAAAATACTTTCGGCTCATAGTGCAATGCTAAAAAACTTACAACGCTGCGCAACAGGTAACGCCTCTTCCACTGCCGACAAGCAAATTTTGGGTTTCTAGGAATACATAACTTTATTTATGAAATGCCACATTTGCATACCCCTTAAGTATAATACAGCATACCAGTTAAACACAGAACCAATCAAAATATAAGTGAGTAATATCTTACTAATTCGTGCCAATAGAGGCACGCTTGTGTACAGATTCTGTGTTTTATTAAAACAGACTTTCGTCGTAAGGTTATCATTGGTAGTTTTATTTCATTTCTTATAATACAGTGTACAATTTTCGTAAGGTTTCTTTTAATGTTGTTAAGACAGTAGTAAATGTTGTGACTTGGCAAGACAGCCAAGTCACAATGAGAGGAAGCCGAAAGGCACACGTTAAGCTCACGCAGATTGGCGTGAGGTCTGGAACAGTTAAAGGAATTAATAGTAGCAAATAAAGTACGTAGTTGATGTAATACTTAACTTTAATCCACAATTGTAGAACATCTCTCTTGACGGTACGTGTTATAACCACAATATAAAATAATATCAAATGCTATGGCGCCTTGCTAGGTCGTAGCAAATGACGTAGCTGAAGGCTATGCTAACTATCGTCTCGGCAAATGAGAGCGTAGTTGTCAGTGATCCATCTCTGGCTAAGTCGGCTGTACAATTGGGGCGAGTGCCAGGACGTCTCTCTAGAACTGCCGTGTGGTGGCGCTCGGTCTGCTATCACTGACAGTGGCGACACGCAGGTCCGACGTATACTACCGGACCGCGGCCGATTTAAAAGGCTACCACCTAGCAAGTGTGGTGTCTGGCGGTGACACCACAGTAAACATGAGAGAGAAATTAATCATCAACGATATTCGCGACTTCTGTGATGTTATCTATAACAGTCTGATAATGCGAATGCAGTTTATTGATTACATGCATGTAGAAAACTTGTTCTGAGTTAAAGCTGTCAATCAAGGTTTGAAGATGAAAAAATGCCACTGCCACACGACAGCTAATATAGAAAATACTTTTCTGACGTATTTTAGCACGATGCACTCCCTATATATAATACAAAAGTTTCGAGAATAATCTGCTACCTGTCCATCTATTAAACCTGAAAAGAACAAAATGTCGCAGAAGTTAGCCCTTTTTCCACATGCGACTATTTTGGGTTGAGAAGTGAAGGAAATTATGTTCAAAGTTCCATTTGATTGATAACTTCAGCAGACAGCAGAATTGCGTTTTAAAAAATGTAGCAGTGAACGTACTCGAACTTGCGACCTCTTATCTACAGCTCGCGACGCTTACCATTACACTACTCGCTGACACGTACCTGCAGTATATTCAGAAGTCAAAAACAATTGCTCCAGAAATTACGCATTCCACATGGCCAGATCTAGACTTCTGAGAGACAGACAGTTACAGCTTTTCTTTTGCACTGCACGACGTTTTCAACAAACAGATAGCGCAATAGAGTTGCTGAAGTGGAAAGGAACCCTTCCTATTTAAATTTCTGCATCCTGTACTATTGACAGTTCTGTGTAGGTGGCAGTTACGTGATTTTATTTCGGTGATTACAAAATAGAGACGAATGCATGCTCTGGGTAGCCGAGGCAACTAGTTCATGACGATTCAGTCAACCAAGTAAATGAATGTACTGAACATGCTGCAAACCACTACAGCGAGCCTGTGCGTCAGAATTCTCATCCAGTGTGGCGCAACGGCGTTCTGATAGAAAAGTGAGCGACGGAGAAGAGGGTTTGGTTGACTGTTGGATTGATGATAGGTTCATATACTTATGATCTGGGTTCGATTCCAACTTCTGCTGATGATTTTTGATAGGGAGAGACAGATTCTGTTCTCTTTGGGCTACGCCAAGTGATGAAGTTATAATGGCATTGTGGTCTGAAATTCACATTAAACATGATATTCCTTCTATACCAAGTAGACGTTAGGCTGAACCCCAATAAAATCAGGAGTGGCGACATGTAGAAACTCTATCACCAGTAACCTTTCTTATACTAGTTATTTATCTCTAGTGACGAAACAAACGCTATGTAGGGTCACAGGACACTTATTCCATCCTTTATTTGAGCTTCTGTATGTCGATAAAATTGATTCTGGACTGGGAATGCAACTCAGACCGCCCTTAACGCGGAATTTGATCCCTTCGTGATGATACCGCTCGACTACAATTTGTTGTTTGTTCAAAACTGCATATTCCTCAACATCCCCACATATTGCGCGTGAATGGATTCGAATCTTGGCCCGGCACTAAAGTTTTCATTATGTATTATCAAGCTCTAGCATGAGAACACCTATCTGCTGGTGGATAATAATTTTGATTTTTAATGTATTTTAATTCGTTGTCAACATTAACGATATCTCACGTTTTTGACTCCCAGTCAGACACAGAACTATTTGCGATATCACTATAAGTTCAAGGATGTTATTCCGAGCTGCTGGTGGAGAAAAATTCGGTAGCTGACGTCTGTTTGTGTGTAGTCGACAACGATATGTCTGGGGTTCGATTCCCAGTCAGCACTGAACTCTTCGTCATATTATTTCTAGTTCAAACATGCTCACATGTTGCTGAAGGTGAAACAAACCCATATTTAACGTTCGTTTCCTCTAGAATATAATATCGATGGGTGCCGGGTTGGAGTCCTGGGAAGGAAAAAATTAGTATTTCGTCTCGTCATTTCAGTTAAAACATCTAGCTACTGCCGAGAAAATCCGACATATCACAGTTGATTGTGCTTCGATATCAATCCGATTCAGTCCTGGGTTCTAATCCCTGTCCAACACAAAGCTTTACCTCACGGCATTTCAAGTAAGTTACTTACGAAGAAGCAATATTTAACATCTCTCGTAGTTCGTTAACAGGGACAATAGACGCTGGGTAGTAATTCCGGCCTGTTAAAAAGTTTACGTTTTCTAATTTCAAGTATATATTTGCTTACTGATACTGTCTAAAATCGAGGTATATCACTCTCTGTATGCCTAGTCAGGAATGATTGTTAGTTTCCGTCAGACACTAAAGATTTGCTTAGTCTGCATAACCTGGGTTTGAATCGATTTACAGAACGAGACGGTTCGTCGTGTCATTTGAAGTTCATACATATTCTCAACTAGCTGCTCGTGAATAATTTAAATTTTTAATGTCATTTTGTGTTAAATAATAAGTACGGTATGTTACTTCCAAGAGTAAATCATGAATACGACGAACTTACTACGTGCATTACCTATCTGACGTAATAATGAGAGTGGTAAAGTTTCAGGTATGTCATTTATTGTAATAAATGTGAGCTTAGAAGCCTTAAGATCAGTCTTATCTGTGATAAGGTGTTCCCTGATATTTGTACTATCATGGTATTACTTTACATCTTGAGTTATTGCGATACAGAGCAGTGTTTTCTAGTGGAGCTATGTTGGAACCATTTTCAATAGTCAAACGACTGTACCGAGGAGCGATTAGATGGTTCAAATGGCTCTGAGCACTATGGAACTTAACATCTGTGGTCATCAATCCCCTAGAACTTAGAACTACTTAAACCTAACTAACCTAAGGGCATCACACACATCCATGCCCGAGGCAGGATTCGAACCTGCGACCGTAGCAGTCGCGCGGTTCCGGACTGAGCGCCTAGAACCGCTAGACCACCGCGGCCGGCAAGAGCGATTAAAGGACCGGCTAGACAGCTGCGTTATGCGGGTTGCATGCGAATCAGGCGAAATGCAATTCAGATCGTTCGGATACTTTTGAGCACGACTGTACATTCTCAGAAATTTTTCCTCAAATTAGGGCCGATATTTGATATTAGTAGACTTCTATTGGCCAGGAATGCCTTTTTTGCCGTCTGCTTTTGATGTCCTCCTTCCTCTGTCCGTCATTTTGTTTTACTGCCCAGGAAGCAGAATTCCTTATCTTGATCTACTTCATGAACATCTGTCTTGATGTTAAGTTTCTCACTGTTCTCATTTCTACTGCTTCGCATTACCTACGTCTTTCTTCGATTTACTCTCAGTCCATACTGTGTACTCATTAGACTGTTCATTCCGTTCAGCATATCACATAATTCTTCTTCATTCTCACTCAGCACAACAATGACATCAGCGAATCGTATCATTGAAATCCTTTCACCTTGAAATTTTAATTCCACTCCTGAACCTTTCTTTAATTTCCGTCATTGCTTCCTCGATATACAAAGTGAACAGTAGAGGAGAAAGGCTACAACCTTGTCTTACGTCTCTCCCTGTAGCTTACCGCTACTTTTTTCGTAACTTCGAACATCTTGCACCATTTTACATTGTCGAACTCTTTTTCTACGTCGACAAATCCTTTGAACGTGTCTTGATTTTTCTTTAGTATTGCTTCCATTATTAACTGCAGCGTCAGAATTGCCTCTCTCGTGCCTTTACCTTTCCTAAAGCCAAACTCATCGTCATCTAGTTCATCCTCAATTTTCTTTTCTATTCTTCTGTATATTATTCTTGTAAGCAACTTGGATTCATGAGCTGTTAAGCTGATTGTGCTATAATTGTTGCACTTGTCAGCTCTTGCCATCTTCGGAATTGTGTGGATGATGCTTTTTCGAAAGTCAGATGGTACGTCGCCTGATTCATACATTCTACACACCAACGTGAACAGTCGTTTTGTTGCCACTTCCCCCGATGATTTTAGAAATTCTGATGGAATGTTATCTATCCCTTTTGCGTTATTTATTCTTAAGTCCTCCAAACCTCTTTTAAATTCTGATTCTAATACTGGATCCCCTATCTATTCTAAATCGAGTCCTGTTTCTTCTTCTGTCACATTAGACAAAAACTTCTCCCCCATAGAGGCTTTCAGTGTATTGTTTCCATCTCTCCGCTCTCTCCTCTGCATTTAATAGTGGAATTCCCGTTGCACTCTTAAAGTTACCACCCTTCCTTTTAATGTCACCGAAGGCTGTTTTGACTTTCCTCTACGCTGAGTCTGTCCTTCTGACAATCATGTCTTTTTCAATGTCTTCACATTTTTCATGCAGCCATTTCGTTTCAGCTTCCCTGCACTTCCTATTTATTTCATTCCTAAGCGACTTGTATTTCTGTATTCCTTAGTTTCCCGGAACATTTTTGTGCTTCTTCCTTTCATTAATCAGTTGAAGTATTTCCTTTGTTACCCATGGTTTCTTCGCAGTTACCTTCTTTGTACCTATGTTTTCCTTCCCAAATTCTGTGATGACCTTTTTTAGAGATGTCCATTCGTCTTCAACTGTACTGCCTACTGAGCTGTTCCTTATTGTCGTATCTACAGCCTAAGAGAACTTCAAGGGTGTCTCGTCATTCCTTAGTATTTCCATATCCCACTTTCTTGCGTATTGATTCTTCCTGAGTAATGTTTTAAACTTCAGCCTACTCTTCATCACTACTATATTGTGATCTGAGTCTATATCTGCTCCTGCGTACGCCTTACAATCCACTATCTGATTTCGGAATCTCTGTCTGACCATGATGTAATCTAACTGAAGTCTTCCTGCAGCACCTGGCCTTTTCTAAGTATACCTCCTCCTCTTGTGATTCTTCAAAAGGATATTCGCTATTACTAGCTGAAACTTGTTTCAGAACTCAGTCTTTCTGCTCTCTCATTTCTTGTCATTAGCCCATATTCTCCTGTAACCTTTTCTGCTACTCCTTCCCCTACAACTGTATTCCAGTTCCACATCACTATTATATTTTCATACCCCTCTATATACTGTATTACCCTTTCAATATGCTCACACACTTTCTATATCTCTTCAATTTCAGCTTGCGATGTCGGCATGTATACCTGAACTATTGTTGTCAGTGTTGGTTTGCTGTCGACTCTTTTCAGATATAACATTTAAAGATTGGTATTGTGCTGTGTCAGAATGGTGAGAATTAAAACCTTTCACATAAAACATTCAATTCTCATCATTCTGACACAGCACAATATCAACATTCAAATAGATCTGAACTCAGAATGTGACATGCACACAATATAGTAACTTCCCAGTAACCACATACAACTATCAACCACTAACAGCCAAGAAGAACCAAGACAATATACGCGAGCGGCGTTCAATAAGTACTGCAACACATTTTTTTCCCACGAATTTCGACTGAAAAAATGTAGAATTTCTTGTGAAACTTTGTGGGAAGTTTCAATACTTGGAGGCGCTACACGTTGCCTTCAAAACAGCGCCTGTACCGGAGATGCATTCTAAGCAGAGAGCTGTCATTGAGTTTCATTTGACGGAAAACCAGAGCACCGTGTGTTTTCATAGGCACTTTCAGAATGTCTGCTGGTGAACATTGTAAGATGGCAAGAACTATGCCCCTTACATGAAGTCATTGAAGATCACCTAACTCACGTTGAGCGAACAGTAGGGCTGAACAAAAATGACTGACAAGGCACAATGCATCTTGTAGAGGGTATAGTATGGAAGTATTGGAATAATAAATGTTGGGGGATGGTTTTAAAGTAATTCAAGCGACATGAAAACTTTGTGGAAACGCGTCGATTTAATGGAGGCTAGTTTACCCCAGGGAAGTATTCAGAGTTGATAGCCGACGGGTGGCGGCGCACGGCTGCGGAGCGGCGAAGGCAAGTGACAATAAGCAGCTTAGGGCGGCTCAAGCTCTGAGAAAGCGGTAACGGGGCGCGGCCTCCAGCTGCCTTAAGATGACAGTGAGGGGGTGGTTGACCCCATGCTGGTGTACCGGAAAGCCGACGGAGAACTTGTATGCCTGTTGGTAAATGTCTGTCGTTCCGTTTTCAGTGAAACATGCGTGAAAGCCGCTCAAAGCTACGGTGGAGCGGTCAACAGAGGCCGAAATATGCGTGTTCGTGACTATAGCAACGTCATGCTGAATTCACGGTCCGCAGAGTCTGAAGTAAATCAGGTGAAGAGCGACAGAATGACATACGCCGGCCTCCGATGGGAACGTAGGACCAAGGAATTTGAAGTATGCTCCTGGGACTCAGAATTTCGGAAAAATTGGTGTTTTATGCAAATGCTAACCTTGATGGGTGGCCTGGGAGGCGCTAAATAGCAGAATTTGGGAGGAAGGGAAATTTTGTGGGAATTTCTTCACTTCCCAGAGCAGGCATTGGTCAGCATTGGGAAGCAACACATAATGAACGTGACTTCATCTACATCCACATTTATACTCCGCAAGCCACCCAACGGTGTGTGGCGGAGGGCACTTTACATGCCACTGTCATTACCTCCCATTCCTGTTCCAGTCGCGTATGGTTCGCGGGAAGAACGACTGTCTGAAAGCCTCTGTGTGCGTTATAATCTCTCTAATTTTACATTTGTGATCTCCTTGGGAGGTATAAGCACGGGGAAGCAATATATTTGATACCTCATCCAGAAACGCACCCTCTCGAAACCTGGCGAGCAAGCTACACCGCGATGCAGAGCGCCTCTCTTGCAGAGTCTGCCACTTGAGTTTGTCAAACATCTCCGTAACGCTATCACGGTTACCAAATAACCCTGTGACGAAACGCGCCGCTCTTCTTTGGATCTTCTCTATCTGCTCCGTCAACCCGATCTGGTACGGATCCCACACTGATGAGCAATACTCAAGTGTAGGTCGAACGAGTGTTTTGTAAGCCACCTCCTTTGTTGATGGACTACATTTTCTAAGCACTCTCCCAATGAATCCCAACCTGGTACCTGCATTACCAACAATTAATTTTATATGATCATTCCACTTCAAATCGTTCTGCACGCATACTCCCAGATATTTTACAGAAGTAACTGCTACCAGTGTTTGTTCCACTATCATATAATCATACAATAAAGGATCCTTCTTTCTATGTATTCGCAATACATTACATTTGTCTATGTTAAGGGTCTGTTGCCACTCCCTGCACCAAGTGCCTATCCGCTGCAGATCTTCCTGCATTTCGCTACAATTTTCTAATGCTGCAACTTCTCTGTATACTACAGCATCATCCACGAAAAGCCGCATGGAACTTCCGACACTATCTACTAGGTCATTTATATATATTATATATATATATATTGTGAAAAGCAATGGTCCCATAACACTCCCCTGTGGCACGCCAGAGGTTACTTTCACGTCTGTAGACGTCTCTCCATTGATAACAACATGCTGTGTT
Organism: Schistocerca piceifrons; assembly: GCF_021461385.2. Classification (NCBI taxonomy): domain Eukaryota; kingdom Metazoa; phylum Arthropoda; class Insecta; order Orthoptera; family Acrididae; genus Schistocerca; species Schistocerca piceifrons. The sequence continues at coordinate 28,180,397 of NC_060143.1, forward strand.
CTGTTTGCTAAAAACTCTTCAATCCAGCCACACAGCTGGTCTGATATTCTGTAAGCTCTTACTTTGTTTATCAGGCGACAGTGCGGAACTGTATCGAACTCCTTCCGGAAGTCAAGAAAAATAGCATCTACCTGGGAGCCTGTATCTAATATTTTCTGGGTCTCATGAACAAATAAAGCGAGTTGGGTCTCACACGATCGCTGTTTCCGGAATCCATGTTGATTCCTACATAGTAGATTCTGGGTTTCCAAAAACGACATGGTACTCGAGCAAAAAACTTGTTCTAAAATTCTACAACAGATCGACGTCAGAGATACAGGTCTATAGTTTTGCGCATCTGCTCGACGACCCTTCTTGAAGACTGGGACTACCTGTGCTCTTTTCCAATCATTTGGAACCTTCCGTTCCTCTAGAGACTTGCGGTACACGGCTGTTAGAAAGGGGGCAAGTTCTTTCGCGTACTCTGTGTAGAATCGAATTGGTATCCCGTCAGGTCCAGTGGACTTTCCTCGGTTGAGTGATTCCAGTTGCTTTTCTATTCCTTGGACACTTATTTCGATGTCAGTCATTTTTTCGTTTGTGCGAGGATTTAGAGAAGGAACTGCAGTGCGGTCTTTCTATGTGAAACAGCTTTGGAAAAAGGTGTTTAGTATTTCAGCTTTACGCGTGTCATCCTCTGTTTCAATGCCATCATCATCTCGGAGTGTCTGGATATGCTGTTTCGAGCCACTTACTGATTTAACGTCAGACCAGAAGTTCCGAGGATTTTCTGTCAAGTCGGTACACAGAATTTTACTTTCGAATTCACTGAACGCTTCACGCATAGCCCTCCTTAACGCTAACTTTGACATCGTTTAGCTTCTGTTTGTCTGAAAGGTTTTGGCTGCGTTTAAACTTGGAGTGAAGCTCTCTTTGCTTTCGCAGTAGTTTCATAACTTTGTTGTTGTACCTCGGTGGGTTTTTCCCGTCCCTCACAGTTTTACTCGGCACGTACCTGTCTAAAACGCATTTTACGATTGCCTTGAACTTTTTCCATAACCACTCAACATTGTCAGTGTCGGAACAGAAATTTTCGTTTTGATCTGTTAGGTAGTCTGAAATCTGCCTTCTATTACTCTTGCTAAACAGGTAAACCTTCCTCCCTTTTTTTATATTCCTATTAACGTCCACATTCAGGGATGCTGCAACGGCCTTGTGATCACTGATTCCCTGTTCTGCACATACAGAGTCGAAAAGTTCGGGTCTGTTTGTTATCAGTAGGTCCAAGATGTTATCTCCACGAGTCGGTTCTCTGTTTAATTGCTCGAGGTAATTTTCGGATAGTGCACTCAGTATAATGTCACTCGATGCTCTGTCCCTACCACCCGTCCTAAACATCTGAGTGTCCCAGTCTATATCTGGAAAATTGAAATCTCCTCCTAAGACTATAACATGCTGAGAAAATTTATGTGAAATGTATTCCAAATTTTCTCTCAGTTGCGCTGCAATTGGCGTAAGTGATTTTGCTGGAGGGGAAACCGAGGCGTAGAGCGGACTGGGAGAAGTCCCGGTAGAGGTCTTCCGTTCCCAGCTTGCCTAAAGTGCGGACGTGGTGTTCTTTACTCAGCTTGCCTGAGAAAGAGTGAGCATCTCTGCAGTTTAAGACTTAGCAAATATGGAACGATTGAGCTTGGAGATAGAAAGTTTTGGTTCACCTATGTACTGAGTAGGATAGCTAGGAGTGAATAGATGAGTGCAGCCTTGCAGCACCAAGAGGCCGGCCAACGTCCGCACAACGACGACGCCCCGCCACACTGAATTCGGTGATATTGCGCCTGCTCTGGCTTGAGTTAGACCACTGATTAATGTGTTGGATCGGCAAAATTTCCACGAGGGTTTCATGGGCCGTGTATTGTAGAATTCTTCTCGCACTTCGCATTACGCCTGGGTCGGTCGACAGAAATTAATTTTGATTTATCATGCTTTACTCCACGTAAACGCAATTTATTCCCACTGCCGGTTAGGACAGTCATGTAATGTGATGATTGAAAGTCGTGTGTTAAAATAAATTTGTGCTAATCGACTGCATCTGTTTTCAATCATACAGTTGAAATCTCAAGTCACTTTCTTAATTAATTTCATGTTCAACATTTGCATCTGGTGTTCAATAGCTGAATATAACATCAATGTGCATCATTTTTTAACTAAAAGGGATCAATTCTGAATCAATTAATGTCAACACTGCCACCGCAGTTCAATCAGGAGTCACAGGGCTTTGTTACTTTCTTTGCGTTATCCGATATTGCGGAAGTTTTGCACTCTCTGTTGATCTGTTAGTCAATTAGCTGTGGTGAATACGGTGTCACCGCCAGACATCACACTTGCTAGGTGGTAGCTTTAAATCGGCCGCGGTCCATTAGTACATGTCGGACCCGCGTGTCGCCACTGTCAGTGATCGCAGACCGAGCGCCGCCACACGGCGTACTAGCACTCGCCCCAGTTGTACGGACGACTTAGCTAGCGATGCAACACTGACGAAGCCTCGTTTATTTGCAGAGAAGATAGTTAGAATAGCCTTCAGCTAAGTCAATGGCTACGACCTAGCAAGGCGCCATAGCAATTGATAGTTATCGTATGAAGCATGTCTCATGAAGAACGATGTATACAAATGATGGATTAAAGTTAAGTATTCCAGCAGCTACGTACTTTTCTTTATAGCATTCATTACGTATCCTGTTTCAGACCTCACGCCAGGCTGCGTGAGTTTAAGCGCGTGCCTTTCGGTTACCCGTCACTGTGGACTGGCTGTCTTGTCAGTCCACAACAGTGAACACACTCTAAAACCAGATAAGTGACGGGTGGGGTGTTAAAACATCAGTGCGATGAGTCCGTCATCGCCGGCCGGTGTGGCCGAGCGGTTCTAGGCGCTTCAGTCTGGAACTGCGCGACTGCTACGGATGCAGGTTCGAATCCTGCCTCGGGCATGGATGTGTGTGATGTCTGTAGGTTAGTTAAGTTTAAGTAGTTCTAAGTTCTAGGGGACTGATGACCTCAGAAGTTAAGTCCCATAGTGCTCAGAGCCATTTGAACCATTTTGAAGTCCGTCATCATCGCAACAAGGACGCGCAAATCTGTCCGATCTTCCGCGTGCTGATCGGTCGCATACAGCTGTGACTCTTACGATGTTAGAACGTGCGTACCCTCATTTTCGAGGTGATTGACGGATCACATTCATACACCTCGCTGCTCAGATGGACGTCTCTATTGATAGTACTGACACACTCGACGACCAGTTGGGATGCTCAAAGGTGTAGGCCTGCTGGATTCCTCGCCGCCTAACAAAAGACCATAAAGAGAAACGAAGAAAGATTTGTGGGATTGCTTGCGCGTACGAAGCTGATGGTGACAATTTTTTGTGCAACTTCGTCACAGTCGCTGAAAAATGGGGTCATCACTTCGAAACGGAAACAAAACGGCAATCCATGGGGTGGCGCCACACCACCTCTACTGAGAAGAAAAATTTCGAAGCCGCACTCACACACGGTACGCTCTTCTGGGATTCTGAAGGGGTTACTCTGTCTGCTGTCCTCCATCATGGTGCAAGCGTATTGCGCTACTCTGAGGAAATTGAAGAAACGTCTTCAGCTTGTTCGTCGCCAAAAAATTTCAAACGAACTTCTCCTTCTCGATGATAGCTCAAGGCCTCAAAGAAGTATGCTCAACCGAGAGGAGGTCACAAAACTTCATTGGACTGTTATTCCTCATCCACGCTACAGCCGAGATCTCGCACCTCCCGACTTCCGTCTGTTTGGCCCAATGAGGGATGCACTCCCCGGGAAATGATGGGGATGTTATTGATGCAGCAAGACGTTGGTTCCGTTGTCTGCCAGTAGAGTCCTACCATGCGGGCATACAGGCCCCAGTAAGATGGCGCCAGACCGTCGAGTTGAACAGGAGATTATGTTGAAAAATAGGCTTTCGTAATCAAAAGAAAAAAAATGTTCAAATGTGTGTGAAATCTTATCTGACTCGACTGCTAAGGTCATCAGTCCCTAAGCTTACACACTACTTAACCTAAATCATCCTAAGGGCAAATACACACACATCCATCCCCGAGGGAGGACTCGAACCTCCGCCAGGGGCCCAGCCGCACAGTCCAAGTCTGCAGCGCCCCAGACCGCTCGGCTGATCCCGCGCGGCTAATCAAAAGAGCTGGGAATAATATGGTGCATTGGGATCCTGATTATAACCAACCATTTTTTCAGAAAAAAAGTGTTGCGTTTATTGAACACCCTCGCAGATGCAGATGTAGAATACTCCATCATTTAACTGTGATGGCTGGCGTTCTGCTTCGTTGCGTTGACGTCTGGTGTGACTTGGCCCTCACTCGGCAAGGAGAACCGTAGACCTGGCCGTAGCGGGACTCGATCACGTGCATAGGTACAGCCAGTTCCAGTTCAAAGCAGCGTGGAGTGCCAGCATTGGTAGCGATGGCGTAAAACGGCTTTGCAGACAGCCCCGACGGCTTGATGTTCACTGTCTTACATTTATCGACAACGAAAAGGAGAAAGCGGTGACAGTGCTGTGTGAGGAAAGGTGCAACCAAGGTACTGGAGTGCGGCGATGGCGGTCAAATTACAGCAGGAAGGATACGAGGCTGTACGGAGTGAGAGATTCATCTGCCCCAAAGATGAAGAAGCCGAGTGCACACAATAAATACTCCACTGACCGTGTAGATAAAAGTTTTATTAGGCAGCATTTTCTGCAATACCATGAACAATGCAAAGAAATATCAGCACTGAGAAAACTTTACAGCTTTTGTCCCACACAACAGGGCTAACAAGGTATGCTCTTAGATAAACTACTCTGTGGGACTTAGTTTTGAAAGTGCCAGAATACACGAATCATCAAGTGCGTTTCAAAAAAGGTATGCTATGTTTGATTTTCGCGAGATAGTGAAACATCAGAATTAAATAAGGCAGCGGTTATTCAGACGAAAAATAAATTCATACACATTACACTGTGAATAAGTGTTGTGTCAGTGATAGTATGTGACATATTATTGTAAAACAAAATGACAGTCGCAGTTTAATTATTATGTTATGTGTAGTATTGGCGTATAGACGTGTAGTCTGAGAGACTAGTGCACTTGTAAGAATAACGAATTATACGCTGTCCCCCCCCCCCTTCCTGTTTATCGGGTGTTATCACGTCTTGTTGCGATCTTCCAGGTAATATTTCATACTTGGAAGTACATTCTAAGCACATACAAAACTTGCCTGAACCTGTGTGATTCTGAATCGCTAAGTTTACTGTATCTGTTATGGTACTCCGTAATAAGCGACCACTTCCTTTCATGTTTGTCTGCGCTTGTAGTATAGTAGCATTCCTACACAGCAGTATTCCAGATTTTGAGAGGTGATAGTACGGATAAAAACAAGGAAATGTCCATTAAACATGGGCTCTAAAATGTATACTTTAAAAGTTATCAGCACTTGTTTGTCCGATTCGCTACTGTGAAACGCAACTTTCTTACTGAAAACTTTACGAAAAAGCTACAGAGTGCAATGAACAAATAAGTAAACAAGTGAGAACATGTTATTCAGTTACTGTGTAACAGCAGACCTAATGTAATCCGTCGGCTATAACATACGACCTGCATTTGTGAGCCATTCTGAAAGGGGTGCTCAATAGAGTGTACATTTATAGTAACGCAAGCTTCTGTCTGACGTCTTGGGGAATCACACTATCTCTGAAAACTCTCATGGATGCGTTGGCAGACATTCATGACACGTTCCTGTGTTAGTGCATCATTAATGGGGCTTCCATACAACCAAGATTTCAAGTGCTCCCAAAACAAAAAATCCAACGGACTGAGGCCGAAAAAACGAGATGGCCAATGCACTGAACCTACCCGACCAATCCACTGCCAATCAAATGTCTGTCTGAGGTGTCCTCGAATGTTTCGGAGAAAATGGGTTGGTGCTCCATCGTGCATTAACCACATTTCCAGCTATTGTAGGAATAATACCACCTCTAGCAGGACAGGCAAATCGTGTGGTAGGTAGTGACCACGCCACGCGACAATCCCTGTTTCGTAGTATGAGAGGTGATACCAGTCTATCACCAATAATTCCTTCCTATACATTACCTGGAGATGGCCGCTGAGCCTTGCTTCTTCAACTGCTTATGGATTTGTCTCAGCCCACACTTGTTGGTTATGAAAACTGACAATTTCGTGTGAAACCATCCTCGTATATGAACAGTATCTTTGTTGTGTTTAATGGGTCTTCACCACATCTTTTCAACAGCCATTGATAGAACTGCGTTCTGGCAGGCTGATCTTTTTGCCGAAGGACTTGGATACGCTGCACATGATATTGGTATAGTAGCTGTTCATCCAGGATTGCCCAGACTACAGGGTGAAAAGTATTTAAACCGGCAAACTTTGGGAGGTTGTAGGGGACATCAAAACAAATATTTTTCCCTAATGTCATTTTTTCGTATGAGGAGTAGTTAAACCAGTAGAGGGAGATTTCTCTGGCGGCAAATTAATTAAACCAACAAACACTTTTCCATTTTTTATGACCAAGAGACAATACATTAACACAACCCAATTACAGTGGATTTTCAAATATGCCTCCATTGACAGGTAAACATAGGTTACACCGTCGGATCATGTTCTGACACGGGCAAAAACCCCAGGAGTATCCTGAATTCTTCCTGCTGCTGCTACTATCCGGGCAACCAGATCCTCTTCTGATGCAACAGGAGTTGCGTAAACAAGGTTGCGCATCTCTCCCCACACGAAAACGTTCATAGGGGACATATCTGGGGATCGAGCAGGCCATGGTACAGGACCACCTCTGCCAATGCACGTGTCTGCGAACCGTCGGTCCAGGAATCGACGCACACGACGACTGAAAAGTGCCGGCGCCCCGTCATGTTGGAACCACATGCGTTGTCTTGTAGGGAGCGGGTAGTTGATAAACCCGCTGTGCAGCCCGTCCGTTGTGGTGCGCTACGTAGTACGCACCAACCATATCAATGTACTCACTCCAGGGTATCTTTCCATTAGTAAACAGAGACAATGCACTACTACACTGGTGGACAGCAGCTGCGTGCAACTGAAGAGTACAACTGAAGAGCGTAATACGCCCTCTAACAACTGAAGATCGTAATACGGCCTCCACCGATTTAAATAATCCTCATAGGAAAAAATGACATTAGGGAAAAATATTTGTTTAGCTGTCCCCTACAACCTCCCAGAGTTTGTCGGTTTAAATGGTTCAAATGGCTCTGAGCACTATGGGACTCAACTTCTGAGGTCATTAGTCCCCTAGAACTTAGAACTAGTTAAACCTAACTAACCTAAGGACATCACACACATCCATGCCCGAGGAAGGATTCGAACCTGCGACCGTAGCGGTCTCGCGGTTCCAGACTGCTGCGCCTAGAACCGCACGGCCACTTCGGCCGGCTCGGTTTAAATACTTTTCACCCTGTAGAAGATGACTAACCCGGACAGTTGCTGAAGGTCGACGAATGCTGGTTCCAGGATCTTCTTCCACGCGTTGCACTACTGTCTCCTCCACGACAGGAGCACGAATTGTGCGGTGTCTGATGCGACCTGTAGTTGTTAGAACTACAGACCCAGAATCCGCTAGCTGCTGGAAAAGACGGCTGAATAACGTTCCGTATCTTAATGAGGCTTTTGAAAAATATAGTGCAAAAACATCCACCACGAATCTTAGGGAAACGGCGTACTGGGGAAATGTGTCAATTACCCTCGTCTGGATTATCACCATCCTCTTGTGCAGCTTCCCGTCAGTGGCAGCACCTGTTTGGAACACAAGCCTCTTCATCTTCTCCGGCCTTCACCCCACACCTCTGGCTCTGCTCTTAAGAAGGCATTTAGCCACCTGTCCATTGGTCTTCTCCTTAGTCTGCTGTCTTCCATTGTCATTTCGTGCACTTTTCTAGGCATTGTCTTCACACGCATTATTCTCAAATTACCTTATGGTTTTCATCATTTTCCCTCGGTCTTTTCTTTTAGGAGTTTTCATGTGTTAACTGCCCATCGCTTCCGTTTCTCGTATTTTCCATTTTTCTTAGACATACCTACACAAAAACCTCATTTCGCTTGCGCGAGCCATTTTTCTCTCTTTACTTTGTGACACTGGTTTCTACAGTGTACAACAGAATTCGTGTGTAGTATGTTTTGTCTGTCACCTTCCTACGTTTCTGAGGAAGTCCTTTGTTCCATATTATTCCTCTCATACTCATAAATCTGCCGGTTTGCCTCGCTCGATCACTTAACTAACAAGGGAACCTCCCCATCGCACCCTCCTCAGATTTAGTTATAAGTTGGCACAGGGATAGACCTTGAAAAACTGAACACAGATCAATCGAGAAAACAGGAAGAAGTTGTGTGGAACTATGAAAAAAATAAGCAAAATATAGAAACTGCGTAGTCCATGCGCAATACAGGCAACATCAAGGAGCGTGTCAGCTTACGAGCGCTGTGGTCACGTGGGTTGCGTGAGCAGCTGCGGAACGAGAGGTCCTTTGTTCAAATCTTCTCTCGAGTGAAAAGTTTAATTTTTTATTTTCAGACAATTATCAAAGTTCAGGCACTCACATATAATCAACTTCGCTCTCCAAAATTCCAGGACATGTTCAGATTTGCTTGGACATATACAGAATTTGACAGTCTACGCACGGAAACATTTGAAAACGTAAAAAACATATGTTTTGACAGAGCACAGGGAAAACTCTGCGACTGTGAAACTGTTGCATTCATTTGTTGCAGTATATGTGACAAACTCTTGTGTTTTCAACACTTTTTTGAGAGTGATTATCACATCCACAAGAAAACCTAAATCGGGCAAGGTAGAAGAATCATTTTACCCATTCGCCAAGTGTGCAAGTTAGGTGGGTCGACAACATATTCCTGTCATGTGACGCACATGCCGTCACCAGTGTCGTAAAGAATATATCAGACGAGGAATCGGTTGATCTATGACCTTGCGATCAAATGTTTCCGGTTCCTATTGGAGAGGCACGTCCTTTCGTCTACTAATCGCACGGTTTTGCGGTGCGGTCACAAAACATAGACACTAAACTTATTACAGTGAACAGAGACGTCAATGAATGAACGGACAGATCGTAACTTTGCGAAAATAAAGAAAGTAAAATTTTCACTAGAGGGAGGACACGAACGAAGGACCTCTAGCTTTGCAGTTGCTCACTCTAACCACGAGACCACAGCCCTCATCAGCTAATATTCTCCAAGATGTTGCCTACGCTGCATATGGACTACTCAGTTTGTAAATTTTGCTTATTTTTTCATAATTCCACACAACTTCTTCCTGTTTTCTCGATTGATCTGTGTTCAGTTTTTCAAAGCCTATCCACTGTGTCAGTTTATAACTAAATCTGAGGGGGGTGCGATGGGGAGGTTCCCTTGTAAGAGCCTATCACGCCCGAAACTATCGTTAAACATAAAAATATATAAAGAAACCTATTCCTCCAATAATCTGGCATTTTATACTAGGTATTATAGTGACTTACATAATTCCAAACAGTGTGTGGAACAATACATACCGCTTTAAAGGAAGAGGCAAGGCCAAAACTAGACTAAATTTTACGATATCCTGACAGTTCCTACATTGCTGTTTGGGCGTGAGAGCTGTGCATCAACACAATGACTACAGAGTAGTTGTAGGAAAAGAGATATTTAAGGAGAACTTAAAGATGTAAATACACTCCTGGAAATTGAAATAAGAACACCGTGAATTCATTGTCCCAGGAAGGGGAAACTTTATTGACACATTCCTGGGGTCAGATACATCACATGATCACACTGACAGAACCACAGGCACATAGACACAGGCAACAGAGCATACACAATGTCGGCACTAGTACAATGTATATCCACCTTTCGCAGCAATGCAGGCTGCTATTCTCCCATGGAGACGATCGTAGAGATGCTGGATGTAGTCCTGTGGAACGGCTTGCCATGCCATTTCCACCTGGCGCCTCAGTTGGACCAGCGTTCGTGCTGGACGTGCAGACCGTGTGAGACGACGCTTCATCCAGTCCCAAACATGCTCAATGGGGGACAGATCCGGAGATCTTGCTGGCGAGGGTAGTTGACTTACACCTTCTAGAGCACGTTGGGTGGCACGGGATACATGCGGACGTGCATTGTCCTGTTGGAACAGCAAGTTCCCTTGCCGGTCTAGGAATGGTAGAACGATGGGTTCGATGACTGTTTGGATGTACCGTGCACTATTCAGTGTCCCCTCGACGATCACCAGTGGTGTACGGCCAGTGTAGGAGATCGCTCCCCACACCATGATGCCGGGTGTTGGCCCTGTGTGTCTCGGTCGTATGCAGTCCTGATTGTGGCGCTCACCTGCATGGCGCCAAACACGCATACGACCATCATTGGCACCAAGGCAGAAGCGACTCTCATCGCTGAAGACGACACGTCTCCATTCGTCCCTCCATTCACGCCTGTCGCGACACCACTGGAGGCGGGCTGCACGATGTTGGGGCGTGAGCGGAAGACGGCCTAACGGTGTGCGGGACCGTAGCCCAGCTTCATGGAGACGGTTGTAAATGGTGCTCGCCGATACCCCAGGAGCAACAGTGTCCCTAATTTGCTGGGAAGTGGCGGTGCGGTCCCCTACGGCACTGCGTAGGATCCTACGGTCTTGGCGTGCATCCGTGCGTCGCTGCGGTCCGGTCCCAGGTCGACGGGCACGTGCACCTTCCGCCGACCACTGGCGACAACATCGATGTACTGTGGAGACCTCACGCCCCACGTGTTGAGCAATTCGGCGGTACGTCCACCCGGCCTCCCGCATGCCCACTATACGCCCTCGCTCAAAGTCCGTCAACTGCACATACGGTTCACGTCCACGCTGTCGCGGCATGCTACCAGTGTTAAAGACTGCGATGGAGCTCCGTATGCCACGGCAAACTGGCTGACACTGACGGCGGCGGTGCACAAATGCTGCGCAGCTAGCGCCATTCGACGGCCAACACCGCGGTTCCTGGTGTGTCCGCTGTGCCGTGCGTGTGATCATTGCTTGTACAGTCCTCTCGCAGTGTCCGGAGCAAGTATGGTGGGTCTGACACACCGGTGTCAATGTGTTCTTTTTTCCATTTCCAGGAGTGTAGAAAGCAGATTTAAGAATATATCTTCAGTGACATTATTGCTGTCTACAGCGGCTTTCCATCAGATGTACGCAAGGTATACCGTGAATAGACACTCCAAAAACAATATTTATGTTTTCAATGGCTGTAGCGCCCACAAACCATGAGACATGACACCTGCAGTTTGATTTCTGTTGCCGAGATGGCATCACGTCAATTGAGAAGTTTGAGTGAATGTCGCTGCAAAGGAATTTGTCGCGTGATTGCCCGCATATAAGAGTGTCAGGCTTACGGAAAAAAATCATCCACACAATTCCGAAGATAGCAAGGACAGCTAAGAGCGAAAACTATAGAACAATCAGCTTAACAGTCCATGCATCCAAACTGCTGAAAAGAATAATATGCAGAAGAATGGACAAGAAATTTGAGGATCTGTTAGAGGACGATCAATTTGGCTTTAGGAAAGGTGTAGGCACCACAGAGGTAGTCCTGACGTTGAGCTTGATATACAGGGTGAGGCAGTGAAACGGCACGATTTTGTAAAACCACCAAAGATTTATTTACAAGTAAAATCATAATAGTTGAACATGGATCTCAAGTACAAGAGTGGAAATTAAAGATTTAACTTAAAAACAATCATTTTTTAAATATGGTGTCAGTGAGGTGTCGTCCTTGGTTTTGCACACATTGTCTAAGCCTGAGATGAAATTGTCCCATGACGTTTCGTAGCATCTGTACTGGAATGTTGTTAATTTCCTGTCGAATTCGCTCCTTCAGGTCTTCTTTTGTTCTTGGTGGATTTTCCTGGAAGACTTTGCACTTGAGGTAGCCCCAAAGAAAAAAGTCTGGTGCCGTCAGATCTGGTGAACGGGCAGGCCAGGGGAAATCGCCATTCCTGCTGATTAGACGTCGTGGAAATGCAAGTCTGAGCAATTCCATTGAGACATTAGCAGTATGGCTTGTTGCACCATCTTGCTGGAAGAGTGTTTCAGCATCTGGATCATGTCGATCAATTCCAGGCAGACCAAAAATGGTCAACATGTCAGCATAACGTCCAGAGGTTACCGTCACTGTGTTGCCATCTTCATCTTCAAAAAAATAGGGCCCCACGATTCCACGAGATGACATTGCGCACCAGGCTGTTACTTTTTCAGAATGGAGAGGTTTTTCATGAAGTTCGTGCGGGTTATCTGAGGACCAATATCTGAAGTTTTGCTTATTTACGTACCCACTAAGATGAAAGTGGGCTTCATCACTCATCCATAAGTTATGCACTCTTTCTTCATTTCGTTCAATAACGTTAAGCATTGACTGGCAAAAGCGTATACGGTTATTGTAGTCATTAGGTTTAAGGGCTTGCACTACCTGAATTTTGTATGGATGATAGTGAAGGTCACTCTTCAAAATCCGTCTTACTGATCGATCGCTGAGACCAAGTTCTGCGCTGTGCCGTCTCGCGGATTTTCGCGGACTTTGTCCCAACGGTTCGCGCACACGATTAATGTTCTCGGGTGTCCGGATTGTTTTTGTGCTGCCGCCTCTTTTCTTTGTTGTGCTAGCAGTAGCTTCAAAGGTTTTAACCCAAAGGAGAATGGCTTTCCTTGATGGCACGGGAGCCCGTGGCGGCAGGTTGAATTCACGACGAAAGGCGCGTTGAGCACCAACCACACTATCCGCGTTTTTGTAATATGCCTTTACGGCATATGCACGTTGCGCACTCGACCAACGCTCCATGGCTACTGAAACTTCCACCACTCTAGACGCCCAAGGTCACTTCCCCCACTCTCGCAACCCCCGTCCGCGCCCGACAACCACTATCGAAATCGTGCCGTTTCACTGCCTCACCCTGTATTATGGAAGCAAGCCTGAGAAAAACTCTAGTGACGCTCAAATGATTTATCGACGTAGAAGGAGCTTACAAAAACTTAAAATGGTGCAAGATGTTCGAAAATATGTGAAGAGCAGGAGTAAGCTATAGGGAAAGACGGGCAACAAACAACAACATAGAGGGAACAATAGGAGTGGTAGACCAAGAATGAAGTGCTGGAACGATAAGGGCATAAGACACGGATGCAGTCTTTCGTACCTAGTGTTCAAGCTACACATCGAAGAAGCAGAGACGGAAATGAAAGAAAAGTTTCAGAGTGGGATTAAAAGACGGGTTGGAAAAATTTCAATGATAAGATTCACTGATGGAAGTCAAATGAAGAAGTATTATAGGATTTGTTGAATGCAATGAACAGCCTAATGAGTGTAGAATATGGAGCGAGAGTAAAACCATGAAAGTAATGAGAACTGGTAGAAGTGAGAATAGCGAGAAAGAATAGCGAGAAACTTAACATCAAAATTGCACATCATAATGTAGACGAAACTAGTGAATTCTGCTACCTTGGAAACAAAACAATCCATGACGGACGAAGCAGGGGGAACATAAAAAGCAGCCTATCACTGTCAAAAAGGACATTCCTGGCCTAGTAGTATCAAACACAGGCCTTAATTTGAGAAGAAATTTCTGAGAATGTACGTTTGGAGCATAGCATTGTATGCTAGAGAACCATGGACAGGGAGAAAACCGGAGCAGAAGATAAGCGAAGCGCTTGGGATATGATGCTACAGAACAATGTTGACAATTAAGTGGATTGATAAAATAAGGAATGAGGAGGTACTCAACACAATCAACGAAGAAAGGAACATTCGGAGAACACTAACAAGAAGAATGAACTGGATAACGGATGTGTGTTAAGATATCAGAGGATACCTTTATGGAGAGTAAAAACTGTTGGGGAAGACAGACATTGGAATATATCCTGCAGATAACCGAGTACGTCGGTGCAGCCATTACTAGGAGATGAATACGAGGATAGGAATTCGTGGCGGATCGCATCAAACCAGTTAAAAGAGTTAACATAGCTGCGACATTAAGTTACGAAAGAGTCATGAGACCATGTTAAAAAATATGTGCAGTGTGCAAAATGCTGGATAGGTCGCTGAGGGAAAAGTTACTGAATGGACGCAAACTGACTTTATTATTCCAAATGGTTCAAATGGCTCTGAGCACTATGGGACTTACCTTCTGAGGTCATCAGTCCCCTAGAAGTTAGAACTACTTAAACCAAACTAAGCTAAGGACATCACACACATCCATGCCCGAGGCAGGATTCGAACCTGCGACCGTAGCGCTTTATTATTCCACTATTAAGCGTTTAGGACTTTGCCATCATCAGATACCTGCAGAAAATACGATAAAAATACATTGCTATGTATAAAATAAAAATAAGTTTCAAAACGAAGATAATTCGGACACTCAAGAAGACACATTGGCCGGACGTGTTGCACTGTTGAAGACGGATGCGTTGAACATAGACGTCGCACCTGACTAGTTCAGCTAGGAAAGTCTGCTTAGGCAGAATACTGTCTTGGCACGGGACACAGTATGAACTACGAGGAGACAAAGATCCTTTCGTCCGCTTCCACGTACTGGGACTCCATCGCTAACGAAGCCGTCGAAATACGTGTAAGTAACGAGCTGACCAATAGAAACACGGGATTTCAACTGAGCAAGGCGTCGGAACAAGCTTTGTCGGTACTAACAAGGGAACCTCCCCATCGCACCCCCCTCAGATTTAATTACAAGTTGGCACAGTGGATAGGCCTTGAAAAACTGAACACATATCAATCGAGAAAACAGGAAGAAGTTGTGTGTAACTATGAAAAAAATAAGCAAAATATGCAAACTGAGTAGTCCATGTGGAAGCGAAAGGTCTTTGGTTCAAGCCTCCCTCGTGTGAAAAATTTTTTATTTTCAGACTATTATCAAAGTTAAGGCACTCAGACATAATCAACTTCGCTCTCCAAAATTCCAGGACATGTTCCGAGTTGCTTGGACACATGCAGGATTTGACGGTCTACACACGGAAAAATTTGAAAACGTTAGAAACATATGTTTTGACAGAGCACAGGGGAAACTGTGCGACTGTGAAACTGTTGCAGTCATTTGTTGCAGTTCATGTGACAAACTCCAATGTTTTCATTACTTTTTTGGGAGTGATTATCACATCCACAATGAAACCTAAATCGGCAAGGTAGAAGAATCCTTTTACCCATTCGCCAAGTGTACAAGTTAGAAATGGGTCGACAACATATTCCTGTCATGTGACGCACATGCCGTCACCAGTGTCGTATAGAATATATCAGACGTGTTGTCCCGTGGAGGAATCGGTTGATGTATGACCTTGCGAGCAAATGTTTTCGGTGCCCACTGGAGAGGCACGTCATTTCGTCTACTAATCGGCGGTGCGGTGGCAAAACATAGACACTAAACTTATTACAGTGAACAGAGACGTCAATGAACGAACGGACGGATCATAACATTGCGACAATAAAGAAAGTAAAATTTTGACCCGATGGAAGACTTGAACCAAGGACCTCTTCCTCCAGAGCTGCTCACGCTAACCACGGGACCACGGCGCTCCTGAGCTCATAATATCCTTAACGTTGCTTATATTGCGCATGGACTTCTCAGTTCGTATATTTTGCTTATTTTTTTCGTAGTTCCACACAACTTCTTCCTGTTTTCTCGATTGATCTGTGTCCAGTTTTTCAAGACCTATCCACTGTGCCAACTTATAACTAAATCTGAGGGGGGTGAGATGGGGAGGTTCCCTCTTAAGGCGTCGTCGGCCACAGACGAAGGAACCCAACAGAGACGGAGAAGCAAAGTCCGCACACTTACACTGGGAGCCAACACATTGGCCGTTTAGTCCCCCTTAAACATCCAACAACCACCACCACCACCATTGGCCGCGGGTGGGCTGGGCCGCTTTCCCTGCGTCGCGAATGCGAAGAGCGTGGCCCGTTTCTCCGGCAGGGGGCACTGTGTGTCCCCGTGCTCTATGATACGTCTACGATGACGACATTATAGCCTCACTGCTTGGAGCCCGCGCTTTTCCAGCGAGTCAGCGTATACATACGAGCGAGCCATTGCAGCAACACGTCAGAAAGCACCTGCAGATAATGACCAGTTGTCTCGTTGAAATATTGTGCAGCTTCCCCATCATTATCCGACCCGGCGCCCGTGAACCAACGTACCACACAAAAAGTAGAAGACGCAGACCCTGGAACATCATGTTGCACATGGATACAAAAGTTACATGTTGTAGTAGTAACAGTCATAAGAAGAGTGTAGAAGATTGATGGTTGTCATATTAAGATTTTCAACACGAGATGGAGTTGACGTGTCGCGAGATGATGATGATGTTTCGTTTATGGGGCGCTCAACTGCACGGTTACACAGTCCAATCTCGCCACGTTACCGAATGATGATGAAATGATAAAGACAACACAAACACCAGTCCCTGGGCAGAGAAATGTGTCGAAAGATGTGCTATATAGTACCAAGGTATAAACTACATATAACTCACAAAACGAATCGAATATAGTAAGAGATGATTAATAGCACAAATATATATATGGCGTACAGAAAAGCGAAGTACAGAGTAACACGTAAAGAACAGCTCTTAACATATTCCGAATGGAAGGCAGTATCAATAAGTGCCAATGAGACTACATTAACCAACAGGCAGAAAATCATGACAAATTTTACACAGTAATTTAAGTATTACACATGAATGTAATGGGTGCCGCAGCACTTTCTGGTGATGTACGTTGGTGATGACACGCACATATACAAAAGATACAGAAAAGTCGAAGAATAAAAATAGAAAACCGGAGCTTCATAATAATTTTCTTTTTTTTGCGTGAATGTAATACACACTACAGTGCTATCCTGCATTACACGTAAGAATTAGTCAGTACGTACATAAGAGGAAAAAAAAGCCATCAAAGCGTCTAAGCTTTAAAACAGATCCTTGCAAAAAGAATAAAATCAACATTAGGTTATTCCACTTATTAAAGACTACATCCGTCGTCAAAAGAAATAAAACATATGCAAAACTTTTAATTAAAAAAAAAATACAGAGAAAATAAAATTGAAGATGTAAATGACGCAAGATCACAGGATAAACCCCTCAGAAGAACCATTGGATCGTTGTGGAAGTAGTCAAGTGAATTGTGGAGCATGTGAGGACAGTACTGACTTTCCATCTGAGCTCTTGATGTTCATACAGCTGCTTCTGTTTTCTCCGAAGGTCGTTTTAATTTTGCAATAGGCGGAATCGATATTTCCCCCAAGTCATTCATGCTTCCAAAGCGTTCTATTTGTCTTCTAGCCATTCCTACTTACCCATCTTACGTTTTCCGTCAATTATATTTTTAGATGTCTGTAGTCACTTTCGTTTGCTGAATTTGCAGCATTTTTATAGTTTCTCCTTTAGCCAACTATATTCAATATCTCCTGTGATATCTAGACTTTTTTTTTTCCTTTGTAACTCTCTGCTGCTTTCCCTATTAAATCTCTGAAAGCTATCCTTTCGTCTTGTGTTGTATTCCTTGGTCCTGTTTCATTTCAACTTTGCCTAGTGATCCTTGAATTTATCCAGGCCCCATCTTTTAATGTTCTATCTTCTTGCAATATTTTTAGTTTTAAACTCCAGGTCATACTCGATCAGCTACGGTCAGAGTCCACATCTCTCCCTCAAAATGTCTCACAGTTTCAGATCAGCTTTAGATATTTTTGTCTTGTTGTTGTGGTCTTCAGTCCTGAGACTGGTTTGATGCAGCTCTCCATGCTACTCTATCCTGTGCAAGCTTCTTCATCTCCCAGTACCTACTGCAACCTACATCCTTCTGAATCTGCTTAGTGTATTCATCTCTTGGTCTCCCTCTACGATTTTTACCCTCCATGCTGCCCTCCAATGCTAAATTTGTGATCCCTTGATGCCTCAAAACATGTCCTACCAACCGGTGCCTTCTTCTAGTCAAGTTGTGCCACAAACTCCTCTTCTCCCCAATCCTATTCGATACCTCCTCATTAGTTACGTGATCTACCCACCTTATCTTCAGCATTCTTCTGTAACACCACATTTCGAAAGCTTCTATTCTCTTCTTGTCCAAACTAGTTATCGTCCATGTTTCACTTCCATACATGGCTACACTCCATACAAATACTTTCAGAAACGACTTCCTGACACTTAAATCTATATTCGATGTTAACAAATGTCTCTTCTTCAGAAACGATTTCCTTGCCATTGCCAGTCTACATTTTATATCCTCTCTACTCCGACCATCATCAGTTATTTTACTCCCTAAATAGCAAAACTCCTTTACTACTTTAAGTGTCTCATTTCCTAATCTAATTCCCTCAGCATCACCCGATTTAATTTGACTACATTCCATTATCCTCGTTTTGCTTTTGTTGATGTTCATCTTATATCCTCCTTTCAAGACACTGTCCATTCCGTTCAACTGCTCTTCCAAGTCCTTTGCTGTCTCTGACAGAATTACAATGTCATCGGCGAACCTCAAAGTTTTCACTTCTTCTCCATGAATTTTAATAGCTACTCCGAATTTTTCTTTTGTTTCCTTTACTGCTTGCTCAATATACAGATTGAATAACATCGGGGAGAGGCTACAACCCTGTCTCACTCCTTTCCCAACCACTGCTTTCCTTTCATGCCCCTCGACTCTTACAACTGCCATCTGATTTCTGTACAAATTGTAAATAGCCTTTCGCTCCCTGTATTTTATACCTGCCACCTTCAGAATTTGAAAGAGAGTATTCTAGTCAACATTGTCAAAAGCTTTCTCTAAGTCTACAAATGCTAGAAACGTAGGTTTGCCTTTTCTTAATCTTTCTTCTAAGATAAGTCGTAAGGTTAGTATTGCCTCACGTGTTCCAACATTTCTACGGAATCCAAACTGATCTTCCCCGAGGTCCGCTTCTACCAGTTTTTCCATTCGTCTGTAAAGAATTCGCGTTAGTATTTTGCAGCTGTGACTTATTAAACTGATAGTTCGGTAATTTTCACATCTGTCAACACCTGCTTTCTTTGGGATTGGAATTATTATATTCTTCTTGAAGTCTGAGGGTATTTCGCCAGTCTCATACATCTTGCTCACCAGATGGTAGAGTTTTGTCATGACTGGCTCTCCCAAGGCCATCAGTAGTTCTAATGGAATGTTGTCTTACTATTGTAAATCAATCCGAAACATTCCAGTATCTCCTGGTCTTTTTGACGGCTGCAACCTTCTTTCGTGATTTTAAAAGGGAATACTAGCGTTGATTTTTCCTGTTCTTTATCTCTCCAATTACAGTCCCTCTTCACTACTAAATTTTCGCCTAACTTAAGTATGTGAATGTTTTCTTTTATCGCATTACAGATTTTTAAATTTAATAATCACAACATAAACTTTTATGTTAGCATTACTTAATCTGAAACCTTAGAGCGATTATCGACTGAAAAACTAAATCAGTTAAATAAACGGCCACCACTCAATTTTCTGTATGTCTGTTGGCATAGCAGTTGGAAAATGACTCTTACAGATTCCCTTATAGTCATACGAAACATCAGTAGAATGATGTACCCTGCATTTATAGAACGCTGCAGAGAAAGTTGGCCGGCCGAAGTGGCCGTGCGGTTCTGCCGCTGCAGTCTGGAACCGCGAGACCGCTACGGTCGCAGGTTCGAATCCTGCCTGGGGCATGGATGTGTGTGATGTCCTTAGGTTAGTTAGGTTTAAGCAGTTCTAAGTTCTAGGGGACTAATGATCTTAGAAGTTGAGTCCCATAGTGCTCAGAGCCATTTAGAGAAAGTTGGAGCTTATTCAAAGCGCCAATAATTGTTTATTGGTCACACGCCAAGCACCACCGTAAGTCTCTCTCTCTTGCTGGTCAAAATTCCGACCCCAGTCACAGAAGTTTGCGTGCTGCATTAATGGAGACAAGATTTATGAATTCTCAGATACGAAAATTGTCCACGGGATTTCCACTCGGCTCGTCGTATCCTGCGAGATTAGACGATATTAACTCTGGCCTGACACCACGTAACTAGCCGTAACAAGCAAAAAAATGTCTCGTGTCGGATAATAGCAGAAAATTAGCGTAACTACGGGATTCCCTCCTGATCGGACACGCACAGCGGTTGCACGTATCGTGGACGCCGACCTTGATAGGTTACGTGCAACGTAAATATACAAGGTCGCCTAGTCCGATTACGCTACACCTGCTGCTGCTGCTGCTCATGTTTACTTACAGTTTCAGTACGAAAGGGATCATAAAGATGTCACGGAGCATAAAATCTGCACGTTACACCTCGTCCAATTTCTCTCTTTCATCAGGCTCAGCAACCGGTCACATAGAGTTACATACACGGTCGTGGCCGGCCGCGGTGGCCGAGCGGTTCTAGGCGCTTCAGTCCGGAACCGCGCGACCGCTACGGTCGCAGGTTCGAATCCTACCTCGGACATGGATGTGTGTGATGTCTTTAGGTTAGTTAGGTTTAAGTAGTTCTAAGTTCTAGGGGACTGATGACCTCAGATGTCAAGTCCCATAGTGCTCAGAGCCATTTGAACCATTTTGAACACGGTCGTGTCACTTTAACATGACCACGTGTCACAAGATTGAATACTCACTTTTTGCAGCACGGACGGCTGCGAGACGTGCAGGAAGACAGTGAATGGCTGACATCGAGATAAGTGTCCAAAGAATAGAAAAGCAACTGGAATCACTCAATAGAGGAAAGTCCACTAGACCTGACGGGATACCAATTCGATCCTACACAGAGTACGCGAAAGAATTTGCCCCCCTTCTAACAGCCGTGTACCGCAAGTCTCTAGAGGAGCGGAAGGTTCCAAATGATTGGAAAAGAGCACAGGTAGTCCCAGTCTTCAAGAAGGGTCGTCGAGCAGATGCGCAAAACTATAGACCTATATCTCTGACGTCGATCTGTTGTAGAATTTTAGAACATGTTTTTTGCTCGAGTATCATGTCGTTTTTGGAAACCCAGAATCTACTATGTAGGAATCAACATGGATTCCGGAAACAGCGATCATGTGAGACCCAACTCGCTTTATTTGTTCATGAGACCCAGAAAATATTAGGTACAGGCTCCCAGGTAGATGCTATTTTTCTTGACTTCCGGAAGGCGTTCGATACAGTTCCGCACTGTCGCCTGATAAAGTAAGAGCCTACGGAATATCAGACCAGCTGTGTCGCTGGATTGAAGAGTTTTTAGCAAACCGAACACAGCATGTTGTTATCAATGGAGAGACGTCTACAGACGTTAAAGTAACCTCTGGCGTGCGACAGGGGAGTGTTATGTGACCATTGCTTTCCACAATACATATAAATGACCTAGTAGATAGTGTCGGAATCCCATGCGGCTTTTCGCGGATGATGCTGTAGTATACAGAGAAGTTGCAGCATTAGAAAATTGTAGCGAAATGCAGGAAGATCTGCAGCGGATAGGCACTTGGTGCAGGGAGTGACAACTGACCCTTAACATAGACAAATGTAATGTATTGCCAATACATAGAAAGAAGGATCGTTTATTGTATGATTATGTGATAGCGGAACAAACACTGGTAGCAGTTACTTCTGTAAAATATCTGGGAGTATGCGTGCGGAACGATTTGAAGTGGAATGATCATATAAAATTAATTGTTGGTAACGCGGGTACCAGGTTGAGATTCATTGGTAGAGTCCTTAGAAAATGTAGTCCATCAACAAAGGAGGTGGCTTACAAAACACTCGTTCGACCTACACTTGAGTATTGCTCATCAGTGTGGGATGTGTACCAGATCGGGTTGACGGAGGAGATAGAGAAGATCCAAAGAAGAGCGGCGCGATTCGTCACAGGGTTATTTGGTAACCGTGATAGCGTTAAGGAGATGTTTAACAGACTCAAGTGGCAGACTCTGCAAGAGAGGCGCTCTGCATCGCGGTGTAGCTTGCTCGCCAGGTTTCGAGAGGGTGCGTTTCTGGATGAGGTATCGAATATATTGCTTCCCCCTACTTATACCTTCCGAGGAGATCACGAATGTAAAATTAGAGAGATTAGAGCGCGCACGGAGGCTTTCCGGCAGTCGTTCTTCCCGCGAACCATACGCGACTGGAACAGGTTCAAATGGTTCAAATGCCTCTGAGCACTATGGGACTCAACTGCTGTGGTCATAAGTCCCCTAGAACTTAGAACTACTTAAACCTAACTAATCTAAGGACATCACACACATCCATGCCCGAGGCAGGATTCGAACCTGCGACCGTAGCGGTCGTGCGGTTCCAGACTGTAGCGCCTTTAACCGCTCGGCCACTCTGGCCGGTTGACTGGAACAGGAAAGGGAGGTAATGACAGTGGCACGTAAAGTGCCCTCCGCCACACACCGTTGGGTGGCTTGCGGAGTATAAATGTAGATGTAGATGTAGATGAGGTTCTGGACGGTAATGACAGGCATGTGGAGCCAAGCCGATTCCAGTGCAGTGGCCAGCTGCATTAGGTTTCTCGGTTAGGATCCACGGTGCGAACAGCCCGACAGAGATGGTCCCACAGACTCTCCACTGGGTTCCAATGTGAGGAGTTTGGTGACCAGGGGAGTACAGCAAACTCGTCTGGAACCACGGACGCGCACTGTGGGCCGTGAGACGCGTTGCATTGTCCTGCTGGTAGATACCATCGTGCCGAAGACAATGGTTCAAATGGCTCTGAGCACTATGGGACTCAACTGCTGAGGTCATTAGTCCCCTAGAACTTAGAACTAGTTAAACCTAACTAACCTAAGGACATCACAAACATCCATGCCCGAGGCAGGATTCGAACCTGCGACCGTAGCGGTCTTGCGGTTCCAGGCTGCAGCGCCTTTAACCGCACGGCCACTTCGGCCGGCTGCCGAAGACAAACAAAGTGCGTGTATAGGGTGGGCGTGGTCCCCAAGAGCAAATGCATAGTTGTGTTGATGCACTGCGCCTTCCAGAATGACGAAATCACCCAGAGAATGAAAACATTTCTCAGACCGTAACGTTCCTTTCTCCGGTCAGAGCCCTTCCGACGACTGTTGCAGGGCCGTATACGCCAACGTGCATCTGTCTGATGGATCATAAAACGTGATTCATCTGAAAAGGCCACCTGTCGGGACTCGGTGGATGCTGCGGCTCAGTTAACAGACTTAGTCGTTTCGAGAATGCTTCCACCTTTGGCCTGAAAGCCGATCATGATGCCCTGGTCGTCAGATAAATAGCTCTTTTTCCGCTTTACGAACATGACTGCATTATCTTCGGCGTCCTGTCGCACGTTTTATATACCCTTCACTGCTAGTGCTGCCACTTGCCGTCTGTGAGTGGTTATTGCAAGTAGTCATCGAACATAGGCGGTGGTCATATTAATGACCGTGAATATTCATGCGATTCTTTTCAGCGGCAAAGACTGTCGCCGTACGATGCACAATTTTCATTACACGAATGAACCAACCTGTTGGACAGCTTCATAACTGAACTATAGGTGTTGTCGTTGTGATCTTCAAACTGAAGACTGGTTTGATGCAGCTGTACTCGACAGTCTATCCTGCGCAATTATTTTCAGCTCCGTGTAACTACAGCGACGTGCATTGACATGAACCTGGTTACTGTAGCCAAGCTTTGGTCTCCGTCTACAGTTTTTACCCCCACAGTTTCGTCTGTTACCACATTATCTGTTCCGTGATGCCCTTGGATGTGTCCTATGGAGTTTTGCCATTAACTTTTTCCCCATTTCGATGCAGTACCTCTTCATTTGCTATCCGATCTACCGACATAATCTTCCGCATTCTTCTGTAGCACCATAGTACGAATGCTTGCATTCTCTTCTTGTCAGTACTGTTTATCAAATGGTTCAAATGGCTCTGAGCACTATGGGACTTAACATCTCGGGTCATCAGTCCCCTAGAACTTAGAACTACTTAAACCTAAGGACATCACACACATCCATGCCCGAGGCAGGATTCGAACCTGCGACCGTAGCAGTCGCGCGGTTCTGGACTGAGCGCCTAGAACCGCTAGACCACCGCGGCCGGCCTACTGTTTATCGTCCACGTTATACAATGGTACGAGGTCTTCTCCAGTCATGTACCTACAGAATATACTTAAAAACACTTATTTTCAAATTAGATTTTAAAATATTTGTTTTTCAGAAACGCTTTTTGTTGCCAATGCGTATTTTATATCTTCTCTGCTTCAGCCACCGTTATGTATTATGTTGCCTAAATAGCTAAATTCTTCTACTACTTCCAGTATCGAAAATGCTTCAGCATAACCTAATTTAATTCGACTACAATCTACCCATTCCGTTCTCGTGATCGTTTAAGTCGTTTGACGCCTCTGATGGTATTACGATTTCATCGGCAAACCTTAAAGTTTTTGTTTCTTCCCCCTTAACTTTAATTCCATTTCCATACTTATCTTCGATTTCATTTTACAAGTTCAATAACATGGTCGATAAGCTAAAAACACTCCTTTTTCAAATGTTCCTTTCTTTTCATGTACTGGGGTCCTTCCTAATGCTGTGTAGGATATTCGTTGGCATTCAAAACAGCTTCCAGTAGTCTCGAAATTGATAAATACAGGTCCTGTACGATTTTAAGGGAATCTTGTAACATTCTTCCTGCAAAATAGTGACACGTTAATGACGACCACACTTCCTTCTACAAAAGGAAACGACACGACATCAGTAATATTGAGATATGGTGAATCTGGCGGCCGGGGAAATGGGGCAGTTCATCCCCGTGCTCACATAACCAGTTCCGGGCGATGCAGGCTGTGTGAACAGTGAGACACAGCATTACATTTGAGGAACAAATATTCTACCTTGGGATGAACCTAATTAGCCAAAGTAGTCGCATAGCCTTTCGCAGTAATGTGACCTCGCAGAGAAACCATGGCGCCCATGGAATACCACGATATGGCTGCTCAAGTGATCACCCAACCCTTTCCATGTGTCACTCTAGGTACGTAATCTCGGCCAGAAGTTGAACAACATTCATCCGACGAAATTACTTCCGTTGCTCTGTAGTCGAGGTTTTATGGCTTAAGCGTCGTGTTTACCAGTTATCGGCTTCTGTAGCAACGATGAGTGGTTTCAGAATTCCAGCTAGACCTGCAGTTCCCTGCTTGCGGAGATCCCTTCGCGTTGTTTTGGTGCTAACAGGATTCACGTGTGCAACATGCAGTTTTGTAGTGATTTTTAAAGTCTAATAGTTTTCGTCACAATCCTCTTCAATGACCGTCTGTAGCGATGTTGTTTTTCTACGTTCCCCGTATGCGGCATAAATTTTCCATACAGTGTCTCCTGAAATGCTAAACACATCGGTTCCCTTGGTTACGGAAGCACCCAACCACACGAGCATAAAAAGTTTGCCCACTTCCACAGTCACTTAGCTCCGACGTACAGCACTCACAACTATGGAGAATATTGTTCTGATCATGACTGACGCTTGCAGCATATTGAGGGTTCTGGACAGGTGTCTTTCGTGGTAAAACACAACAGCGCAACCTGCAGGCTTGGCTAACATCTACATTTAAATTCAAACATACATTTCTCGTGGTGTTCACATTTTTTCGTCCAACTCCCGTACTTCGACTGTTATAAGAGCAATCTAGTTTCCGTACGACTTCACCTGTAGGTAACAGCAAACAATCTATTTCCAATACCGTATAATGTTTGAATACATACTGAACTAGACTGTTGGACTACAGCTAACAACAAAACAGTTCGGCATATATTCAGACACTATACGATGTCGGAGATCCATAATACATTGACATCTCGTTTAACATCCGAAAATATAATACGAAATCATTGACCTGCAAAATTCTGCACGAAGCAAGATAATTTCGTAAATAGAATTTAGACGTTTTTTGTCATATATTTCAGGGCTCCCTCTTATAAACAAAATGTCGTCTCCAAAGGTGCACTAAATAACACGTAATGTGAGCAAATGAGATTTTGTAGGAGTCTAACACTCACTGTAAAAATAATATGTGTATCAAGTTTTGGCGCTAGAGGTGCACAGTGAGACTGAAACACACGCACGATCGACTGAATTACAGACACCTTCCTATATAGGAGCCCGCCCCGTTAGCCGTGCGGTCTAACGCACGGATTTCCGGACTGGGAAGGAGCGCCTGGTCCCCGGCACGAATCCGCCCGGCGGACTTGTGTCGAGGTCCAGTTAGCCGACCAGTCTGTGGATAGTTTTTAGGCGGTTTTCCACCTGCCTCGGCGAATACGGGCTGGTTCCCCTTATTCCGCCTCAGCTACACTATGTCGACGATTGCTACGCAAACAAGTTCTTCACGTACACATACACCACCATTGCCACGCAAACATAAGGGTTACACTCGTCTGGTGTGAGACGTTCCCTGGCAGGGTCCACCGAGGGCTGAACCGCACACTAACCCTGAAAGAGAGGTTCAGTTTGGGGTGGCGGAGAGGTGGACTGCGGTAGTCGTCGTGGATGTGTGGACAACTGCGGCTGCGGCGGGGACGGAGCCTCTCCGTCGTTTCTAAGGTCCCGGTTAACATACAGTACAATACAATACAATATAATACCTATGTAGTAAATTCCTCTTTCGCAGTAATGACGATACGATGGTTTACAGTAAAGAAACCTTCGGACACAGAAAGCAGCAGACGTGTTAAATAGATTATGTCAGGTGCCACTGGGGGGGGGGGGGGGGGGGGGGGCGCCACGTCGATAGAGGACACCTGAACGTCGTTTGGACGTACATTATAGGACAAAAAAATACACTACAAAGGAATTATCCGAATGGGACGGAATTGGGCAGATATGATGTTCATTTACAGACAAACAAATGATTGCATTTTGAGAAAAACTTGATGATTTATTCAAAAGAAACAGTTCGTATGTTGAGCAACCGAATAACGCGTTGGTCCACCTCTGGCTCGCACGCAAACAGTTATTCGGCTTGGCATCGATTCACTCCTGAGGGATGTCGTGCAAATTTCTGTCTCAATAATACTTTAGATCGCCAGAATCCCGAGCTGGCTGGAGGACCCTGCCCATAATGCTCCGGACGTTCTCAACTCGACAGACATCTGGCCACCTTGCTGGCCAAGGTAGGGTTTGGCGAGCACGAAGACGAGCAGTAGAAACTCTCGCAATGTGAGACCGGGCATTATCTTGCTGAAATGTAAACCTAGGATGACTTGCCATGAAGGGCAATAAAACGGGAAGTAGAATATCTTCGATGCACAGCTGTGCTATAATGGTGCTGCTACGAAAAGGAATCGCACTCGAGACCATCAGTCCAGGTCGTCGGGCCGTATGGCGGGTGACAGTCAGGTTGGTATGCCGCCTCTCTCTGAGGCCTCTCCAGACACGTGTTCGCTGCCTGGAGACCACTGGACAACGGTGAGATTCCAACCTGACAGTTACCCACATACGGCCCGACAACCCGGAGCGAAGTGAGACCTGGTAGTCAAGGGAAGGCGGCATGCGGTTACGTTTGTGGACGGGGCCGTAATCACTTACTATTGGTTGCCTCTTACAGTTACACACATTTATTTTAAACTAGTTATTGCAGACTCAACAATAAATAAAAAATACCACACGTTATTAATGAAGGAATAAACAACGATGTGAATAAAAGTGCTTTAGTGCACTTTAGTGCCACTGTGATCATGGTTGAAGGCCTTACACGCCAAGAATGGCAATAAATTGAGAATGTTTAAGAACTCGCTGCAATTACAACTTACAGGTATTGAAATATTAAAAGGGAAGTGACCAAAAACACAGCAAAAGGTATCAGACGCCAGGAATGGCGGTAAATAAGGTTTTAAGGCTTACTGCTAAAATACAAATATCGAATTATTTTTCAAAGCAAGTGACCACAATCACGGCTGAAAGCCTTACACGCCAGGAACGTCAATTATATCAAAATTTAGAAAGCTACTGTAAAACAGCAAATACAAGCAAAGGTTAATTAAAAAAAACAACAAGTGACCACCAAACGGGTGAAGTAAGATGATGGTGACCTTGTAACACAACCCTTACACTGCTAGATTCATTCCTAAAGGAGACGGGAACTATTAACTAGACATACATAACCTTTAATGTAGACATTACAACGTATGGTAATATATAATACAATAATAAAACACAAGGACCAGTCACAGACGGTGCTCCAGGAATCGATCTCTGAGAAGGTCCGGCAACAAACACTTTCGCGAGTGATGAGGCAGGCAGCCAAGATTTGCATTCACTTCACAAGATGGTAACTCAGACTAGTGGCAGTCTAACGAATGACTAATGATAATCTTGCTGAAGCTGCCTGGCGTCCGATAAACAAAATGCAACGGTGGAACAACATTCCACAGCTGGAACCGGAGGTCTGCACTATGTCCAGAATACTGTGTTTAGAGCGCCCGGAACGAGAAAGGAACCACTACCATCAGGGTAGAAGAATCACCAACCGGCCTACAATCAACAAAACCGTCAAAACGCAGACACGCCAAAAAGTCGCACTCCACTCGCTGCTCTTCGGCTCGGCGACACTACGAGCAGCAACAAGAACCCAAGTCACTGGAGAACCGCGAGATATCACAATGGTGGAGGTTTCTCTACTTGGACTGAAATGCACTCATCTTAAAGCTTGCTGGATCCGGTTTACGACGAGGTCGTGCACCCTCGTGACCACAGCCCTTCCATCCGCAGTCCATGCGTGCCGCCAGCGGTCCCGGCGTGTTCTGGCACTGTGCTGACCTGGCTACTCCTGAGTCCCCAACCGAAATGACACTCTCACACGACCCGAAAAATCAACGACGTCGTCCCAAAGATAGGGCAACAGTTACTACATATCGATAACCGCCGCTGTTGCCACTAGCGGACAGGCAACGCTTGCGAAACCGAGTGGCGCCAATGAACACGAGCCGGCCGAAGTGGCCGTGCGGTTAAAGGCGCTGCAGTCTGGAACCGCAAGACCGCTACGGTCGCAGGTTCGAATCCTGCCTCGGGCATGGATGTTTGTGATGTCCTTAGGTTAGTTAGGTTTAACTAGTTCTAAGTTCTAGGGGGCTAATGACCTCAGCAGTTGAGTCCCATAGTGCTCAGAGCCATTTGAACCATTTTTGAACCAATGAACACGAGAAGAAGACAATCAACCGCAACCATGCCAACCAAAGGATACGGTCTGGTCTCCAACAGAGGGCGGAAACCTACAAACAGCACCAACGCGAGCCGCAGCGCTACTCACAATGGTCTTGCGTGCCATTTCTTTTCGTACAGGTTCCCTTTATCTGCTGCACGCTTACAGCACAGCTTTACGTCGTCGATAATCTATGCCTCGTTTTGTTTCCCTTCATGCAGGCCATCCTGGTCTTACATTTCAATAAGATAATGCCCGTCCGCACACGGAGAGATTTTCCACTGTCTGTCGCCGTACAGTGCTTGCAAAACCCTGCCTTGGCCAGCAAGGTCGACGGATCTCTCTCCAGCTGAGAACATTCGGTGCATTATGGACAGGGTTTTCCAACCAGCTCAGGATTTTGATGATCTGACATCCCATTTGGACAGAATTTGGCACTTAATCTCTCAGGAGAACGTGCAACAAAACTGTCTATCAATGCCAAGTGGAATAACTACTTGCATAAGGGCCAGAGGATGACCAAGCGTTATTGACTTGCTCAGTTGGTGAAGCTCTTTGTCTTGAATAAATCATCCAGTTTTTCTGGAATCGTAATCATTTTTTGCCTGCACATGTTCATCACATCTACCGATTTCCGTCTCATTCGGACGATTCCTTCGTAGGGCGTCTTGAATTTTTTTCTTGCAGTGTATTTTGAATGCAAATCAGGTCAGTGTACATTATGGTTTTAGAGCATATGTTTCTTCTGGGGCACTTGGGTGCACATCAATGTATAGCAGGTTTCTGCATTATTTGTTGATGAGAAACTCTGGCCCGTACGAGCTTATCTGGTGACAAGTGGTCTTCCATCTAATGTTGTTTTCGACGTACTCTCGCCCTGGCATCAACCTGTGCCTACTCGTTGTTCCTTTCGCGCGCCCTCGAATCCTCCGTTGCGTCACGCGAAGCGCCGTTTGCAGCCGCGACAAGAACCCACGCACACTCAACGCTGAGCGGCGAGGGAGACAAATTACGCGACATACTGCTCCGCAGATTTAATCGGAAAAGTTTATTGGCGAGCCGGATTAATTCTTTGTATTGCTAGGTAACGGCTTCACGCTATGACGTCAGACGCCTATTCCTATCGAGCGCTTGGTTCAAATGGTCCTGAGCACTATGGGACTCAACTGCTGAGGTCATTAGTCCCCTAGAACGTAGAACTAGTTTCTCCTTCCAGGAAGGTCTGCTGTGTCTGCTCTTTCACGTATGTTCAAATGTGAACCATGGCTCTGAGCACTGTGGGACTTAACATCTGAGGTCATCAGTCCCCTAGAACTTAGAATTACTTAAACCTAACTAACCTAAGGACATCACATACATCCACGCCCGAGGCAGGATTCGAACCTGCGACCGTAGCGGTCTCGCGGTTCCAGACTGCAGCGCCTAGAACCGCACGGCCACTTCGGCCAGCTATCGAGCGCTTGGATGCGCGCTAAAAACAGTAGTCATCTAGATAAAAGGAAAAGTACAAAAGAGACCAATTTGACTACCGCGCACGCGAACGCTCTTTCGACCCTTGTAGTCATTCCGTATTTGGAAAGTTTATCGTGCGCATTCAAATTTGCGTTTGCATTAGCATGTCGGTCGAGTTCTCTACAGAAACACATGGAATTTGAAAACCATTATTTTGCTTTTTCTTGTTTGTGGTAGTTTGTTTGGTGGGTCATACGAACAGAGTAAAACGAAATGACTGTCGACAGTTTCTCTTTAATAATTACAATATGGTAACAACAAAGGCAAACCTAAACAAAACAATAAAAATTGGCCAAAGCGATTAGGAATCGCGCCCTGAGAGTTCTGAACAAATCTACTAATGTACACTGAAGCGCCAAGCAATCTGGTATAGGCATGCATACTGAAATACAGAGATATGTAAACAATGTCTATATAGAACAACAAATGTCTGGCGCAGTTGTTACATTGGTTAGCGCTTTTCCCGTACGACCATTTCACGAGTGTACCGTGAATATCAGGAATCCTGCAAAACATCAAATCTTCGACATCGCTGCGGCCAGAAAAAGACCCTGGAAGAACGGGACCAAGAACGACTGAAGAGAATCGTTCAACGTGACAGAAGGGCAACCCTTCCACGAATTACTGCAGATTCCAATGCTGGGCCATCAGCAAGTGTCAGCGTGCGAAACATTCAACGAAGCATCATCCGTATGACCTTTCGGAGCTGATGGCCGACTCATGCATCCTTGGTGACTGCACGACACAAACCTTTACGCTTTGCCTGGGCCCGTCAACACCGACACTGAACTGTTGATGACAGGAAACACATTGCCTGGTCGGATGAGTCTCGTTTCAAATGGTAACGAGAGGATGAACGTGTACGGGTATGGAGACAACCTCATGATCCATGGACCCTGCATTTCAGCAGGGGCTCTCCAAGCTGGGAGTTTCTGTAATGGTGTGGGGCGTGTGCAGTTGGAGTGATATGAGACCACTGACACGTCTAGATACGACTGTGACAGGTGACACGTACGTCAGCATCCTGTCTGATCTCCTGCGGCCATTCATGTCCATTACGCATTCCGACGGACTTGGGCAGTTCCAGCAGGGCTATACGACATCCCACACGTTCAGAATTGCAACAGAGTGGCTCCAGCAACACTCTTCTGAGTTTAAACACTTCCGCTGGCCACCAAACTCCCCGGACATAAACATTATTGAGCATATCTTGGATACCTTGCAACGTGCTGTTCAGAAATGACGTACACCCCCTCTTAGTCCTACGAATTTATGGGTAGCCCTGCAGGTTTCATGGTGTCAGTTCCCTCCAGCACTACTTGAGACATCAATTGAGATCATATCACGTCGCGATGCAGCACTTCTGCGTGCTCCCGGGGACCCTATGCGATATTAGACAGGTGTGCCAGTTTCTTCCGGTCTTGAGTGTATATAGATAGTTCATCCCTCTCGGGATTCGAAAATCTCGACGATTTTTGCCTGTTGTCGATATTGATATTGGCAAATATCGGTCCCGAGAATGTTTTCATGTTAAGTTTAAACCTTTTGTGTAATTTCGCAATCTCTATTGTAATTCCTGATAAAAAAAAGGTTTCTTAACAGACGGACAGACAGACAGTCAGACGGACAACAGAGTGATCCTATGAGGGTTCCGTTTTTACCGATGGAGCGACAGATATCTGAAAACGAACACATGTTCAACACTGATTCTAGGGCAATTTGTCTGGCGAAGTCTTCTGGCTCCTTTACGAGCTTTTTTGATTCAAAAATAGGTTTCGTCGAGGAT
Organism: Schistocerca piceifrons; assembly: GCF_021461385.2. NCBI lineage: Eukaryota > Metazoa > Arthropoda > Insecta > Orthoptera > Acrididae > Schistocerca > Schistocerca piceifrons. The sequence goes on from NC_060143.1 coordinate 28,212,868, forward strand.
AGGAAACAAAACAACACTGAAGTAGTGTTTACAACTCAAATAGCTGCGTTCTTTGTTGTATAGGTCTGCAGAACCGTACGGTAGCCGTCCAAAGCCTCTAGATAGCGCGGGAAATTCCAGCTCGATTAAAAACTCGCGTGATGTCGAACCATTATTCTCTAGCGTTCGCAGAGGCTGAAGATAAGCAGAAAGGAAATTAAAAAAATGTAATTAAACGCTTTTGACAACACAGACAAATACACACACAATCACACACACACACACACACACACACACACACACACACACACACACCTACGCTGATGCGATTTAACTGACATATATGTGAGTGGGAGTGTGTTATCCTATCGTTACTTCCATTCCATGTACAGTGTTGCGTACTCAGAAATAATGTAATTTTCCAGATCTTTCACCAGATCCTAGAAAATTTCTGGGATGATTAATTTCGATGCAGTAGACATCATGAACTGGAACCTCAGCAAGAATTCGAAGTATTAGAACTAAATCTGTCGCTACTGGTAAAGTGTCTCTTTATTTTATATTTTCAGTCGCTGTCAGTTGCCCAACATGATGAAGTATTACTTCGAAATCCCGAGCACAGTTGTTATACAGAATACTCTACCGCACTCACACATGCATTACGAAAAAGATTCTAATTACCTCAAAACTAGATTTTTTTCCTACGATTTTGTCGTAACCTCGAAATATACCGACTGCAGCGAGAATCGCTGTTAGAAAAGCGATATCTTGGCCACGGCAACTGTGCACGTGGTTCTGTCTAAGGATGAACGGAATCACGCTTGCGTTCACATCCAGAAACTGAAACTATGTAAGTAAACGTCTCCGTAACAATCTGGAATTTGTCCGACAGGTTCAGATTTGGAATCGGCTTAGCTACCCTACTGTCGAACATGAACTTACTTAGGCAAATTACTTTTTTTAGGAATGTGATTTTAATTAATCTGAAATGCATATGACAGTCTGTAAATTAGGTTTCATAAATGAATTGTTCTTAAGAACACTCAGGATAACTGCCACGTAGCCGGCCGGAGTGGCCGAGCGGTTCTAGGCGCTTCAATCTGGAACCGCACAACCGCTACGGTCCCAGGTTCGAATCCTGCCTCGGGCATGGATGTGTGTGGTGTCCGTAGGTTAGTTAGGTTTAAGTAGTTCTAAGTTCTAGGTGACTGATGACCTCAGAAGTTAAGTCCCATGGTGCTCAGAGCCATTTGAACCATTTTTTTAACTGCCACGTGATTTAAATGTGCCCTATTATAAACAAACATTTGTTCAATTTGCATGAAATTTCACTAATTGAAAACTGTCCCTAATATTTTATCAAAAATGTACATTTAGGCCCTATAACAAATTGTTACCTAGCTATAGATGACGTGCCTCTGTTCTGATTATACGGACAGAATGATGAGCTGAAATAAATCACTGCGCGGCAATTTGTCTTCTTATTCTTATTTCTGTTAACTTACCATTTCAGCGAATTGGTTTTTGATTCTCTTTTCAAAATTATTATTACCGTCCACGCAAAAGTGTAAGCGGGGACAATGCAAATTTTACCAAACATGTCTCTTTGGACTGTGGTTATACGTTTCTCGAAATATTTTTAAATGACAAATGGAAGTATTTTGAAATTATAGTCAATCTTTTTAACGTCAAAGAAGTAGACTAATATGAACAGTTTGCATTGTCTCTCTCTGCCTTGACATTCACAATAATTTCTGCTTCTACCAAATATTTCCAAGACGAAAAATCGTTTTCTTGGTTTCTTACTATAATACTATTTAACTAATCTAAATGAGGGACGGCTAATTGGATTAGTAACTGTGTCCGAGCGGTTCTAGGCGCTTCAGTTCGGAACCGCGCTGCTGCTACGGTCTAGGGGACTGAAGACCTCAGATGTTAAGTCCCATAGCTCTTAGAGGATTTTTTTTTTTTTAATACTAAGCAAATGATTGATAGTTCTCTCTGTTTACCAACATGCAGATATTATTAGACTCAACGAAATCTTTGCACAGTAGTAATTACTGGAGTCGCGCTTGCAGATGACAAACTCAAAATAAGTTACCTTTTTCTGATTTGCAGTCTCTTTATACAATCATCTTAAAAATCATCTTCATCCTCAGTTTGCACATTATAGAACATCTCAAACAGAAATCTCTGTGCTATCCAAGTTGCTCATTCCGCCAGATACAACACTCTCGCTCAAGGATTCAGCTAGTACTGTCCACGGGTTCAACCCGATTCGACTGTTACCTACTTGCTTGCCCGCGCTCTCCTCAATAATGGAATCTCTGGAAAGCAGAGACTGTATATCGCTCATGTATTCAGCATGCAGAGATATTTAAAGTCACAACATGCCGTATAAACTCATAATCTTCACTGTATTTGCATTCAAAGGTGCATCAAGTCGTAACATACCAAACAAACTGTTTACTACAACCATTTCACTTACAAGGAGAGACCACGACGTTCGGATCACAGATTTACTTCAAACTTTGTAGGCTTCTAGTAGTCCATTAGGACAACGTAATGTGCAAGTAGTCAGGCATAGTACTTAAGCGATTTTGAGAAATTTGCAAGAAAAGTTTTAGAAATCAGTGATGTTGTAACCCTGAGCCTAAACTGGCGGCGGTCAGGTAGTTAGCGTTCAAGCACCGTAATCGGTGGATAGCTGGATTTATACTTTTTTCAACACTAGTCGTATATATTATATTTGAAAAGACACCTGTATCTACATGAACTTTTGTTGACTTTCCAATGTTATTTCGCTGTTTACTATCTTTAGTATTACAACAAATATTACGCGACTGTTATTGCCATGGCCAAGTTGAAAAACGTTATCATGCGCCTACAAACCTGTTCATATTTGATTGACAAGAAACTAGAAAGGGCTTCTCGTGAAGGTGCTATAAAAATACATCAAATCGTACATCGTCAATTTTCGGCACCGATATTTACGAAAATGTTGCATTACTCATGGTTGACTCCAAATTGTCGGAAGAAAGAGAAATTTTTCAAAATGTCAGCGAACTTTGTTTTTCCTTGGGCACTCTGAAAATTGTTTGTACATGCCGGAAAATTGCATTCATTCGATGTAGCAGATCTCGTTCTAATTTATCTGTGAAAAATATCATCCTGCAACTTGCAATGTCGAAAGCACATCCGACGATTCGTCGTACATTATCCTCATATTCGGACATATTGTAACTCATTGTATTATTGAATAAAGTTATTTTCACTCTTATTTATCGATTTTTGACTTAGTCTTTCCAAGCCTGTCCCTCCTCCTTGAAACCTGTGTCTGCAGATCGAAGCGCCCAGCTGCAAAGCAATTCTCGGTACCTTATCCGGTTGCAGGTATAAGGGATTTTGGAAATCATGACAAGAAACTTTTTCAGGTCAACTTTTGCGGCTAGTTCCGGCGGAGGTTCGAGTCCTCCCTCGGGCATGGGTGTGTGTGTTTGCCCTTAGGATAATTTAGGTTACGTAGTGTGTACGTTAGGGACTGATGACTTTAGCAGTTAAGGGCCATAAAATTTCACACACATTTGAACATTTTCAGGTAAACTTTAGGCATTTGTTCGTTTACTTGTCGATAGTTATAAATATGATGTTTGATGTGATAACAGATATTAGAAAACAGCCAAACAACATTGGAAATTCAGTTCACGCAAATACACGAGTCTTTTCATCATATTTCTTTTCAAATGTAATATGAATGAAATAATATGACTAGTGTTGAAAAAGTACAAATTAAAAAAAAATAATATGAGCGGGACTCGATACAGTTATCTACCGAGATTGAAGTTTAACCAGAAGACGGCCGCCATCTCGCGCTGAGCGGCGCAAGGCACCGTTACATCATTGATGCGTAAAACTTCTCTTGCGGTTTTCTCGAAGTCGACTAAGTAGTACGCCTCCTAATGGACTACTTAAAGTCTGAAATAAATACGTGACACGAACGTGGTAGCTTCCCCTTGATAGTGCACAAGCCTTTCACCTAGAACGGCCAGATTTTCGAACCGACGGACGGATCACCAGTATAGCGTTATATGGCCTCACTTCATGAGAAATTGCGGAGAGGTTTAGAATTTAATCCGGGCCATTGGCACGAGGAATTGTGGTCAGGAACTTCAGGCCATCACCTCTCCTTCTCTCGCAGCCAAAATACTGGCGGTGAAAATTTCATGCAACACCGGGATTCGAACCGTCTTACCCCCGATTCGAGCGCCACCGCACAGTCGTGCACTCACAGCGGAGTCGGCTGAAACGATTAAAGCTGTGTTTCCCTGTTGAGTCTGAGACAGCCCACGATTACGAAAGCGCGGGGTGCCAGGCCGCGCACCCACCGGACTGCCCCGATATTATTCACGCAACTGGCGGCTTTCCCGGCCAGCAGGCCTTCGCGGCTGACAGGACCGTGTCACGGCAGTGCTGGTACCGCCAGCTACAGGCGCAGCGGGCGCCTCCGCGGTTTTCCCCGGCTTTCCTCGCGGGCGAAAGTTCGCACCCGCGAGTCGCGTCCCCAGTCCCCGGTGCGTCGACCCGAGCAGTTGTTCTGGGCCGAGCCGAGCGCCGGCTGCCGGGAAGCCCGGCGGAAGGAAACGGCTTTCTCTGCAAGATGGAGTGCGCCTAGCAGCGGAAGGCGCTCACAGGGGCCGCCGAAGGAAAGAGCTCAGCGCGGCCTGCGTGAAAAAACCCGCGATACCGCCTGCAGAAGCCAAAGAGAAGCTAACGCGTACCTGCAAATTAAGCTATTGCGTCATTCAGTATTCGTGTCCGTGAAGTCATGCTACTCCGGCAAGATGCAGTTTGTAGTCCACACCTAACTGTCTTCGTATTGGTGAGCAAGTGCGGCACTACCTTTGTTACTCCGACGATGTGCACCTACAACCACATCTACGTCAATACCCCACATCAACATCCTGGTGTGTGGCGGAGGGTATTTCGGGGTGCCACTAATGGGTTCCCCCTTACCTCTTTCACTCGCGAATAGCGGGTGGGTAGAATGATTGTCGGGAAGCCTCTGTATTACCTCTAATTTTCGAATTATCTCTTTGTGGTCATTTCGTCAGACTTACGTGGGAGAAAGTAATGTCATTCGATTCTTCCCGGAAAGTGCTCTCTCGAGATTCAAATAGCAAACTCCTCGTGATGCACAAAACCGATTTTGTAGGGTCTGCCACTGTAGTTTGTTGAGCATCATTAAAACGCTCTCGCGCTGACCAAACGATCATGTGACGCAACGCCCCGCTCTTCTTTGTATCTTCTGTATCTCTTCTATCAGTCCCACCTGGTAAGGTCCCCAGATTGATCAACGATACTCAAGAATCGAATGAGCACTTTGTAATTTTCTTATGGTCGTATTCGGAATATTAGCTTCCTCCAGAACCTAGACCACAATATTTTGAGCTTATACTTTCAGTGAAATTCTGTATCATATTTGATTTGAATAAAAGCTTCGTAAATCAGTATTTGGTATGTTTTGTACATACATACTACGCATGCTGGAAGGTACCCTGTACCATTACTGGGCACCCCCTTTCCTGCTTCATTCGTAAATGGAGAGAGGGTGAAACGATTATCTATACACCCCGCATAAGGCATAATATATCTTACCTTGTCTTTCATCGAACCTACAGGTAACAGCTCTAGCAGCACGTCTGTGACTTGCCTCGCTTCCTTCCTTTAATCCGACCTGGCAGGGATTCCAAAAACTCGAGCAGTACGCAACAGTGGGTCGCACTAGTGTTCTATACGTTCTCTCCTTCATAAATTAACAACGCTTTCCTAGAATTCTTCCTCTAAACCGAAGTTGACCAGTCGCCTTACCAGTTACCATCTTGCGTGCTCGTTCTGTTTAATATCGCTTTGCAACTTTATGCCCAGATAATCAGTCCACGTGACCACGTCAAGTAGCACACCAGTAATACTGTTACATTTCGGGATTCTTCTCCCTGCTCATCTGCATTGTCTTACATTTTTCTATACTTAGAGCAATCACGCGTTCATCACACCAAATAGAAATCCTGTCTAAGTCATCCCGTATACTCGTAGAGTCACGCAAGGGTCGCAGATTGCTCCGTCATATTGTCTATATACAGAGAGAACAAAAGTGATCCTATCACATGTTGTAAATCGTATAAGAATAAAGATTTATTAATGTGTCGCTATTAATTTTGTTTTCAGATATGCTTTTGAGCCTTAGCACGCTCGTGAAACGTATCTTCTTTAAAATGAAATTTAATATACTCGTATCTTTTTTAAGTCTTTAGGAATGTATTGTCTTAATACGAGGGTGAGTCAAATGAAAACCTTAAATATTTATTTAAATATTATTCATTGTGCAGAAGTGGAACAAAGCTGTATCACTTTTCAGCATAATCTCCCCCACGCTCAATGCAAGTCCTCCAGCGCTTACAAAGTGCATAAATTCCTTTAGAAAAAAATTCTTTTGGTACTCTGCGCAACCACTCATGCACCGCGTGGCGTACCTCTTCATACATATAGAAATCGCTTGGGGCAAGATGTGGTGAGTATGGTGGATGAGGAAGACACTCAAAATGCAGGTCTGTGATTCTTGCAACTGTTGTATGGGCAGTGTGGGGCCTTGCATTGTCATATTGCAAAAGAACACCTGCTGACAGCAATCCACGTCGCTTTGATTTGATTGCAGGTCGCAGATGATTTTTAGGAGATCTGGTGACAGTGGTCCCTCTAGGCATGCAATGCTCCAAAATGACGCCTTTTTCGTCCCAAAAGAGAGTCAGCATAACCTTCCCTGCTGATGGATCTGTTCGAAACTTCTTTGGTTTTGGTGATGAGGAATGGCGCCATTCCTTGCTCGTTCTCTTCGTTTCCGGTTGGTGGAAGTGAACCCAGGTTTCGTCCCCAGTAACGATTCTTGCAAGGAAGCCATTACCTTCTCGTTCAAAGCGCCCTAGAAGTTCTTCACAAGCTCAGGGACTGGGTGTTGTGTTGTCCTAATCATCATCATTTCATCCCCATAGACGCACAAGTCGCCGAAGTGGCGTCAAATGGAAACACTTGCACCAGGCGAACGGTCTACCCGACGGGAGGCCCTAGCCACACGAAATTATTATTATTATTTACAAGCATCAACACGTCACTGTCTCATTTCAAGAGTCAGCTGCCGCGACACCCATCTTGCAGACACTTTGTGAAACTGGAGCACATCATGCACAATGTGGTGTGCTGATCCGTGACTAATCTGTAAACATGCTGCAATGTCATTCAGTGTCACTCGGTGGTTTTCCTTCACTGTGGCTTCAACTGCTGCAATGATCTGTGGAGTCACAACTCGTTGTGGCTGAAGTCACACCATTTGCAAACTTCCTATTCCATTTGTAGACTTGCTGCTGTGACAAACATGCATCATCGTACTAAACCTTTATTCGTCGATGAATTTCAGTAGGTTTCACACCTTCACAACGCAAAAACCGAATAACAGAACGCTGTTCTTCCCTGGTGCGTCGCAACTGGGGCGGCCATCTTTATACTGATACTGCGACGGTATGTGTGCATCTGCACTATGCTGCCATCTACAGGCTATTCTGTACGCTGTTTGTGGCACGCTTACCAACTTACAGGAAAACAGCACGAAATTTCGATTTGTTATTACAAATTTAAGGTTTTCATTTGACTCACCATCATATAAGTTTCAATCTACAATAAATCAATTAAATTAAAATGCGATATAATGTTTTTTCAAGTTAATGTACTTGATGCCGCATTGTTTTTTTTTTTTTTTTTTTTTTTTTTTTTAACATCAAGCGTGAATGAGTCTCAATACAATTTGCAACACTCTACATTTGAGTCGTCAAATTATTTCTTTTCTATTACACACGTAATTGCAATTTAATGAACACGATGGAGTTAGAGGTCTGCATCGTTGGACGAAGGGATCTTCTTGTGATAGCAGGCTGTTGCGGAATTTACGAACGGCTCAGCATATACGGGTGCTGCAGCGTAGATAATGCCGTCGAAATGTTGCGTAGCTCGTGCCCCAGACGTGAAATAGAGACAAAATGTATTTATTACGTATATGCTACACCTAAAGACGTGATGTCCTTAGGTTGGTTAGGTTTAAGCAGTTCTAAGTTCTAGGGGACTGATGACCTCAGAAGTTAAGTCCCATAGTGCTCAGAGCCATTTGAATCATTTTTTTGTAAATTTTAAGTTGACAAACCAGAATAACTCGAAAAATAAGCTTCACACGAAAAAATGTGTAGAATCCAAAGTTGATTATTCTCGAGGGGGACATTGCTGGTGTTAAAATTAGCCCACCACCCCAGCCCCCTGGGGGGTGGGGCGGGAGGCAGCTTGAAAATTTCAAATGGGAACCCTTATTTTTTATTGCAGAATCAGATTCTGCATAAAAAACTACGTACATTTTGTCTTAAACGTTTGTTTTGATTCTTGGTAGCTGGCGCTGTTATTCAAGAAAATCCATGTTCTCATTTTTGCGTTGAAAATGGTTACGGATAAACAAAAAAACTTATTTAATTGCTAAACTTTGATTCGCTAAAACTAAAACTCTCCCAGTCTCCCCATAGGCTGGGGATTGAGAGAGAGGAATTAGATTTTTACAAATGTTGGCCCAAATATTGTATTAATTTTTTCCGCAGATCCGGATAAGTTTTGTTTGTTTCGTTGTCATGAGGCCACACAACTTTTAATTATCAAACAAATCATCTGACTAGCTAACTAACTAACCAAACATCCTACTTACTAACGTGTGAACCACACGTTCTCGATTGGAGACAAGTCTGGAAATCGTTCTGGTAAGGAAAGTTGCTGTACGTCTTGCGGAACACTTTGAGTTTCATGGGCAATGTGTAGGCGAGCACTATCCTGTGGAACAATGGATCACCGTTCTGTCTTACGAACGGCAAAAAGTAAGCCTAAAAGCCGGCCACTGTGACCGATCGGTTCTAGGCGCTTCAGTCCGGAACCGCGCTGCTGCTACGGTCGCAGGTTCGAATCCTGCCTCGGCCATGGTTGTGTGTGATGTCCTTAGGTTAGTTAGGTTTAAGTAGTTCTAAGTTCTAGAGGACTGATGACCTCAGATCCTCAGTCCCATAGAGCTTAGAGCCATTTGAACCATTTTGAATAGGTCTAACAACATTCTGCCCATACTGAGCGCTGGTTCGCGTCCCCTCCAGAAACGCCAAAGGTGAACGAGAGTTGTGACTTCTCACGCCCCAGACTATAAGTCCTGGGGTAGGACCACTGTGTCTTGGACGAGACAGCGCTCATGACGTCTACGCCGTATGCCCAAATGACCGTCACTTGCGCGCAGCCAGACTGTGCTTTCATCGCTGAAAACCACGGCGCGCCATGCCATCTTACAGGTGACCCTCTGGCGGCACCAGTCGAGCCTTGCGCGTCGATGCTGCGGTCTGACAAGGGGAGGCCGCCAATTGTGAAATTCAGATTGGATTCATACTGCGCATAATAAAAGCTCATGGGCACAGGTGTAATGTGGCAAAGCACCAAGATGCACTTCTCAGCCGTTGTCGAGAAAATCGACAGTTAAAAGAAACCGCTGCGGTGAAATACTCTCTACGATTAATTACTTTCCACAGCTTCGTGGCTCAACGGTAAGCGCTTGGGTTAATAATCCGAAGGTCGCCGAGTCGAATCTCGCACCAAGCAATTTTTTTTTAAGTATTTGTTTCTTGTAATTCAAATGTGTATATATACACACACACACACACACATACACACACACACACACACACACACACACACACACACATATATATATATATATATATATATATATATATATATATATATATAATTCCCGGCAATCAGTTGCAACAATTATGCATTTAATAAGTTGTTGAAAGTCGTTTGTCGCGGAAAAACTGGTGACTTCGAACATCATTATATTTTCCGCAAACAAAGTTGTATTTCACAAATGTTATTAATTGTCTTCATAATGTTAACCACGTATAGTTAACGGAAGACGTAGAAACGATATTCCGAAACGAATACGTATAGCGTAAGTCAAACGTTCGAATTAAAATAGAGACCCCACGAACACAAATTCACTGTGGCAGGTATGAAATATAAACTCCGTTACTCGCACGTTACACTTGAAGGACAGATGTTGAATGGGCCGAAACGAGCCGCCGCATAACAGCGTAGTTGCGTGCTAACTTCGAAAGAAGGTAGATGCGATCCCTAGCGCAACTTATAACATCGTCGAAAATCAGTGCGTACGTGACAGCTTTGGTACACCCTGTTAAACAAACGGAAAAATGGAGGCGGTACAATTGGAGAGCGATCCGCCTTCACCAGCATGCATAAGCAATTCATTAATAGTTTATATATATATATATATATATATATATATATATATATATATATATATTTGAATAACAAAAAACTAATAATAAAACAATTGCATGGCGCGAGATTCGATCCTGCGACCTTCGGATTACGAACCCCAGCGCTTACCGCTGCGCCACAACGCTGTAGAAAACGATCAATCGTAGAGAGTATTTCACCGCAGCGGTTTCTTTTTAACTGTCGATTTTCTCGACGACGGCTGAGAAGTGCTTCTTGGTGCTTTGCCACATTACACCTCTGGCCATGAGCTTTTATTATGCGCAGTATGAATCCAATCTGAATTTCACAATTGGCGGCCTCCCCTTGTAAGTGTAACACTGGTTAGAGCCGTGCGCGCCGAAAGTCCCGCTGGTAATAACTGGTTCCCAACAGTTCGTGCTGCCGCTTCTGGGCTCACAAGCCCTGTTATCTGTGCTATGGTAGCTATACGAACTGCCGCTGTTGCCCTTACACTGCGACGATCCTGGTGGGCGTTTGTTCTGCATGGACGTCCAGGACCTCGTCTACGGCTGTGAGAATGTTCACGTGATCACTGATCACCGTTGCACAGCTGACGAAGCACGTCAACCTTGGTGGCAGTCCTCCGCCACTCGGAAGGCCACGATTAACCCCTTGTCAAACTAGCTCATTTCGCTGTAGGAAGCACACGTGCTTTCCCACGCCATGGTTGCCTGCTTGCTTCACACTGTGCCGTCTCTCTGCAAGGATTCCCTATTAAAGGGCACCACATATGGAGCTCTAATAGCTATGCTACTACGCTATCTGTTGGCGGACGACGTTGAAATCGTTATCAGTACATCTACTATCCCCCAGGCGGTATATGCCGTCATCGGAACAAAATCGACGTCGTCTTTCCAGGTGCACTAATTTTTTTCCTGGCAATGTGTAATCCAAGACTGTTTGTCCACACTGTTTTACTTACGAAACAATGAATGTGTATATGAGATGCATTTAATTGGAATTTATTACGAATTAATTTCTCGTTTAATGTAATATACGAGGTACGGCTAGAAAAAAATCGGACTGATGCTGGAAAAAACATTTATTTACAATTATTTACAATTTCATGTTATCTCCTTCAATGTACTCTCCTCCTCGGTCTCTACACCGCTCCATACGAATTTTCCACTGTTCACAGCAATGCTGCAGATCATTTTCGGTAAGTCCATACATTACTTCCGTCGCTTTTTCTTTTACTGCTTCAACAGTCTCAAATCTAGTTCCTTTCAAAGCTGACTTGATTTTAGGGAAAAGAAAAAAGTCACAGGGGGCCAAATCAGGTGAGCAGGGTGGATGATCTAAGATGGAAATGTTGTGTTTTGCCAAAAACGTCTTCACTGACAACGCACTGTGAGCTGGGGCATTGTCTTGGTGAAGGATCCATGACTTTTTTCTCCACAAATCGTTCCGTTTTCTCCGTACTCGCTCACGTAGGGTAGCCAGGACGCTAATGTAGTAATGCTGATTCGCTGTTTGTCCCTCTGGTAGCAAATCAATGTGCACAATCCCTTTGATGTCAAAAAAAAAACAATCATCATTGCCTTGAATTTCGATTTTGAGATTCGTGCTTTTTTTGTCGTGGAGAACCAGGAGTTTTCCAATGCATCGATTGGCGTTTAGTTTCGGGATCGTAAGTAAAAAACCGCGATTCATCGCAAGTAATAACATTTTGTAAGAAGGTGGGATCACTTTCAATGTTTTCCAGGATGTCAGAACAAATCATTCTTCGGCGTTCCTTCTGTTCAATTGTGAGACACTTTGGAACCATTTTTGAACACACTTTGTTCATGTTGAAAATTTCATGAAGAATCTGCCTAACACTTTCCTTGTCAACTCCTGTTAACTCAGACACTGCTCTGATTGTTAAACGCCGATCTTGTCGAACAAGTTTACCGATTTTTTCAATGTTTGCATCAGTTTTTGCTGACAATGGTCTGCCAGTGCGAGTGTCATCACTGGTGTCTTCGCGGCCATCTTTAAATCGTTTAAACCACTCAAATACTTGTGTTCGCGATAAACAATCATCGCCGTACACTTGTTGTAACATTACAAACGTTTCACTTGCAGATTTTCCTAGTTTGAAACAAAATTTGATGTTAACACGCTGTTCTTTCTGTACACTCAACATTTTCCGACGCACAGACAAAACGTCAACTACTTAAAACAGATGCCACGGGCAGACTGAGTGCAGGAGGCAGATGAAACTCGAGCAGTAGGCGGAGCGAGAGTCACGTGACAGGCCACGCGACTTTCAGCCTTATTACATTCGTTTTATTGTTTCACCAGTACTAGTCCGGTTTTTTTCTAGCCACACCTCGTATGTGTTATAGTGAGAGTTAGTTATTCTGAGATTGGTTTATTCTTTGCGAACTTGACGGCAATAACAGCGAAATTCTGCAGAGAAAAAAAAAAGAAAGAGAGAAAGGAAAATGCAGCCCTCTAACAGCTAAAGCGATACTAGCGCTCCAAGCGGCTTGCTGTAGTAACAAAAGAATGGGATAATGTAAGCTGAGTACTTGCTATTTTTAATGCTGTTTCTTCCATATTTCGCAGTCGCTAAATGTGGCGATAATTTTCATAATACGAACAGTGAAATGAAACTAAAGTAATGGTGCCCTTTCCTGTTGATGTCAACGTACAATAATTAAATCTAAGCGGAGCCGTAATCATATCATCGACAATCGAGAAATAATTTGTGACCTGATGTGTTTAAGTGGTGGTGGTGGTGGTTAGTGTTTAACGTCCCGTCGACAACGAGGTCGTTAGAGACGGAGCGCAAGCTCGTGTTAGGGAAGGATTGGGAAGGAAATCGGCCGTGCCCTTTCAAAGGAACCATCCCGGCATTTGCCTGAAACCATTTAGGGAAATCACGGAAAACCTAAATCAGGATGGCCGGAGACGGGATTGAACCGTCGTCCTCCCGAATGCGAGTCCAGTGTGCTAACCACTGCACTACCTCGCTCGGTGTGTTTAAGTTAAAACGGATATGATTACGAGTATATCCAAGAATTTTCTGATACCTTGCACCGATCGTAGTCCAAGTATTTTCTGATACCTTGCACCGATCGGAATTCGTTTCACGAGCTTCTTTGCGAACTTCAGATTCATTTTAATACACACAAAACTATGCATGGTTTTTATGTTCTTGGAGATTAGCTGCTGCTTCCTCTTATAAACGCTCTTTTGGCCTTGTCCTTGCTTTTAAGGCTCGCGTACTCAACTTGTTTACTTATTCTGCTTCCCAGGTATCAGAATACACATACATCTTCAAGATTCTCTTTCCCAGCTGTAACATCTAGTCCTCCAGCATGTCCAGCAGTGACATACTCTTCTTCTTTATGTGCATGTCCTAAACTGCAGCTAGCACATGCTTCATTACATTTAGCACAAAAAGTAATTCCTCTTTACTTTCAGCCATCACTGCTGTGTCGTTAATTAATCGCATTGTGCTAATTTTCTGTGCTGGACAAGAAATAACGGAACTTCACTTATGCCAGATCCAACTGAAGATGCTACGATTTATAACGCCATAATAAATTCCGCAATACGACCTCATTTGCGTCTTGAATGTACTTCTCCACTCCATATACACAGTTCACAATCGTTTTGCAGTTTGTTTATACATGCCAGCCGCTTGGCGGCGTTGCAGTAGCAAAGACTTTGGGAGTTTTGTGACTTATTTTATTGGACTCTGGCGGCAGTAAGAATTACATTTTGCGCGCAGTCAGAGGAGCACTTAGGGCTACAAAAAAGACTTTTAATCAGTTATCCGTTGCGCATTATCGGGAATTCGTACGTTAGACCTTTTTTTATGGACGTTTCTCCCGATCCAGAACAGTATTATCTGTGTAGGGCTCAGAGGACCTGTTGTTAAGTGAATGCGGTTTTTCCAGCCTCATTAAATAAGAGAAATGCTGGAATATGTTTTTTTTTAATGTTGTAAGTCCAAGGTGTTCCGCTGTCCGTATCTCTTGAATCCTTCTTAAAAATTCAGCTCTTGCAGCGTCTCATAAATAATTCCGTCCTATCGGTGATTTTCAGGAACGTGCAGTTCAGTTCTCTCAATAGGCGTAATTCCATCTATTGTTAAAATTAACGTCTTTTAGTCATATACAAAGTTTAGTTTTCTTCTGTTTAATACATATAGAATACTGTGCAATGTAAAATGCTATTAGGAGTCGTCAGGATCACCCACTTCTTTCTTTCGATTGCCTCGTTTTCTTGGTGATTTAAGATATGCATATCGACAAGCTTTAATGGAGAGCGTATGACGAAGCGGTAAGACACCGGCCTCGCACTGGAAAGGACGGTGATGCAAATGCTCCTCTCACCGTGCAGATTTACGTTTTCGGTGTTTTCCTTAAATCGCTTAAAGCAAATGCTTTTCATTTGAAAAGGACCAGACCGATTTCCTTCCCCAATATGAGTCTGTTCTTTTTGTCTCTAATGAACTCGTCGTCGACGGGACGTTAATCACTAACCATCCATCCTTTTTGCCAACGGCCTTGCCCTAGTGGTTGCGATCAGATTACCGAAGTTAAGAGCTGTCGAGCTTGGCCAGCACTTGGACAGGTAGCCATCCGCGTCTGCCGAGCGTTACTGGTAAGCGGGTTGCACTCGGCTCTTGTGAGACCAATTGAGGCTCTACTCGACTGAGGAGTGCGGCTTCAGTCACGAGAGAGCAGCGTGCTGGCCGAATGCCCCATTATATCCGCATCCAGTGACGCCTATAGTCTGAGAATGACACGGCGGTCGGTCGGTACCGTTCAGCCTTCCAAGGCCTGTTCGGACGGAGAGGAGTTTCTTACTTTTCATTCTAGTTTGAATACTGTTGGTTTCTCTGGGCACCCGCTTGCAGTACTAGATCCTACACCACACGCTGCAGCACCCCTCGCAAAACATTTGCAATGGTGGGTGTGCCACTCTGTTTTGAAGGGATTATACTTGTGGAACATGGCAGCTCTCGCCTGTTTGTGTAACACAGCTCGTGTTTCTTTTCAGTCACTCAGTACGAACAATATCAACATATGCATATCAATGTGAAACTCACCACTTACAAACGTTTAAAGGACTATCAGTAGACCGCTACGGTCGCAGGTGCGAATTCTGCCTCGGGCATGGATGTGTGTGATGTTCTTAGGTTAGTTAGGTTTAAGTAGTTCTAAGTTCTAGGGGACTGATGACCATAGATGTTAAGTCCCATAGTGCTCAGAGCCATTTGAACTATCAGTAACCCACCAAATGGACTTTGAAATACGTCCATCACTTGAAAATTTAATGCGACAGTTCCCCCAACAGCTTGTTGCAAATCGGTATGGAAATGTTTTTAATCAGAGAACTGGTTGCAAGTGCTACATGCGGTTGAAAAGTCGGCAGCTCGTGGTCGTGCGGTAGCGTTCTCGGTTCCCGCGCTGGGGTTCCCGGGTTCGATTCCCGGCGGGGTCAGGGATTTTCTCTGCCTCGTGATGACTGGGTGTTGTGTGATGTCCTTAGGTTAGTTGGGTTTAAGTAGTTCTAAGTTCTAGGTGACTGATGACCATAGATGTTAAGTCCCATAGTGCTCAGAGCCATTTCATGCGGTTGAATGTGCTTTTGAATAGTTGGATATTCGCATTGTGGTACTAAGGAAACGTTTAGAAGAGGGATGTCCACTCTTTTAGTTTACCTGGGGCACATCGAGCTCAGAACAGCGTTCTGTGTAGTTGTGAGTGTATTATGTCGGAGCTAACTGAATTCTAACGTGGGGAAATTGATGGTTCTTGTATGGAGGACGCATCCGCAATCACTAGCCGGTGTAGAGAAAGGGTACTGTTTCCAAGATTTATGCCGCATATGGGAAAAGCGGGAAAACATCATTCGCTAATTAACAAAGCGGACAAAAGTGTGTCTTGAGTGATCGTGTCAGACTGTCGCTGAAGAGAACTGTGACGAAAAGTAAGGGAATGGCAGCTGGAAGACACTGCAGAACTGAATGTCGCATTCGCGAACCATGTCGGCATCAAAAACAGCACAAATAGAGCTCCATAAACAGGGACTTGCAGGGCCAACTGGAATTCCAGAACCGCTCATCAGTGGTACAGATGCCCGTAACAGGAAAACTTGGTGTCGAAGCCACAAAACCTGGGCTACAGAACACTGTGAAAGAGTCATTTTGGTCGAATGAGTCTCGTTGCCAACTTCTGGCCGAGTTTGCGTCCCAAGAGTGATGACTTGAGTAGCCATATCATGGTATTCAATGGGCGCAAGCTCCCATTAATACCAAGGATCATGTGGCCATTTTCGCTTATCAGGTCCATCCTACGGTAGAATGTTTGTTTCCCAGTGGTGATGCTGTGTAACAGGACAACAGGGCCCCTGCTTAAGCAGTTCGCTTAAGAACTGGCTTTGTGAGCTTGTCACATCTCGGCTCACCATCATAGTCAACAGAACTCAATATTATCCTTTGTGGTCTGCTTTGGAGAGAAGGGCGCGTGGTCGCTCTCGGCCTCCATCATAGACATCCGAACTTGCGACTACTTCACAGGAAGACTGGTATAAGATTCTTCTGAGAGCCATACCGGACCTGTATTTACCGGCCGCAGTGGCCGAGCGGTTCTAGGCGCTTCAGTCTGGAACCGCGCGACCGCTACGGTCGCAGGTTCGAATCCTGCCTCGGGCATGGCTGTGTGTGGTGTCCTTAGGTTAGTTAGATTTAAGTAGTTCTAATTTCTGGGGGACTGATGACCTCAGATGTTAAGTCCCATAGTGCTCAGAGCCATTTGAACCATTTTGAACCTGTATTTGTTTCCGAAGCAACTTGAAGTTGTTTTACATGCCAAAGGTTTACCTATATCCTATTAGACTTAGCAGTTTCATGCGTTTTTTGTTTTTCCATGTTTTTCTCCACTTTCTGTAAGTATCAAAAAATGGGACGTAACATCTGAGGTCATCAGTACCCTAGACTTACAACTAATTAAACCTAACTAACCTAAGGACGTCACACACATCCATGCCCGAGGCAGGATTCGAACTTGCGACCGTGGCAGCAGCGCGGTTTCGGACTGAAGTTCCTATAATCACTCGGCCACAGCGGCCGGCTCTGTAAGTATCGGCATACCTGTGATCAAATAGTGAACTTTACATCCACCTTTACCGTACACGATACCTAGAGTTAAAAGAGCTTAAAAATTTACCTTAAGAACCGTGTATATAAAACAACAGTAAAGGTTCTCGCAGTGGCTACGGGCGTAATAACCATACAGTAAAAATACTCTCCTCTTTGCGTGCTATCATTTGCCAAAATCTCATTTCGGTACCTCAGACCGTTTTTGAAATATGAGGAATGTTGTGGCTTTATCGATAACCGAGCGGAGTGGCACAGTGGTTAGCACACTACACTCTTACTCAGGAGGACGACGCTTCGAACCCGCGTGAAGCCATCCTGATTTAGGTTTCCCGTGATTTCCCACAACCGTTTCAGACGAATGCTGGCATGGTTCCTTCTAAGTGGCACAGCCGACTTCCTTCTCCATCCTTTCCTAATCCGACGACCTTGCTGTTTGGTCCCCTCCCGCAAATCCACCAACCAATCAGCCTTTACCGCTGGCGGGGCGCCTTCCCAAAGGATTGTGTTACGTCAGACCATTCTTCTCGAGATTGGTGGCAGATAGAGAACTCCACTCAAGTCTAAAGTAAATTTAATGTGTTAACTAAATTTCATATGCTGCAACATGTTATGTAATATGCACCAAACGCAAAATCATAGCGACCCCTATCATTTGCAAACTTTTTCGAATTTCGCACAGTTTCTTACTTCCACGTAAATATCAAAATAACTATGACTATTAGCCAAATGATGGGCACATCATAATGAACCTGACATATAAAGCTACAAGTAAAGCAAAAATGAATTTTTTTTGCCGAATAATTTCTGTAAAATCGTTTGAGAAGGAGTGCATGGCGGGCGCCTCGATTCTGTCGTCGCTGACCGGCCGAAAGGTCGCAGACAAAAAATGGCTCCGAGCACTATGGGACTTAACATCTGAGGTCATCAGTCCACTATAGCTTAGAACTACTTAGACATAACTAACCTAAGGACATCACACACATCCATGCCCGAGGCAGGATTCGAACCTGCGACCGTAGCGGTCGCGCGGTTCCGGACTGAAGCGCCTACAATCGCTGGGCCACCGCGACCGGCGGTGGCAGACAGTATTGGTCTCCCCTTCCGAACAAAATGAATGAACTCGCTCAGGGCTTTGGACGAAAATTGGTCAATACGCATCGGTCACCTTATCCCGCGTGGTCTGTAGACAGCGACAATGTGGGCAGTAAGCCACACATTTAACATCCCAATTGCGCGCAATGTAATTAACCTGATTTACCACGTCTCTGGGAGCAGTGCAGAGTGGTATATGAATAGCACGTTTATTTTGTTGTGAGATCTATGTGGAGAAATTTATGTGTATACTGATTGCTACGTACTGAAGCTATGTCATGTGTGAACATTGTAGTCGAACGTTCGCTTTACGGTATCTCTTGTTAGCTGTTTATGGCTTTGTCTGATACTTAATTCGTGCGTTTATTAAAAAGTCGCTGGCAACCCTCTGCAGCAAAGTGTGTACCGATATGAAACTTCCTGTCACATTAAGGGGCTCCGGAAAGGCTCAAAATCATGAAAAGTTCCATTTTTACTTTTTTGCGTTTTCTGAATCTGCAGACTATTACCTTTTAATAGATATATAATTTATTCAATTCCGAAGACTACAACATTTTTAAATTTTTTTTGAAATTGTTCTACATGGGCGTGACCCACTGTGGCGCTGTTAAACTGCTGTCAAATGGTGTTATTATTAACGTCCGTGTTCATCAGGTACATTTTAGTGATGTGAGACAAAGTATGTGTTGTGGCTAACCTGTGATGGATCAATATATATCGCTGGTGTGATTGTCGATTGTTTCATGTTTGTTTACTCTGTCGTTATCTCGAAAATATTCGTAATTAATTCTGTTTCTTGAGTCTCTGTTTTGTTGATGTATAATAATGAGTAAAAGTAAAGTTATTAGAAATCCTCTGAAGGCTTTTAAGAAAAGGAGAAATGTTGGAAAGCCAAAGGTATGTGTTATTACTGTAAACAATAAAGACGATAACCAAGTGAGTGAACCTAACCTCTCAAGTACACCTGCCCATAGCAGTCAAAGTGGGAAAGAAAATACTTCACAGAAGAAGCTTGGTTCAATGAGTGAAAACTATGAATGTTTTATGAGCGAATCGGATGTGAATGAAATATTTGATATGTCGGTTCTCAAAGGAATTTTTTCAAACTGTGTAAGATGTATTTATTGTAGTGAAGTTGGTCTGGAACTCTCCATAATAAAGCACGTAGGACTTGCTAGTGAAATACAACTGAAATGTGATAAGTGTTCATACATGACCACCTTTTGGAACAGTGTTGCAGTAACTGCAACTGAAGAAAATGGTAGCAAAATCTACGAACACAACAACGAGCGATGCTTGCTTTAGACAAGGAGCGCCTTCGGGCTGCAGACAGGGCTGTAAAGAGTCTAGAAATACAAGCAAGAGTAAACAGGAGGAGGAACAAGAGGAAGCTGGAGGAGGAGTTTGCAGAGGATGAAGATAATCCATCCTATGGACCTGGAATGCACTAAAAAGTTAATCCAATCTTTGTCGCTCGATTCCCAAAACTTTTATTTTCTCATACTAATTACATGTTTTCTAAGGATCTTCCAAACATATTTGTTTCAAACTTTCAGTAAATGTTACACAGTACCTTCCGCATAATTAAACACAGCCTTTTTCCAAAAAGTGTATATTTTTGAATATATAAATAAAAAATTGCAAATAAATGTAGTGAATTTTCATTACAATTGGAAAAAAAATCATCGTTAATAACTGAACTAAAATTTTGTAAAATCCCTGTGTTAAGTTGTAGCCCATATTCCAATAAATAATCTGTGAAAAGTTCAACTTCCTACCTCAAATACTTTGTGAGGAAAGATGTAATTTATAAGCGTTATTTTAACATTGCAAGTATAGGGCGTTCCGGAGCCCCTTAAAACTGTGCGTCAGCTAAGACTCGTACTCGGAACGTTTGTCTACTGTGGGCAAGTGCTCTACCAACATCTATCCATGACCCATTCTCAGAGCCTTACTTCCGCCATTACATCTTCTACCTTCCAAACTTCACAGAAGTTCTCCTGGCAAATTCGCGGGACTGTCACACCTGGAAGAAAGGGTATTGTGGAGAAATAGCTTAGCCACAGCTGGGGGATGTTTCCAGAATGAATTTTTCATTCTGTAGCGGAGTTTGCGTTGATATGAAACTTCCTGGCAGATTTAAATTGTGTGCCGGACCGAGACTCGAACTCGGGATCTTTGCCTTTCAGGGTCAAGTATTGTACCAACTTTCTGACGAAAGGCAGAGGTCCCGAGTTGGAGTCTCAGTCCAACCCACATTTTTAACCTGCCAAGAAGTTTCAACAATTATGCCTCCCTTCAGTGTAGTTGGTGTATCACTGCAATGTCGTTCTCCCCCGTCCGCTTCCGTAGCGTAGCGGTAGCGTTACCGCCTACCACGCAGCAGGTCCCGGGCTCGATTCCCGGCAGTGGAGTGGGTGTTGTGTGTCCTTCATCATCACTGACTCGCAAGCCGCCGACGTGGCGTCAACTAAAGAGGACTTGCAATACGGAGGCCGAACTCCCCCGAATGGTGCCTCCCGGCCAACAATACCATACGATCGTTTCCATTTTGTTCTCCCCTTTCGAATAAGCGCTTTGGACGGATATTCGACGCTGCGCATCGGCCACCGTATCCTGCGTGAACTCAACCTCCTGAACCATTCGCAGTGGTTACACATGGCAAGCAGAGAGCGTGGGTCGTGCTGGAGCAGAAGGCACGCAGAGTGCGCGGCTGCTGCTCGTTCTGCCTCGGCTCGCTCTCCGCCGGGCTTCCCTGCTTTCCCTCTCTCTGCCGCCTTCCTTTCGCGCCCGACCCACCAGCGCAGCACTTGTGCCATCACCCGTCCGTGGGCAGCCGCTCGTGACGGCTGGGGAGGCGTTGACCAGGCTTCTGACTCCCCCCTGACCTCGCCGGCGTGCGAAGCAGCGCGTCAGGGGATATTTGCTAGACAGCGTGACGAAACACAATCAACTCTCCGGCGGAGTGAGGACAATCGTTCGAATTGGAACCATTCCTCGACGGATGAAACGATGACACTAGATGAGCAGAGACAAAAGGATCAGAACGAGTTACAACCTACGTCACATCGAGGACGTCTCAGCATTTGTGCAGCTGTGTGTGTGTGTCTGTCTGTCTGTCTGTCTCTCTCTCTCTCTCTCTCTCTCTCTCTCTCTGTGTGTGTGTGTGTGTGTGTGTGTCCCTTTTCCCAGAGCCGAGAGCACCAGTAAAACGGTTCCTTCACAATTTGTGCAGGTGTGTGTGTCTCTCTACCTGTCTGTGTGTGTGTGTGTGTGTGTGTGTGTGTGTGTTGTGTGTGTGGGTCTTCCCAGAGCCGAGAGCACCAGTAAAACGGTTCCTTCTTTTTCACAGCCATTTTTTTTTTCCCGCTATCTTCGGTGTGAGAATAGGCTTCCTGATGGTGCCTGTTATTTTTCAGCCACCCTTGGTATTGTGACACGTTCGAAAAAGAAAATTTCCTTCACATTCAGGATGATTCCGTGATGATGTTACAAACTTTTACGGATGCAGGGGAAGGGTAAATGTACCAATTTAAGGCAAAGGATCGTCGTTCGGAAACGACCGATTCGAAAGTTAAAAGCGATAATGTTTCTGAGACTTCTGATAGCGGAATACATGTACTGGTACTGTCGTTGCTAATATTGAAGGGTGGGCAATTTTCAGAGGAAGTATAGTATGGACCAAAACAAGAAGAGAAAATCTAGTAAACATGGATACTAACTAAACTAAACTCCGCCCGAACAAGCCGTGAAGGGCAAACGGTACCGACCGGCCGCCACGTCATCCTCAGCCCACAGGCGTCACTAGATGCTGATATGGAGGGGCATGTGATCAGCACACCGCTCTCCCGACTGTATGTCAGTTAACGAGACCCATGCCGCGAATTCTCAGTCAAGTGGCGCCTCAGTTTGCCTCACAAGGGCTGAGTGCACCACGCTTGCCAACGGCGCTTGGCGGACGGGATGGTCACCCATTCAAGCGCTTAACTTCGGTGATCTGACGGGAACCAACGTGGGAAGGCCGTTGGCTAAACATGGATTCTAAAGCAAACTTAAGAGCTATTGGCACTTGTTGGGTAGAAGAGATGTGGTTCAAGGTAACGAAGACAAACAAGTGCACGCAGCTCTTAAGTATGCACTCTAGTGCCCTTGTTTATTGGACATATTTTTCTTATGTCGGTCCGTACTACCATCTCTGAAAGTTGTCTATGCTAAAATCTCAGCAACAACAGCACCGATACATATATTGCACTGCCAGAGGTATCAGAACGATTTTCGCTTATAATTTTCGACTCTGTTGTTTCCTGACCAGGTTCTCTCACCTCAAGTTGGTACATTTACCTTCCTTCATCAACACTGAAGATCATCACAGTGTCATCCTGTATGCAGTCCTCTGAATTCCTTTTCGGCCTATATTAAGGAAAAAGCTGTCTTTGAAACAAGATCCTCTAGGGTGTCCTAAAACTATAGTCTGATTATTACATTTACTTCGGAATCTATACTTAGTGTACACCACTGGCCGTTAAAATTGCAATACTATGAACAAGTAAAAAACGGTCGAGGCATTCAAAGTCACTTGCTGACGTACTGACCGGTAGTTTGTGTCTCGGGATCTTCTGCCGACATTCCTTTAACGATTTTCCTGACGTTTCGCCAACACGAGTGGCTAGCATTATCAAAGAGGCGGACTGGAGCAAAACCTTCTAGATACAGGTGGTGTAGAGTCGTGCCCACAGCAGGAACTTACATGTACCTGTCACGCCAACTTCTGAGAGCTTTTCCCCGAACATTACCACTGTGGTTCTCCCCTTCTTCTTCCTTGCAACGGTCGTTCGCCGAGACGTTTACCTTGAGGCCTTCTTTATTTCGTAATATGACGTCGTGAATTTCTATGAAAGGAAGCCAATGACATTCACAAACATGACCGTTTTAACATGAAAGAAGAAAGCCTCAAGGTAAACGGATCCTATATACTCTTGTTGTAGCGAACGACCGTTGGAGGTTACAAGAGCAGAATCACGGCAGTAGTGACCAGAGGAAATCCCTCAGACGTTGGCATGAAAGGGACATAATAGTCCATAACACTCCAGTCCGCCAGCAGCAATTGAGGGTGAAACTTTGGCAACAATTTTTTCTGGCGAAAAATCAGGAAAATCGTTAAACAAACGTCCCGTGAAGATCCCGAGACAAAAGTCAGCAGACAATGCATCACAATTTAAAAAGGCGTGCAACAAATGTCAGATTTGCAGTCACTGCAACTTGAAAACGCTTCTCTTGGTCCGATTCTGCGTAAAACAATACAGTGTTGTGGATCTGCCTTGATGCAAAATACTTTTGTTCGTTTTCTTTTCCAAATTAATCTCAGTGAAATACAGCCGTCAGTGGAATTCTTTCCTCTAAAACATACAAAAATTAGCATCGTTACAAAACGTTACGAAAACCGTTATTACTTTTGCATTGTTTGCTTCCAGATACTATATTATGTGAACAGGTTTATAATATCTTTTTACTTTAGATTCTTTTCATAACTTCTATGTTTGTTGCTATATTTTCAGCATCTAGCATGTTATATCTAAGGCATGAGCGGCGGGTATTAACAAAAATAGAAAGCACTCCGTCTTCAGGCCACAAGTGGTCCATCGAGACCATACGACCGCCGTGTCATCCTTAGCTGAGGATGCGGATAGGAGGGGCGTGTGGTCAGGACACCGCTCTCCCCGTCGTTACGATGGTTTTCTTTGACCGGAGCCGCTACTATTCGGTCGAGTAGCTCCTCAATTGGCACCACGAGGCTGAGTGCACCCCGAAAAATGGCAACAGCTCATGGCGGCCCGGATGGTCACCCATCCAACTGCCGGCCACGCCGGACTGCGCTTAACTTCGGTGTTCTGAAGGGAACCGTTGTATCCACTGCGGCAAAAATAGAAACGTGCGTGTTATTGCTATTGGACTTTTGCTAGGTGCTAGGTTGTATCGTAGTCATGTGATGTGCTCAACGTTAGTTGGTGGGCTTCTTGATGCTGTAAAAGCACAGAGAAACATAGCTTGTCATCCTGACGATAGTTCAGAACATTACACCATCTTGTTGACGTGTGTCGCGAGATATTTCGCATATCACGAGAAGCTTTTGAAGGCTGTAACGGGAGTTCTGACGACTTCTGCTCCTTACCCTCTGTTCTGTGTCAGTTCTCTTAAAGCACTAAAGATTCTGCTGTTGAAAAATATTGTGTGTTCATTTATTACGCCAATACATCCTTTTGTGTGTAATCTTCTAGCCTTCATTTACCGTGCACGCCGTTGGTGTGCAGATCGGTTTCGGTATTTGTGGATGGTGGTTTTCATTTATTAAGTGTTGTACGAAAGTAGGATATGTGCTGTCACTCTTCGGAGCTCTCATGTGTTCGCAAGTTCCTTGTCGTATGTCCTATGTGTGGGTACCGATAGGAGTTGTATTTGAGTTGGTATATTCCTGACTTGGTGAATTTGGTTGTTTAGATACACGAATGGTCAACGATTCAGCGCAACAGCACAGATTAGATATATGAGTAACGCCTTCTACATTGTGTATAGAAGGAATGAGTACACAGCGGGTTACTCATTCAGAAATGGCATTTGAATATAAACTAAATGGTTCAAATGGCTCTGAGCACTATGGGACTTAACATCTGAGGTCATCAGTCCCCCAGAAATTAGAACTACTTAAACCTAACTAACCTAAGGACATCACATACATCCATGCCCGAGGCAGGATTTGAACCTGCGACCGTAGCGGTCGTGCGGTTCCAGACTGACGCGCCTAGAACCGCTCGGCCACACCGGCCGGCGAATATAAACTGTTTGCGTGGAGATCCTGTGCTGCCTCGTCTACAGAAATGCACTCTACCAAAACTGCGCACGCATCTCGTGGTCGTGCGGTAGCGTTCTCGCTTCTCACGCCCGGGTTCCCGGGTTCGATTCCCTGCGGGGTCAGAGATTTTCTCTGCCTCGTGATAGCTGGGTATTGTGTAATGTCCTTAGGTTAGTTAGGTTTAAGTAGTTCTAAGTTTTAGGGGACTGATGACCATAGATGTTAAGCCCCTTAGTGCTCAGAGCCATTTGAACCATTTTTGAACCAAAACTGCGGTTCGCCAGTTTTTGTAGGCTACAGAAATGACACAGTAAGTGGTAGGATTACCCGTAGTATTGGTAGAACGGGTAGGGAAAGAAAGATAAATGAATGGCTAAGAGAGAAAATGGGAGCCAACGACTTCTCTTTATTTTTGTTGTTCGTTTTGCATATAATTAGCACCGCTGATCATTCAGTGTTAGTGCATTGTGTATTTTGTATCCTTACAGAATATAAATTGAATTTATAAGTAATAAAAATTTGTTGTTCACGTAACTTCTGCGTTTTTTATGTAAAGAAAACAATTACATTTGACTCAACTATAATTTACATGCATAAACATACAAAATATACATAGATATTGTTTTTTTTACTCAGTAGAACGCTCTTCATCATGATCAAAGGCAAGCGTTTCCTATTAGTATTAATAATGCAAAAGTTGTTTATAAATAACAGAAACATGATTTACAGAACATTTTTTTTTGTTTTGCGGTTTTTTTTCTTATAACCTTCTTGTTGAGCGAAGTGTGTTCTCTATGTTTCACGCCACAAATCAACAATTTTCGAATAAAACTTGAATTAAACATTGACAGTTTCAGTTTTGCTATAAATACTGTTTATTCGTAAGCAACAGACAAGTGAGTAACTACGTAGAATAAAAATTTTCCGTAAGTTACCTGGCCCTTAATATATCCTCCCTCAGTTTCTGGACAGTTCACACTTCTGTTTTTCGGGGAATCAAATAAGACGCTGATCAAATATGTAAATAGAGTGATTATTTTAAGGTAACGTGTGACAGGTATGCAACACATATAACGTACAGGTAACGCGGGTACGACCTTAACTGACAAGAGTTGCCAGGAAAACTACTGTTGTTGTTGTTGTTGTGGTCTTCAGTCCTGAGACTGGTTTGATGCAGCTCTCCATGCTACTCTATCCTGTGCAAACTTTTTCATCTCCCAGTACCTACTGCAACCTACATCATTCTGAATCTGCTTAGTGTATTCATCTCTTGGTCTCCCTCTACGATTTTTACCCTCCACGCTGCCCTCCAATACTAAATTGGTGATCCCTTGATGCCTCAGAACATGTCCTACCAACCGATCCCTTCCTCTGGTCAAGTTGTGCCACAAACGTCTCTTCTCCCCAATCCTATTCAATACCTCCTCATTAGTTATGTGATCTACCCATCTAATCTTCAGCATTCTTCTGTAGCACCACATTTCGAAAGCTTCTATTCTCTTCTTGTCCAAACTATTTATCGTCCATGTTTCACTTCCATACATGGCTACACTCCATACGGATACTTTCAGAAATGACTTCCTGACACTTAAATCAATACTGGATGTTAACAAATTTCTCTTCTTCAGAAACGCTTTCCTTGCCATTGCCAGCCTACATTTTATATCCTCTCTACTTCGACCATCATCAGTTATTATGCTCCCCAAACAGCAAAACTCCTTCACTACTTTAAGTGTCTCATTTCCTAATCTAATCCCCTCAGCATCACCCGATTTAATTTGACTACATTCCATTATCCTTGTTTTGCTTTTGTTGATGTTCATCTTATATCCTCCTTTCAAGACACTGTCCATTCCATTCAACTGCTCTTCCAAGTCCTTTGCTGTCTCTGACAGAATTACAATGTCATCGGCGAACCTCAAAGTTTTTATTTCTTCTCCATGAATTTTAATACCTACTCCGAATTTTTCTTTTGTTTCCTTTACTGCTTGCTCAATATACAGATTGAACAACATCGGGGAGAGGCTACAACCCTGTCTTACTCCCTTCCCAACCACCGCTTCCCTTTCATGTCCCTCGACTCTTATATCTGCCATCTGGTTTCTGTACAAATTGTAAATAGCCTTTCGCTCCCTCTATTCTACCCCTGCCACCTTTAGAATTTGAAAGAGAGTATTCCAGTCAACATTGTCAAAAGCTTTCTCTAAGTCTACAAATGCTAGAAACGTAAGTTTGCCTTTCCTTAATCTTTCTTCTAAGATAAGCCGTAAGGTCAGTATTGCCTCACGTGTTCCAGTGTTTCTACGGTATCCAAACTGATCTTCCCCGAGGTTGGTTTCTACTAGTTTTTCCATTCGTCTGTAAAGAATTCGCGTTAGTATTTTGCAGCTGTGACTTATTAAACTGATAGTTCGGTAATTTTCACATCTGTCAACACCTGCTTTCTTTGGGATTGGAATTATTATATTCTTCTTGAAGTCTGAGGGTATTTCGCCTGTTTCAGACATCTTGCTCACCAGATGGTAGAGTTTTGTCAGGACTGGCTCTCCCAAGGCCGTCAGTAGTTCCAATGGAATATTGTCTACTCCGGGGGCCTTGTTTCGACTCAGGTCTTTCAGTGCTCTGTCAAACTCTTCACGCAGTATCATATCTCCCATTTCATCTTCATCTACATCCTCTTCCATTTCCATAATATTGTCCTCAAGTACATTGCCCTTGTATAGACCCTCTATATACTCCTTCCACCTTTCTGCTTTCCCTTCTTTGCTTAGAACTGGGTTTCCATCTGAGCTCTTGATATTCATACAAGTCGTTCTCTTATCTCCAAAGGTCTCTTTAATTTTCCTGTAGGCAGTATCTATCTTACCCCTAGCGAGATAGGCCTCTACATCCTTACATTTGTCCGTCTAGCCATCCCTGCTTAGCCATTTTGCACTTCCTGTCGATCTCAGTTTTGAGACGTTTGTATTCCTTTTTGCCTGCTTCATTTACTGCATTTTTAAATTTTCTCCTTCCATCAATTAAATTCAATATTTCTTCTGTTACCCAAGGATTTCTACTAGCCCTCGTCTTTTTACCTACTTGATCCTCTGCTGCCTTCGCTACTTCATCCCTCAAAGCTACCCATTCTTCTTCTACTGTATTTCTTTCCCCCATTCCTGTCAATTGTTCCCTTATGCTCTCCCTGAAACTCTGTACAACCTCTGGTTCTTTCAGTTTATCCAGGTTCCATCTCCTTAAATTCCTACCTTTTTGCAGTTTCTTCAGTTTTAATCTACAGGTCATAACCAATAGATTGTGGTCAGAGTCCACATCTGCCCCTGGAAATGTCTTACAATTTAAAACCTGGTTCCTAAATCTCTGTCTTACCATTATATAATCTATCTGATACCTTTTAGTATCTCCAGGGTTCTTCCATGTATACAACCTTCTTTCATGATTCTTAAACCAAGTGTTAGTTATGATTATGTTGTGCTCTGTGCAAAATTCGACCAGGCGGCTTCCTCTTTCATTTCTTAGCCCCAATCCATATTCTCCTACTATGTTTCCTTCTCTCCCTTTTCCTACACTCGAATTCCAGTCACCCATGACTATTAAATTTTCGTCTCCCTTCACTATCTGAATAATTCCTTTTATTTCATCATATATTTCTTCAATTTCTTCGTCATCTGCAGAGCCAGTTGGCATACAATCTTGTACTACTGTAGTAGGTGTGGGCTTCGTATCTATCTTGGCCACAATAATGCGTTCACTATGCTGTTTGTAGTAGCTTACCCGCATTCCTATTTATTATTAAACGTACTCCTGCATTACCCCTATTTGATTTTGTGTTTATAACGCTGTAGTCACCTGACCAGAAGTCTTGTTCCTCCTGCCACCGAATTTCACTAATTCCCACTATATCTAACTTCAACCTATCCATTTCCCTTTTTAAATTTTCTAACCTACCTGCCCGATTAAGGGATCTGACATTCCACGCTCCGATCCGTAGAAAACTACTGTAGTTTACGCTTATTTATGGTAGTCTACAGTAACCTACGGTAGTTTCACAGCTCCACTCGTGTGAGAACGAGAAGCGTTACCAGGATGTGTCGGAATGCGACACCAGCAGGGTCATGGCCTGTCAAAACTGAAGTTTGTCTTCTGGTTATATTGCTGCTCACTTTGGTAGAGATACCACAACAGTCATGGTCATATGGAATAGATGGGTCAAGCGGGACTATGCTCAACACCCAGCACCGGTTCGACGCGACTGGCGCCCAACAGGAGAGGCAGGTTCGTCGTTCCACCCTGCCAAACCGTACAGCCATGTTGCGTTCTGTGATTCACAAGGGGAGGCCGCCAATTGTGAAATTCAGAATCGATTCATACTGCGCATAATAAAAGCTCATGGCCAGAGGTGTAATGTGGCAAAGCACCAAGATGCATTTCTCAGCCGTTATAGAGAAAATCGATAGTTAAAAGAAACCGTTGCGGTGAAATGCTCTCTACGAGTAGTAATTTTCTACAGCGTCGTGGCGCAGCGGAAAGCGCTCGGGTTCGTAATCCGAAGGTCGCCGGATCGAATCTATACTATTAATGAATTGCTTATGCATGTTGGTGAAGGCGGATCGCTCTCCAATTGTACCGCCTCCATTTTTCCCTTTTTTTTTAACAGGGTGTACCAAAGCTCTCCCGTCCGCACTGATTTTCGACGATGTTATAAGTTGCGCTAGGGACTGCATCTACCTTCTTTCGAAGTTAGCACGCAACTACGCTGTTATGCGGCGGCTCGTTTCGGCCCATTCAACATCTGTCGTTCAAGTGTAACGAGCGAGTAACGGAGTTTATATTTCATACCTGCCACAGCAAATTTGTGTTCGTGGTGTCTCTATTCTAATTCGAACGTTTGACTTACGCTATACGTATTCGTTTCGGAATATCGTTTCTACGTCTTCCGTTAACTATACGTCGATGACATTATGAAGATAATTAATATCATTTGTGAAATAGAACTTTGTTTGCGGAAAACATAATGATGTTCGAAGTCGCCAGTTTTTCCACGACAAACGACTTTCAACATCTTATTATATGCATAATTGTTGCAACTGATTGCCGGGAATTTTATATATATATATATATATATATATATATATATATATATATATATAAAAGAAATACAAAAAGAACGATTGCATGGCGCGAGATTCGATCCCGCGACCTTCGGATTACGAACCCGAGCGCTTACCGCTGCGCCACGACGCTGCAGAAACTTATTGATCGTAGGGAGTGTATATATATTACAAATACAAAAAAAACGTTTGCATGGCGCGAGATTCGATCCCGCGACCTTCGGATTACGAACCCGAGCGCTTACCGCTGCGCCACGACGCTCCAGAAAATTGTTGATCGTAGAGAGTATTTCACCGCAACGGTTTCTTTTAACTGTCGATTTTCTCTACAACGGCTGAGAAGTGCATCTTGGTGCTTTGCCACATTACACCTCTGGCCATGAGCTTTTATTACGCGCAGTATGAATCGAATCTGAATTTCACAATTGGCGGCCTCCCCTTGTCAGAAAGCAGGCTTGTTTGATGTAAGACAAGCATGCACACTAATAGTGTGAAGAGGCCTCGGGTGCAACTGACTGTCAGCATAGCTTACCTCTAGAGGCGCGTCGACAGAGATGCGTCCATTGATCAGACTAAATACAGTAGTGGCACCACACCGTCTTTTCAAGCGAGTCCTGATTCTGTACGCAGCACCACGATGGACGTAACCATGTGTGGAGACTTCAAGGAGAAAGAACGTTACCAGACTAATTCGTCAGCCTCATATTAGCCGAGTACATGTGATGGTATGAGGCACCATTTGGTACACATGACCACTTCTGTAACTTGGAGAGCAGACATTACATTTATGATGTGTTGAGGCCGATGATTATTTCATACCTTCGAGATCTCCATCATGTTATCTTTCAACAAGATAACACAAGGCTGCATATTGCTCCTGCTGTCGCGACCTACCTAAATACAGAGGGTGTTCTACTGTGCTGCACGCCTGCACGTTCTCCAGATTTCTCACCCAATCAATACATAATTTCTTGGATTACAGAGATACTGGTATATCCCAGACAACAGGCACTACAATTGATGAATACTGAAATAGAGTTGAATGCAACAGCGCGAAAAAATGTACTGGTATCTGTCATCTGAGATCAGTTCAATTCGTTGCACAGCTGGGTTGGACACGCTGTTGCTGCCAGCCAGCACTCTTCATATCGCAAAATCATCCACAAACTTAGACATGTTTTCATCCTATGATACTATATACGACGAGTAAATACAATTTCGTTACATGCTATTCTTTCTGGTGGAGCAGTTTTAATGGTCAGCACTGACTTTCTATAGATGCAGTGTAAGTGGTAACTGTTCGATGACAGCGACTGCAGGTAGATGAGGAACCCAAGTGTACAGTGCTCATACAATCCTTTACATTTCTGAACATGCTTGTTTTGTACAAATCAGTGTTTCAATTTGCAGTACTGGCTTGATGGTAAGGGTTGGATAGAAAATGACCACAGGATATGGTAGTAGTATCTTTCATAGATGCGCATAAAAACAAAAAAGTCAACAACCTTCTACATGTCACATGGCATGGGTACGCACTTGTCAGGTTTCCAGAAACTTCTCCTTGACCCCTCTCCCCCTCTGACGGACTGCGGGAACTACACTTGCTGTCTCTACTACGAGGTGCATTCAAGTTCTAAGGCCTCCGATTTTTTTTCTAATTAACTACTCAACCGAAATCGATGAAACTGGCATTACATCTCGACGTAATCGCCCTGCAGACGTACGCATTTTTCACAACGCTGACGCCATGATTCCATGGCAGCGGCGAAGGCTTCTTTAGGAGTCTGTTTTGACCACTGGAAAATCGCTGAGGCAATAGCAGCATGGCTGGTGAATGTCCAGCCACGGAGAGTGTCTTTCATTGTTTGAAAAAGCCAAAAGTTACTAGGAGCCAGGTCAGGTGAGTAGGGAGCATGAGGAATCACTTCAAAGTTGTTATCACGAAGAAACTGTTGCGTAACGTTAGCTCGATGTGCGGGTGCGTTGTCTTGGTGAAACAGCACACGTGCAGCCCTTCCCGGACGTTTCTGTTGCAGTGCAGGAAGGAATTTGTTCTTCAAAACATTTTCGTAGGATGCACCTGTTACCGCAGTGCCCTTTGGAACGCAATGGGTAAGGATTACGCCCTCGCTGTCCCAGAACATGGACACCATCATTTTTTCAGCACTGGCGGTTACCCGAAATTTTTTTGGTGGCGGTGAATCTGTGTGCTTCCATTGAGCTGACTGGTGCTTTGTTTCTGGATTGAAAAATGGCATCCGCATCTCATCCATTGTCACAACCGACGAAAAGGAAGTCCCATTCATGCTGTTGTTGCGCGTCAACATTGCTCGGCAACATGCCACACGGGCAGCCATGTGGTCGTCTGTCAGCATTCGTGGCACCCACCTGGATGACACTTTCCGCATTTTCAGGTCGTCATGCAGGACTATGTGCACAGAACCCACAGAAATGCCAACTCTGGAGGCGATCTGTTCAACAGTCATTCGGCGATCCCCCAAAACAATTCTCTCCACTTTCTCGATCATGTCATCAGACTGGCTTGTGCGAGCCCGAGGTTGTTTCAGTTTGATGTCACACGATGTTCTGCCTTCATTAAACTGTCGCACCCACGAACGCACTTTCGACACATCCATAACTCCATCACCACATGTCTCCTTCAACTGTCGATGAATTTCAATTGGTGTCACACCACGCAAATTCAGAAAACGAATGATTGCACGCTGTTCAAGTAAGGAAAACGTCGCCATTTTAAGTATTTAAAACAGTTCTCATTCTCGCCGCTGGCGGTAAAATTCCATCTGCCGTACGGTGCTGCCATCTCTGGGACGTATTGACAATTAATGTGGCCTCATTTTAAAACAATGCGCATGTTTCTATCTCTTTCCAGTCTGGAGAAAAAAAATCGGAGGCCTTAGAACTTGAATGCACCTCGTAATTAGCCATCTTAGGTGCGAAAGGGAATTTGGATTGAAGAGGGAGGCGTGTTGGAGTAGTCCGTCCAGTTGTGCAAAGCCATTACGCCAGGGTGCTGCGGTGGTTAACGCATCTGCCTTGTGAAAGAGAGACCCTAGTTCAAATCCTGCCCTTTGTACAAATTTGATGCTACCTATGGGTTCTATGCAACCTGCAACGCCTTATCATGAGCAAGATTTTGATATTCTCTTACTCACTACGTGGAATCTATTAGCCCTATAGAACAAAAATGAACAGCATCTGTTTGTAGGAAATTTAACGTAGGTAAATTTTGTATTCGGGTACGTTTTCGCTATAGGTCGTAGTTCTTTAGTTGTTGAAGAAAAAGCTATAAAAGTTGCTTTCAAACACGTTTTTCTTGAATAAATCGAAAATTGTGGCATCCAGCGAAAACGTATCCCGCTGCAGAATTTAAGTACATTAAATTTCTTACAAAATTTTCCTGTTCATACTTTCTGCAAGACTAATAATTTGCGTGTAGCGAGCGAGACAATACGGAAGATTCGTGAGTGGTTTTTCCTGGCGTTGCAAGTTGCATGAAAACCCATAGGTATGGGCAGTTGAGTCGTCCTTCATAGTCTTGTGCACTATATGTGTGTGTGGATAGAGCAGCATTTCCTGGATCATATTGGAACTCTCCCGCTCTGAATTTGCCGAGCAAGTCTTCTTTTCATATTGAACATACCAAACATCCAGTATGAGTCTGGTAACAAACATGTAGGCAGTAAATGAATTGCTTAAACAGGAAGTATAAGCTGTGACACAAACCCCTGAAGTGTCCATTGCAGTGTTAAAATCTGACAACAGTATTAACATTGTAACTCTTCAGGCTTTCCCAGCGAGATCTTGACACGTAGAATAATAGGGTCTACTGCCGGATGTTTGTGTCGCTCTGGCACAATATTTCGGCCACGTAACTCGTTGCCTTCTTCAGGTGCTACCTGAGAATGCTGTATTGGAGTATCTTGTCCAGTATTTATACCCAGAGGGCCCTGGGAGCTCTGTTTGCACTACTTGAGGCTGTTAATGCTTTGTGTCAAACCAGTCTAATAATAACGATGATAATAACTATAATAGTAATAATAATAACATTGCGCACACCTTATGTAGTTATGCTATGTCGGGCTGTCAGTTAATTCATTTATCTGTAGGCGAGCAATGAAGCAATTTATGGTACTCTCTACAACTTGGAGAAGACATTTTCTTGAGATATTTAGTATTTGCTACGTATATGTCTCACTTTTGTCATCAGCAATGTACGGAAAAAAGCCCAAAATATTTATCTAGCGGATGGTCTATGTGAGGAAGTTGCAACCTCCACCGGATTAATGCTACTAATTGGGAAAAAGTAATTATTCATATATTATATAATCAGTATTAGAGTCT
This sequence comes from Schistocerca piceifrons, assembly GCF_021461385.2. Lineage (NCBI taxonomy): Eukaryota > Metazoa > Arthropoda > Insecta > Orthoptera > Acrididae > Schistocerca > Schistocerca piceifrons. Next base: position 28,247,780 of record NC_060143.1, read on the forward strand.
TACAAAATTGTGATATTGTAAGGTGTCAGGCAAATCCAACACCTTCCACAAAAACCCTGACATGATAAGCAAATCCAGTAGTATGTCACATAGCTCCGAATAAATCGTGACATTAAATTAACCAAAGTAATACGAGTAACGAGTGAGCAAATGGAATACCACAGACTAACACAAGAATGCCTAAATGCATGTCATACCTTCCCACCGTGAGACAGACGCAGTTCCGAGGGGAGAAAACGAGAACAGAAGCCGAGAGCAGAACCGTGTTAAGCTAGAAGGCCCTACGATAAGGGACGGACACCCACGTCGCCAGCTAACCACCAGGACCACCCCCCAGCCCATGTTAAAAGCTAGAGCCCTCCAGAAAAACAGTATAGATCTTACAATAACACTAAAAGGGCCACACCAGCCGCAAGTTTTAGCATGAGACTTTTTCGCGTCTCTGTTACGTTGCAAACGTTAAAAACATTCCCCCACAACGAAAAATAACCGCCAGGATCACCCCCCAGCCCATGTTAAAAGATAGAGCCCTTCAGAAGAACAGTATAGGTTTTACGATAACACTAAAACGGCCACACCAGCTGCAAGTTTTAGCGGGAGACTTTTTCGCGTCTCTGTTAGGTTGCAAACTTTAAAAACATTGCCCCACCACGAAAAGTATAACGTTTCTCATTGGATAGACAGAATTTTTGTAGGCGGAGCTTAAGGTTAACATTGAGACCCTGATTGGTCAGATGAAAACACAGCCAGATAGTTTTTTTTAAACCAACTTCGGTAAATGGTAGTAAGGAGAAGTTAGGAGAGAGTTGCTTCGGAGACGGCGAGCTGGATGGAGCTGCACTGGCCGCCGCACCCTGACGAACACCGACAAGGTAATGAACGCACGCGATGTCGCATTTTTGAGCGCATAAGGCTTCACTCAGAACTGCAGAAGTCTCATCTGTTATATCCCCTTTCTTGTAATACTAGTGTCGATCGTCAATTGAAGCTCATGGTATTCACATTTGCTACATAAGTTGAAATCTGAAATGCGATGATTTTTCTGTTATATAATTATTGAGAAGCCACATCAGCCACTGTAATTTACGACAAATTAGATAAGTAATTAAAGATAATTGAGGGTCACTGTAGACCATTTTGATAGTTTTCTCTTTTGTGAAACTTAATTTAAACCTAGATTATAGATGCGATATGGCATAGGTCATCCTTCGATCCATTGCGGAACTTGGAAACCCATTCAGGGAATACTCGTTCACATTTTTGTTGAGGGCAGTTGGTTTTTATCATCCTGTATTAAAACATTTCCCTTTATCATTAGTGCAATTTATAAACAATGTTTTGTGAGTAGAATAAAATTTCCAATGGTAAACTTAACTGCTTTTTCGACGTTATTTTACCAGCTAACTAAAAATAGGAAAGCCTTGAACCCCTTCCACTAAATTTAGATAGTATTAAGATTCTTTTACAGGGAGTGCAGTGGAGTTGACGCTGAAATAATTAAGTATTTGGTTATATCATCGCTAGTCTCACTGAACTCTTCTGAACTCTACATGTCATGTGTGGTCTGGCGTCTCCTTACCACCAACAAGTCCCAGGTTCAAACTAGTCAATTCCCTAAAAAACACGCTCAGAGAGTCGTTGCGCGAAAGTGGTAGGGAGACACGACATAGAACAACAGACACCACGCAGAATGTTAGAATATTAGTAATAATATTTTGAAAATAATTTAGTTTCGTGACTGAAACAGAATCAAATCGTTAATCTTTACCCCTCAGAAAATTTCGTTGTACGTCTAAGGGGGTAATTACCCCCAGACTGAAACCATTGATCTAGGACATAGTTTCACTACAGCATTGTAATCATGAAATTGAGTGCTATTACTGCCAGTGCTATCGATCCCAGTGATGAATTCATGACAAGAACTGGAGAGCTGTGGTATTTAAAGGAAGCTAGCATGAGGCCTTGACGCAAGCCTCAGTTCTTAATGACAGCATGTGTGATCCTTATTCACGTAACAGGCTGTTAACTTCTGTGTCAGTTCCTTGCTATGTGCTCTTGTCAAAGAGACAGAGTTCCTTTTAGCATGTCTTACGAGCTAACGAATATGTTGTCTCGCTTCCTTTGGTTTTCTGTCACAGTCTTTTTTCTGCTGAATGCGTATCCTCAGACAACAGGCGGTGTCGTAATGTGTCGACGATCTGACCCATACTGGCTTGCTTCTTGCTTCCACATCTTGCCACTGGCCTGATTTTATTTTGCCTGCGGCAATATGAGTTAGTTTCAATATTTTTCTTAATTTCAAATGATTACTATTCTGTGTCTAATGACACAAAATCAATCTCTGGTCGTGTTCACGTTACGATTTTAAAATTACATGTAACTGTTTATAATTTTCTCTCTGTATCCTGGTCTTTAATTATAAACATCTTGTTTGCTTGCTTTGTTATCTAGAGATCGTGAGGCTCTGCAGGCTGGTTATTATTCCGCTTTATGGTCCTCTAAATAACTTACAGATTTTGCTGTAAGGGTTAAAACGAGCATTTTGTCTACTGTCTCTGTTTGAATTTCAGTTAATGAAGTTGTCTCGATAAAGCAAAACAATCTAAACATAAAATGTTTTTGGAATATAACTACATCTTATGCTTAATACATTTTGTACGTGCTGTATATTATGAATATAGTTAGATATCACACAGCCAGTTCATTAGCACTATAGCTGCAAAACGCTGCGTAAAGGAATTTTTTAATAATATAAATTTTGTTTGAGGCTTATCTATACACAATATTGCATATCGCCAACTTAAATGACATCTGTTGCAGTTATCTAACATTAAATATATGGTAGCAGTTTGCTCCCATAAGACCTTACGACAAATTTCTAACGCTTTTTAATGTAGTGCGTTCAAAGAAGGATGTAACGAGGTTTAAAAATGCGGTTTCTGGCAGTCATGTATAAATAAACAAATCAAAAGATGTAAAACATAATAAAACTATAACAAACAACCACACCTAAATGTAGTGTAGCTTCACCGACAACACAGAGTACGCTGGAGGTGACATTACACTACGGATCAGTTGTTCATATTTTATATATTAATTTAGAACAACAGACATATGATGATGGTATAGATCCAAGAGAGTCACGAAAAAGAATTAAGAAATTCCGATAAAATGCTATTTTGTATTCTACATGAGTTATACCCCGGTTATCTTTGGCCCTCACAGTGACTGTTCTGTATCACTACATTTGTATGTAGTCATACAAAATAATGCGTGGATCTGATACTGCTAAACGCGGGATAAGCAATAAACAGTTTACAAGAAAACTGAAGAGAATAAAGTTACAGATACAATGGAATGAAAATGATTTATCGTTTGCAAAACGATTTCAGTAAAAAGGTTTGTTTGTATAGAATGTAACAATGATATTTCCATCAAGCCGTATCACGCACGATAAAAGAATACCCATGACGGAAGTGATTGAAATATATGATAGGATAATGGCGTATACAGACGCGGTTAAGAGTGCTGGAACTTCCATATACTATCTGGAGCCCTCAGCAGAGAGGTTGTCAGCGAAATGGGCCGCTTGCCCACGCTCACGGTACTCTGATGACATGGCGCTGGGGAAATCCACGTGGCTCCATCCAGAGAGGAAGATGAAGTGAAAGTTTGCAAAATTCCACTGAGCAAGCAGGTGGAAAATTTGTAGACCCACGTCAAGAATTTAGACGGAGAGGGAAAAGAGTTGTGGTTACAAGCTTTTCTCCTCGTGGAGAGTGCAATCAAAAAGTAGGAACTGAAGTGAGTGAGGAATTGTTATATTTTAGAAGCAAAATAAAGAGGGCAGCCATCTACATGAGACGGTCTCCTAGAGCGCCAACCATCAGTTATGAGACGCCACTGCACCAGCGATTGTGCCCGTTACGAAGTTCCTCCAAATGTGCCACCGACTATGCAGCGAACATTACTTTGTAGACACTCTCACTGTCTATTTTCATTTGGGTTTTACCACGCTAATTTTTTCTCTGTTTTGTTCTCGCAACATATAACTATTCAGTACGTCATTTTTTAATTTTGTTGGAAATTGTTTTCATTTGCATTATTGGGGAACTTTCTTCTCGCGTACGCAAGTACTCAAAAAATATGTTTTTTTACTACAAATTATTTAACATATAAAATTGTGCCTATATTAAATGCCTTTTGACACTTCATTTAATTTCTAAGTTATTTAAATTAAGTGAGACGTTGGTGCACTGGCAAAACACTATAAATTCTGGATATCAAAAGCAACTGAAGTACGAAATCGTGCCACAGTGTGCTGGGTCAATGCTTCTAAGCATTATTCACCACAGTGTTCAAGGGTTTCATGGGACCTGACGATATTTCACTAAACAGCACGTCGCAGTCTTCTTTCATGAATTTCTATGCAGCATTACGAGTAAGTGATCACTGGTCAATAGTAGTCTCAAAAGGTTAAGAAAAACAGACAAAATACTCTGTAGTAAACTGTTCTTCAACACTGGTGCCGGACATCATCTATCTTTGCAGCTGTAGTCCACTGCTACAAAAATACTTTGCCTCCCCGAGCACGATTCGAGACGATCATGCGCCAGAGATGTTTAGTCTTAGGATTGCGAATTCCATGCGGTGTTGTAGATGTTGACGAACGTTAGCTGATCGGAGGTCCTACTACTAGGAAACAGCTTTGTCCAATCGACAACCAGTCCGTGGGATAAACGATATTGTCGCCCTCAACAGTCATGCTCCGCTAGAAATTCGTCAGTGGTTTCTTAAGAACTCGTCATCTGCGACGAGGTTAGCTTCGGTTACAAAATGCCGCTTTTAAAGTTTGGCTCTCGACGGCATGTACACTACTCCCAAAAAGGTAACCTGAAATTGGGGAAAGAGGAAACTGGAAGGATGCAGTCTAAAAACATTCCTCTAATGGCCACATTTCCCCATAAAATAAAACTGCGATATTCGTGCGGAAGAATAGATATTTCTGCTTCAAATAGGCACTAGAGACAAAGATAGCGAAAAGTAGTACAATTTTTTATTACATATTACAGCTTTAAGTCACACGAATACAAGCATTACCGGTTTCCACTTTTTACCAAGCCGTCATCAGATTATTTGAATACGTTACGTAGTAAAACTTGAGAAGTTACTAAGTAATGCAGTCAAATACATTGGTGTCCAAAACTAAAGCAACAACCCGAAATTTTGCAAGGTACCGTTTATTTTGCCACAAAGCAGTATAATCAGGTGATAGTAAAGCAGAAACAATATAAAGAATACAGAACGTAATAGCTACAATATGCATAACGGCAGACAAAAATGTTCTTCGTTTTTTTCCAACTTAACGGATTTACACACACATTCCGACAACTGGGTAATGCGATGAGATTGGGGTGTGACCACCTGTGGCAGCAATAGAGGTCTGACAAACGACGGGGCATGCTGTGAATGTCGTCACCAATCTCATTTTGAGGCAATAACGCCCATTCTTCCTGCACTACTGCTCGCAAATCTTGGAGAATGGTTGGTGGATGCTGATGTGGTACAACTTGTCTCCGTAGTGCAAAATGGTTCAAATGGCTCTGAGCACTATGGGACAACATCTGAGGTCATCAGTCCCCTAGAACTTAGAACTACTTAAACCTACCTAACCTAAAGATATCACACACATCCATGCCCGAGGCAGGATTCGAACCTGCGACCGTAGCGGTCGCGCGATTCCAGACTGAAGCGCCTAGAGCCGCTCGGCCACACCGGCCGGCTCCGCAGTGCATCCCACACATGCTCTATGCCATTGAAATCCAGAGACCAAGCAGGCCTCACCATGCGTGCAATACCTTCCGCTTTTCTGCCTCGTGATGACTGGGTGTTGTGTGATGTCCTTAGGTTAATTAGGTTTAAGTAGTTCTGAGTTCTAGGGCACTGATGACCATGGATGTTAAGTCCCATAGTGCTCAGAGCCATTTGAACCAATACCTCCCGTTTCCAAGAAAACATCAACGCTATATCGTCGAGCATCATGGTCCAGCAATATGAAGTCTGGGCCCATAGCACCCCGCAGCAACCGCACATGAGGTCCCAAGATCTGTCACCTGACAGCAGTTAAATCTTGCAGATTTAACCGTACAATTTCATGAGTGTTCGAGTGGTCAATGTAATCCCTGCACACACCATGGGGGATCATCCTCGATATCAGTCTCTTTCCACAATGGCTGGGTCCCGAAATCGTTTTCCACATTCCCCCAGATGCGAATCCATCAAGAGCAACTGTTCAGACTATATCAGGGTTCCTGTGTGAAAGTAAGATTGGCCCGCTGTTCGACCGTCCAGGTGGCATGTTGGCAGCTGCACTATAGATGTTCCCTTCTGTGAAGACACGTCAGAGGTACAAACACAGCAGGTCTCCCACAATAAAGGCCACCCTGACTAACTTTTCTGTACACCGTTTGCCTCGCTACAACACGTCCAGTGGATGCTACGGGGTGGGATGGAAGTTGCCATGCAGTGCTAAGGCGGTACCGTCGTGCGCTTACAGCCAAATAACGGTTCTCTCTTAAAAGTGGTCGGTTCCGCCCTGGTCTTCAGGATTCAGTTTCGATGTCTTTAACTGTCGCCACATCCGGAAAACAAGAGAACGATTCACATTAAACCATCGGGCCACATCAGTTTGCGACTGTCCTGCTTCCATTCTTCCCATGGACCTCCATCGCAGAGAACCTGATAGGCGTCTTCTCTGCGCCATACTACACCAACAGTGAGTATGTACACGGCGATTGTGGTTGTGGGGTCTACGCAGAAAACACTCTCCCGTTTGATAGGTGCCCGGACGTCATCGTCGGCGTGGTTGTCCAGTGACCAGAATGCCTTCTTCCGTCCAGGACACGATCGCACTTACATCTGTTGACAGTTTGTACGACTATGTCGTGAATTAGACATATGACTTGGAAATAGCTGTTTGTTGCTTTAATTTTGGACACCAGTGTACTTACAGGAGGCACTATGGAACGTATTCGAGTAATCTCATGATGACTTCAGTTACTATGTATCGTAATCAAATACAGAGGCGGGACAAAAATACGGAAATATCGCGAGAAACGCATGTTTGAACTTAAATACACATGCTAGCCAAGCCTTCAGGGTGCAGTGTTGTATTTGACCACGAATGGTACCTGTAGAATGTCCGCAGTATCTTGCAAGTGTCAGTCGCGTCAGAACCGTGTTCTGTGTAGTTGTGAGTGCATTATGTCATACCTAAGTGAATTCGAACGTGGGAAAACTGTTGGTGGTCGTGGTAACCAAGATAGCCCAAGTTTTTGGTGTTTCAAAAGACACCGTACCGAAGATTTATAGCGCATACAGGGAAAGTGGGAAAACGTCCCTCGCTATGTCACAACGTGCACGAAACTTTTTATTAAGAGATAACTACAGGCGATCATTGAAGACGATTGCTTACTATGCAAGGTCGCATTACTGCCAGGGATTTCGTGACCATTTTGGCCGATCAGGTCCATGTGATGGTACAATTTTTCTTCCCCAACGGTGATGCTGTGATTCAAGAAGACAGGACCTCTGTTCACACAGCTCGCACCATTTAGGATTGGTCTTGTGAGTACGAGGTTGAATTGTCTCAGGAATTGTTTTGAATGCCAATGAGTTTCCTAAACGGTTTTATGAACGATAATGTCTTACGTTTTTGGTGTTTTCATATCTTTGTCCGCCCCTTATGATTTAGAAGAGCAACTGAAAGAGTAGAAAACAAATAATACGTCAGGTCCAGATGAGATTCCAGTTCGGTTTTACAGATAGTACTCTTCCTCACTGGCCTCTTACTTATCCCGTATTTATCACGAATCTCTTGCCCCTGGCAAAGTGCCAAGAAACTGGAAAAAAAGCAGGTGACTCATGCACATAAGAGGGGGTAAAACAATCCGCGAAATTACAGACCAATACCATTAACGCCGGTTTGTTGCAGGATTTTTGAAAAGCTTCCACCCCCCGAAATAAAGCCAGATTTAGAAAACATCCTTCATGCCAAACTCAGCTTGCCCTTTTCTCATAAGAACCTTGGATGAAGGGCCGCAGCGAGATTGAGGATTGCTAGATTTCAGGAACTGGTGCCCCACAGCTGACTGTTGACGAAGATACGAGCCTTCTGAAGAGGATCCGCAGATATGTGCGTGGTCCGAAGACTCCTTAAGTAACAGAACTCAGTACGTTGTCCTGGACGGCGAGAGTTCGTCAGATATGCAGGTATCGTCAAGAGTGCCCCAGGGAAGTGCGATAGCACCACGTTTATTCTCTAGACACAAAAATGATCTGATAGATATTGTGAGCAGCAATCTGCGAGTATATTCTGCTGTCACTGTAGTGTACGGAAAAGTGTCATCCTTACATGACCTTTGGAGGATAATTGGTCATTTTATGCCAAATTCCATCCAACTTAGCATTTTTATGCTCAATAATAGCTTTCTCTAAACGTAGAAATATTTAAAGCGCAGCTGAGCGGGAAAACAATTCTGTAGTATCCGAATACAGTATTGGCGGTGTGCCGTACATGGGCAGCGAAGGGAGAAGAAGGTTGTTGGATTCGGCTTGCGACGACAATGCACAGGGTGTCGAGCGGTCAGGACTAGTAAGTGGACGTCCAGGGCTGCAGTTAAATGATAGAACAGGAAATTAGGTAAAAGAAAGAGGATATATTTCAGTGTACGGTATATAAGGGGCGCGCCCAGGGTCGGAAGTTACCAGTTTTAGGGCAGTCTAGGAGGTCGAACAACTAACTGAAATGGGGAGCGGAAGGGGAGGCGGTTTATGTTAACTGATATAGGTGGCCGGTCATGGAACGCAGAGCCAGAGTCTCTGCCTCCCCAAAACACGCCTGTTCTGCTCGAGGTCTGGATCACAAGAGAGCGAGGCAGCTGTGTTCCACACTGCAAAACGCTCCAGCGTCCACACACGTGACTTGTATCCCACGATCGCTATTGGCTAAATCCGAGGGTGTGAATTCACTAGCAGTTTCAGCGTAGGGCTCAAGGCCTCTCTTGTCAGTAGCTTTTTTGGACATAACTGCTTCGGTTCTGCAAGTCAGGCAAGTTGTGTCACATAGGCACAGCGGAAGTTGCTCTGGGAGAAAACTTAAAAAGATTTGGCTGGGCCTTTAAAATAAATTTGTAAACCAATTCCATAAAATGTTTCTCGACTGGCTGCCACCCTGTACAGCGCTGCTTGACATAGTCACGACGATTAAATACCTAGGAGTAACGTTGCAAAGCAGTCTGTAGTGGAATGAGCACGTGAGGTCGGTAATAGAGAAGGAAAATGGTTGAGTTCGGTTTATTGGGAGAATTTGAAGAAAATGTAGCTCATCTGTGAAGGAGATCGCGTGTAGATCACCAGTGCGATCTATTCTTAAAGACAACTCCAGTATTTGGGATGCCCATCTGGTCGGACTGAAGGAAGACACTGAACCAATTCAGAGGCATGCTGGTAGATTTGTTGTTGGCAGGTTCGACCAACACGTATTACGAAGATGCTTCATAAACTCTAATTCGAATTCCTGGAGGGGACACGACGACATGAATTAATAGGCTTTGAACGCGGAATGATTCTTGGAGCTGGACGAATAGGACATTCCATTTCGGAAGTCATTAGGGAATTCAATAAACCGAAATCCACCGCATTAAGACGGTGCCAAGAATATCAAATTTCAGGCGTTACTTCTCACTATGGCCAACGCAGTGGCCGACGACCTTCACTTAAGGGGACCCGGAGGTGCCTATGCTGCCCATGTTAAAATCACTAAGTCTGAGGAACATTTATGAATAAACTACCAAATAGAAAAATTTGAATTTTTTTTTACATATAGAGTGGTTTAGTATTGCAGTTATGACCGAGGGATTTTGGAGTATCTTTTCTAGTTTCCTTCCAATTATTTTTTTTATTAATGACCCAAATTTTTTACAAATAATTGCTTTACAATTAAACTGAAATGAAACTACTGAACATATTGCCAAATGGCTGTGTTACAATGTAAGTTTGACCACTAGGAGTGCTGTATAAAAATTTCATCTCTCTAGCTTGAGTGGATTTTGAGAAAATGTTCCTTACATTCGAAAAATTCTAATTTACGGGAAATGGCTATCAAAGTTTCTCAATACATTCCTGCACTATAGGACGGATTATCAGGGTCTTCTTCTTCATCCTCCAAAAGCTTCCTCTTCTGTCTTCTTTTCTGGCCTGTTGTTCCATCATACTTCATATGCCTTTCTCTTCTTTCTGCTCCTCTTATCCTTTCTCTGTCAATATTTCTTAGTGCTCGTACAGTGTTCACCCCAGCTGTAAATCCTAATGCCTTCAGAACTTCACACTTCACACTGTTCCCTTGGTTGTAGGTTGCTATTGCATCATAAATGCCAAAGTGCAGTGTTTTTATGCTTACAAACACCCTTTTAGGAATCACTTTCAAAATCAAATTGTTTACGCTCTCATTAGTATTCTGCGTCTTTCCGTGTAGACATTTGTGTAACAATTCTGGTTGTGCTAAGTCATGAAAAATTGGTTTTATTGCATTTATCACAGCTGCTGGCAAACCATGTTTGTGATCATAGTCCTTTTTTGCATTATTTTTGCACCAGGAATCTTTTGGGCACAGGCTGTGTTGAGGGTATTCATTGGAAGAGGCAGTATGAAGGAACAATGCCCACACTGCTTTTCGCATGTCACTAACATTACTAGTATTTTGCCGTATAGCATACCCATAGTATCTCTGTAGACATTCAATCACCTCATCAGTAAGCCTGCCTCTCCCTCCTACTGTCTTTCCATCACTGAGCTTACTTGAACCCAAAGTTTATTTGAGCCTTCGAAGCCGTGCTCCCATACGCTTTTGCACATGCCCAATGCATTCCAACTTTTCAACTACAAATTCATTTCCATATTGTTTCAGTTCCTCTATAGTCTTGAAACCTTTGGAGTCACCATCCCCAAAGTAGTATTTGTACATAACGTTGTATCTGGGAACTGAACGTTCAAAAATTTGTGTCACTCCATCCACTTCCATTGCTCCACTTGATCCACTAAAATTTGCCTCACAGGTTCCACTGTGCTCTCCTTTGACTTTATTTTTGCACCTACAATGTTTTGATAGTATTGCAACATCTATCACTTTTGCACTATCACCACAAGTAGCAGTTACAACCCCATTCAGGGATTTATGACCCCTCTTTTGCCAGGAACCATCTAATGCAACTACCAAATCCCTAGAACCACCGTTCATTTCTACAGATTCCTCCACTGCTTCCTTCATGGTTTTCAAAGCCACATCTTCAACAGGGGATCCTACCAGTTCACAGTAGTACCCAAATTTGCTTGGAGGCGATGGCAAGTTCATAATACCACAAAACAGTTTACCAGCAGCAGACTCTTTTCCAATGGATCGAAGACCATACACAAGTCGAACATTCACATCAAACACTCTACATCGTCCATTATCACCAAAGAGACTGGCAAGTGAATTGTAAAAAGTCACTTGATACTTGCAACATGCACAGATTATCTTAATCTCACAAGCTAAACCAAAGTGCTTTTTTATCTCTAGTTCCACTCATACACTTGAACACATTTTGCACAGAACACTTTCTTTCAGCACAGAAGATAATAATCCAATATTCAGTACTTCGTTAACATCATCACTGTCACTAACATAGTCACGAAATCTGTCACTTCCACCAGTCAGCTGCTCGCTAGAAGATGTCACAGGGCTATGGTCGGCCATGTGTTGCTTAGCAGAAGAACGCACTGTTTCAGTAATTGTAGTATCGCAACTTGGTATTAGTGTTAATTTTCTTTTCCCTACGTGCTTCCTCTTCTTATATACACGGTTACTAAAACGTGGCATCGTAACCAGAACAACGCTTTACACAAGAAGTATAATACTACCAACAACAGGCTCAACAATGAACTAATTCGAAACGGTAAACACTAAACAGGAAAGAGACGATGTTCCGCGCTCTTAGCGCTTCATTTGTCACAGCAAACAATGTAGCCAACCCTTGCACACTCGCTGCATGCGTAACATAAGGCGCTGTATACGTAACAGGCCGAGAAAATCCCAAGCAGTTCGCCAGGAAGTCACGAGAGGGTGTTAGATGCATTCAGCGGCCGCCCATTTCCTCTGCAGGCGTGGGGGAAAATGGTAATAACTCCACCTCTAGGGCTAATAGAACAATAATTCAAAGTTTACATTAAAGAGGAATGTTCCAATTAATTTTCGGTAGCAAAAAAAAAAAATCATAGTTTTTTGGATTTGACCACCTCCGGCTCCCCTTAATGACTGAGAGCAGCGCCATTTGCGTATGGTTGTCAGTGCTAACAGACAAGCAACACTCCGTGAAATAACCGCAGAAATCAATGTGGGACCTACGACGAACGTATTCGTTAACACAGTGTCGCTTTAACGGGCTATAGCAGCAGATGGCCGTCGCGAGTGCCTTTGCTAACAGCCGGACATCGCCCGCAGCGCCTCTCTTGTGCTCATGATCGTATCGGTTTGAACCGAGATTACTGGAAAACCGTGGCCGGTTTCATTTAGTAAGAGCTGATGTAGGGTAGGTGTGTGGCGCAGACCCACGAAGCCATGGACTCAAGTTGTAAACAAGGCACTGTGCAAGCTCATGGTGTGGGTTGTGTTTACATAGAATGGACTGGCTCCTCTAGACGTTCGGCTACTTCAAGACCATTTGCAGCCGTTCATGCTCCCAAACCACGGTGGAATTTTTATGGACAATAATGCACCATGTCAACGGACCACAACTGTTCGCGATTGACTAGAAGAACATTCTGGACAATTCGAAAGAATGGTTTGGCCGCCTAGGTCGCCCAACATGATCCCATCGAAAATTTATGGGACGTAATCTAGAAGTCTGTTTGTGCACAACATCCTGCACTGGCAACACTTTCATGATTATGGACGGCTATAGAGGCAGCAAGGACGCGAATTTTTTCAGGGGACTTCCAACAACTTGTTGAGTCCATGCCACGTCGAATTTCTGCCCTATGCCACGTTGTAACCTCCCCACCGTAATTTTATAAGGAATGATAAAGAAATGACAATACTCAATAGAAATGGGAGCCAAGTGTAACCTCCCTACAAAAATTTTAAAAGAAAAAAGGACGATACTAATTAGAAATGCTGATGGACATGGCTCTAGGCGTAACCTGCCCACAATCAAATGTACTGACAATGGCAACAAAAATGTGAAATTCGCAATCTGACTCAAATAAAAATCCTTCAAAAGTAAAGTCCATTCAGTGACAAGAAAATTCAATTAAACCGAAATATCGGTCTTTGGCCCTGTGTAAAGCAATCAGAATTAAAGTCTTACCTGAGAATAAATGGATGTCACATATCTGCTCTTGTTGTTGCGCACCGCTTGGAGGAACTGCATTGCAAATAATAATATTCTCTTTTTTTTTGTGATTTTAGTGGAATTTTTCTTCAAAAGAAGTGGAATGAAATGGAAGTGCAACGAAATCTTGAGTTCAATAAAAAATTAAATTTTTTGAGAAAATGCTTTTGAAATAAAAAATTATTATTGGGAGACTTGTTGGAGAGTAATTACAATAAATAAAATTTTTCATTATCTAATGATTATATTAATTAACAGTATACCTTATTCCTCATCTTGACCAGTGTTGCCGACCGCTTACATCACACAACCGCACTGGGCTGCTACTACTGACCGACCGCTCTGCATGACGACTACAGACTCAGTACTGCTCTCAACTAGACAGAGCTACAGACTCGCAACGACTGACTGACTCGACTCGCAACGACTACTGTACTGCACTGGCCTACAGCTACTAACAGACTGAGTAACGACTACTACTGACTGAGAACCGCTCGCAACACTCGCGCGGTCAAGCGCATACTCTCTGGTCACAGATGCTACAATGCCTCGCCATCGCTGCTATGTCACATACGTGTTTCATAACCCTCCACTGGGGGGGCAAAAATTTGGCAGCGATGGTGAGTCATTTGGACTTGCCAAGCGCGGCAAAATTTTTCTTTAATTAACAAAATTCTACAACTTACAGAGTATTTAAATGTTGTGCACACGCACTAAGTACAAAATATATCAGACAAAGACAAAATGTGAGTACAAAACATAGTAGCAAATCAGAAAAATATATACAAATTATTTGACAGATAACAAAGTGCACAGGCACTGAAAATTCTTTAGCATATTCAGAACAAATGAACAGACTGGCAAAAAATATTATGTTGACAAGTGACATCATTGGAGTTCAGCGAATCGAAAAATGTATAACCTATGAACATAAATGATATTACCAAAAAAATTTTTTTTTTTTTTTTTTATGTGACAAGAATCAGGATAGGAAAGGGAAGGATTGCATCATGGTTGTAGCACTTTAGAGTGCACACAGCTGCTCTGAAAGTCCATATCTTTCCACAGAAGTACAACACCAAGTGACACAACTTGAAGATCTTTTCCCATCAGCATTTATCAGTGTAGCCAAGACACTGAACTGTCGTAGTAATGTTCCATGTTTTCATTTTGGCAGTACATTACGTACACCAAACAGTGGGACCATAATAATGTCTTCATCGCTCATGGTGGTGGACAGCATGTCGTGTCAACACCACACTCTTACAAGGCACACCAACGTAGAATTAGTGCAAAACCAAATATAGTGCTCCATGATCACTGGGATAAACAGGACAAATGGACATTGCAGTAATTCAGGGTAGTCAGCTTATGAGGTGAAGGACATCAAGTCACATAATATTGACAATTACAGACTTAATTAGTAGTTTGTGGCATTCATAGCCCAGTTATTGAACATTTCTGTACCAAGTATGTAGTATTACAGAAAAATGTTCATTAATTGTTGTACATAGAATCAGTAGCCTTCTTTTCCTGGTTACAAAGCATTATGAAATAATCGCATTCTTTTCAGTTACAGAGTATAATTAAGAGTCATTAACCTTCTCCTAATTACAGTTAATTAATCATTTGTCGTTAATTAATCATTTGTCTAATTACAGTTAATTAATCATTTGTCTAATTACAGTTAATTAATCATTTGTCTAATTACAGTTAATTAATCATTTGTATAATTACAATTAATTAATCATTTGTCGTTAATTAATCATTTGTCATTCTAATATAGTAAGAATCATTAGTAGTCTCCTAATTACAAAGCATTAGTAAACAGTACCATAGCTAATTAATTGTGTCATTCCAATCTATTAAGAATCACTAGCTGGCATCATGGGTAATCGTATTACAATAAACAGTGGCGGTCCTTGGCCAGTTACAAAGTATATTTAGTATGACAGAATAATGTTCATCAGAAGTCTTAGTTGAAAAGGAGAGTCAATTATTGGCCTAGCATTAACATAATACATTGAGTGATACAAATTATTGGCACTCATTGGCCATTAACCAAAACATGAAAACTCAACATGGGAAAAAAAAGGCTAATTAATGGCATAATTAATAACAATTCTTCAAGTGACATTAATTATTGGCACTCAGTGGCCAGCAAGTATTGAATAGAATCATCATTCAGTATTATTCAGATTATTACGAAGTCATTATTAAAAATCAGTTAATTACAGTCATAGCATTAATAATCACAGGCATTATAAGTAGTCTCATTACGATAAACAGTGTTTCTCCTTCAGTAGTATTCAGATCATTACAAGTCATTATTAAAAATCAGCTAATTAGTCATAGCATTAGTAATCATAGGCATTATAAGTAGTCTCATTACAATAAACAGTGTTTCTCCTTCAGTAGTATTCAGATCATTACAAAGTCATTATTAAAATCAGTTAATTACAGGCAAATCATTAGTAATCACAGGCTTATACGTAGTATCATTACAATAAACAGTGGCAGTTATTCGCTAGTGACAAAGCATTATTTTGAATATAGTCTCATTAAGAGGTCATTACTCAAGTGACATGCTATTCAGAGTTGATCAGTATTAGTCAGAATTATCATAAACTAGTGACATTATGTGGGACTGGTAATACATGTTTTTTGTTAGCAATGCATTGCGTTGGGATCGATAATTAATTGCTGAGGCATAATACTTTTTGCTTTTGACCTATTGCTGCAAATGAGGATAGGTAACGTCATTCGTCATGAGTCAGCTGTAGCAAGATTATGTAACAAGGCAGTACATGTGATCACATTTATAAATGATAAACACAAATGGGTAAAAAATATAAAAATGCAAGTACTAGAACAGGTATAATAAGTAACAGGTTTAGTAAGTGTCATGAAAAATTTCTCCTGGAAAAAATACAAAAACGGATTATTGACCTGAAAGAAGAAACGCACACTATGCTGAAAAGTAGTGAACTTCGAATTAACAGGCAGTGAAGTGTGTATAAAAATGTGTTCCATAGCTGTCCTTTCCAAAACTTTCAGTCATCCTACTATGCAATGTAACACCTGCTGTCAAAGCAAACTGCAACAAATACTTAAATAACTACGTAGCATAAATACATAACTTCAACATTATCCTCATCTGTAAAGAAAAAACTTCATTATCCATCACTTCATTATCCATATTATCATAACTTCATTATTATCATCACCTGTAAAGAAAAACTTCATTATTCATAACAGCATATCCTTCATCATTATTCATCAGTATTCATTATCATCTGCAAAAAAATCACTTCATTACTCATTACATAACTATTCCTTATCTCTAGCATATTTCATCACTAAAACTAAGATATGTAGTTCAGTCTGACAGCCTGCATCAATCACCTTGTATTCTGAAAGAAAAAATTAGTTAAGACTGCTATTCTATGATGAGTATTGTATATTCTTGTTAATGTTTGTTAATCCTGATCCATTTACTCTTCCTCATAAAGTTATTGCATCTCCTTTCGTTTATTCCGTAGGTGAAATTCCCATTTATGTTAAATTTATTTCTTAGAATCATCATTCCTTTCTGAAATTGATGAACAAAGATTAATGTCCTGCATTTAAATCATATACCCACTAGATAATGACTGGTTTATGGTAACATAATTAACCATACAGCATAACATGACAGAAAACGTAATATGTTAAAGACGTTGACAGTGTTCAGATGCAAAAATGTACACAGAATAATATTACAATCCAGCAGCAAAAAAAAAAAATGTAAAACAGTAACGATGTTGAGATGTCATAAGGCAAAAAAAATGTCAAAGTCGACTGGTGTGTGTTATATCTTAACTATTTCACAATACATACAAACAAAACTGGAGTACAATCATATACACAAAAAGTGGAAAATGTGCACGGACTGATGTGTAACGACAAGAAAAGCGACCTGCTAACCTTACCTTGCCGGGCACTTGGCAAGAAAAAATACGATAATCATCAATAAGTAGTCACATAAATATAATTGCAGAAATAGTCGTAAATGTGTAAATTCATCTGGAAAAATATGCACGGTCTGATGTGTAACGACAAGAAGAGCGACCTGCTAACCTTACCTTGCCGGGCACTTGCCAAGAAAAAATACGATAATCATCAGTAATTAGTCACGTGAAATAATTGCATTAGTAAATGGCATCATAGTGTGTTGAATCATACAGTGGTTTCACTCAATAAACGGTTTAATGTTTGATATATGGTGATTGCCTTTCGATTTTCTAGTTCTCAAAGTTTCGACATGTACAACATTGGGGTGAGGGATGCTGCGAATCCGATATGGACCTGCGTATAGAAGTTCAAATTTACTGCACTTACCTTTTAATTTACTGGATAAATAATGTGTACGTACTAATATTTTCTGTCCAACGTGAAAGTCTCGGCGTCTACAAACCTGTTTTTGCTGTCTTCTCCGGCGCTCTGCGGCACTTTTGATGTTGTTCAGCGCAATGTTAATTATTTCGTGGTGTCGTAGGCGACGACTTTTGGGAAATTCTATTAATTCTTTAATTTTGTTCGGTGGTTCAACGTTTTTCAGTATAACAGACGGAGATAGCATAGTGGATTCATTTGGAATGGAATTAATTACATCTTGGAATGACAGTATGTGTGTATCCCAATCAATATGTCTTTTGTGGCAGTATATTCTACACAGTTTACCAATTTCCTTCATTAATCTTTCACAGGGGTTCGAAGAAGCGTGGTACTTGGATATATAGATCGGAGAAATGTTTCTGGCTCGTAACATGCGTGTCCATACGATACTACGAAATTGAGATCCATTGTCAGAAATTACTTTCATTACATGCCCTACCTGAGATAAAAAATGTTTTACAAATGCTTTCGAAACAGTTTTAGCAGTAGCTTTGCGTAATGGAGTGAAAGTAACAAATTTTGAAGTGAGCTCAACAGCGACAAAAATGTAGCAAAAACCTCTGTTAGTTCTCGGAATTGGACCAAAAATATCTACTGCGGCCATGTGTCTTAACTTAACAGGTATAATGGGATATAATGGAGGAATATGTGAAGTGGTGTCTGATTTAGCTTTCTGGCAAATTTTACAAGACGCTAAAACTCGTCGTATACGTTTCTCCATGTTGGTAAAATAACAGTTCTGTCTCAGTATAAGAAAACATTTTCGTGCTCCGTAATGTGCGTAACTTAAATGAGTGTACCAAATTAGTTTGTTAACCAGTTCGTCAGGTATGCATAATAACCAAATGTTGCTGTCAGGATGAGAGCGGCGAAACAGAATGTCATTGCGTACAGTGTAGTGGTTTCTAATCGTAACATTATTCTTATCTTCCCAAAGGTGTTTAATTTCTTTCCACACATTGTCTTTGTTTTGTTCTTGTGCTATGTCCTGCAATGACGATGAAATAAAATTTTCAAATGCAACTTGCTGAATGTACATGACACTGAAATTTGTTTTACAGAAGTTGGTTGCTACGTCTTGCTGATTGTTGCCGAGAGAACGCGATAGTGCGTCTGCTATAACATTTTGTGTGCCGGGAATGTTAACAATCGTAAAATTAAATTCCTGTAAATACAGCTTCCATCTACTTAATCTATCGTGAGTGAATTTGGCTGAAAGCAAAAATTGTATGGCTCTATGGTCAGTGTAAACGGTGGTGTGTCTGCCATAAAGAAAATGCCTAAATCTCGTGAAAGCCCATACAACACATAATGTTTCAAGTTCTGTAACAGAATAATTTCGCTCAGCAGGTGACAAAATGCGACTTGCAAATGCGATGTTTTTGATTACTATTGAACCATCTTCTTCAATTTCCTGAAAAATGTGTACGCCTAAAGCGCTGTTGGAACTGTCGGTGGCAATGGAAAAATTTCTAGTAAGATCTGGGTGCGATAAAAGTGGAGCATTCAACAAAGCATGTTTCAAATAACATTCTCGTGAACAAAATTCTGCGTGTCAAAAGTAATGTTTGCGTTACTGTAATATGCAATCTGTGCTGTATCTGGTTAAAATCTATCGTACGTGTTATTATTTACTGGAGAATGTTGTGGCATATCCACTATATGAACTGTTCTGTTATTTCTTACTGACGTGTTACGCTATGGATGACACCTATTGTCTGTTTCATTCATGATTATTCGTTGTTGCTAATGTTGTTGCTGCTCATAAGATCGACTGTTATTAAATGTACGCTGAAAATTGTGCTCATCATTTTTACGTCTGTCAAGATAGTAATTTCTATACGGCGTATTGCTATGCGAGTTGAAATAGTGTGTTGTCTGTACGTAGTTATTTCCTTGCTGCTGTGCGTTACTATTTGTTGGATCTGGGACTACACGTGCACACGGCGAAACATTAAAGTTTGGTTGACCTTGTAGACTGCATTGTTGGTTAGGTATGCTAAGCGGCTGACTTTCATGCTATTGTAGTGAAAAAACATCTATTGTTACCAAAATGTGGTTCCGATTGCTCAAAATTTTATACATACTGATGATTACGATTTTATCTGTAATTAAAATTACGGCGGTAGTTGTCATTACGGGAGTGCCTACTGAATATTGTCACATTCGGTAAAAATTTGTCATATCCGGTTTTCATTACTCGTTTCTTAATACTAGGTAGAGCAATAGTTAAAGAGCAGTTTTGATAGATATAAAGGATAGTAGAAGAGAAGGCAGCAGTGCAGAAAACTAAAGATGAAATAGCACTACTACAGCTCAGGGCCCTATGCTCGCTACGGCACATATTCATTAAAGCGTAATGAATCCCCTGAGGTCATTTACGCACTGCAAATAAATTTTGGCTTTTGCGTTACAGGCAATGGCGGTAAAATTGCAAAAGTAAATCGCTGTATTCTTGCTAATTCCAGTTTCTGCATAATACGTAATGCTGATGAAAATACAAAAATAAATTGTCGCATCTGGTTCAAAGCTAGTTTCTCCATTACAGATAATAGCGGTGAATGTACAAAGATAAATTGTCGTATACAGTGCAAATCGTGTATCTGTGTTCTGTCATTATTAAATTCTTTACATTTGCTTACAAATGCAAATTGCTCGAAATCTACGTTCTCGTCACTCAGTTTGATAACACGTTCAGGTTTGTGTGTGAATCTGTTCGTCTGTGTCATTTCGGATTTCAAGTTGCGTAGCTTTTCAGATTTTAAGTCGCGTAGCTTTTCGGATTTTAAGTCGCGTAGTTGCTGTAAATTGCTCATATTATACACGCTGCGTGACTCTGACACATGTTCATAAAGTGGCGTCTGTTGTGGTATGTTATTAACTGAAATGTTTTTCATTTCTGTTACTTCTTGTTGTAAATTTGACAACTTCCTACGTAACGTGTTGTTAAATGAATCGATCTCATTAATAGTCTGCTGTAAATTTTGAAATTCAGGCGTTTGGATAAATGAAACCGGTGCAGTATCGTCTGATTTATTGTCATTAGCATTTTCGATAACATCAATACGACTGGCCAATTCATCACATTTTTCAGTCAGTATTTTAACCTGATCATCGGTTTTAGAATCAGACGCATTAATCTGTTTTTGCAACTTGCGCGTAGTTTCGCTCAGTTTTTTAACATCAGCTTTCATGACATCGCAATCCTGTGTTAGATCTAGTTGTTCGAATCTATCTGTCACTGTTTGAATATTTACTGTGTGTGTATCTGTTTTTGCTTTAAGATCAGAAATTTCATCCCGTAATTCCGCGTTCAATTGTTCTATGGTATTAATTTTGTCGGACACTGTAGTAATATTATTGTCTACATACGTCTTCGCTTTCGCGAATATTTTACGTTTGTCCTCTTGTCTCTGTGCACTGATTGTTTCCATGACTTGTCGTTTTACTTTGTTTTGATCTTGAATAAATCTGCGGAAACGCGTATCACTGTTCTGTATGTGCTGATTAAAGCGCTCGTTAATCTGATTGTTCTGCTGTTTGAATTTCGCGTCTATCTTTGCGTCCACTGAGCGCGAAAGTTCTACCGTCATTGCTTTAAACTCGTCCCGTAATTGTGTAGCTTTTTCAGAGCATTGTTTAGCGACTCCGCTAATTTCGTCTCTGAGTGTTTCTGTTGCGGCTGTTTGCATTTCCCTTAATTCTTGTGCAACAGACTTTATTTCTTCGCTATTTTTTTGTGAACAAGCCTCAATTTCCACGCGCAACTGTTCCTTAGTGTCATGGCACTGCGCGGCAACGGCTGTAATTTGTTCACTAAGTTGTTTGAAATTTTCGTCATTATTGTCAAGTTTTTCATTTAAGTGTTTGTTATCTTCCCTAAGTTGTTTGACCTGTTCATTAAATTGTTGTTTGATATCTTCACTCTGTTGTTGTAGCAATCTTACCATGATTTGTTCAAAGCCAAAGTTAGCGTTTATACTCTCTGTGCTGTTTAGTGGTGGATCTGGAACTTTCACGCTTACTGTAACCATTTGGTTATTCTGAGCAGTCGGATGTACACTGTCAGACATTATTTCGGAATTAAATAAATCCGTCGTACTTTCAGTATCCTGTTCATTTTCATTAGACAAATTTGTCTGTACATTACTTGGATTTTCTAAATCGGGTGTGTTAAGCTCGGCAGCGCTCATTACCATAGAGCATTCTGCGTCATCAATTGTCGTCAAGTTAACAGACGAGACAATTGAGTTCGTTTGTTCATCATTAAGGTGAAAGTCATCTTTAGTGGTTGGAATGCACTGATTGTTAGTGAACGCAGGATTGTCATCATTACGTTGCGTATCACAATTACTATCGGTCACGTTGTTTAAGTCGGTAATTTCATTCACAATACTTCGCGATACACTATTCACAGTCTTTCGCGGCATTTTTACAATAGTCAAAATTTTTCATAAAACAAATGAGCACAATGCAAAAGCAACACACAAATACAACAAAGCAACAAATTTCCGTTGACCTGTAGAGAGAAAGTCACAAGATTAATAAAAGCGTAGCGCCAAATCCTAATTATACTTAAGCAAATAAGAGCAGATATCTGACTGTTGTTCAAAAGACTCTCAACGAAATACGATCCTGGACTGGGTGTCGCCAAGTGTAACCTCCCCACCGTAATTTTATAAGGAATGATAAAGAAATGACAATACTCAATAGAAATGGGAGCCAAGTGTAACCTCCCTACAAAAATTTTAAAAGAAAAAAGGACGATACTAATTAGAAATGCTGATGGACATGGCTCTAGGCGTAACCTGCCCACAATCAAATGTACTGACAATGGCAACAAAAATGTGAAATTCGCAATCTGACTCAAATAAAAATCCTTCAAAAGTAAAGTCCATTCAGTGACAAGAAAATTCAATTAAACCGAAATATCGGTCTTTGGCCCTGTGTAAAGCAATCAGAATTAAAGTCTTACCTGAGAATAAATGGATGTCACATATCTGCTCTTGTTGTTGCGCACCGCTTGGAGGAACTGCATTGCAAATAATAATATTCTCTTTTTTTTTGTGATTTTAGTGGAATTTTTCTTCAAAAGAAGTGGAATGAAATGGAAGTGCAACGAAATCTTGAGTTCAATAAAAAATTAAATTTTTTGAGAAAATGCTTTTGAAATAAAAAATTATTATTGGGAGACTTGTTGGAGAGTAATTACAATAAATAAAATTTTTCATTATCTAATGATTATATTAATTAACAGTATACCTTATTCCTCATCTTGACCAGTGTTGCCGACCGCTTACATCACACAACCGCACTGGGCTGCTACTACTGACCGACCGCTCTGCATGACGACTACAGACTCAGTACTGCTCTCAACTAGACAGAGCTACAGACTCGCAACGACTGACTGACTCGACTCGCAACGACTACTGTACTGCACTGGCCTACAGCTACTAACAGACTGAGTAACGACTACTACTGACTGAGAACCGCTCGCAACACTCGCGCGGTCAAGCGCATACTCTCTGGTCACAGATGCTACAATGCCTCGCCATCGCTGCTATGTCACATACGTGTTTCAACGTTAGGTGGTATCGCACGACCTTGGCTTTTCACTCGCTCCATTTGCAAGCGCGGTACAAGAAAGGAGACTACCAATAGCGGTACAAGATATTTTCCGCCATGCATATTATGGTGGCTTACAGAGCATGTTGGAAGAGCAGTTGAACGGAATGGACAGTGTCTTGAAAGGAGGATATAAGATGAACATCAACAAAAGCAAAACAAGGATAATGGAATGTAGTCAAATTAAGTCAGGTGATGCTGAGGGAATTAGATTAGGAAATGAGACACTTAAAGTAGTAAAGGAGTTTTGCTATTTAGGGAGTAAAATAACCGATGATGGTCGAAGTAGAGAGGATATAAAATGTAGACTGGCAATGGCAAGGAAAGCGTTTCTCAAGAAGAGAAATTTGTTAACATCGAGTATAGATTTAAGTGTCAGGAAGTCGTTTCTGAAAGTATTTGTATGGAGTGTAGCCATGTATGGAAGTGAAACATGGACGATAACTAGTTTGACAAGAAGAGAATAGAAGTTTTCGAAATGTGGTGCTACAGAACAATGCTGAAGATAAGGTGGGTAGATCACGTAACTAATGAGGAGGTATTGAATAGGATTGGGAAGAAGAGAAGTTTGTGGCACAACTTGACTAGAAGAAGGGATCGGTTGGTAGGACATGTTTTGAGGCATCGAGGGATCACAAATTTAGCATTGGAGGGCACCGTGGAGGGTAAAAATCGTAGAGGGAGACTAAGAGATGAATACACTAAGCAGATTCAGAAGGATGTAGGTTGCAGTAGGTACTGGGAGATGAAGAAGCTTGCACAGGATAGAGTAGCATGGAGAGCTGCATCAAACCAGTCTCAGGACTGAAGACCACAACAAAACAACAACAGAGCATGTATGTAAAATAGATGTAACGTATGGAAATAATCTGATGTGGGCTTGATAATAAATCGAAACCAGTGATGATAATTCGGCTAAGCTGTTCACCTCAAATATTATCGGAACCTCTTAAGAGGTCGCAATTCTTTTTTGTTTTTTAACCGAAATGAATTGTGAAAAACTACTCACCGAATGACGTATCACCTCTTTTCGTAGCTACACTGCGCAACACAATTGAAGGGTCACTTTATCGAAACCTCGTAACGGTCTCCCATTGCGACGCAGAAGTTTAAAAGGTGGCTTACAGGTGTCTAAACGTTTCCCTGTAAAGGTGCAAAAGCGTAGCGCCCTGCTACGTCACCATCGGACTCGGCGACGCTTCAGACAGCAAGTTGTCGGTCCATGCGAAAGTAAGGCCAGAGCCCAGAAGCACACGTAGGGTGTAAGGTTGGTTGGTAACATCATATTGGCACCACATCTCGCCAAAATTCCGCCTATTGCCACAGTGGACGTGTCACACGATGTGAATGCCGTGACACCCCCTCTTACACACATTTTGCCCCTTCTTTTGCGCCTCTCCGATGGAGGTCTGACCCGTGACAGACAGCGTTTAAACTACACGTTTTTCTTGGGGACTGCAGAGGAAAGCATTTCAGACACACCGCCGCGAGCACACATGTTGCCATAATGGTTTCGACTATGCCACAGAAGTTTACCTAGGAAGCCGATACAGGTCTTCCATGCACTCCCGATCTCTCTCCACATGCGATTTCTATGTTTTTGGAGGCGATTTGCATCGGAGGAAAACCTCTTGAGCCGGCCGGAGTAGCCGAGCGGTTCTAGGCGCTACAGTCTGGAACCGCGCGACCGCTGCGGTCGCAGGTTCGAATCCTGCCTCGGGTATGGATGTGTGTGATGTCCTTAGGTTAGTTAGGTTTAAGTAGTTCTAAGTTCTAGGGGACTGATGACCACAGCAGTTAAGTCCCATAGTGCTCGGAGCCATTTGAACCATTTTTGAAAACCTCTTGACTGTGTACAATCATAGTCCCGTAGGCAACTGCAAACATTTTTCCATTAAGGTACTGATCGTCTTGTCTCACAGTGGGATAAATGTATTAACAGTTATGGCGTTTACTTTTATGTTCAGATAGATGCTTTAACTTAATGTACTAACGTTTACTACGAAATATAATGGATAAAACAATATAATAAACGAACGACTTTGTTCTTTATGAATTTCCGTCAGGTGCATCGAGCTACAACAAAAGTTAAATTCCATCGTCATGATCCAGAATATCACTATACTTTCAGCCTATCGCATTTCCTGCCTGGTTGTTCGTTTCGGTCTTCTAATCCATGAGCATGAGGACAACTGTACAGCTACCCATAGACTCTTTTAGCATAAGTGAAGGGAAATCATTACTTGAAACGGTAACTGACGGAGTTACATGGTTCTGTAGGTGTGATAATAGAAATGAAAATTCTTTTGTCGCAATTGATCAGTACTGGAAAAAGACCCAACATTACGGCGTATTAAACATTTAAAAGCTATTTTAACCGATCACGGCATTGTTCTTTATGAATGTCCGTGAGGTGTATCGAGCTACAACAGAAGTTGATTCCTAGAAATAAGCAAACGAAAGACTCTAGCGGAAGAAGCTCCAATGTCCACGTACCGTCATTGCTGACTTCTTGTTATTCATTGCTTTAACACTCGCTGGAGTAGAAGCGATTTGACAGCACTGACGAGAAATACAGGGTAGTCACAAGCAATCTGAAAAGCCTGTAATAGAGTTGCGGGATAGGTTGCACCGAGAAGTATTTATTGAGAAAAAAATTCGATACGTTGCGCCATTTCAGATTTAATTAGCATTGAAATTAGCCAGTCAATTCGTTGCACCCTCAAACTCTAGCAGCGTGCCGGAGACTGTGTCGCCAAATTCTTCGTTTAGTTTCCTCAAACCGAAAAATGATGGTAGATTTTTGTGCACTTAGCTTAAATTTGCCGTTCCCAAAAAAGCCACATTTTAACTGGTAATGAGTATTTGAACAAGTGATAACTCAAGGACCTACAGATGTCTGTGCATTACCGCATTTTAGCACGTAGAATTGCTTGAATTTGCGTGCGTAATGACCTGATTGGCTAAGATACATTCTAAATAACTCGGAAACAATTATTTCTCAGCACATCCTCCCACGCAACACCCTTAGAAGCTTTTCAGACTATTTCTGACCACACTTTTTGTGCTACCTTAGTTGTGTTCACAGGGTAATTCTGTAAGTAGAGACGACATTGAAAGGGCAGCAATAGAGGAGTTCGTTGACAGGTACTTGATGTAAAATTTGTAAGATTACTCCAGAATATGATGTGATATTACATGACTGCGTGGTGTCTGTTCTTTCGGACATGTCTGAAACCACGCGGAATCAGCAGCTGCGATTCATATTACGTAAGTTGAAAGTGGAAGATCGGTAGGGGGGAGGGACGGTGGAGGAAGGAGAGGAAAGGTAAGGAATTCGTGATGTCAGCTACATCGGGACTTAATGCGGAGTCAGCGGCGATGTGTGAAAACGCGTACAGGACCGGAATTCGTATCCGAAATCTGCTTACAAGGCAGTTGCTTAACCAATGCGCTACCCACGCACAGTGTTTACCGCAGTTGGGCGGACTATCTCGGTATGCCCCACGACGACTCACGTTGCCAACCAGCACCATGTACCCATTACTCACTCCTTGCTGACTTAAAAAATTCCTCCCCCTTTTTTCTTGTTTCTCCTCCACTCTCCACCTTCAGTTTACACAATTATTCCAGAAATTACTTCGAGACCTTATGCACACAGAAAATTAGTTCGAATCCCTAAGCACATGGAGGATTACTGAGACGACCATACTGCCAGACAATCAAAACTGAAAAATAAATTGATGACAGGTAACATTTTGCAATGGTTCGTGTACTTCGACACTCCTCTATTTGAAACGTAGAACCTTTCACTAGCAACTGTCACTGACCTACTTTCTGACAGGAGGAGGAAATTGCAATCTGAATGTCTTCTGCGTATTGGAGGTGGTATTCCAGCAGCGATTGGTACAATGCGACGCCGTAGGGCTTCCAGTGTAACAACTGGGTCACGATATACGTAATGGGCTTGTCCGACATGCGTGGAACTACATAATGACAGACACCACTGCTTCCTGAACTAAATGGCGGTACCGTCCAGATTAGATTCTTCGAATAACTAAAATGACTTCAAATATTAAGTCTGTAGCTTTCCATTAAGAAATTTCGCCAGAGAAAAGGCACATGGGATTTCATTACACACCATACTTGCAACCTAAACGTGGCCAGAGTTTTCTACGTATCAGAAGACGATGCTCAGATTCATTAGATACCGTCCCTCCCTTGTTGAGATTCTAGGAAATATATTTCTATCATGCAGAGACAATCTGACGGTTATATCTATTAAAATAATTTTAATTTCCAAGCACAATAATTACCTTTTTTTGCCAATGCATTGTGCTGAAAGTCGCTAAGACAACTGTGATGGGAATTGATCTAACGATGTCAGTATGAAACAGCCAATATAATTTTTATAAGTGTTTCTAGTGTCTGTAAAGACAACTACTTGGCTACAAATACCTCTTTAGCAGAAGGTGACTGCAGTGGCCTAAGTGAGGTAACTACTGCCCACGGAAAGCTCTGAATTTGCGCTTCCCTCCCTTCTCCGCTTCTGCTGACATCTTCTCATTTATTCTAGTTAATCCTCGTCGTGTTTACTAACTCACTGAGAGTCAAACAACTTTACAATGAAATAAAACATATACATTTAAGAAACTCGACTGTGTATGATGCAGCGGGCCACTGCGGATTCCGCGTGGTGTCTGTTCTATATATAGCACGGAACTCGTAACGACAGATATTGAGATACGAGATTTCAGAATAGGAAAGCAAAGTCGTTTGCTTAATGGGGAAAAGTTACCTCGACAGGATGATATTCTACGGATTATGTTGTTCATGTTTCGCGCACGCGTACGTACTCTGTAACAGCATCACTCCCGTTATTTGTGGACTGTTTTCATTCGGTTGTTCCCGCTGGTTGGTTTCTCATATTTATTTATTTATTTTAGTATTCTCACTGGTTTGATGCGGCCCGCTATTATTCCCTCTCCTGTGCCAATCTCTTCATCCCAGAGCGGTACTTGCAACCTACGACCTCAGTTTTTTGTGGATGTATTCCAGTCTCTGTCTTCCTCTACAGTTTTTATCCTTTACAGCTCCATCTAGTACCATCGAATTAGTTCCCTCATGCCTTAGCCGATGTGCTTCCATCCTGTCCCTTCTTCTTCTTGTCAGTGCTTTCCATATATTCCTTTCCTCACTATTCTGCGCTGAAATTCCTCATTACTTATCAGTCCACCTAATTTTCAACTTTCTTCTGTAGCACCACATGTCAAATATTTCGATTCTCTTTTCCGGCTTTCCCACAGTCCGTGTTACACTATCATACAAAGTTGTGCTCCAAACGTATATTCTCAGAAATGTCTTACTTGAATTAACGCCCTTTTCGCCAGTGCTACTCTGCTTTTCATGTTCTCCTTGCTCCGTCCATCACGGGTTATTTTGCCGCCTAGGTAGCAGAATTTCTCAACTTCATTTACTTTGCGATCACCAGTCCTGATTTTCTGTTTCTCGGTGTTCTCATTTCTGCTGCTTCTCATTACTTTCGTCTTTGTTCGGTTTACTCTCAATCCAAGTCTGTACTCATTACGCCGTTCATTCCATTCAGCAGATTCTTTAATCTTTCACTTTCACTGAGTAGCAATGTCATGAGCGAATCATATCGTTGATATCATTTCACATTGAATTTTAATTCCACTATTGAACTTTTCTTTTATTTCTGTCATTACTTCTTCGGCGTATTGAACAGTAGGAGCGAAAGACTACGACCCTGTCCTACACCATGTTTAATCCGAGCACTTCTATCTTGGACTTCCACTCTTATTGTTCCCTCTAGGCTCTTGTACATGTTGTATGTTACCTGTCTTTCCCTGTAGATTACCCCACATTTTTCTCAGAGTTCTGAACATCTTGCACCATTTGACGCTGTAGAACGCTTTTTACAGGTCGGTAAATCCTATGAACGTGCTTTGTTTCTTTAGTCTTGCTTCAATCATCAACCGCAACATCAGAACTGCCTCTCTGGTGTGTTTACCTATCCTAGAGCGAAACTAATCGCCATCTAACGAATCCTCAGTTTTAATTTTCCATTTTCTACACCTTCCGACTGGCGAAAAGTGCAGTTCATTCCTGTTTTCAAGAAGAGCCGAAATGATTAGAGCCCTATGTGGCTGACAAGTCTGTTGTACAACTGTCGAACACGATTTAAGCTTATATGTAATGACGTTTTTGGAAAGTGAAAGTTTGCTCTATAAAAACCAACATGGATTCCGCAAACAGAGATCTTATGAAACTGTGCTCGCTCTGTTCGTCCATGAGATCCGAAGCGCCGTAGGCAACGGCGGCCATGTTGTTACAGTGTTCCTCAGTTTCAGGAAGCCATTTCACTGAGTTTCGCACCGCCGCTTCGTAAACAAAGTACGAGCTTGCAGAGTATCAGACCACTGGCTGGATTCAGGACTTCCTTGTAGATAGGACTCCATGCGTTGCTCTTTACGAAACAAAATCTTCATGTAATGGTAATTTCTGAAATACTGCGATGTGAATGTGATAGGATCGTTATTGTTTACAGTGTATATAAACTATCTTGTAGGAAACGTCCGAAGCTCTTTAAGACTGTGATGTTTAAAGCTTTCCCGGCGAAAAACAGCAGAACTTTTATCAAATAGTTCTCTACCGAAGGAGGTTATCAAGAGACTGAAACCAAACAGTTCAGTTCCACATAGGCTATATGGACTGCCTAAGATCCACAAGGAAAATGTGCCATTACGTCCAATTGTGAGTAACATTGGAGCAGCCACCTACGACCTAGCAAAATTCTTGGCATCTTTGCTCAAACCAATGATAGGCAAGTGTGCACATCACATAAAGAATTCTGGTGATTTTATCAGTCGATTTCAGTCACTACAACTGCAAAGTAGTGACTTATTGGTCAGTCTTGATGTGGTTTCACTGTTCACAAAGGTGCCTCTGGTGGACTCACTACAACTCATTGGCAATATGTTTGGTGCAGACATTACAGCGTTGTTTGAGCACACTCTCTCCTCTACATATTTTATATTTAACAACGAATTTTACGAACAATCTGATGGTGTCGCCATGGGGAGTTCTTTGTCTCCCCTGGTGGCCAATCTTTTTATGGAGGATTTTGAGGAGAGAGAACTCGACTCTGCCACTTTTAAACCGACAGTATTTTGGCGGTACGTTGACGACACTTTTATAGTGTGGCCTCAGGGTCTGGACCGTCTCCAAGAATTTTTACGTCACATGAACTCCATACATGAAAACATAAAGTTTACCATGGAGATAGAGAAAGATGGTTATCTGCCATTTTTAGACGTCTTGGTGCGACGGAAGAGTGATGGCACACTTGGTCACTCGGTGTACAGAAAGCCCACTCATACAGACCTGTATCTACAAGCTACTAGTTGCCACCATCCAGCACAAACAATGGGCGTTCTCAAAACCTTGGTCCACTGTGCCCACCCTATCTCTGACGCCGACAGTCTTCAAGCGGAACTGGAACACCTGCAAAAATTATTTTTAGAGAATAGCTTTTCACCTAGGCAAGTGAACAGCGTGATGAAGACCTACAAACGACGGAACAAGGAAGAGGAAGAGGCTTTCAGGTCGACTGTTTATCTACCATTTACTGGGAATATTTCTTCACAGATAGGCAGAATATTGAGAAAGTATCAAGTGAGAGTCATCTTTCGTCCTCCTTCCAAAATTTCATCACTGGTGGGATCCGTTAAAGACGACCTGGACCTGTGTAAACCAGATGTTTACAAAATTCCGTGTTAATGCGGCAAATCATACATAGGGCAAACAACACGAACTATGCAGGAACGCATTGTGGAACACCAACGGCATACTCGCCTTCTCCAACCCACCAAGTCCGCAATCGCCGAACATTGTATTTCCACAGACCATTCCACGAATTACGACGACACAAAAATTTTGGCCCATACATCAAACTTTTGGAGCTCCATTATCAATGAATCTGTGGAAATAAGATTGTCTGACAACGAGACTCTCATCAATCGAGATAGCGGTTATCAGTTGAACTCTGCTTGGAATCCTGTTATAGAGAAACTTGGTAGTCGACGTAGTTATCTGCATAAAGATGGAAATCGACCTGACACCGATACGCCAGGCTTTCGCAGTGGAGGGCGCAAGGCGCAGCGCACGGAGCCGTTATGCACGCGCACGCTGAGCAGCGCATGCGCAATGTCACCTCAGAACGGCTTTAAATAGCGGAGCTCAGCGCGCACTCGCCAGTACTACTACAGTGGCATTCACCTGAAGATGGCCAGAAGACTCTGCGCCGAAACATCGTGGCAGAACGTTACTGATACCCGGCAGTTCTCCCGTGTTTTTATGGAACAACTCTTTAAGACTGTTGGCAGATAATGCTGTTGTCTACAAGCAAGTAGCAACCCCAGAAGATTGTAGCGAACTGCAGGAAGAATTGCAGATATCGATGATCAGTGCAGGAACTGACAGTTTTTCCTGAGCGCAAACATACGTAACGTAGCGGCCATAAATAGGCAAAGAAATCAACTACTGAACGATTACATTACTGGAGACCAATTATGGTAGACAGCAACTACCGTAAAATATCTAGAAGGAGCCATGTGGAGCGATCTAAAGTGTAATGATCACATAAAACAAATAGCAGGAAAATCAGATGCCAAATGGAGATTCATTGGAATAATCATAAGGAGATATAATTCATTCACGAAAGAAGTGGCTTACAAAATGTTTGAGTACCGCTCATTAGTCTGGGACCCTCGCCGCTTTTGATTGCTAGAAGAGACAGAAAAGACCCGATGAAGACCGGTAAGTCTCATCATGAGAGAGTCTAGTCGGCGCTAGCGCGTTGCGGAGCTGCTCAACAAACTCCACTGCAGAAGCTGCAAGAGAGGCGTTGCACATCACGGAGAGGTCTACTACTGAAACTCCGAGAGAGTACATTCCGGGAACAACTGGGAACCATATTACTTCCTCCCACATACGTCTCACAAAATGTCCACAACGAGAAAATCCGAAAAATTCGAGCTAATACGGAGGTTTGCCGACTATCGTTCTTCCCGAATAGAACAGAAAAGCGAGAGGAATCGCAGTGGAAATACTCTTGCGAAGTAGAGCTGTAGATGCTGATGTGAATATAGAATTCCAAACATAGAAAATACACAGTACAAAGCCGCATTGCTTCAACAATGACACGGTTTCTTTTCCATGGTTTCACTGACGATCGATGGAAGGCCGTAACTCATGAAACCGCAAAATGTAGCGTCGCATGCCTTTTGGCTCTCTCGTCTTGGGACCTTCGAGCGATTGTTTTCTGGTATCCACCGGCAATGGAGTCTTTACAAATCCGGCAACTCGTTTTCGAGGAAAAGCATTGAACGGTCATCGGCCGAAAATCCCGAGGTAAGTGCCAACAGGCAACACGTCAAGAAGTGTCAGTAAAAGCCTTAACAAATGTGTGCAAAACATTTTCCTTTCTCAGTTGGCATAACGATAGTAGTTCCACATAGTAGCCGAAAACAACATACTAGCCTCTCCGTACCATAAAGGCTGGTCTTATGCAGCCGTTGCTCAACACAGTACCATCATAATCTCCTCGTCATTTCCATCCATAGAATTCTACCCACTTCCCATATTAGTACCTTCCAAACCTTCCACTTCTTCCTCTGCTTTTTCTTCTTCTCCTTCTTACTTCGTCCCTCCTCTCCTCCTTTTATTTTGCTCTTCCTCATAGCTTTCGCTTGTCGAAACGCACCACCCCGTGAAAACAGCGTCCAGGGCACCATACGCCGGTTACGCCACTGCGTGATGTCGCACACCTCTGAGAGCGTTGTTGTTGCTGTGGTCTTCAGTCCTGAGACTGGTTTGATGCAGCTCTCCATGCTACTCTATCCTGCGCAAGCTTCTTCATCTCCCAGTACCTACTGCAACCCACATCCTTCTGAATCTGCTTAGTGTATTGATCTCTTGGTATCCCTCTACGATTTTTACCCTCCACACTGCAATCCAATGCTAAATTTGTGATCCCTTGATGCCTCAAAACATGTCCTACCAACCGATCCCTTCTTCTAGTCAAGTTGTGCCACAAACTCCTCTTCTCCCCAATTCTATTCAATACCTCCTCATTAGTTGTGTGATCTACCCATCTAATCTTCAGCATTCTTCTGTAGTACCACATTTCGAAAGCTTCTATTCTCTTCTTGTCTAAACTATTTATCGTCGATGTTCCACTTCCATACATGGCTACACTCCATACAAATACTTTCAGAAACGACTTCCTGACACTTAAATCTATACTCGATGTTAACAAATTTCTCTTCTTCAGAAACGCTTTCCTTGCCATTGCCAGTCTACATTTTATATCCTCTCTACTTCGACCATCATCAGTTATTTTACTCCCTAAATAGCAAAACTCCTTTACTACTTTAAGTGTCTCATTTCCTAATCTAATCCCCTCAGCATCACCCGATTTAATTTGACTACATTCCATTATCCTCGTTTTGCTTTTGTTGATGTTCATCTTATATCCTCCTTTCAAGACACTGTCCATTCCGTTCAACTGCTCTTCCAAGTCATTTGCTGTCTCTGACAGAATTACAATGTCATCGGCGAACCTCAAAGTTTTTACTTCTTCTCCATGAATTTTAATACCTACTCCGAATTTTTCTTTTGTTTCCTTTACTGCTTGCTCAATATACAGATTGAATAACATCGGGGAGAGGCTACAACCCTGTCTCACTCCTTTCCCAACCACTGCTTCCCTTTCATGGCCCTCGACACTTATAACTGCCATCTGCTTTCTGTACAAATTGTAAATAGCCTTTCGCTCCTTCTATTTTACCCCTGCCACCTTCAGAATTTGAAAGAGAGTATTCCAGTTAACGTTGTCAAAAGCTTTCTCTAAGTCTACAAATGCTAGAAACGTAGGTTTGCCTTTTCTTAATCTTTCTTCTAAGATAAGTCGTAAGGTTAGTATTGCCTCACGTGTTCCAACATTTCTACGGAATCCAAACTGATCTTCCCCGAGGTCCGCTTCTACCAGTTTTTCCATTCGTCTGTACAGAATTCGCGTTAGTATTTTGCAGCTGTGACTTATTAAACTGATAGTTCGGTAATTTTCACATCTGTCAACACCTGCTTTCTTTGGGATTGGAATTATTATATTCTTCTTGAAGTCTGTGGGTATTTCGCCTGTCTCATACATCTTGCTCACCAGATGGTAGAGTTTTGACATGACTGGCTCTCCCAAAGCTATCAGTAGTTCTAATGGAATGTTGTCACCTCCCGGGGCCTTGTTTCGACTCAGGTCTTTCAGTGCTCTGTCAAACTCTTCACGCAGTATCTTATCTCCCATTTCATCTTCATCTACATCCTCTTCCATTCCCGTAATATCGCCCTTGTATAAACCCTCTATATACTCCTTCCACCTTTCTGCCTTCCCTTCTTTGCTTAGAACTGGGTTGCCATCTGAGCTCTTGATATTCATACAAGTGGTTCTCTTCTCTCCAAAGGTCTCTTTAATTTTCCTGTAGGCAGTATCTATCTTACCCCTAGTGAGACAAGCCTCTACATCCTTACATTTGTCCTCTAGCCATCCCTGCTTAGCCATTTTGCACTTCCTGTCGATCTCATTTTTGAGACGTGGCGAAAAGTAATGCCCTCGAAATTTTTTTGTGTGAAAACTTAAAGCTTCTTAAGTAAAACAACCAATCCACATCTATTCCTTACGTCTACATATTTTCAGCCATCTGCCGCTAGAGGGCTCCGAATTGTAGTGTGCAACATAGCGGTGTGTAACATAATTATGTCGACGAGTTAGAAACAGTGTGCTGTAATCGAGTTTCTAACCGCAGAATATTTCGTCCCTACATGGAGCACCTCCTCCTTCAGCACGACAATGCCAGACCATTCACGAGTGCTGCGACGTCTGAAACACTCCGACGCCTTGGATTCACTGTCGTCGATCATCCCCCATACAGTCCCGACTTGGCCCCATCCGATTTTCATTTGTTTCCAAAATTTAAAGAACACGTTCGAGGAATTCAGTTTGGTACTGATGAAGCCATTCGCAGCGTGCAAATCTTTCGCTTTGACGCCACTCCGGCGACTACCGTGTCGATGGGGATGAAATGATGATGATTAGGACATCACAACACCCAGTACCTGAGCGGAGAAAATCTCCGACCCAGCCGGGAATCGATCCCGGGCCCTTCGGACTTACATTCTGTCGCGCTGATCACTAGTTACCGGGGGCGGACACTGATGAAGCGGTGCAAGCAGAACCGAGGTTGTGGCTCCGTTAACAAAGTCACTGACAGTATCAGCAAAGTGGTCCCTCGTTGGGAGAAGCATGTTCCCCGCCAGTGTGACTACGTTAAGGAGTAAAGATGTAGACGTGAAGAATGAAGATACAGAATGTTAACAATGCTTGCTTTATTTTAAAATCCCTAGGAGGTTTCACATAAAAAATTCGGAGGCATTACTTTTCAGCAAGCTCTCATATTATGTTAATACATAAGTTCGTAGCGGTTTTTTACCTACGAACAGCTTTGCGTTTCGAGGACATTCCTTTCTGTTTTCATCTATCTTTCATTATTTTCTCTATTATGTTAGAAAATAACTATTAACTTTTGTTTCAAAACTTTGTGTTGCTTTAGTGATTAAGGTGAAGGCTAAATTGAGAAATAATGAAAAAATTTCCGATATCTTCTCCTTTTTAAATGTAATGGAGGATCGAAGGAATCGCCGTTTCCTAACAAAAATAGCAAAAACTATCACATGCATAGGAGATTATGATTTTGATCTGGAGGAGTAAGCCGGTCGGAGTGGCCGAGTGGTTCTAGGCGCTTCAGTCTGGAACCGCGCGACCGCTACGGTCGCAGGTTCGAATCCTGCCTCGGGCATGGATGTGTGTGATGTCCGTAGGTTAGTTAGGTTTAAGTAGTTCTAAGTTTTAGGGGACTGATGACCTCCGATGTTAAGTCCCTTAGTGCTCAGAGCCATTTGAACCTTTTTTTTTTTTTTTTTTTTTTTTTTTTTGGAGGGGTAAACGAGGCGACGTAAGTGCGAACTGCTTGTAATAAATACCAGGAAAATAATCATAACTCCTAGCATTTGGTAGCAACCATTAAGACTTCTTGGTGAAAACGATCTATAAAACTGCACTCACTGTACCAATAGTTACGCATTATCCGATACAGCTGACACCTCTTTCGCTCGCATTTAAATTTCTCGTAGATTCGAAAGCCGCTGGTGTCATTGACAGGAGCACGATCTCTTTAATCTTAAGAGGAGAATTGAGGTCGATGACGTGGCATTCAGTAGCGATAAGGAAACGGTAAAACTGCGTGACTACCGAGGGGCGCTGCTCATTGAATCAGCGCAACAGGATGCCAGGTTTTACCGAGTGATGGTGCCAAACGCTGCAAAACCGCGCGCCGACCTCCTACCCAAAGTGCGAGCGGGTTTCCCACATTTCCAGGAACTCCAGACTCAAATTCGCACTAACTGCTGTCGCCGGTTGAGGTGCACGTAGCGCCTCCGGATGGTGGCAGTACCAGGAAATATTTAGCAGGAGAGAGCGCTCTGGCGGTTTCCAGTCGTCACGTGACGACTGCCGAAACTTTGGGCAGCCCTGTAGTTACAGAATGATCAACTTTTGCTGCCGGCTAGCATAGCAAGTGTTAATGACGTACGCCCCTGCACCAGAACAATCTACCTCTGTGCGGCAGAGCGCTGTCTATCCATCTGGAGATAGCTGTGTCGAATCCCAGCTACAGAATAAGTCTTCATTGCCATCTTTTGGCCACCTAGGGGAGGACTACTGACGACGCAAATTTCCTCATTAGCAGGCTATGCACCGATGCCATGGGTGTTATTTCGAACCTGTCTGCACGGTCTCACGTTCAAGGGTGATGCTGTTCATGGTGATCGCCTCACACGGGGATGTATGTAGGAGTAGTATATACTTGTAAATAAAGGAGTAGTATATACTTGTAAATAATAATCAGTTACTTTTCCTCACGCACAGCACGAAACGTTCGGGGATTTATTTCCCATTTTGTGTCGCAATTATTTACTTTGGTTTTCTATGTGATACCTACGTACTTTTCCTTCTGTTTCTCTGGCTATACAGTCTCTTTTTTTGGCTTTACTGCAATCGGAAGATCGAAAATATAAATCTCAGTATTTATTAGATGCTAAAATTAGAAAACAATATTTCTGTCTGTTTATTTACAGGTTCTGCACCTCCCTTCTTGGGCAGAAATTCACACACACTGTAACCTCCCCCTCACTTATCGACCTTAATGACAGTGAAAAATTAAACCGCGTGTACCTAATGGAAATTTGGGAAAGCAATCGTCACCGAAGTTAATTTGTCGGTAAAGAGGGAGGAAAGGGTTACATCTAAATGAAAGGAAAAGTGCTAATGAAACTGGTGGAAATTAATTTTGAAAAGGGGTAAAGTTAATAAAGAAAGTAAATGTGCAGCCGTTACGGTAACAATTAACTAGCGGTAATTATGTATTTGAGATTTGGGGGAAATTACGGTCGCCAGTCCTAAGGACAATTACTATAGTAACTGAAAAAGAAAGGTTATTACACATATAATTAGCACTAGAAGCGTGGCAACTGAAGGTTGACACGTGTAGTGTGAAAACTGAAAGTTTGTCAGAAGTAATAAATTTCGCTACACCCTGACTTAATTTAGCAAAAGAATTAATAAAACCGGAAAATCGAAAGTTAATTTGGTGACTGAAGTTAATAGTCAGCTTTCTAAGCACATCGAAATTCAGTAAAATACGGTTAGTCTTGGACTACCTCAACAATCATTTCAAAAGCTACTTGAATCTACGCAATTTAGAAAGAAGAGATTTAACTTTGAACTTGAATTAAATGATTCTGAACAATTAACAATAGTAAAATTTAGTACTACCAAGCTGAGCTGCAGTCACAGGTATGCTAAAATACGGTAACAAAACTCGCACTCTTAATTCGTGCTTGTGTAATCTAAATATTGTAGCCAGCTATGAAAACTTTAACTGAACTTTGAAATTAAAGCAGTGAAATCCTATATTATTATTTTAATGCTGGCGTTTGAATTTCAACGACACTCGGGTTCATTCCGGAAAAGGAAGGGACCCTGCTTGGTAATGCAATTGGGACAATGAGCAACAAATGTTCATGCTAAGTTGCTGTAATTATAGTTACGAAAATGGTACAGTTTGAAAAGCTGAGGTCTGCCATACAGTTCTAAAACTTTACGTGCTCCCAGTCTTCCTTGTTGGTTGATTGAAGGTTTGAAGCCGTCGATCGAGGAGGTGGCGACAGTCACTCATTGTCGGCCGTCGCTGTTGCAGAAGCTGGATGTTGGCGCGCCTTCTTCTCGACACGGTCACCAGACGAAACGGGCTCTTGATGTGCGCCAGCTAATGCTTCCCGTCCGCGACACCATGTCAGAAACTATCATCCCAAGTCGAGCGCAATTACATGCTGCCAAACCCCAAAAGCGCGGCAACTCGCGGGAGCGTCACACAACACACCTGCTCCACTCGCTACTCCAGCCAGACCCCCTCTCTGCCCGCGCTCCACGCGACAGAGTTAACACTACCAAAGATCCTAAACACTTTCATTCTCCACACGACCTATCGATGTATTCGTTCGATAGTATAGTTTTCCCTAGGCCAGACCCAGCGTATAAATACAAATAATCTTTACACAACAAATCAATTATACACTCCTGGAAATTGAAATAAGAACACCGTGAATTCATTGTCCCAGGAAGGGGAAACTTTATTGACACATTCATGGGGTCAGATACATCACATGATCACACTGACAGAACCACAGGCACATAGACACAGGCAACAGAGCATGCACAATGTCGGCACTAGTACAGTGTACATCCACCTTCGCAGCAATGCAGGCTGCTATTCTCCCATGGAGACGATCGTAGAGATGCTGGATGTAGTCTTGTGGAACGGCTCGCCATGCCATTTCCACCTGGCGCCTCAGTTGGACCAGCGTTCGTGCTGGACGTGCAGACCGCGTGAGACGACGCTTCATCCAGTCCCAAACATGCTCAATGGGGGACAGATCCGGCGATCTTGCTGGCCAGGGTAGTTGACTTACACCTTCTAGAGCACGTTGGGTGGCACGGGATACATGCGGACGTGCATTGTCCTGTTGGAACAGCAAGTTCCCTTGCCGGTCTAGGAATGGTAGAACGATGGGTTCGATGACGGTTTGGATGTACCGTGCACTATTCAGTGTCCCCTCGACGATCACCAGTGGTGTACGGCCAGTGTAGGAGATCTCTCCCCACACCATGATGCCGGGTGTTGGCCCTGTGTGCCTCGGTCGTATGCAGTCCTGATTGTGGCGCTCACCTGCAGGGCGCCAAACACGCATACGACCATCATTGGCACCAAGGCAGAAGCGACTCTCATCGCTGAAGACGACACGTCTCCATTCGTCCCTCCATTCACGCCTGTCGCGACACCACTGGAGGCGGGCTGCACGATGTTGGGGCGTGAGCGGAAGACGGCCTAACGGTGTGCGGGACCGTAGCCCAGCTTCATGGAGACGGTTGCGAATGGTCCTCGCCGATACCCCAGGAGCAACAGTGTCCCTAATTTGCTGGGAAATGGCGGTGCGGTCCCCTACGGCACTGCGTAGGATCCTACGGTCTTGGCGTGCATCCGTGCGTCGGTGCGGTCCGGTCCCAGGTCGACGGGCACGTGCACCTTCCGCCGACCACTGGCGACAACATCGATGTACTGTGGAGACCTCACGCCCCACGTGTTGAGCAATTCGGCGGTACGTCCACCCGGCCTCCCGCATGCCCACTATACGCCCTCGCTCAAAGTCCGTCAACTGCACATACGGTTCACGTCCACGCTGTCGCGGCATGCTACCAGTGTTAAAGACTGCGATGGAGCTCCGTATGCCACGGCAAACTGGCTGACACTGACGGCGGCGGTGCACAAATGCTGCGCAGCTAGCGCCATTCGACGGCCAACACCGCGGTTCCTGGTGTGTCCGCTGTGCCGTGCGTGTGATCATTGCTTGTACAGCCCTCTCGCAGTGTCCGGAGCAAGTATGGTGGGTCTGACACACCGGTGTCAATGTGTTCTTTTTTCCATTTCCAGGAGTGTACATCGACATAAATGCATAAATATATATATATACAAATAGTAAAACAATTACAATATATAAAGGCACAGAAATGTCATATATTCAGGTAACAAAATAAGGAAAAAATTTACAGTACAATAGATGGAAACAGGAGGATATGCATTTCCGGCGTTACAACACAACAACGCTGCTTAGACTGATTGTTCCACTGGTTCTTGGTAGAATATTTTATACGTTACAAACGAGAACACACACAGCACTGGTGTATATTCTACACTATTTTAGAATGTTTCACCACTGCCTTGTGTGTTTTCATTCACTACCCTACTGGGGTCACCTGAAAATACAGTAACCTTGTCCAAAAACAATGAACAAAAAAGAAACTAGTTCACACCTTAAACAATAAAACAAATACATTCTTACACTTAACAATATACAGAGTCACATGTAGAACTCAAAAGCTCAAGCTACTGCATGAGAGAGAAGGTCAGGTATTTTCATATTAGATACGCATAACGTATCAAGTGTTACACCCATAAACAATTCACAAAAGCACTTATAGCAGCACACACAAAAACGCAGTACACACATTCGCAGATATAGAGGAAAATCCTAAGACACTCTATTACATCCAGAAGTCACATACAACGGATTTAACGGAGGAGTTAGAGATTTATGTGCATCCCAAAAAGTTGAGTGGTAGCACGCCAGTCTCTCACTTTAATAACTCTGTCACTCAGGTTAATATTCATATTTTAGATCATGATTTCGGTGTTCCCCGGTACTACATTTGGTGTGTGTGGCCTATACTTTTTTACATGGTGAAATTCTGGGCAGAATGTTCATATAACTGCATGTTGTCCCCAAGGGACCGTAGTGGAGGCAATGGAGAACAGGGAGAAAGATGGACTGCGGGCTATAAATGCTGTGTCCAGTGACCTGGCTGAGCGAATGATCCTGGGAAGCAGCGCTCTGTGGTTTGTACCTGCAGAGGGACTCCCCTCTCCCCACTTAGGGTCAGAGCAGGAGGGCGCCAGTTGGCAAAACATTTTACCTGGGCCAGGCAACAGACCATCGCGAAGATGGCCAGTTGGTGGAAAGTGGATGGAGGAATCCGTATAAGAGAGATTCCGCCCCCGTTAGCTGAGTAGTCAGCGCGGCGGAATGCCACGCCAAGAGTCCCGGGTTCGATTCCCGGCTGGGGCAGGAGATTTTCTCCTCTCAGGGACTGGGTGTTATGCAGTCCACATCATCATTTCATCCCCATCTCCGACGCGCAACTCGCCCAATGTGGCGTCGAATGCATGCAATAAGTACTTGCCCTCGGCGGCCGAACTTCCCCGAATGGGGGACTCCTGGCCCACAACGCTGTATGCTCATTTCCATTTTTTCTGTAATCTGAGCATTTGTACAAATGGTGGGACGATCATAAAACTCCAAGCATTCTCATGTTCTTTCAGAAGAAGGCTGTTAAGCTTCCCAGACATTTTTTCGCAGTCTGTATTCCAGACCATAATAAAGACAACGATACAGTTACACACCAACAATTTGGTCCATTGTTGTGGTTGTTGTGGTCTTCAGTCCTGAGACTGGTTTGATGCAGCTCTCCATGCTATTCTATCCTGTGCAAGCTTCTTCATCTCCCAGTACTTACTGCAACCTACATCCTTCTGAATCTGGTTAGTGTATTCGTCTCTTGGTCTCCCTCTACGATTTTTACCCTCCACGCTGCCCTCCAATACTAAATTGGTGATCCCTTGATGCCTCAGAACATGTCCTACCAACCGATCCCGTCTTCTGGTCAAGTTGTGCCACAAACTTCTCTTCTCCCCAATCCTATTCAATACTTCCTCATTAGTTATGTGATCTACCCATCTAATCTTCAGCATTCTTCTGTAGCACCACATTTCGAAAGCTTCTATTCTCTTCTTGTCCAAACTATTTATCGTCCATGTTTCACTTCCATACATGGCCACACTCCATACAAATACTTTCAGAAATGACTTCCTGACACTTAAATCTGTACTCGATGTTAACAAATTTCTCTTCTTCAGAAACGCTTTCCTTGCCATTGCCAGTCTACATTTTATATCCTCTCTACTTCGACCATCATCAGTTATTTTGCGCCCCAAATAGCAAAACTCCTTTACTACTTGAAGTGACTCATTTCCTAATCAAATTCCCTCAGCATCACCCGACTTAATTAGACTACATTCCATTATCCTCGTTTTGCTTTTGTTGATGTTGATCTTATATCCTCTTTTCAAGACACTGTCCATTCCATTCAACTGCTCTTCCAAGTCCTTTGCTGTCTCTGAGAGAATTACAATGTCATCGGCGAACCTCAAAGTTTTAATTTCTCCTCCATGGATGTTAATACCTACTCCGAATTTTTCTTTTGTTTCCTTTACTGCTTGCTCAATATACAGATTGAACAACATCGGGGAGAGGCTACAACCCTGTCTTACTCCCTTCCCAACCACTGCTTCCCTTTCATGTCCCTCGACTCTTATAACTGCCATCTGGTTTCTGTACAAATTGTAAATAGCCTTTCGCTCCCTGTATTTTACCCCTGCCACCTTTACAATTTGAAAGAGAGTATTCCAGTCAACATTGTCAAAAGCTCTCTCTAGGTCTACAAATGCTAGAATCGTAGGTTTGCCTTTCCTTAATCTTTCTTCTAAGATAAGTCGTAAGGTCAGTATTGCTTCACGTGTTCCAGTGTTTCCACGGAATCCAAACTGATCTTCCCCGAGGTTGGCTTCTACTAGTTTTTCCATTCGTCTGTAAAGAATTCGTGTTAGTATTTTGCAGCTGTGGCTTATTAAACTAATAGTTCGGTAATTTTCACATCTGTCAACACCTGCTTTCTTTGGGATTGGAATTATTAAATGGTTCAAATGGCTCTGAGCACTATGGGACTCAACTGCTGAGGTCATTAGTCCCCTAGAACTTAGAACTAGTTAAACCTAACTAACCTAAGGACATCACAAACATCCATGCCCGAGGCAGGATTCGAACCTGCGACCGTAGCGGTCTTGCGGTTCCAGACTGCAGCGCCTTTAACCGCACGGCCACTTCGGCCGGCTGGAATTATTATATTCTTCTTGAAGTCTGAGGGTATTTCGCCTGTTTTTGGTCCATAGGATGGAGTAAGACGAAGGAAAACCATGTCCAACATAAACAAACCTAGAAACCAATTGCAGTGTTCTATATTGTCACCATTCTCATTGTGATTAAAAGAATTAAGTCCTCAATAAAAGAAGGAAAG
Organism: Schistocerca piceifrons; assembly: GCF_021461385.2. Classification (NCBI taxonomy): domain Eukaryota; kingdom Metazoa; phylum Arthropoda; class Insecta; order Orthoptera; family Acrididae; genus Schistocerca; species Schistocerca piceifrons. Next base: position 28,291,706 of record NC_060143.1, read on the forward strand.
ATTCCTATAGAAGAACCAGAATATGACGTGACCAGTTTTAGAGTAACTTACAAGTTCTTTGAATTCTGTATTAAGCGGGCAAGACAGCAGACAACCAACAAATTTATGGATACACTGTAAGAATTAGAATGGCCCATTCCAAAGGTTAAAGGAGATGCTCAGGGGACTTGAGGTACTTTGCGGAAAGACTATGATGTTTTCACTATATTCTTTTGGGTAAATTTACTGTTCCAGTATTAGACGAGGAAAAAAAAATTCCAATAGTTATTCAGTTATAAGATGTCTCAGGAGTAGTAGTCAGTATTCAGGGATATGATTAGAACGATCATTCGAAGCAAAAAATTCAAGTAAATGTGAGCTCTGTAGTACATACCTTAAGAGCTATGAGCACTTATTCATCTTCGATACTGTGGAATTAGCTTTCCATATCTCGGGAGGAGGTACTATGGACCAAAACAAGAACAAATCTACAGCTGAACATGGGCTATAAAGTGAATACTTTAAGAGCTACTGCACAGTACTCCATAGTTGAAAAACCCATATCTTTTTCTGAACAAGTGCTCATAACTCTTACGGCATGCACTTCCAAGCCCATATTTACTGGACATTCTTTATTTTTTCTTCCATACTATCCCCTCCCAAAATATAGAAAGCAAAATCTTGCAGTAGAAGCGACTTTTATCGTGGTATGGAAGATAAAGAAGTGCTCACAGCTCAGAAAGTATGCATTTTAAAGCGCATGTTTAGTAGACTCTTTTGCTTCGAATGATCGTTCCTTTCACATCCATGAATATTAACCATTCCTCTTAGGACACCCTGTATACATCCACATTAGAGGCAAGCAGTATGTCATCAGCAAAATGGAACTAGTTAAACTAGATTAACAACAGCCCCACTTTCATTCTTCATCTTCATTCCTCATAATTAGAAGCTTTCAACAAAATGCAAGCAAATATGCTATACACATGTTAGTGTTGAGGCGCCACAAAGCAAAATAGTGGTGGTTCCTTGTGAAAGTCGTATGATAAATTTTCTAAATTGCTGAGAGCTGAAACAAAAGTATCATACAAATATTTCAAAACATGACATTTCTTTGATCGAGAAAATATATACCTACAAAAGACGTTTGTAAACAATATTAGGAGGCAATACATGGTCTCTTTTTTACCTTAAGGTGTCTGGTTTTCATTCTAGCAAGGAGACCATCCAGAAATCGGATTTTTGTAATTTTTTGTATTTATGCTATGTGAAGGTCAGAACCCTAATATCACTCTCCCACAGCAGTTCAAAGCAACTCTCAAAATTCTCTAGAGAAACGGCCTTCAAGATTTGTGAGGCACTTTAATTCACCAAAGTTAAACCCAATGTTGACACTCGTCGCGTGGTTCACTTGGTAGCATCTTAGAATGTAAACTCGATAATCAGTGGATCGTTGGATCCAAGATGGCCGCCGAGTAAGTGACGCCAGAAACCATTTCCAGAAAGTTAAGTGATTTAGACAGGAATATAATTTAGTTTAACGCCGACAACAAATTAAATACGTGCATTAGTGTATCGTTTAGCCTTGCCATTAAAGGTTTGACTTTTCTTTGCGTATTTTTTTAGAAAACACGAAAAGATCGTAACTTCGCGAAGTCGCGCTTAGGCTTAAATTCTGTAAACGTGTTTGTTTCTTGTTTCACGGTAATTTAATTAGTTTCTCGGTAACAAATAAGTAAACTACCGTAAATAGCGTATAACTTCATTGTTTTTATACAGATTTCAGAAAAACAGCGTAACTTTATATCAGAAACTTGCCGATATACATTTGTTTTATAGGCCTAATTCTCGTAACGTTTTTGGAGAATCAAAGTTAAAGTATCTCGTTTAATTGTCCTTTTTTTCATTCCATCGAGTGAAATATATAATAAATAGCGTATACCTTCATTGTTTTAATACAGATCTCAGAAAAACAGCGGAATTTTAAATCAGAAACTTGCTTATATACATTCGTGAATAGGCTTAATTCTTGTAACGTTTTTTTTGATTTTCGGTAATTTAACTGATTTATTCTAGCTAAAGTATTATTTTTGCCATGAGTGAGAAGTGCCTGACATGCCGTAGAATTGTTAGTTCCGGGGTTTGGTGTGATGGATGCAGTAGTTTTTTTCACTGGGGGGACTGCAGTGGCGTGGGTGTTGGGAAAGTGGATCAGGCTCATCAGTGGTTATGTAGGATTTGCAGCAGAGATAGGAAGATAGTGGAACAGGAGGGGAAAATTGCTGCCCTTCAGGCTGAGCTAGAACAGGCTAGGGAAGATCTGGACAGGTTAAGGAGGGAGAAGGGCAAAGAGAGGTGGGAAGTGGCAACAGGTAGCAGAAGGAACAGGCCTAGAACTAAGTCTGACAGTTTTATGGTGAATGTCAAAAATAAGTTTGACCTGTTGCTTCAGTTAGAAACTGATGAGCCTCAAGCAGAGGTAGGTGTAGACAGGACACAACAAACTTTCAATAGGAAATTGAAAAAGAATGTAGGAAAGTCATCGAAAAGGAAGAAAGTTTTGTTGTTAGGCAGTTCTCATGCCAGAGGTGTAGGCCAACTTCTGCAGGAGGAATGAGGACCAGAATACCAGGTCACAAATTTTTTCAAACCAAGTGCTAGTCTGGATCAGGTGACAGAGGATTTAGGTTCACTCTGTAAAGGATTTACCAGGGAAGACACTGTGGTTATAGTGGGAGGGCCAGGGAACAGCATCGACAGAGATCCTGGGTACAGTACAGAGTGTGACCTGGTAAAGATTGCGTCGGCATCGAGACACATCAATGTTGAATTTGTATCTGTCCTGAGACGCCATGACCGGCCTCATTTGAACTCTTCTGTTGGGAGAGTTAATTTGGAGTTGGAACGGCTGCTTGGGTCAGGTGCGGGGGCTCATATTGGTGTGGTTCCTGTTGATGATCTCAGTAGGTGGGACTATACCAGGCACGGCCTACATCTCAACAGGAAAGGGAAGGGGAAACTGGCTGGGGTAATAGCAGGAAATTTAAGGGGGGGAGGCACTGCCATGAATGGTAAAATACCAGTGGTTACAGGTGTTGGAGCAGCACCTTTTTTAGGATAGGTAAGACAGAAAGATGTCAAGTTCTACGAGAGGTCAGGATTGAAACAAATATTCAGTTTAGGAAAGAAATTAAACAGCACAATTCTAGCACATTGGATCACCAATCATAGCTATCAATTATAAATTTTCACCAATCACCAGAAATTTTATCTCCACCAAGTTGTATCTCAGTCCTAGGTAACTGCATTGATGAATTAAAGTCACCCAACCCAGTTGACATAATCTGCCTCTCTGAACACCGTGTGATCACTGGTATAGGAACTAGGCCTAAGCACAATGAGAAACTCAGACAGGAGAGTACTGCAAATGTTAGAATAAGGAAAGGTTCTCAGAAAAGTATAATTAAAAATAATGTAAGTATATTTCATCAAAATATTGGGAGTTTAAAGAATAAAGTAGATGAGCTTCTGGTTTGTTTAGAAGATTTAGAAGCTGAGAATGAAATAGATGTACTATGCCTGTCTGAGCATCACATTGTTACTGATATGGATAAGGTAAATGTAAGTGGATATAAGCTCTCTGCACATGTAATGAGAGAAAATATGGAGAAAGGAGGAGTTGCCATATATGTCAAAAGTTATCATTTTGCAAAAAGTATAGAAACAAAAAAGTTTTGTGTAGAGAAACATATAGAAGCATGTGCCTGTGAGCTTAAATTAAATAAAGGCACATTTATAATTGTAACTGTATATAGGTCCCCATCAGGAAATTTTCATCTATTTCTGAAAAATTTGGACTCCTTGTTGTGCTATCTGTCAGACAGGGGGAAGCAAATTATTATTTGTGGGGACTTCAATGTAGATTCTCTGAAAGAGGGTAATAGGAAAAATGACCTTGAAGTATTACTCGGTTCTTTCAATTTGACACCCGTTATTGATTTTCCTACTCGGGTGGTAAAGGATAGCAGCTCACTGATAGATAACTTCTTTATAGACCAAGATAAGTTTAACCAGATAAATGCTCAGCCTGTTGAGAATGGTCTTTCTGATCATGGTGCACAGCTAGTTACAATATATGACATAGTTCCATTCAGCAATACTAAACAGTCCTCCAAAGTAGTACGTTCAGTCAACGATTTAACAATTGCAAATTTCAGGGAAAGCCTACAGCAGATAGACTGGGATGAGGTGTACCATGAACCTGATGCCAATTTAAAATATAATTTATTTCATGACATTTTTGTAAATGCATTTAAAAACTGCTTCCCCAAGAAAATAGTTAAATATACTCGTAAGAAACCTTGTAACAAACCATGCTTACTAAGGGTATAAAAATATCTTGTAACCAGAAAAGGGAAATGTATCTGACAGCAAGAAAGAGTAGTGACCCGGAAACTATCAAAAATTATAAAAACTACTGTGTTATATTAAGAAAAGTTATTAAAAAATCCAGGAGTATGTGTATCATGTCTGAAATCAGCAACTCTGATAATAAAATTAAAACAATTTGGAATATTATTAAAAGAGAAACAGGTCAACCAAGAGCAGAGGAAGACAGTATTACCATCAAATTGAATGAAACCTTTATGAACAAAAAGTCAGAAGTTGAAAATATTTTTAATAATCATTTTCTAAATGTTGTGGATATACTAGGATCCAGGTGTTCATTAGAAGATGCTAGGCTGTTAATGGAAGAGGCCATACCTATGCAATTTGATACAATTGAAATCTCACCCACTTCTCCCTCTGAAATTAGGAAAATAATAAACTTGCTTAAAAGCAAAAACTCACATGGAATTGATGGCATTTCCAGCAAAATACTAAAAGCTTGTTCTCAACAGATAAGTAAGATTCTCAGCCACCTGTGTAATAGCTCTCTGGAACAGGGCATTTTCCCTGATAGACTGAAATATGCTATTGTTATACCTTTGCATAAAAAGGGGGATAGATCTGATGTCAACAATTACCGTCCAATCTCCCTTCTAACAGCTTTATCCAAAATTTTTGAGAAAGTAATGTATTCAAGAGTAGCTTCACATATCTGTAAAAATGAAGTACTAACAAAGTGTCAGTTTGGTTTCCAGAAAGGTTTTTTCAACAGAAAATGCCATATATGCTTTCACCAGTCAAATTTTGAATGATCTGAATAACCGAACACCACCCATTGGGATTTTTTGTGATCTCTCAAAGGCTTTTGATTGTGTAAATCATGAAATTCTGCTAGACAAGCTCAAGTATTGTGGCATGAGTGGGACAGTGCACAAATGGTTTAATTCATACCTAACTGGAAGAGTGCAGAAAGTTGAAATAAGTAGTTCTCGTAACATGCAAAGATCAGCACATTCCTCAAACTGGGGAACTATCAAGAATGGGGTTCCACAAGGGTCAGTCTTGGGTCCTTTGTTGTTCTTATTATATATTAATGACTTGCCATTCTATATTCATGAAGAGGCAAAGTTAGTTCTCTTTGCTGATGATACAAGTATAGTAATCACGCCTGACAAACAAGAATTAACTGATGAAATTGTCAATACTGTCTTTCAGAAAATTACTAAGTGGTTCCTTGTAAACGGACTCTCACTGAATTTTGATAAGACACAGTACATACAGTTCCGTACAGTGAATGGTATGACGCCATTAATAAATATAGACCTTAATCAGAAGCATATAGCTAAGGTAGAATATTCCAAATTTTTAGGTGTGTCCATTGATGAGAGATTAAATTGGAAGAAACACATTGATGATCTGCTGAAACATTTGAGTTCAGCTACTTATGCAATAAGGGTCATTGCAAATTTTGGTGATAAACATCTTAGTAAATTAGCTTACTACGTCTATTTTCACTCATTGCTTTCATATGGCATCATATTTTGGGGTAATTCATCACTGAGGAATAAAGTATTTATTGCACAAAAGCGTGTAATCAGAATAATAGCTGGAGTCCACCCAAGATCATCCTGCAGACATTTATTTAAGGATCTAGGGATATTCACAGTAGCCTCTCAGTATATATATTCTCTTATGAAATTTGGTATTAACAACCAAACCCAATTCAAAAGTAATAGCAGTGTGCATAACTACAATACTAGGAGAAAGGATGATCTTCACTATTCAAGATTAAATCTAACTTTGGCACAGAAAGGGGTGAATTATACTGGCACTAAAGTCTTTGGTCACTTATCAAATAGTATCAAAAGTCTGACAGATAACCAACAAGTATTTAAGAAGAAATTAAAAGAATTTCTGAATGACAACTCCTTCTACTCCATAGAGGAATTTTTAGATATAAATTAAGGAAAAAAAAGAAAAAAATATTTAAAAAATTAAAAAAAAATTAAAAAAATAAAGTTGTTATATTAACTTAAGTATGTTGTTAAATCAACCTAATTATGGCATGTATTGGAAAATTTGACTCGTTCCACATCATTACGAAGTATCGTATTCATGATCCATGGAACTAGTATTAATCTAACTAATCTAATCTAATCTACACCTCACAATGGGTTTTTCTTCCTTTTCACGTTCAGTTCGAATACCACATCAAATAGATATAAAATCCATCAAATATATGCTAATTAACACATATCTAAGCATAATTATTTATGAAAAATGAACGTCACATTGTTTCTGTTACATATCAAACCAATTGCAAATATAAACCCTTAACTATTAATATTTGTTTCAGTTACATGTCAGATCCATTGCAAATATAAATCCTCAACTATTGCTTAAATTTAAAAAAATTACAAATTTATTCAGCATCTTTTATAAAGTATCGTAATTAAGTAGTTACAATGAAAACTGGAATTTTGCAAACAATATGTAATTAGAAAAAATGACATGTGTATTTTTCAATAAAACGATGGCTAGCTATTACTTAGCATACATTTGATGACTATTATATTTGAATGATGTAGGTATTCGAACTGAAAGAAAAAATGAAACTCCATAGCAAGATTCAAACCACTGACACAATGGATTTAACCAACTACCACCCTCCAACACTGCCGAGTTGTTTTTTCTTGAATTTATTCAGCAACAAGAATCACGAAACATTTACAGTGAGTGAGCTACGCATCCCATACTGTGAAAGACCTTGCTTTTAGTAAACTAAAGTTCCTCAAAAATCTTAAAAGTCGATTTTTTCGAGAATTTTTGAGAGCTGCATCGCCACGCTTGGCACATTGATATTAGTGTTCTGAACTTTGCATACCACAAATATTAAAAATAAAACTGGTCAGGTACAAGTAGGAATCGCGCACTGGGAGATTCGTACAAACTTAATTATGTGTATGGACTGTTCATACATTCTGGGAATCAAGATACTCGACCATTTCTGCCTCTTATCCACTTTGATACTGGCAAAATACTGGAACCAGAGATTGCGAGATTTTCGAGAATGTTTTAATTTCAATAATACAGATGTGACGACATAAATTCACGCAGAAGGTGGGCGACCATTGTTATAATAATCAGGAGTCCCCCATTCAGGGTGACTGGGTCGCAGACTAGTCTGTGAATGTATGTTTCACATACAACCTAAAATGCCATATCTACGTACAGTGATCGCTCCTGGATGCATCCTAAATTCCGAAACGCGCCATAGGAGCAATGAAGGCATTCTTGGGCTGATGTTCGACTTTTACCTTTGCGACCCAGTCAGCTGAATGCACCACTACTGTCTGTGCCAATTTCAATCCACACGTTTTCCGTCTCGGTAGCTCCGAGGTCAGTGTGGTGGGATCCCGGCAGGGTTGGAGATTTTCTTTGTTCGGAGACTGACTGTTGTGTTATCCATACATACGTTTTGTCGCACTTCACATTAATATTGAGATGGCTCAGTGCCCGAAAGCTAACAAAACGAAAAAAAAAAGAAGTTTGACAGGAGATAACAGATGACAGGACAAAAAATTTTTCATGTGTTATAATTACAGGTTAACAACTTTCCAATTTTTTTCCTTTTATTGTACTGTGAAACCTTTTTTTTACCAAATTCCTTGATTATAGGGGAGGGGGTGTTCCCTAGACTGAATTTGCGCGTATTAAAATATGTTACACAAATGGCCGTAGCTATTAGTTACATTGACTTAGAGAAGCTGCAACTTTTTACACCGCCAAGACACCATAGACCTCAGTACGTGGCATAAATCTCAACTTGATACGTCTACCCGCCCCTAAGAAAACAAAAAAAAATTGTGTGATACAATTATAAAATTGCAGTTTTCGGGTTTTCTCCCTTTTGTTATACAGTGAAACCTTCCTTTTTGCCAAATTTCAGAATTCTACGCTAAAGGTGAGTACCCCAGAGGTTTTGATGAGTGAGTTTGAGAGTATTAAAATACGTAACATAAATGACTATAATTTTTGTTTGCATTGACTTCGAAGCTTCAGTTGAGCACTGTTAAGAGACCACAGAACTCAGTACGTGACGTAAAGTTCAAGATGATACGTCTACCAGTTCCTGAGAAGAAGGTTTTTAACAGTCGGACAGACATACGGACAAACAACAAAGTGATGCTATAAAGTTGAACCGAAACATGCGTTGTGGGTACACATCTGCAGCTGTGAATGTCTTGGGACTCAACGGGTGGCTTCCACTCATATTTTTGCCATTTCGAAGTGTGTGTCAAAAAGAAAAGCGAAACATGTCGGCGGAACATCATTTTCCTGTGATACTTAGAGGCCGGCCGGGGTGGCCGAGCGGTTCTAGGCGCTACAGTCTGGCACCGCGCGACCGCTACGGTCGCAGCTTCGAATCCTGCCTCGGACATGGATGTGTGTGATGTCCTTAGGTTAGTTAGGATTAAGTAGTTCTAAGCTCTAGGGGACTGATGACCTTAGAAGTTATGTCCCATAATGCTCAGAGCCATTTTTTTGATACTTAGAGATAACAGTCTGGAAATAAACTCTAATCTTCGTTATTTGTTTTGATTCTCATGGAGTGCATTTCATAAACTACCCAAGTTCTGTAATACTTGTCTCTGTGACATTAATGTGGTCACCTGTCAAAAGCCTGAATAACCACATATTGCAGCGCGAACGCGCAAGAAGAGAGTCATTGAGGTTTTGGAAGGTAGAGTCCGCCCGGGACAAGGCGGCCAATGCACAGTGACCAATTTTCGTTCAAAGCGCCGGACGAGTTCATTCATTTGTTCGAAAGGGGAGGCCAATAGCGTTAGCCACCCACCTTTAGGCCTGTCGGCAATGACAAAAGCGAGGAGCACGCCGTGCAGTCTTTCCCAAACGATTTTGCAGAAACTATTTACTAAAAAAAAATTTCGTTTTTCCAGTACTTATATTTTCATATGTCAGGTTCATAATGATGCGCCCATCATTTCGTTAATGGTCATAATTATTGTGATATTTACATAGAAGTAACACACTCTCGAAATTCGAAAGAGTGTGCAATGAAAAATAGGAGTCCCTATGATTTTGTGTTTGGTGCATATTACGAAATATGTCCCTGCTCTTGAAATTTAGCTAACATATTGAATTTTTCTTTACACTCGGGTAGACGTCTCTATCTGTCACCAATCTCGAGAAAATTGATCTGATGTAGCACACTCATTTGCGATCGTGCGTCGCCAGCGATAAAGCGATAAAGCCACATTCCACATATCTCATAAATGGTTTAAAGTACTACATCTACAACATTGCTTCTGCCGTTTTTACTCGAAGTTCGGGGCTTTATTGTGAAACATTTACAAAAAAACTTATGATTCATAGTATTGCCCATCGCTGGCCACTATATTCTCCCATCTTTCGGATAGCATACGAATCCCGTGGCGGAAGAAGTGGGTAACTGGGCGTCTTCTGTGGGGATCCACGAATCGATGCAATTTTGCACTTCTTCATATGATCGGAAGTGCTGGTCAGCCAGACTGTATGCCACTGATGGGAAAAGATGGTAGTCAGAGAGAGCAATGTACGGAGAATACGGCGGGAGGGATGGGACTTCTCAATTCAGCAGTTCCATGTATATTTTGAAGGGTTTTGGGACATGGGGTCGAGCACTGACCTGAAGCAAAATTACCTTTACGTGTCTATCGCTGTATTGTGTTTCAGTGATGGGCTGGAACGCAAGAATTGCTTTCGATAACGATGTCCTGTGACTGTCTTAGTCTCTTTCAGTAGCTACGAAAACGTTCTGTCTTCCACCGCCATGCCGGCCTTCGACATCAAAATCAGCGTTCTTAAGGCGTTGCAAACATTCTCCGCACGTTCTTCCACTAATAATTCCCCCACCATTGGTCTTACCCGGCATTTTAAGAGCCACAGCCGTAGATTTCTTCATGTTAAAGCAGAAAATTAAAACTTCCCGCAAATGGCGAGAAATGGGAGCGTAAGTTGACGTACTTCATCGAGAATAACCTTATGATGCAATCACAAATCGTCTAATGTTTTTATGGTATTACGTTTACAGATGCCTAATCTTATTGTATTACACCTACGACCAACCACCTGAACCCCACTTGCCGCTACTGCCGTCTATTGCAAAACGGCGGAAGCAAAGTTGTAGACCTAATATTGAAATGAGGCTTTGGAAAATCATAGCATGCAAAGAGGAGAGAATTTTGCCGTATGGTTATTATACAAACCTTCATTATCTACCATGTTATTCCACTAACTGCAGACTTTTTCAATGAAAGAACGTAATTTTTAGGGGCCATCGATAGATGGTGAAATAAGAAATGCTATGGGTTAGACTTGGCCACTGTTTCTATGTTCCGATACAGTGTATCGATACGTGGAACTGTTTCAGTGTTTCGGAACGGCTACGGTTCACTGTTTCGAAACAGTGGTGTTTCATTCCATCCCTGTCTCGGATAACTGGGTCAGATTCGGCCTCGAGCCAGACACAGAAACTGTATCGTTGTTTCAAAATAAGGCTGTTTCAGTCCACCAGTGCTTGGAGCGGACTAATTGTATCGAAACAGTGATGTTTCATTCCCCTCTGTGTCGGACGAGATTCGGGCTCGGCACAGGTACTGAAACACATTTAACATACCACTTCATGAAACACTTTCAAGAGTGTCAAAATCTTTTTGACAAGCAATAGCATGAAGCTTAAGATATCCGAAAATAAAGCTTCGTTTCTAGCTGACTGTCATATTCCGAAATGGCGTAACATCTGCTTTATAAACACTAACCAAGCAATAAACAAGGCATACTATTCACATTCAAAATAATAAATATGTGAAAATCATTCAGTTAAATTACACTTTTTGATAACATACGCTTCTCTGTTCATGTACAGTAATCATATTAAGAAACGTAAGTAAGCCTACAACATTTTGAATAAAAAAAGGCGTAGAGTGACAGTTATTAGACATATACATAAATCTGATGTAGGTATAATTGCAAGCAATCTGTTTGACATATCACTGATAGTGTAATGGTGAACGGGAAGGACTAGGAAGCATGGTGAATTTATATTAACGGTTCGAAACACCTTGAAAGACAAAATTTTTTTCTGTTATATTTTGTTATTTATTCGAATTATTTGGCGTTACTTGTGAGCCTATAGTCACTGTGCCTATTATCCTCAATGATTCCCTTTGTGTGCATGGAAATTAGCAGGATGGGTATATTACCCATACTAACGGAATGTGGGAATCCCAGTAGCATATCCGTTGTTTCTGCAATTTGCTCCCACCTCCAGTTCCGTTCGTGGTGGCCTTTCTGTCCTCAGCTATGGCTGTCCTCAGCCAACTGAAAAGTATGAAAGCCACACGACATGAAAGCAGCGCATTTTCTGCAGAAATACGAAACTGCCAAGACGCCTAAGTGATAATTTCATACTTTCTGCGATATGATTAGCGCTCTCGCAACTCATTTGTGTTTATGTGGACATACTTACACAGTAGACATTCAAGACGATAAAATGTGTCATTCAAGATGATAAAATGTGTAGGTTTATTGATTACAAAACACAAACTGTTTCACTGTTTCGAAACAGCGTATCGAAACATTACATTGTACTGTTTCATTTGTTTCGAAACAGTTACGTGTTTCAGTTTGCCCATCTCTACTATGGGTTTTGGAACAACATAAGTGAAGACATTACACATTTACTTTGTACCAAGCATGAGATTTGTCACAAGCTACTGAGCTTATTTTTCATCAGTTTCTCACTTAATAAACTTAAAAAACCACTGTTTCAGAATTTTCTCTCAGTTGCATGTGCACACCATGTTAGTGGCACTGTGCAAACTCCGCAGTATTTTCGTAATAGAAGCAATTTTTAACACGGCAAGAAATGTGTTAAGTTTTACTCAAAATTCGCCACTCATTGTGCTTCTGTGAAAGTTACAAATGGTTAACAAGCCAAGTGGAAATAAATTCCTGCATTTTTGGCAGAATTGTTTTTAGATACTAAACAAGGAAGAGGTGATAGGTCCTTTGGAATAGTCACCACGCAAGCGAGGGTGTGGAGGGGCTCCATATTTACAAAATTGTGAGTGTAGGCTTCAGTTTAGAGCGGTACTTCCCCTCGAGCGATTGGCATTTCTCCTGCAGCGTCTGCCCGTAACCAGGGCCACTACTGCTCTCCTGATGCGTGCCGTGCCGACTGCGCATCGATAGGCCACAGTACTCGACGCAGGCTATTCCCAGGAATGTGGAGCTGTGAACAATAAAGTCTTGCTTAAAAATTTGTCCTACTCAGTAGAATGAGTATTATCAACTGAAAGTACTTATTGTAAAAATTATGTTAACATCTGCGAAACAAACGCACTTAGCAAAAGTTGTTTGTACCCTATGCTGCATGTCAGTCACGAATAACTGTTGACTGCACCATCGCAAGAACAAAGAATTTCAAATTTCGATTGGTTCTTTATTGCTTTTTCGGTTTCTTGACCATACAACCATCTTCACATTTACAGAAAATATACATTGAGAATAAGGTTAATTAAGACACTGAAAAGATATTGTAATGGTAATGAGTATTTAAATTAAAGTTCTACGAGAGTAAAAGAATAACAGTTATTGATAGCGTGTTATATCACATCGTATACACTGCAATCAATTTTATCTTATTCACTTACATCGCCTTTTTGTTTTCTGTGTTACAGAACATTGTTGTGGGCAGTTGAGGTGAGAAGACGTTGGACAGTCTCGCCCTGTATAATAATGTAGCAAAATGGCGTGGTCCGCTGAGGCTGAAATTGATTAAAGAAATAGCCTACCAGGAAGATCAGAAGCGCAGATAAAATATTCAAAGACTACAAGTGGTGTAGTTCTCAGTATGCCAGTTATTGTCTCTATGCATTCCGAATCGTGAAAATGTGCCAGTGGACAGGACAGGAATCACAGCTAACAATAAGTACTTCGTGAGTGCAGTCAGCTCTCTTCATACTCATTTCGAACATTGTGAACACTTAAGTATGTATAAAATTTATGTAGTCATTCCCGAGTGCTCATTAAAATTTATAGCCTATCCCCACAGTTATTCCCCTAGTCAACCAAGTCTTAATTTCACAGCTAAAATTAAACTGTTTCCTTACTTGACTGATGTGATATAACTTGAGAGACAATAGCAACAGTGTGAAAAGCTTGTAATGGAACAGTGTGATGTAATGGATCATAAATGGCGAAAATCGTTGTCTCCGGTGCGGCGATTTATTAATGCCGAGAGTAATATAAACTGCCTGCGAGAATTGTACGTTCCGTGCTGCGGACGAATCTCTCTGGAATAAGTAACCTAAGATATATATTTCCTCTGTGCGAAGCGATTAGAGAGATCGGACATGTTTTATGTTGGAGAGATTTTGCTACTGTTGTGCGACGCTATTAAGCTCTATTTTGAATGTTTAGTTAGTCCATGGCACAATAAACAAATTCAAGAAAATAATACGCATTCAAGGTGCGTATTTATCAATTTATAAAAGATTTGACAAACATTCTTCAGATATCACGTGACGTAGATCGATCGGAGGTGCAGTGTGGAATGATAGAGCGAGCCTGCATCTTTTCACGATCAATATTCTTCGAGAGAATATCTCAGAAGCAATAAACTTTTCGTTGATAAAAAAGTTAGACAGACCAATCCATACGCATCACACAACATAGCACCTAGTTGTTCCGAACGATCTTCGTAGCGAAATAAACTTTTTAGAGATTCCAGGTGGAGCAGTTCCGACGAGGAGTATCAGCGAGGTCGAAACTGCGGGACGGGACATATATCCAGCTCTACCGTGATATTTAAAACCAAAGACTTATATTCTTCAGCTTTTAAAATACTGAAGCTAAAACGTAAATAAAACCACTGGAAAACATAACTAAAAATACTAAAAATAAATAAGAAGCAGAGAATTTTCTTAAACAAAATTCCTTAATTAATTAATTAAAATATAATAAAGTAACTTGTGCTGAGAAATATCAACTAGTGTGACTTGTTTTCATGGCATAGATGATAGCGCACGAGACTGCTCTACCTTTAGCTTGATTTCGATCCTCACTACCGTCCCATGTCCAATGTTTGTAGCGCTCTCTTGTTCGGTTTTAAGAAGTCAAAGAGAGACTCGTTTGGCGACACTGCCTCTGGCGGGCTGCCTCCATTTGCGCACGCTTATGTGTTGGCAGAAGAGCCAACACCGTGTTGCTAGAGGAGGCCGAAATGCACGCGTTTAAGCTCACGCAAACTGGCGTGAGATCTGGAACAGGACAATGTAATTAATATAGCCAATAAGGTACGTTGCTGCTGGAATACTTAACGTTAATCCATAATTGGTGTACATCGCTCTTGACGGTACATGTTTTACAATCTCAATATTAACTAGCAATGGCGCCTTGCTAGGTCGTACCAAATGACGTAGCTGAAGGCTATGCTAACTATCGTCTCGGCAAATGAGAGCGTATTTGTCAGTGATCCATCTCTGGTAAAGTCTGCTATACAACTGGGGCGAGTGCTAGGACGTCTCTCTCTAGACCTGCCGTGTGGCGGCGCTCGGTCTGCAATCACTGACAGTGGCGACACGCGGGTCCGACGTATACTAACGGACCGCGGCCGATTTAAAGGCTACCACCTAGCAAGTGTGGTGTCTGGCGGTGACACCACACACGCAACGTCCTGATTGGCTATCTTCAGTGCTAATTAACTCGAAAACTGCGCAACCTATCGAATTTTTTCTCAACAATTACTTCTCAGCCCCATCTACCCTGCAACATCCTTACAATCTTTTCAGACTGTTTCTGACCACCCTGCGCTGCAATGGAAGGCTCTGTAAAGAACAAACTTAACTTTGCATTTATCAAACACAATGCTATTCAACAGGTGGCTCTAAAAGTGACGAAGTGTGTCTTTCGAAAGAAGTTTTCAGAAGTGTTGCAAGTAGGGAGGTATGTGCAGATTCAGGAACAGTGTAAGAATAACTGCCGAAAATTTGTGAAAGAGAAACGGATAGAGTGAGCAGCAATCTATGTTTGTTTGCTGATGACGCTGTAGTATAAGGGAAAATAACGTCGTTGAGTAACTGTAGGAGGCTACGATATGGCTTGGATAGAATTTCTATTTGATGTGATGAATGGCAACTTGCTCTAAATGTAAAAACATGTAAGTTAATGCGGATAAATAGAAAAAACAATCCTGTAATATTCGAATAAAATACACTCCTGGAAATTGAAATAAGAACACCGTGAATTCATTGCCCCAGGAAGGGGAAACTTTATTGACACATTCCTGGGGTCAGATACATCACATGATCACACTGACAGAACCACAGGCACATAGACACAGGCAACAGAGCATGCACAATGTCGGCACTAGTACAGTGTATATCCACCTTTCGCAGCAATTCAGGCTGCTATTCTCCCATGGAGACGATCGTAGAGATGCTGGATGTAGTCCTGTGGAACGGCTTGCCATGCCATTTCCACCTGGCGCCTCAGTTGGACCAGCGTTCGTGCTGGACGTGCAGACCGCGTGAGACGACGCTTCATCCAGTCCCAAACATGCTCAATGGGGGACAGATCCGGAGATCTTGCTGGCCAGGGTAGTTGACTTACACCTTCTAGAGCACGTTGGGTGGCACGGGATACATGCGGACGTGCATTGTCCTGTTGGAACAGCAAGTTCCCTTGCCGGTCTAGGAATGGTAGAACGATGGGTTCGATGACGGTTTGGATGTACCGTGCACTATTCAGTGTCCCCTCGACGATCACCAGTGGTGTACGGCCAGTGTAGGAGATCGCTCCCCACACCATGATGCCGGGTGTTGGCCCTGTGTGCCTCGGTCGTATGCAGTCCTGATTGTGGCGCTCACCTGCACGGCGCCAAACACGCATACGACCATCATTGGCACCAAGGCAGAAGCGACTCTCATCGCTGAAGACGACACGTCTCCATTCGTCCCTCCATTCACGCCTGTCGCGACACCACTGGAGGCGGGCTGCACGATGTTGGGGCATGAGTGGAAGACGGCCTAACGGTGTGCGGGACCGTAGCCCAGCTTCATGGAGACGGTTGCGAATGGTCCTCGCCGATACCCCAGGAGCAACAGTGTCCCTAATTTGCTGGGAAGTGGCGGTGTGGTCCCCTACGGCACTGTGTAGGATCCTACGGTCTTGGCGTGCATCCGTGCGTCGCTGCGGTCCGGTCCCAGGTTGACGGGCACGTGCACCTTCCGCCGACCACTGGCGACAACATCGATGTACTGTGGAGACCTCAGGGCCCACGTGTTGAGCAATTCGGCGGTACGTCCACCCGGCCTCCCGCATGCCCACTATACGCCCTCGCTCAAAGTCCGTCAACTGCACATACGGTTCACGTCAACGCTGTCGCGGCATGCTACCAGTGTTAAAGACTGCGATGGAGCTCCGTATGCCATGGCAAACTGGCTGACACTGACGGCGGCGGTGCACAAATGCTGCGCAGCTAGCGCCATTCGACGGCCAACACCGCGGTTCCTGGTGTGTCCGCTGTGCCGTGCGTGTGATCATTGCTTGTGCAGCCCTCTCGCAGTGTCCGGAGCAAGTATGGTGGGTCTGACACACCGGTGTCAATGTGTTCTTTTTTCCATTTCCAGGAGTGTATTATGCTATATTGCATGACAAGGCATAGCGTTACAAATCTATTTGAAATGGAACGATCACATAAGCATTATAGTAGGGAAGGCGAATGGTCGAATTCGACTTATTGAGAGAGTTTTCGGTAAGTGAAGCCCTTCTACAAAGGAGGCCGCGTATAGAAGACTTTTATGACCCACTCTTGAGTGCTGCTCGAATGTTTGAGATCTCCCCCAGCTTGGATTACAGAAAGACATCGGACAGTTCAAAAGTGAGCTGCTAAATTCGTTACTGGCAGGTTCGATTAACACGCGAGTGTTACGGAGATGCTTCGTTAACTCATATGGGAACCCCTGCAGGGAATACGATATTCTTTTCGCGAAACACTATTGATAAAATTTAGGGAACAGGTATTTTCAACTGACTACAGAACATTCTATTGTCGTTAACATACATTTCGTGTAAGGACCGCGAAGACAAGGTAACAGAAATAGGGCTCGTACAGAGGTATACAGACTGTTGTTTTCCCTTCGCTCCGCTTGATACTGAAATAGGAAAGGAAACGACTAATAGGGGTACATAGTACCCTCTCCCATACACCACACGGTGGCTTGTAGAGTTGGATTTAGATGTAGATGTAAATTTTAAATCAGTTAATAATTTCTTGTTCGTAATCTTAGATTCTCTATTAAATTTCAGCTACCGGCACTAGAATAACTCTTCTTTTCGAATGAATGATTATTGTTTTATTTCAGATTATTAACGTGCCTTTGAAAGATCATTATTACTGTCGTACTTGTGTATTTATGTTGTTTTCTGCCTTATGTCCATGCGTAACGTAGTGAAGTGTGTCTTCGTCTGAACGTGGTTGCATAGCGCTGCCAGCGGCTCTGTTAGGCTGCATTTGGTATAAAATGAAGAATGCGATAGCTGCCCTTCCCAAATAATTTAATAAAGTAACAAGCACGCGATTTAGGTACGATAAGCAATTCATTAGTTACACTAATAGATAAAATAATAGAATAACGTTCGCAAAAAGTATTAATATAACAATACTGTCCAATATAATAATTATAGAACAAAACATCGTTACACTCACGCATCCATGAACCCCCCCATAGAATATTGAACCGAAAAGTCAAATCAGCTGTCACCAAAGTTTTCAACCACCCGCTAACAGTTAGTAGACCCCCCACCTCCCCCCCTCCCCCGCCCTCACAAAGAAAAACCTCGTCGGCTCTATCCCCCTCTCTCTCACACACATACACACACACGGTATAAACATCATAAATAGAAGTTAGTCTCCAACATATACTTCGATAGGTTGACAACAAATAGGTAAACATACCAAATAAGATGAAACACGCAATATTTACGTTGTGAAAAACAGTGTACGACGAAATAGTTGTATCCAGTGACAAAAGAACAATAGTCCACCACAAAAAAGAGTGAGAAACATGGCGAACAGAGTGTGTAAGGCGAGAACACAAAGATGTGATTATATGGCAGTGATAGAAGTGGCACTGCGACCTCCAAAACGGCAGTTTTTTTTACAAAACAAGTATTTATATGCTTGCTTCGGAGGATGGCCACATAAACAAATTTGTTAATGTTAGAAGTATTCAGCTTATAATGTCGATGCTTTCCGTAGGTGTGTTCACTTGTCCACTACGAATCCGAATATTACGGTAAACATACACGCAAAAGGTCCGATTGCCACAGTCGAAATTCCAATTCCCAATTTGAAAACCCACCTGATATGTTGCAAGAGATTAGAGCGAGAAGGTTAAATATAACTTTATTTACTGAGGACAGAAATGCTGCGGGGTGCCAGACGAGGCGGTTATATCATGCAGATAACAGACACGCCACAAAATGTTTCGAAGTGTCACGTAACGTTTATCACCGTTTCCTAACGACCACGTCTCACTCAGTTTTCTAGGAACGCTAGAAATGCTTAATTGCCGGGATTCCCTTTTCATAAATGTCTGTTGAATTTAAAGGCTATTAACAGCGGATACAAATTTAATTTGTTTGCACAGTGCTGCCAGGATCACGGTACTGTTCCTAAGTCAACACAGTGCTGCACGTTCCTCGCATAGCTAGTCTACCAAAGGAATTGCTAGAAATAGCGATGTTAGGCAGTTAATTACAGCCAGTGCATATCCTCACAAATTACAGATTTTGAAGTTAATATCTGCAGAGAACTTTGCTTGTACTACAACAACGCATATTTCGCGTCGAGAAGCTGATCAAAAAAAGCCCGCATCTCGTGGTCGTGCGGTAGCGTTCTCGCTTCCCACGCCCGGGTTCCCGGGTTCGATTCCCGGCGGGGTCAGGGATTTTCTCTGCCTCGTGATGGCTGGGTGTTGTGTGATGTCCTTAGGTTAGTTAGGTTTAAGTAGTTCTAAGTTCTAGGGGACTGATGACCTAAGATGTTAAGTCCCATAGTGCTCAGAGCCATTTTTTTTTTTTTGATCAAAGAAGGTATTCAAATGCTGCCAGTCAGAGTTTGTTCAGAAGAAGCTGCTCATAAAAAGTGTCAAAGACTGGATCTTGCTGATGCGAACGTTTCTCGATGGTAAAACAATAGCCGCTAAACGGATCAAAATTCTTTTTAAATTTATGGAAGACGAGTTTTTCAGGTAATATTGAAGAACTGACTGGCGTGTGTTTTACCTCGAAGTATTGCCTGAGCAGGTGCCTCCCTCCGTTTGGTGAGAATGTTACACGGAGGATGCACTGCTTTTATGCTACTTTTGAAGTGACTTTTATCTGAAAGTTTAAAAACGTCGATTCTAAGCATTGGGACACACACAGTATCCTAGAAAAGTATATCTTTCCGTATAGACAAGCGTCAGGACCACACATACTGTCCCTCGCTAAGCTCAGAGTAATGCAGAGGTCCTTGATGTTCTATTGCGGAAAGTAGACGAAATTTTACTCCTACACCAGTTGCTACTGTAACACCAGATGCTACAACAATCAAACAGATTCTTGAAACTTCCTGGCAGATTAAAACTGTGTGCCCGACCGAGACTCGAACTCGGGACCTTTGCCTATCGCGAGCAGGTGCTCTACCAACTGAGCTACCGAAGCACGACTCACGCCCGGTACTCACAGCTTTACTTCTGCCAGTACCTCGTCTCCTACCTTCCAAACTTTACAGAAGCTCTCCTGCGAGAGCGGTAGAGCGGTAGAGCACCTGCCCGCGATAGGCAAAGGTCCCGAGTTCGAGTCTCGGTCGGGCACACAGTTTTAATGTGCCAGGAAGTTTCATATCAGCGCGCACTCCGCTGCAGAGTGAAAATCTCATTCTGGAAACATCCCTCAGGCTGTGGCTAAGCCATGTCTCCGCAATATCCTTTCTTTCAGGAGTGCTAGTTCTACAAGGTTCGCAGGAGAGCTTCTGTAAAGTTTGGAAGGTAGGAGACGAGGTACTGGCAGAAGTAAAGCTGTGAGTACCGGGCGTGAGTCGTGCTTCGGTAGCTCAGTTGGTAGAGCACCTGCCCGCGATAGGCAAAGGTCCCGAGTTCGAGTCTCGGTCAGGTACACAGTTTTAATCTGCCAGGAAGTTTCATATCAGCGCACACTCCGCTGCAGAGTGAAAATCTCATTCTGGAAACAGATTCTTCTTTATACCAACAAGCGGAAAAACAGATCATCACATTTCAGATAATCGCTGATTGTCATGAGGCATTTATACATTGGAAGATTTATCCGCCAACTGCTTATGACATATAGAAGCTCCTAATATTGTTCCACAAACGTCATCAGGAGCTCCGCTTCTGCTACACAAAACATTTTACGTTATTTAAAAGAAATGATGGAAATTTCGGTTAAGGAGTGCGCTTGCTACCGGTATGTTATTAGTCAACGATGAATCCTAGCCACAAATTTCCTAAGAAGAGTTGAAGCTTCAGGTTTGGAAAATGTGTAGCAACTAATGGAAGAAGTCTTCCAGAAGCAGGGGAAGACTTTATGCACAAATCTGTCCTTCGCTACCATTACGAAACGGGTGTGACAGCTGCCAATGTTAAAAGAGTTTCAACACCACGATCGCAATGCCAGAGCTTCATGATTCGACGTTATTCCACAAATCCTCTACTGCAAGATTCTGCAAAACTAAACCTTATCCTATCCTCCTCAATAACATCGTTACACAAGTGATACATTAATATATGTTATATGTTTCAAATGCCAGTTCGCGCGCGCGCGCGCGTGTGTGTGTGTGTGTGTGTGTGTGTGTGTGTGTGTGTGTGTGTACGTGCACACACAGATGAACTAAATGTTTGGGTGCTGGACCGACATTTCGACCTACAACAAGCATAAAAGCATACGTTCTTGTCCATAGCAGCGGCTAAAACCTCATAATTATAGTATATCACTGTCAAAGGCACACACGAACGTGCCCCAGAGTCTATAATTATTATGTATTACAGTTCTGACGTCGTACACACTGCTATGTAATAGCATACTTGCATTGTTTGGTGATGTAGCGGCCCGCACAGTATGGACCAAATAAAAGTGACCTGAAAAGTATTTCGTGTGTCTTAAGATAAGCAATCCAGCTTTCATCGTCCGCCCGAAATGCAGGTTAGATAAATTGGTTTGCCTATCTTAAGGTGCATGAAATATTTTCTTCATGCCAATTTTATATTGCCAACCATCTGTAATTTTCAACGCTATCTGTGGCAGATAAAAGTTATGTCAGTCGTAAGTTATGTAAAAGCCGTGGAGCACAAAATGTTGAAAATATTCATGTGTAGCGGTGTTGCTTTAATTTGGTATGAAAGCGGTGCTGATAGTCAAGACCATAAAAGTGGGTTAAAAGCTGTGAGCTGTCTGGCGAAGTTAACCTTGCATTACTGGGCAACTGTTCCACCAGGTACCCAGTCTAGCTTACCAAATCCCCAACCAGACTAACATTAATTATAATCTTATAATAGTCATACAACAACCGGTGATATGTATATAAAAAAGCGAATTTAAATAAAAATAAATAAATCAGTTTATATTTGGAAATTTATTTTAACATTGATCATTGAAATTTCAGCATATTAAACTCGATTCACAACTAAGCTGGTGCCTTATTTAGGATTGTGAAAATGTGAGATTGTAATCTTACGGAACACATCAAATATGGAGCCAAGATTGGGAGACTGCATACAACACTGTATTCATAAAATAACACACGAAGAACGTTGAAACATATGCAAGAGGAAGTTAACCACAACCAACCGATTCAATTGTCATTCAAAGAAGTTACATTCGTAGCACAATCCTGTCCGTCATGTAATTACCACACACTGGTATACTAAATTCGTACTAACTCTCTGTGAAATCTTCCCGAAAAGAATAGCTGAGGGCTACTTTGATGAATACACCACATGCTTCACGTGGTCAACTTGGTTTACACAAAGAGTGTAGCTCCACAATAATTTTGATAATTAAAATAAATTAGCTCGAAAAGCAATTTACAAAAGAAAAACCTCGAACTGGTTACTATCGTCTTATTATTAACCTGATGGGTCAAACAATTGTACAAGCACTTGGTACTGGTCTCACAAAGTACACCCCACGTGGGTTGAACATAAAGAAAAGTTGCTATATTGAAAAATATTGTCAAGACGAGACGCTATAATCTCACGCACATTCGCATTGAAGATTGATGATGCTAGTTAGAATTACTGATCAACACGTGGTTCCACTTTACTCATAAAGTAGTGACAAAGCAACTACCGGAATATATTCTGAACTTCACACGAGAATTACACTGCGTTGCAATTTAAGATAACATTAGATATTTTAGAGCTAAACCTGAAACAAAGGTGATTAAATTTTCAGTTAGGTTGGACTCTAGAAATCCATTGTCCTACAGACTTAGCAGAGACACACTTAGTTGGAGATCTTACCACTTCAGACGCTCGCCACGGACAGACTGACCTGGTCCCTTCCTGAGGGGTGACTCACAAATACAAACGGAAGTGACCAGAGAGGCAGCTTCCTATACCAACATGACAAGGGACGGACAGGACCATACTAAGGATAGAAACCTCTTTGCTTTTAGAAAGCGTAGCTACCTGTTCCGACGTTGGTCCTACTGTTCCCTAGCAGACAAGCTTGTCTGCTACCATCCAGCATGCAACTAGAAATACATTTGCTCATTCATCCTCTCACACAGAAGGGAAGGGGGATGACAGTATTTTGTCATATACAGTATATAAAAGAAAACTGATGTAGGTTCTGTATGGGACTGAGAGACATGAATTACATATAAACTGTGTTTTAAAGTGTAGTAGTGTGACAGATCGTTCTTGTTTATGTGTAAAAGTAACACGTTTCACTGCTCAGTCTCCTCCCAGATAGTCAGAAACACCACAGTAAATTTAGAAGAGGAATATATGCCGTAAATGACAACAGTTTTAAGAAATTAACATGAAAGGAATCCAACAGAGACCTTTCACATATAGATGGCATGTTGCAAAAAGTATGAGAATGATTACTACAGGACACAAAACACAAGTACAGAAATGGAGAATCTCAGCGATAAAGTGTCGCCACACAAAAAACTTGTTAAGAAAGCGAACCAGCACTGAAGGTAGTGGAGAATAACGTATACAAAGGCAAACCAACCTAAATATAACACCAGAGGTCAGAGAGCGATATATACATGGTGTAAATATTGTGATCATTCGTACCTTAATATGTACCCATTCCAGCGTGTTAGTTGTTGATTCCCTGCGTCTAACAGTCTTCCCGCAAACACGTCACATAATTTACTGCCTGACGCTTTCCACACGGTCGTAACTGCTCCACCAAATGGACTTCTCCTGTCAGTGTACACTAACCGTTTCGCCTCCACGCATCCACACTTCACTTGACCTGCAGCCCAGTGGAAAACAAGCATTAATGGCTTTCTCTTGCCACATGTACTTGGAGCTACTAACCAAGCTAAAACCATACTATTCCTAATAACTATAATTATTAGTCTGAAAATGAAGCAAATACTTCTGTAACGTTGTTCGGTATACTGTCTTCAGTCACCAATAAAAATATCTACACTTATACCCCTAGCCCTATAAAACGAAGAGGCCTGTACGATGGGTTCAGTGATAAATATTTCAGGAAACAATTATCGACCTTTGGTGTATAGAAGTAGTCTGTTAGCTGCTATGGTTGCACGTCACTTACAACGCAACCTGTTCCGTTGAAAATGACCTCAAGTAAATGACCTGAAGATCTACTGTAATGGATCACAGATCATTGTAAATGACCTGAAGTAAATTATCTGAAGTACTATTCCAACGGATCACAGATCTGAAAACTGTCCTGTTTACCGAAACCGGTCATCTGACTGAAGTCCAGTAATGACAGCAAAGAAAGTGTTATTAAATATTTTGGTGAATTTGTCACACTAAAAAGTCGCTAAGATTCAGGATCAACACGTATCTAGGATAATTTGTATAAATAAAGTTTGTATAAAGTCAGTGTTATATAATGGAAATTGAATAAGTATGTCCTTAAGCAAGAATTATTATCAATTGCCTCTGTTATAAGTACTTTATGAACTCTTCGCCATTGTGTGGTGGCATAAAAACATTTGAAGTCAACACATCTCGCGTTGCAAAAGAGAGATTGAGAACTCAGTGAACTAACATACTTGAAAGGAAGTAGCCGCCCGAAAATGTCTGATCCATTATATCTTCAATTACTTGGGGTGATTGTCGGATATGATTTTGTAGCGATTCTAATTTTTTTCCATCAATCATCTGTTCAATACAGCCTGTCGCGAATTCCTCTCCTGTGCCATCCTCTTCATCTCAAAGTACACAGAGTATGATTTGCATCTACCTCCTCAGTTAGCGGTTAGGTGTATCTTTATCTCTGTCTCCTCTGCAGTTTTTACCTTCGACATTTCCCGTTAGTACCATTGAAGTTATTCCAGGATTAACACATGTGCTATCTCCTGTCCCTTCTCCTTGTCAGTGTCTCGCATATGTTCATTCCTTCACCGATTCTGCGGATAACCTTTTCATTCCTCATCTTGTTAGTCTACCTAATTCTCAACATCCTTCTATAGTATCACATCTCAAACGCATCGATTCCCCCACAGTTCACGATTCATCGATATCGATATGATTTTATCTTTGGCTCTAAGATGTTGCCCAGCGAACGCAGCTTCCTCTGGCCTGACATGGAGGGCCGGCTAGCTGGGTCTGCAAGGGCAGGAGGGCAGTATTAGTGGTGCAACGAAGCGGAAACGAGGCCTTCCGTCGCCGCCCATCTGTCTCTGTGTTGGAGTAAACTGGGAAGGATATGCAGGGGTCATGTTGCCTTGTGTTTGGGTTGAAATTCCAAGGAACATCAGGAGTGGATTATTAAACACCCGCCGAGTTGTCGAAGGCGTGTTTACTAGAATTTTTGGATGCTCCGGTTCTGTTTATTGGCACGGAAGTTCGCGCCTCCATGGAATTTGCAGGCTGAATTGTAGGAGCAAGAATTTGTGTGTTAAAAAGATCTGTTAAATATTTTAATTAGATCTTTGTACATCGCATCTTATTGGAAGCATGATCTGTGAATTGGAAGTGTCCGTGGTGCTTTTAATTTGATTTGATGCTAGTGTACGCGTCTACAAGGAAGCTTGTTGTAAAGTTCGTTGGCAGTGTAGTATTTTGTGTGCTTAAGTACTTCTGCCTGCTTGTTATTAATTCTCGCCTTTCTTGAGGCAAATAACTATCAGCTGGCATTAGTTCTGGGGCACGGTATTGGTCGATGTTTAGTATTATCACTGCCTGTTTATTCCTGGTGTGAAAGTGGACTTTCGTGTTGCGCGAATGTTAGCAGGGTCAGTGTTAAAAACGGTGAGACTTATGTTTAATTTGTACATTTTTGATAAATGCTGTCCTCAGTTTTTAGTTGTTGTCGTTTGGCGGAAGATTAAGCGTCTTTCTGGACTTGGCTCCACTGTGTCTTATTCATTGAGGCTAATGTACTGTTTATTCTGCTTCAGATCATGCGTTTGTTTTATTTAAGTGGTCCATACGGAAATTTTAGTCTGTTGTCTGTTCTGAGCTTGGCCTGGACTGTGTATGTGCCGAGGAGTCGTAGAATTTGAGGCAACTGGCTTAGGGTTGGCTTGATCATTTGTTCTAGTAGGATGTGCTATAACTATTTAATTCTGAAATTTACTTAAGCCAACTGTAAGTGGTATCTTAAATTTTCTGCTAACTTCTTAGGAGACCGTTAAATTTATAGCATCGCTCGCTAAGAAATTGGGTGAACTATTGGGAACGTAATCATTATTTATTATAAACTTGGCTGTGATTTGAGCTTGCACTTATTGCAATTTATTTGTGCTGCAGGGAGTTTGTTGAGACCGCTTCTGCTCTGGCATCGGTGCTGTTTACCGGTCCTTAGAACCGCTCATTCTAGGCCCAGTTTGCTTACACAGCCGTCTGTTTACGCGATTCTGTACACACGCCTTAGGCAGCGAAAGCTCGTGCTGTCCTCTGCAGTATTATTTCTTCCAAGCTAACAAGTGTCGGCGCTTGTGCAGCGCCTAGCTGGGCGCCCTTGCTTAGCACAGGAAATGACTCGCAAGAAACGCCGCATCGCAGCCTCATAGCGGGGTACAAGCTCTCTGCTTCCGTGGCGCGTCTTAGTTAAGCCGTCTGCACACGGGACAAGTTTGCTAACGTTGGCGTGGCGCTCTACGAGTCTTTGTGACGTAGCTTGCGGCTATTTCACTTTGAGGAGCTATTTCGTCACGTGAAAAACAAAAACATTTCTGCGGTATTTCGGCGAGGTGTCACGTAACGTAGAATCGATAGTAAGCGACAACGCTCCCTGCGTCACAAGCAGAAAGCTTGAGGCGCGCAGACAGCCAGACGCCATGGTGTACTTGTCTTGTTGAGTAGAAGCCCGTATTTGGTGGGTTTTACGTTGTACCTTACACACCATTCTTTATTTATAATAAACAATACTACACACTGATCTTGTCAAAAGCCGAGAAGCGATTCTTCTTAGTGTTTCAGCTCTCAGGGGCACTCTGGGATGCTCTCTGGGTCACTGTGGCATTTTGTCTAGGACTTTTTTTCTCTTCATTGGCAGATTTATTTTAAACTGCTTTATTTCTTGTTGTTATCTATTTCTTTTTAATATTATTTCATTTTTATAAAGTTGCGAAGCATCCTTATCTATCTCGTGAGATTTTTTTTTTTAAAGCCAACCTCTAATTTAGCTGAATTCTTATCTTTTAGATCTAATTATTAATTTTCATTTATTTACAATCAATTAGTGGGTTGCAGGGGTTCCGACCACTGGGGAGGTGGGTGGGTTTATATGCATGGCTGTGTCGACTTGCCTCTGCAGGTACATGCAGCGCCAGTGGCTACGTAGTTCGCCTGGCTGCCGCTAGAGCTCGGAGGACCGCGCTTCTAGGCACCAGCACACTGGATGTCTCGAGAGTGAATCGTTACTGGTACGATTTGTTGAGAAGGAATAGGCACTGCGGCGACTGTAGCCGTTATGAAATACATTAAATGTATTGGGAATTGAGAATATGGACAACAGTCAGCTGTAGAATAGAATGGCGACCATGAAAATTAGTGCTGGACCGGGTTTCGAACCCTCATTCCCCGCTTATCGCATGCCTGAATGTATGTCCAAAGGAACTTTTATCGTAATTCGGAATAACACAGCCACTGTAATATCGTATCGTCTTATCTATATACTTTATTATACTGCGTAGATAGTCCCACTCATACCAAGACCATTTACTAAATCACTCCGTCGTCAGGCCACGAGTGGCCTACCGGGACCATCCGACCGTCGTGTCATCCTCACTGAGGATGCGGATAGGAGGGGTGTGGGGTCAGCACACCGCTGTCCCGGTCGTTATGACGGTATTCTTGACCGAAGCCGCTACTACTCGGTCGAGTAGCTCCTCAATTGGCACCACGAGGCTGAGTGCACCCCGAAAAATGGCAACAGCACATGGCGACCTGGATGGTCACCCATCCAAACGCCGACCACGCCCGACAGCGCTTAACTTCGGTGATCTCACGAGAACCGGTGTATCCACTGCGGCAAGGCCGTTGACAAGACCATTTTCTAACGCTATAACTACTTCAGAGCCATTGCCAGGTGCCAAACCTACGTTTACACGTCTACAACCAATGACAGTTACATGTGTCAGCGAGTAGCAGTACTCCTGTGGGAGTTGGCTGCTGTGTTTATGCTATGACATAATCAGATGACACCAGGTCCAAAAGGTTGGGAAGACATCCTGTGAGCAGCGACTGTGGTAACATTTGAGTGCTCTTGTTCAGCGCTAGATCAGGCGCTCGTAGCAGCTGCTCTGCTCTTCGTATGAGAAGGTCTAACAACGCCGAAGGTCGTGTGGGCTGTAGAGGCTGCTGTGCGACTGTAACAATTATAGAAAAAAACTAAGTGTAATGATGCATACAACTTAATAATTATTAGAAATAGTAGCAGTATGGTATTATGCCTTACGGCACGTCTTGTCACTTTGTCTGTCCATAGCCAGTCTTTTCATTTCTGAATATTTGCCTCCTTTGATACTGTCCAGCATTTGATATCTTCTTTGTCCTCTTCCCCTTTTCCCCTCCACCATTCCTTCTATTCCTTCCTTCAGTTAACAGTCCCTCCTCAATGTCCAATCCAGTTCAGTTTTCTCTTTCTGATGACTTTCAGAATGTTTCTTTCTTCTCCAACTCTTGTTAATACGTCTTCATTCCTTTCTCGGTCTTCCCATTTCACTTTTTGCATTCTTCTCCATATCCACATCTCTAGTGCCTCCAATCTTCTTTCATCTTCCTTCCTCAATGTCCAGGTCTCCGCACCGTATAGTGCAATGCTCCATATGTAACATTTGGCAAATGTTTTCCTCAGATCTTTGTTTAGTGGTCCGCAAAGTAATTTCTGTTTCCTCTTGAATCCTGTTTTTGTCATTGCAATTCTTTTCCTAATTTCTGTTGAGCAATACATATCATCCATTATTACACTTCCCAAGTAACTGAAGACATTCACTTGTTCTATTTCCTCTCCCCCTATTTTCATATGGCATTTTCTCCCCTTTCCTCCATTTACCAATTAGAAATGGATTGACATAATATACTGACGGAAAAAATCGCAGCACCGAAAAATAATGAATGTGGAGTAATGTAATTTTGAGAACACATTTGCCTCTGGGCAATATGCTTAATATTGCAAGATCACAAGTTAATGTAAGAGTTGAGGTAGGACACTGAAAACGTGAAATGCTGGTACAGTAATAACCGGTGTAAAGGACAGCTCATTGCATGCTACCGTGCAAATGGCAATACATTGTACTGTACAGGTGCCGGACGTCAGGGTGTGGGACGGAGTTCCATGCCTGCTGCACTTGATCGGTCAATACAGGGACAATTAATGCTGTTTGTGCAGGACACTGGAGTTGTCATCTGATGATGCCCCATATGTGCTCGACTGGAGACAGATCTGGTGACTGAGGAGGCCAAGGCAACATGTCGATGCTCTGTAGAGCATGTTGGGTTACAACAGTGTGTCACGTCTCAGTAGCATTGGAGACTGGAAACAGTCCGTCCAGTCAGCTAACGTAGAGATGCTGCCTGGAAGTTTGAAGGAGTTGTGCAAACAGAACCCTTGAATAATTACAATCTTTAATTGCTCGTCTGAGCAATAATTGGATAATAACTTGACTGAAAGTACTCCTAATTGCAAAATCCCACGAGCACGAGTAGCACCAGAGCGAATACTACAAGTGCAGGTCCCTGACCTACACAGAAATCCCTTCTGGACCACAGTTTGTACTGAACTCTCCCGCGGACTGCTGCATCTTCTTTCTCGAGAGACGTCTTCTTCCCCTCGGTGGTTGGTGCAGTTCAGACTTCTTTAGTTAAGCCTGAAAATTACTTAGAAACGAAATATGGACACATATATTCTCTTGAAAGGAGGATATAAGATCAACATCAACAAAAGCAAAACGAGAATAATGGAATGTAGTCGAATTAAGTCGGGCGATGCTGAGGGAATTAGATTACGAAATGAAACACTTAAAGTAGTAAAGGAGTTTTGCTATTTGGGGCCGGCCGGAGTGGCCGAGCGGTTCTAGGCGCTACAGTCTGGAACCGCGCGACCACTACGGTCGCAGGTTCGAATCCTGCCTCGGGCATGGATGTGTGTGATGTCCTTAGGTTAGTTAGGTTTAAGCAGTTCTACGTTCTAGGGAACTGATGACCTCGGAAGTTAAGTCCCATAGTGCTCAGAGCCATTTGAACCATTTTTTTGCTATTTGGGGAGCAAAATAACTGATGATGCTCGAGGTAGAGAGGATATAAAATGTAGACCGGCAATGGCAAGGAAAGCGTTTCTGTAGAAGAGAAATTTGTTAACATATAGATTTAAACGTCAGGAAGTCGTTTCTGGATGTATATGTACGGAGTGTAGCCGTGTATGGAAGTGAGACGTGGACGATAAATAGTTTAGACAAGAAGAGAATAGAAGCTTTCGAAATGTGGTGCTACAGAAGAATGCTGAAGATTAGATGGGTAGATCACATAACTAATAAGGAGGTACTGAACAGTATTGTGGAGAAGAGAAACTTGTGGCACAACTTGACTAGAAGAATGGATCGGTTGGTGGGACATGGTCTGAGGCATCAAGGGTTCACCAATTTAGCATTGGAGGGCAGCGTGGAGGGTAAAAATCGTAGAGGGAGACCAATAGATGAATATACTAAGCAGTTTCAGAAGGATGTAGCTTGCAGTAGGTACTGTGAGATGAAGAACCTTGCATAGGATAGAGTAGCATGCAGAGCTGCATCAAATCAGTCTCTGGACTGAAGACCACAACAACAACAACATATACTCTTCACCTTATAGTTGTCTTCTCTTTTATTGATACTTTTGTTGTTGATCATTGCTACTGCTACCTTTCTGTTCTAGCGGCTTTTTAATTATATTTGTCTGTGTGGCAGGCTGCGTCGTCCCTTCAACATTGGCGCTTTCGGCCACTGCCCTTTGGGGCCCTGTATGACCCCAACAATGCTGTGCCACGTCTCGCCGCTTCTCAAAGTGCGCTCACACGATACCTCGTGAGCCCACATAACATTGCCGGCCAACCGTTCTGTTCGTTGCATTTTCTAAGAATGAGACAAGTGGTACGTGGGCGAGCTTAATTCTGTTGGGAAACATTCCCTGGAATACAGTCCGTGGGTAGCACCACAACAGATCGAATCACCAGACTGCTGAACCACTTTGCAGTCAGGCTGCACGGGATAACCACGAGAGACCTCCCGCTATCCTAAAAAATTGCACCTCCAACCATATCCCCAGTGTCTGTAACGCAGGCAGGTTGTTTGCAGCTCCTCAACTGGTCTCCTTCTAAAGAACGCACGGTCATCACTGACACCGAAGCAGATCCGGCTTTCATCGGAAAACACAACAGACCTCCGTCGTGCCCTCCTGTGAGCTCTCGCTTGACACCACTGAAGTTGCACGCGATAGATATGAGTGTACGGCATTGTGGGCCGGGAGTCCCCCATTCGGGGAAGTTTGGTCACCGAGGGCAAGTACTTATTGCATTCGACGCCACATTGGGCGACTTGCGCGTCGGAGATGGGAATGAAATGATGATAAGGACAACACAACACCCAGTCCCTGAGCAGGAGAAAAATCTCCTGCCCCAGCCGGGAATCGAACCCGAGCCCCGAGACGTGGAATTCCGCCACGCTGACCACTCAGCTCAAGGCGCCGTACGATGCAGACGACGATGGTTTGGGATAGGTGAAGTGCACACTACAGGGCGTGTGGCTCAGAGCTGTCCTTGAAGTAACTGATTTGTAACAGTTTGTTGTGCCACTGTGGTGCCGACTCCTGCTCAGGTTGCAGTAAGTTGCGCCAGAGTAGTACAGCGAAAACGACGGACCTTCCTCTCGCAGTGCCCGTCCGGTCTTCTTGGGACCGTACATTCTGGTGACCGCCACTGCCAGCAATCACGTACAGTGGATCCATTCCTGGCAAGCTGTTTCACAGAGGAAGACCGCACTGCAGTTCCTTCTCTAAATCCTCGCACAAACGAAAAAATGGCTGACATCGAAATAAGTGTCCAAGGAATAGAAAAGCAACTGGAATCACTCAACAGAGGAATGTCCACTGGACCTGACGGGATACCAATTCGATTCTACACAGAGTACGCGAAAGAACTTGCCCCCCGTCTAACAGCCGTGTACCGCAAGTCTCTAGAGGAACGGAAGGTTCCAAATGGTTGGTAGTCCCAGTCTTCAAGAAGGGTCGTCGAGCAAAACTATAGACCTATATCTCTGACGTCGATCTGCTGTAGAATTTTAGAACATGTTTTTTGCTCGAGTATCATATCGTTTTTGGAAACCCAGAATCTACTATGTACGAATCAACATGGATTCCGGAAACAGCGATCGTGTGAGACCCAACTCGATTGATTTGTTCATGAGACCCAGAAAATATTAGATACAGGCTCCCAGGTAGATGCTATTTTTCTTGACTTCCGGAAGGCGTTCGATACAGTTCCGCACTGTCGCCTGATAAACAAAGTAAGAGCCTACGGAATATCAGACCAGCTCTGTGGCTGGATTGAAGAGTTTTAAGCAAACAGAACACAGCATGTTGTTATCAATGGAGAGACGTCTACAGACGTTAAAGTAACCTCTGGCGTGCCACAGGGTAGTGTTATGGGACCATTGCTTTTCACAATATACATAAATGACCTAGTAGATAGTGTCGGAAGTTCCATGCGGCTTTTCGCGGATGATGCTGTAGTATACAGAGAAGTTGCAGCATTAGAAAATTGTAGCGAAATGCAGGAAGATCTGCAGCGGATAGGCACTTGGTGCAGGAAGTGGCAACTGACCCTTAACATAGACAAATGTAATGTATTGCGAATACATAGAAAGAAGGATCCTTTATTGCATGATTATATGATAGCGGAACAAACACTGGTAGCAGTTACTTCTGTAAAATATCTGGGAGTATGCGTGCGGAACGATTTGAAGTGGAATGATCATATAATATTAATTGTTGGTAAGGCGGGTACCAGGTTGAGAGTCATTGGGAGAGTCCTTAGAAAATGTAGTCCATCAACAAAGGAGGTGGCTTACAAAACACTCGTTCGATCTATACTTGAGTATTGCTCATCAGTGTGGGATCCGTACCAGATCGGGTTGACGGAGGAGATAGAGAAGATACAAAGAAGAGCGGCGCGTTTCGTCACAGGGTTATTTGGCAACCGTGATGGCGTTACGCAGATGTTTAACAAACTCAAGTGGCAGACTCTGCAAGAGAGGCGCTCTGCATCGCTGTGTAGCTTGCTCGCTAGGTTTCGAGAGGGTGCGTTTCTGGATGAGGTATCGAATATATTGGTTCCCCCTACTTATACCTCCCGGGGAGATCACGAATGTAAAATTAGAGAGATTAGAGCGCGCACGGAGGGTTTCAGACAGTCGTTCTTCCCACGAACCATACGCGACTGGAACAGGAAAGGGAGGTAATGACAGTGGCACGTAAAGTGCCCTCCGCCACACACCGTTGGGTGGCTTGCGGAGTATAGATGTAGATGTAGATGTAGAAGACTCTCTGCAATATTGGAGAAGGAACATCTTGCTTCTCTTAGCACTATTACAGAACCTCGTTCGTAATGGTGTCTGTTGCTTCAAAGGCATTCTTTACTGATGCTGACTTAAGCAAAATATAACAAGCACACTTGCCTGTGCATGGTTCTTGAAAGCTCAGCTGTAAAAGATAGCCACTCAGACTGGCAACACGAATGTGCATTTCGTGGAACTGTTTCAGCGTCGCGATCGGCCTCATCTTAATACAGCCGTCAGGCGTAATAACATGAGACTTGGGGGTGCGCTGATGACAGAAGGCATGAGTCACATTTCAGTGGTGTCGGTGGAGTCTATCAGTAGGACGGGTTTCACTAGACATGGCCTGCACCTCAACAGGTATGGGAAGGGGAGGTTGGCAAAACTTATAGATAACAGCATAGGTGGGGGTGGTGGGATCACTCATGGGAAAATTCCGGTAGCTGTGGGTGTTAGAGCTGTAACTTTTTTAGATTGAAGTCAGCTGATAGGTATTCCTGCCTAAGGGAAGTCTCTCTAACAAAGAAACCACTTTCTACAAAGCTTGGGTATCCGATTAATGAGGGAATTAGTATATTTCATCAAAATATACAAGGTATTAGAGATAAAGTTAGTGAACTGCTTATAGATGTTGACTCTGAAATTATTGGTATATCTGAACACTTCTTAAATAAGGAGATAATTCAGAGGCTTCCTTTACCAGGATACAGGTTGGCTGGCAGCTTTTCTAGGAGCTCTTTGCGGTGTGGGGGAGTAGCCATGTATGTGAAAAACGGTATCCCATTTGAGTCAATTGATGTTTCAAAGTACTGCACTGAAAAGGTGTTTGAATGTTGTGCAGGTGTGGTTAAATTTAGTGGAGCTAAACTTCTTACTGTTGTTATTTATAGATCCCCAGACTCCGATTTCACAACATTTTTGCTAAAGCTAGAGAAGGTTCTTGGTTCACTTTATAGGAAATACAAAAAGTTAGTTATATGTGGTGACTTCAATATTAATTGTATAAGT
The DNA here is from genome assembly GCF_021461385.2 of Schistocerca piceifrons. Lineage (NCBI taxonomy): Eukaryota > Metazoa > Arthropoda > Insecta > Orthoptera > Acrididae > Schistocerca > Schistocerca piceifrons. Next base: position 28,326,402 of record NC_060143.1, read on the forward strand.
GATTGTGCAAGGAAAAGGATGCTGGTAGGCCTCCTTAATTCATATAATCTTATGCAAACCGTATTCTTTCCAACGAGAGTGCAAGGGAACAGTAGAACAACCATAGACAATATTTTTGTTCATTCGTCATTATTAGAAGGGCATTCTGTCAGCAAAAAGGTGAATGGCCTTTCAGATCATGATGCACAAATTTTAAGTCTAAAAGATTTTTGTGCTGCAACACCTGTTAAATATAGTTACCAACTTTTTAGGAAAGCTGATCCAGTTGCTGTACAGACTTTTGTAAACCTTATCAAGGAACAAGAGTGGCAAGATGTTTACAGTGCTGATACAGTGGACGATAAGTATAATGCTTTCCTCAAGACTTTTCTCGTGCTCTTTGAAAGTTGCTTTCCGTTAGAACGTTCAAAACAGGGTACTAGCACAAACAGGCAGCCTGGGTGGCTGACTAAAGGGATAAGAATATCTTGTAGAACAAAGTGGCAATTATATCAAAACGTTAGAAACAGTCAAAATCTAAATGCAGCAGCCCATTACAAACAGTATTGTAAGGTGCTTAAAAAAGTTATTAGGAAGGCAAAAAGTATGTGGTATACAGATAGAATAGCTAAGTCTCAGGATAAAATTAAAACCATATGGTCAGTCGTAAAGGAAGTGGCTGGTCTGCAGAGACAGGTCGAGAATATAGAATCAGTGCGTAGTGGGGATGTCCGTGTTACTGATAAGTCGCATATATGTACAGTACTTAATAATCACTTTCTGAATATAGCAGGTGAACTAAATAATAGAAACCTAGTCCCAACAGGGAATCATATAGCGCTCTTAGAAAAAAGTGTTCCGAGACTGTTACCTGAAATGCTCCTCCATGATACTGACAAGAGGGAGATTGAGTTAATAATTAAATCACTAAAGACCAAGAACTCTCATGGATATGACGGGGTATCTAGCAGAATACTGAAGTATTGTTCCCCGTATTTTAGCTCAGTACTTAGCCATATCTGTAACTTTTCCTTTAGGAGTGGTCGGTTTCCTGACCGATTAAAGTACTCGGTAGTGAAGCCACTCTATAAAAAGGGCGACAGGGATAATGTTGACAATTATAGACCTATTTCTATGCCATCGGTGTTTGCTAAAGTTGTCGAGAGGGTTGTATATACAAGGTTACTGCAGCATTTAAATTCACATAATTTGCTGTCAAATGTACAGTTTGGTTTTAGAAATGGCTTAACAACTGAAAATGCTATAGTCTCTTTTCTCTGTGAGGTTTTGGACGTATTAAATATAAGGTTGCGAACGTTGGTGTTTTCTTTGATTTAACGAAGGCTTTTGACTGTGTTGACCACAAAATATTACTGCAGAAGTTGGAACATTATGGAGTAAGGGGAGTAGCTTACAACTGGTTCGCCTGTTACTTTAAGAACAGAAAGCAGAAGGTAATTCTCCGCAATATTGAGAGTGGTAATGATGTTCAGTCCCAATGGGGCACTGTTAAATGGGGCGTTCCCCAAGGGTCGGTGCTGGGGCCACTGCTGTTTCTTATTTATGTAAATGATATGCCTTCTAGTATTACAGGTGATTCAAAAATATTTCTGTTTGCTGATGACACCACCTTGGTAGTGAAGGATCTTGTGTGTAATATTGAAACATTATCAAATAATGTTGTTCATGATATAAGTTCGTGGCTTGTGGAAAATAATTTGATGCTAAATCACAGTAAGACTCAGTTTTTACAGTTTCTAACCCACAATTCAACAAGAATTGACATTTTAATCAGACAGAATGAGCATGTTATAAGCGAGACGGAACAGTTCAAGTTCCTAGGCGTACGGATAGATAGTAAGCTGTTGTGGAAAGCCCATGTTCAGGATCTTGTTCAGAAGCTAAATGCCGCTTTATTTACCATTAGAACAGTATCTGAAATAAGTGACATTTCAACACGAAAAGTAGTATACTTCGCATATTTTCATACGCTTATGTCATATTGTATTATTTTTTGGGGTAATTCTTCTGATTCAAAAAGGGTATTTTTGGCTCAAAAACGGGCTGTTCGAGCTATGTATGGTGTAAGTTCGAAAACCTCTTGTCGACCCCTATTCAATAGTCTGGGAATTTTGACATTGCCCTCACAGTATGTATTTTCTTTAATGTCGTTTGTTGTTAGCAATATTAGCTTATTCCCAAGAGTTAGCAGCTTTCACTCAGTTAATACTAGGCAGAAATCAAATCTGCATGTGGAATGCACTTCCTTGACTCTTGTGCAGAAAGGAGTGCAGTATTCTGCTGCATCCATTTTCAATAAGCTACCACAAGAACTCAAAAATCTTAGCAGTAGCCCAAACACTTTTAAGTCTAAACCGAAGAGTTTCCTCATGGCTCACTCCTTCTATTCTGTCGAGGAGCTCCTGGAAGAGCTAAAAAATTAAGCAAATTCCAGTGTTACATTCTTGATTTTCTTTATTTAAACTAACGACTTGTCGCCTGAATATGTTTCTTATATTTCATTTTATCTGTTTCTACAATCGTGTTATAATTTCATGTATTGACTCGTTCCATGACCATGGAGACTTCTCCTAAATGTGGTCCCACGGAACAATAAATAAATAAATAAATAAATAAATAAATAAATAATACGACATGAAAGATCATTTGAATGTTATTTCGTTCTCTCCATGTGTTACTATCACTGTCGTCGTTGTGCCTGTATAAAAATCAGACGATTGCGGTGACAGCTCAAGAATTTTATTAAAAATTAAGGATCTTTTAACGCCGAGTTTTTATCCCTGCATGCCACCACGAATGACTTAGACATTCCCCTCCTTACTTGCGCTATGTAGTATGCAGCACACTAACAAGGGAACTGTCCAGTCCGATATGTCGAAAGATGCTCTGAAATTTTTCATACAGTTACATGGCGCCAGGTCCCGTACACGGTCACATAGGTCGGCGTTGTTCATTAAATTACTTCTCCAGACCGGCAGTCAGGGTCTGATAAGCAGCTGGAAGCTGAAAGAGAACTTTCTTGCGCCTCTGCAACTGCATATTCAGTAAGTGCAACTGGTAACGGGTTTGGATTAGAAACTGAGGGAACGTCTAGATTTTTGTCGATGCAATAGTTTTGTGGGAAAATCCGGTGCAATTTGCTAAAGAGAAGTAACAGTCTGTGCTGTGGTTGCTTGACTCACGCAGTGTCACAGGAACTCCGAATGCCAGATGGCTGTTCTTCTTTGCCTTTCTTATCCAGCCACGCAAGTTGCATGCTTATGTCAAACAGATGAACTGAGGCGCTTAAGATTTAGCAGTACCCAGCTTTTATATGTTTTCCTCAGGAACGGTGCAAAAGTCTTCCGATTGGATTTGTCTGTTAGATAGCCGCACACATAACAAAACAGATCTGGTGAATTTATGCAATCTCTGGACGCCACAAAATCGTGTAAAACTGAAAAAAAGGAACACACGAATGCGATATCGAAAATGTTTTAACGTATTACCTTAAATATAACTATTTTTCAGACAACAAAAATATTGTACGGCGTTGCATGAAAAATTTCTAAAAACATGTTTTTGTTGTGGTCTTCAGTCCTGAGACTGGTTTGATGCAGCTCTCCATGCTACTCTATCCTGTGCAAGCTTCTTCATCTCCCAGTACCTACTGCAGCCTACATCGTCGCGGGATTAGCCGAGCGGCCTAAGGCGCTGCAGTCATGGACTGTGCGGCTGGTCCTGGTGGAGGTTCGAGTCCTCCCTCGGGCATGGGTGTGTGTGTTTGTCCTTAGGATAATTTATGTTAAGTAGTGTGTAAGCTTAGGGACTGATGACCATGGAAGTTAAGTCCCATAAGATTTCACACACATTTGAACATTTTTTTGCAGCCTACATCCTTCTGAATCTGCTTAGTGTATTCATCTCTTGGTCTCCCTCTACGACTTTTACTCTCCACGCTGCCCTCCAGTATCAAATTGGTGATCCCTTAATGCCTCAGAACATGTCCAACCAACCAAACCCTTCTTCTAGTCAAGTTGCGCCACAAACTCCTCTTCTCCCGAATTCTAAAAACATGGGGATGAAAAAAATTGATGAACAGTGTTGAACAAGAATTTTTATCGATAGCTTCAAAATCTGACTTGACAGAGCAAAACTGTGTTCAGATTTGAAATCAGCATAAAAAACTACATTAGAAAAGGTAAACAACATGCCAGATATCTATAATTTGTCTGTCAATGTTACTAGTATTACTTTGCTTTGAAACATTACAGGTACTTTATGTTTCGTGGGCATAGACTGTCAGAAATTGTTTGTATGTGGAATGAGCAGTCTGTAAAGGACCTATGATGACAGGGCCGGCATGGCGCAGTAGTCGGGCGACCTTATGCCTATCATCGCTAGATGGCAAAGGCATCATTTCCATAGTGGCAGAGAACTTTGCTTCATCGTAGCTCAGCCGACTGGGACGAAACATTTGTAAAATTTGATGCATAAACCTTCCTCTTGAGTCACTCTACCTATTACTGAAAACCAGATCAAAATACGTGCAGTAGTTCCCACGACTGTTGTCGGATTACGAATGCAATTTTTTTATGGAATATAATTACAAATAAACAATTTTCAGATTTTTCCCCTTTGCTTGTACTTTGGAACCTTACTTCTTCCGAAGTTTCACGACTCTAAGTCAAAGGGAAATACCAGATAGGTTTTGATGAGTGCGACGGTCAAAAAAAGACCGCATGTTTTGATTGCATTGACTTAGAAGCTTAAATTTTTTACACAGACAAGTACGCGTAGACCTTACACGTGACATAAATTTCAACTTTATACCTCTACCTGTTCCCGAGAAGAAGGGGTCTTGACAATCATACATACACCGACTGGCATACGGCATTCTAAAAACACTGAAGATGAAAAAGTAGTAAAACATGTCTGGGTGAAAGAGAAGTGATCTTTTCTGACTTGCATAACGCGAAAATGCTCTACAGTTTGACTCCTAGGGAAGTTCTGCGCCAGTAATCATTCTTTTGTGGCACCTGGCGCGTGGCTTTGCTCCGTGCAACGGCATCTCGTTAGCGAGCGTGCGGGCCGGAGAACTGTAGATGGGCCGGCTTTTCCCGCTGCTAGCACAACGGCCGGAAGACAAGGGCCGAGGTGAGGCGGGGCTAGGCTTCCCAGGTGACGCGTGCCTGCCCTCCCCTGTGCTTTCCGGGAAAGGCAGGCCGTCGCTTTAGGCCTGCCGGCTCAGATAGGCCGGCACAGCACTTCCTGGAACCGCTGTCAGCTGGAAAGCCTGCTTATTGTCCCGCGAGGGGGCGGGGCGCTGACTGGCTCGTAACACTGGCATTGACCCAGTTAACGACACGGGATTGTTGACGCGCTGCGAGATAGCCCGGCATGGTCACGGGAGATTCCCAGCTTTGCTGGGATAGCACTAGGACCTTGCTTTTTTTTTTCTTTTGTGTTTCATTCCTGGGACTCCCGTGCTGGAACCAACTCTCGTCAAATTGGGACACTGACTGACATTTTGTGGAAAGAAAAGCTTGTAATGAGGTAAACCAGGAAACATTACAGTGAAGTGAGAGATGCTAGGACTGACATGCACATCTCGATACACTGATTGTGGATCAGTAAACACGCCACAGCATGGCTTACCTGTTGTTGTTGTTGTGCCAGCCGCGGTGGCCGTGCGGTTCTAGGCGCTTCAGTCCGGAACCGCGGGACTGCTACGGTCGCAGGTTCGAATCCTGCCTCGGGCATGGATGTGTGTGATGTCCTTAGGTTAGTTAGGTTTAAGTAGTTCTAAGTTCTAGGGGACTGATGACCTAAGATGTTAAGTCCCATAGTGCTCAGAGCCATTTGTTGTTGTTGTGATCTTCAGTCCTGAGACTGGTTTGATGCAGCTCTCCATGCTACTCTATGCTGTGCAAGCTTCTTCATCTCCCAGTACTTACTGCAACCTACATCCTTCTGAATCTGCTTAGTGTATTCATCTCTTGGTCTCCCTCTACGATTTTTACCCTCCACGCTGCCCTCCAATACTAAATTGGTGATCCCTTGATGCCTCAGAACATGTTCTACCAACCGATCCCGTCTTCTGGTCAAGTTGTGCCACAAACTTCTCTTCTCCCCAATCCTATTCAATACTTCCTCATTAGTTATGTGATCTACCCATCTAATCTTCAGCATTCTTCTGTAGCACCACATTTCGGAAGCTTCTATTCCCTTCTTGTCCAAACTATTTCTCGTCCATGTTTCACTTCCATACATGGCTACACTCCATACAAATACTTTCACAAATGACTTCCTGACACTTAAATCTATACTCGATGTTAACAAATTTCTCTTCTTCAGAAACGCTTTCCTTGCCATTGCCAGTCTACATTTTATATCCTCTCTACTTCGACCATCATCAGTTATTTTGCTCCCCAAATAGCAAAACTCCTTTACTACTTTAAGTGACTCATTTCCTAATCTAATTCCCTCAGCATCACCCGACTTAATTCGACTTCATTCCATTATCCTCGTTTTGCTTTAGTTGATGTTCATCTTATATCCTCCTTTCAAGACACTGTCCATCCCGTTCAACTGCTCTTCCAAATCCTTTGCTGTCTCTGAGAGAATTACAATGTCATCGGCGAACCACAAAGTTTTTATTTATTCTCCATGGATTTTAATACCTACTCCGAATTTTTCTTTTGTTTCCTTTACTGCTTGCTCAATATACAGGTTGAATAACATTGGGGAGAGGCTACAACCCTGTCTCACTCCCTTCCCAACCACTGCTTCCCTTTCATGCTCCTTTACCTAGTACATTCCAAAACGCCGCGAATAAAAACGAGATGTTTCCGGGGATCATACCTCGTGTTGTGTTGATAATAGAAAAGTAGGGTCAAGTATTTTGGATAGCTTTTGTGCTAGAGACCATTTGCATATCCAACAGAAGGACTGTCTTACTTTAACTGTCCTACAGTACAGGGACAAAGTTTGAATATTGCACAGTTACTCCAGCTTAGGCAAATGGAGCAAATTCACTGCTTCTTTTTGGGTTATATACGGTCTACAGTGCGCCTTAAGAGGATTATGGAGACTCCATTTTAGTTCCTGGACGGCTATGCAAAACAATTGGCTGAAATTTTCACGGTAGTTTCCTAAGTGACTTAGAAGCTTAAATTTTTTACACAGACAAGTAAGCGTAGACCTTACACATGACATAAATTTCAACTTTATACCTCTACCTGTCCCTGAAAAGAAGGGGTCTTGACATACATACGGATGGAAAACACCGACTGGCATACTCACCCATAAAGTTCTTTGTCTATGATGACAGGTCCTGGTATGGCAGGGAAAAGCAGGAAACCTCAACCAACCTTGAAAATTTTCTTGATATCTTTGTCCGAGATACAGAGTTGAAAGTTACCCTACTTCTAAACATAAAATACGCACGTAATAACAGCTCTGATACGAAAACGTAGTCTATAAAGTGACGTAGCACGGAGAAATATCCATTATCATCAAGTGGGTTCTGATAACGTGGTGTAGTACTGAAGCACATGCAAAATTTTTGTGCACGTGAATTCCGGTTTGAGTTGTAAAATTAGTTTTGCTTCATTTCAGCTTCACTTAAGTAAACTATCAAAATTTTACGCACCCATGAAGTTCTTTGTCTATGCTGACAGGTCCTGGTGTGGCAGGGAAAAGCAGGAAACCAACGGAAAAATGCTCCCATCCGGCTCTTGTTTTAAAACTGGAAAGTGAGGTGCCAGTAGAGAGAAAGAGTAAGGCAGTATGAAAGAAAGAGAGAGACACAGTGGCAGTGGAACGTAGTTGACAGTGAGATCAGCGCTAGGAAACAAAGTGAGGAGTCAGTTCCAGTGGGAGAGGGATAAGGAGAAGGAGAAAGAGATAGTGGGTGAGAGACAGTGATAATGAGAGACAGAGTTGATGGCAATGACAACGAGAAAGAGATAGTTAGAAAAGACAGTGGCAGTGGTAATGAATAAATGAGATAGTAGCAGTAAGAGAGAGCAAGAGGGAGACTGAACTGAGAGGAGACAGTAGTAGTAGTAGTAGGAAAGAACTAAGGAGAGTGAGACTGTGAGACAGGAGACAGTGATAGTTAGACATGAAGAGATAACGACAATGAGTTCGGCTGAATGATTGAATGGGAAAGGGCAAGTGAGAGTGGACGATTATAAGCAACTTACAGCAAGGAACTAGTGGGTGTGAGAGAGTTACAGCTTAAGGAAGTGAGATGTGAGTTGCATGTTAAAAAGAGCACGGTTAATATTTTGACAGCTCGTATCCCACCTTTCAGAGTCTTTTGAAACAGGAGCGTATTAGCCTTCTTTGTGCTCTGAGATACACATGTCTCCGTTACAGAACTAATGTTTCGTAAATTACCATTAACATTTCTATACGTAATTTCACTAAAAGAATGCGTTTACAGTTGTCTTTACGTTTAAAAACAGGCATTTTTTCTGCGTATCAGAATTTCATTATTTTACGTACCGGTAAATCTATTTTCGAAGGGAATTCAACAAAATCGGTGATAGCACTCCGTCCTCAGGCCACGAATGGCCTACCAGGACCATCCGATCGCCGTGTCATCCTCAGTGGAGGATGCGGATAGGAGGGGCGTGTGGTCAGCACACCGCTCTCCCGGAAATCGGTGAGAGACTAGTTCCTTAAATCGCAATTCTAAATTATTTATTCTGGAAGCATAAGTATATAATGTCAGTTACCATAACAATATTCTATGAAAATAGTAGGATTAAATATCGTATTGCAATTACAACAGAAAGTAAGTTGTGTCCGATAGTCAGTTTACTAAATGTTGTATTAAAAATGTGCGTTTCGCAGTAGTTGTCTTATAGCCATCTTTCTAAATGTTGTCTTTAAAATGTGCGTTTGCAGTAATTTGGTTTACATTACACATATCCATTGCTTTTTTAGAACTAAACTCTGTATCTGAGTTAGTACAGAGTTCAAATGTTAAATATAAGTACATTTACTTGGTCATCTCAATAATGTTATTTGAAACTATCATTGTCATCTATTATAAACAACTAGGTGCTAAGCTCACGTGGTTCACATTCGCAGTTTGGTTCAGTATATCTCAAATGAAGACTGATCAAAAATCAACGTACATTTTTTAAAATTAGAAGGCATACGTGACACCCTACAGGCATGAAGAACCAACTTTATTTAAACTGCAACCAAACAAGATTTTTATTACAATCATCCCGACCACGACAAAGTAACATTCCTACAACAAGCTGTACAAGTATTGTTTAAGGCGCTTCGTGAAACATTTGGAAGCGAATTACAAAATCAGTTTATATTGTCACTTTCCCATAACATTTTGTACCAGACTGTTACAAGCTGCTGTGGTGAGACCCACTGGAAGCTGACGACTATCATGGACTTACAGAAATGCATGCTGAACACTGTTCTGGCGTACAATGCTTTTATTCACAACCGGTTTCAGTCACTGATCATCTTCACAGTGGAAAAATAGCGTGAGAACTTCACATGTCATACACACTATTTAACCGGAAAAAATGCCATAGCTGACTTGCAAATACCAGAAAAGATACTTCGTGCCATAATACCGTCTTAAGGAAACAGAAAACATTGAAAAATGAAATCTTGTGACAGCAGTAAGTACACAGCACTATTGCTCAGGCAGAACAACATGCAGTAGTTGTGCCTGAGCACGTATGACATGTGAAGTGGCAGAATGTTTGTCCACTGTGAAGATGTTCACTGACTGAAACTGGTTGTGAATAAACACATTGTAAGACAGCACAATGTTTACCCTGCATTTCTCCAAATACAGGGCTATTACAAATGATTGAAGCGATTTCATAAATTCACTGTAGCTCCATTCATTGACATATGGTCACGACACACTACAGATACGTAGAAAAACTCATAAAGTTTTCTTCGGCTGAAGCCGCACTTCGTTTCCGCCGCCAGAGCTCTCGAGAGCGCAGTGAGACAAAATGGCGACAGGAGCCGAGAAAGCGTATGTCGTGCTTGAAATGCATTCACATCAGTCAGTCATAACAGTGCAATGACACTTCAGGACGAAGTTCAACAAAGATCCACCAACTGCTAACACCACTCGGCCATGGTATGTGCAGTTTAAAGCTTCTGGATGCCTCTGTAAGGGGAAATCAACGGGTCGGCCTGCAGTGAGCGAAGAAACGGTTGAACGCGTGCGGGCAAGTTTCACGCGTAGCCCGCGGAAGTCGACGAATAAAGCAAGCAGGGAGCTAAACGTACCACAGCCGACGGTTTGGAAAATCTTACGGAAAAGGCTAAAGCAGAAGCCTTACCGTTTACAATTGCTACAGGCCCTGACACCCGATGACAAAGTCAAACGCTTTGAATTTTCGGCGCGGTTGCAACAGCTCATGGAAGAGGATGCGTTCAGTGCGAAACTTGTTTTCAGTGATGAAGCAACATTTTTTCTTAATGGTGAAGTGAACAGACACAATGTGCGAATCTGGGCGGTAGAGAATCCTCACGCATTCGTGCAGCAAATTCGCAATTCACCAAAAGTTAACGTGTTTTGTGCAATCTCACGGTTTAAAGTTTACGGTCCGTTTTTCTTCTACGAAAAAAACGTTACTGGACACGTGTATCTGGACATGCTGGAAAATTGGCTCATGCCACAACTGGAGACCGACAGCGCCGACTTCATCTTTCAACACGATGGTGCTCCACCGCATTTCCATCATGATGTTCGGCATTTCTTAAACAGGAGATTGGAAAACCGATGGATCGGTCGTGGTGGAGATCATGATCAGCAATTCATGTCATGGCCTCCACGCTCTCCCGACTTAACCCCATGCGATTTCTTTCTGTGGGGTTATGTGAAAGATTCAGTGTTTAAACCTCCTCTACCAAGAAACGTGCCAGAACTGTGAGCTCGCATCAACGATGCTTTCGAACTCATTGATGGGGACATGCTGCACGGAGTGTGGGAGGAACTTGATTATCGGCTTGATGTCTGCCGAATCACTAAAGGGGCACATATCGAACATTTGTGAATACCTAAAAAAACTTTTTGAGTTTTTGTATGTGTGTGCAAAGCATTGTGAAAATATCTCAAATAATGAAGTTATTGTAGAGCTGTAAAATCGCTTCAATCATTTGTAATAACCCTGTATATCGATGCTGTTGACCGTCGCCTGAAAAAAAGAATTTTTTTTTTTTACCATTTTGGAGCCTCGTTCTGTGTCTCCACCCGCAAACAGAAGTAATACGTCACTGTTAGCAGGAAGAGGTGGTCAGAAGTGGCGTACATCCAGGTTGCGTGAGAGTTGTTTTGCCGTTTGCGGTATACGTGAATGGCGTGCCGAATAATGCTTGTGGTTCCAACAGGTTGTTCGCATACGACGCAGTTCTTGAACAGGAAGGTGGCATCCACAGAACCATGCTACGAAATGCAGAGGAACCTTGAAATGAAGAGAGGTTGGTGTAAAGATCTGCAAATATTAAGTGTAAATAAATGTAATGCAATGCTAGCAAGCAGACGAAAGATAGGTTCAAATGGCTCTAAGCACTATGGAGCTTAACATCTGAGGTCATCAGTCACCTGGACTTAGAACTACTTAAACCTAAGGACATCACACACATCCATGCCCGAGGCAGGATTCTAACCTGCGACTGTAGCAGCAGCGCGGTTCCGGATTGGAGCGCCGAGAACCGCTCGGCCACGGGGGCCGGCGCAGACGAATGAACGCGAATTCATTTGGCTAAACGATCAACAATCAATCACGGGAATCAGTCGCAACCGAACTCCAGTTTCTTCTAATCACAATGAAGGCTACAGTGAGTATCTGAAGCACTGATCAAATTTATAAATTAATAAGCAGTATGCAGTATTGCCTCATTCGCTATACAATAGGGCCTTGTGGCAGCAGACTACCATCCGTTCAGGCCACTAAGGAAAACTTAATGTGCTCGTGTGCTGGTGGTTGGCACTACTGTGGTGGAGTACCTCTGTGGCAAAGGCATCACGGTCTTAAGTGACAAGGGGGCAAGTGATGTGTGTGGAGAGTGTACGTGCGTGGTGTTACGGACAGGCAGCCGCATGAGCCAGTACAGTTCTGACTGTTGTGACGGAGTTGTGGATTAGGTACTTATCGCCAATGGCGAAAGTTGTATACGTGGAAGAGACGTGGAGACACCGAATGGTTTCAGATTGATTATGTAATGGCTAGTCACAGAATTTGGAGCCAGATTTTAAATTGTAAGAAATTTCTAGGGGCAGATGTGGATTCTGACCAAATTTTATTGGTTATGAGCTGTACATTACAATATAAGAAATCGGGAAAAGGTAGGAAATTAAAGAGATGGGACTTGGATAAGTTGAAAGAACCAGAGATTGTTGAGAGATTCAGGAGGAGCATTAAGCAACAGCTGACTAGAACAGGGGAAAAGAATACAGTAGAAGACGAATGGGTAGCTTTAAGAGATGAAATAATGAAGACAGCAGAGGGTCAAATAGGTAAAAAGACAAGGCCTAACATAAATCCTTGGATAACACGAGACATACTGAATTTAATTAATGAAAGGAGAAAATTTAAAAATGCAGCAAATGAAACAGGCGAAAGACAATACAAATGTTTAAAAAAATGACATGGACAGGAAGTCCTACATTTAATAGGAATGGCTAGGGAACAACTGTGTTTTAGAGGCATATTTCATAGGGGCAAGGATAGATACTGCTTACAGGAAAACTAAAGAAGCCTTTGGGAAAAAGATAAGCAGCTGTATGAATATCAAGAACTTAGATGAAAACCGATCTATCAGCTGCATAAGTCACGGTTGCAAAATATTAACACGAACTCTTTACCTCGGGGAAGGTCAGTTTGGATTCTGGACAAATGTAGGAACGCGCGAGGCAATACTGACAACACGGCTTACGTTAGAAGACACACTGAAAATAGGCGAACCTACATTTATACACTTAGAGAAAGCTTTTCACAGTGCTGGCTGGAATACTCTTTCATATTCGGAAGACATCGGGGTAAAATATGGGGAGCGAAACGCTATTTACAGCATGTACAGAAACCAGACAGCAGTTACAAGAGTCGAGGGATATGAAAGGGAAGCAGTGGTTGAGAAGGGAGTGAGATAGGGTTGTAACCTATCGACCATGTTATTCCATCTGTATACTGAACAAACAGTAAAAGAAACCAAAGAAAAATTTGTAGTAGGAATTGAAGTTTGTAACCTCCCCCTCACTTATCGACCTTAATGACAGTGAAAAATTAAACCGCATGTACCTAATGGAAATTTGGGAAAAAGCAATCGTCACCGAAGTTAATCTGTCGGTAAAGAGGGAGGAAAGGGTTACATCTAAATGAAAGGAAAAATGCAAATGAAACTGGTGGAAATTAATTTTGAAAAGGGGTAAAGTTAATGAAGAAAGTAAATGTGCGGCCGTTACGTTAACAATTAACTAGCGGTAATTAGATATTTGAGATTTGGGGGAAATTACGGTCGCCAGTCCTAAGGACAATTACTACAGTAACTGAAAAAGAAAGGTAATTACACATATAATTAGCACTAGAAGCGTGGCAACTGAAGGTTGACACGTGTAGTGTGAAAACTGAAAGTTTGTCAGAAGTAATAACTTTCGCTGCACTCTGACTTAATTTAGCAAAAGAATTAATAAAACCGGAAAACTGAAAGTTAATTTAGTGACTGAAATTAATAAGAAGCTTTCTTTCTTAAGCACATCGAAATTCAGTAAAATACGGTTAGTCTTGGACTACCTCAACAATCATTTCAAAAGCTACTTGAATCTACGCAATTTAGAAATAAGAGATTTAGCTTTGAACTTGAATTAAATGATTCTGAACAATTAACAATAGTAAGATTTAGTACGTACCAAGCTGAGCTGCAGTCACAGGTAAGCTAAAATACGGTAACTAAACTCGCACTCTTAATTTGTGCTTGCGTAATCTAAATATTGTAGCCAGCTATGAACACGTAAACTGAACTTTGAAATTAAAGCAGTGAAATGGAATGATTTTACTTTAATGCTGGCATCTGAATTTCAACGACACTCGGGTTGATTTCGGAAAAGGAAGGGACCCTGCTTGGTAATGCAATTGGAACAATGAGCAACAAAGGTTCATGCTAAGTTGCTGTAATTTTGCGAGGCAAATGGAACAATTTGAAAAGCTGAGGTCTGCCATACAGCTCTGAAACTTTACGTGCTTTTAGTCTTCCTTGTTGGTTGATTGAAGGTTTGAAGCCGTCGATCGAGGAGGTGGCGACAGTCACTCATTGTCGGCCGTCGCTGTTGCCGAAGCTGGATGTTGGCGCGCCTTCTTCTCAACACGGTCACCAGACGAAACGGGCTCTTGATGTGCGCCAGCTAATGCTTCCCGTCCGCGACACCATGTCAGAAACTATTATCGCAAGTCGAGCGCAATTACATGCTGCCAAACCCCGAAAGCGCGGCAACTCGCGGGAGCTACACACAACACACCTGCTCCACTCGCTACTCAAGCCAGACTCCCTCTGCCCGCGCTCCACGCGGCAGAGTTAACACTACCAAAGATCCTACACACTTTGATTCTTCACACGACCTATCGATGTAATCGTTCGATAGCAGTTTTCCTTAGGCAAGACCCAGCGTAAAAATACAAATAATATTTACGAAACAAACCAATTCTACATCGACATAAGTGCATAAATATATATATACAAACAGTAAAACAATTACAATATATAAAGAGACAGAAATGTCATATCTTGAGGTAACAAAACAAGGAAAAAAAAATAGTACAATAGATGGAAATAGGAGGATATGCATTTCCGGCGTTACAAGTTCAGGGAGAAAAAATAAAATTTTAAGGTTTGCCAATGACATCGTAATTCTGTCAGAGACAGCAAAGGACTTGAAAGAGCAGTTGAATGGAATGGACAGTGTCCTGAAAGAAAAATTCAAGATGAGCATCAACAAAAGCGAAACAAAGATAATGGAATTTAGTTGAATTAAATCAATGGATTGTAAGGGAATTAGATTAGGAAACGAGTAAGTGAGTTTTGCTATTCGCGCTGCAAAATAACTGATGATGGCGGAAGTAGAGAAGATATAAAATGTAGATTGACAATGACAAGAAAAGTATTCCAGAAGAAGAGAAATTTGTTAACACAGTATTCAGATTTGAGTGTTAGGAAGTCTTTTCTGAGGGTATTGTATGAAGTGTTGTCGTGTATGGAAGTGAATCAGACGATAGACTGTTTAGGCAGAAAAAGAATAGAGGCTTTCGAAATGTGGTGCTACGGATTAGATTAGATTATCTGAGACGGTCACGTAACTAATGAGGAGGTACTGAATAAAATTGGTGAGACAAGAAATTTGTGGAATAAATTGGCCAAAAGAAGGGGTCGGTTGATAGGACACATTTTGAGACGTCAAGAGACCACCAGTTTAGTACTGGAGGAAAGTTTGAGGTGTAAATATGTCAGACGAAGACCAAGAGATGAACAAGGTAAGCAGATTCAGAAGGATGCAGGTTGCAGTAACTATTCAGAGGTGGAGGCTCGCACAGGATAGAGTAGCATGGAGAGCTGCGTTGACCAGTGGAAGTAGCGTTAAGAGCAGAGCGTTAGCTCTTGCAGAAGGGGATATTACTTCGCGACAGTCTGACAATGCGGTGGTTACTCGGGACTGTGGCAGCGTGCACCTTGTTTATTCTTGCGAGTGTCCGCCGGTAGGGATCAGTTTCACAGACATGCATAAGGCGGGATGCTCAGCTGGTTGTGTTTGCCTGGAAGTGAAGATCTAACGGCTTTCCACAAGCATTACTACGGTGGATTAGCGGATGACCGTTCTTGCAAAGTGGTTGTCGGGTCACTCCTTTACCGACGCATGTTTTTGTGATCCATCCCTGATTGAACTCTCGTTTCTGCAGTATCTCCTTGCTAAACATTACTGACTTTTGATGCATGTCATGAGGCCCAGCGCAACTCAGCGTTTTAAGGCTGATGCCGTCTCCTCAGATTAAAAATAGCTAACAGTTATCTCTGCTTGCTTAAAGAGTGAATTTCTGACATTGCCTCCATCCGAGGGACGCTATGAATTGTGTTTGACGTACCGTAGCAAGTGCTGGTTGTACAACCGAGTTAACTGTGTGTTTGTGAGAACCGCCGTTGGACTGTGTTTAAATTACTGAATTTGAGTTTCAGGGGACGTCCCGCATTTGAGAAACAGGCAGTATGTTTATATGTAGAGAGGGGATGACTATGAGCCCGGCTCATGTCGTGTGAATGAGTAATGTAAACGGGCCACCGGCCAGCAAGATTCTCTCAGACTATTTGGAATGTTTACGAAAAAGGGTTGCATTGGATTTGGCAAACCTGGTTGATTTTCAGTTGATTTTCAGTATATTATATTTTAACTATCTATGAAGGTTGTTGGCCGGCCGGTGTGGCCGAGCGGTTCTAGGCGCTTCACTCCGCAACCGCGCGACCGCTACGGTCGCAGGTTCGCATCCTGCCTCGGGCATGGATGTGTGTGAGGTCCTTAGGTTAGTTAGGTTTAAGTAGTTCTAAGTTCTAGGCGACTGATGACCTCAGAAGTTAAGTCCCATAGTGCTCAGAGCCATCTGAGCCATTTTGAAGGTTGTTTTCATAAGTCATGTGATTCGATGTGTTTTGTTAATATAACCAAATTATGGAAATTCTTTAAGTGCCATGAGATATTTTGAGTTATCATTGTTTTAACAGGTTATTGTAAAAGTTTTTCTTGTTCTGAAAACTTTATTTTGTTTAAATTGTGTAACTGTTGAGTTTAAGCGAAACGACTAAGACTGATTTTGATGTGACACTTGTGCTAACATTATTGAGACTGAAAAGCACTCAACATTACATGTAAAATTTTGAAAGGGGATTGCACCTAAAATTTTTTTAAAAAACTGTGATTTGAAAATAAATGTCAGAACTTTGATATTATACACTATGTGATCAAAAGTATCAGGACACCTGAGTGAAAATGGCTTACAAGCTCGTGGCGCCCTCCATCGGAAATGCTGGAATTCAGTATGGTGTTGGGCCACGCTTAGCCTTGATGACAGCTTCCACTCTCGCAGGCATACTTTCAATCAGGTGCTGCTAGGTTTCTTGGGGAATGGAAGCCCATTCTTCACGGAGTGCTGCACTGAGAAGAGGTATCGAGTCGGTAGGTGAGGCCTGGCACGAAGTCGGCGTTCCAAAACATCCCAAAGGTGTTCTATAGGATTAAGGTCAAAACTCTGTGCAGGCCAATCCATTACAGGGAAGTTATTGTCGTGTAACCACCCCGCCACAGACCGTTCATTATGAACAAGTGGTCGATCGTGTTGAAAGATGCAATCGCCATCCCCAAATTGCTCCTCAACAGTGGGAAGCAAGAAGATGATTAAAAATCAGTCAGTGTAGGCCTGTGCTGTGATAGTGCCACGCAAAACAACAAGGGGTGCATGCTCCCTCCATGAAAAACACGACCGCACCGTAACACGACCGGCTCCGAAATTTACTGTTGGCACTACACACGCCGGTAGATGACGTTTAGCGGGCATTCGCCATACCCATACCCTGCCATCGGATCGCCACATTGTGTACCGTGATTCGTCACTCCACACAACGTTTCTCCACTGTTCAATCGTCAAATGTTTATGCTCCTTACACCAAGCGTCGTTTGGCATTTACTTGCTTGATTTGTGGCTTTCGATCAGCCACTCGACCATGAAATCCAAGTTTTCCCACCTCCCGCCTAACTGTCATAATACTTGCAGTGGATCCTGATGCGGTATGGGATTCCTGTTTCATGGTCTGGATAGATGTCTGCCTATGACCTTCTTCAACTGTCGGCTGTCTCTGTCAGACATACTAAAATGTAGACTTTCACGGCCGGAAATTGCGTGTACTCAATAGCTGATCAGACTTGCTCAGGGTGGTAAGACGAAGCCGAACCATTGCCACACTGATGCTATAACTGATCGCAACATTCATACTTAAGTACGTAAGAGAGATTATGGCGTCTTTATGGCAGTTGGGGTTTCCAGTTCTTAGCTATTAAAACCCTGAACGCAGTTTTATCCAACCTGTTGTGTTGCGTAAGAAACAGAAATCCGTGGATGTATGCTTACTGATTTGCCCAAGATTAATTGTTAAAAGCAGGTAAAACTTAGTAGCTGTAATTTCGGTAGCCGGTCTCACCCGTTATAGTAACACAGTTTCGTAAATAAGAAAATTTTCTGTGAAGTCTTTCTACAATGTTGTCCTAAAAGTGACCTAGAGTGGAGACTTTGTAATGCCGGCCGAAGTGGCCGTGCGGTTCTAGGCGCTGCAGTCTGGAACCGCGAGACCGCTAGGGTCGCAGGTTCGAATCCTGCCTCGGGCATGGATGTGTGTGATGTCCTTAGGTTAGTTAGGTTTAACTAGTTCTAAGTTCTAGGGGACTAATGACCTCAGAAGTTGAGTCCCATAGTGCTCAGAGCCATTTGAACCATTTGAACTTCGTATTGCCGGAGATGTCTATTTGGTGGTTATGAACATACCTTACTTCTACGATCAAACGTAGAAGGCGACGAGTTACCATTAAGGAATTAAATAGAGTAAAATGGACTACAATAGAAGGGAAACAGCTTCACTGATGCCATGCCAATGGCAGCTTTTCTCCATAGAGTATCATGTGCTACAAGCCAATTCAGGGCTGGCCGTCGAATGTTATGAGGACGCTGTGTTGCGGATGAGTCAACACAAGAATGATAACCAGGATGAATAGACACTTAACTAGCGTGCGAGGATAACTGCGAACTCGTGGCTGTCTGCCCAAGTAGGAAGCGGCCACTTACCCAAGAGGTCGGCAGCCTGATCCAGTGTGCGTGCCATATGCCCAGGCCAGCAAGCTAGACTAACAGGCCGTTTCTCAAATTAAGGCAAATTTCAGTTCAAATTTTTGAGTTTGACATTGCTTTGATACTGCCTCCTCTTTTGTCTGAATTACTTTAAAGTGGTCATTTTGTTTTACTACGCCCGTGTACCAGTTATTACTTTCGTACACGCGCAATACGTAGCAGGTGACAGCTGTTACTGCGGCAGCTAATAAATGGCATTGTCAACGCCGCTTGGCGCACGAACTGTATGTGCTGCCAGCATTGTGTGACGCTAGAGCGGCTTGTTGCTCTACGCTCTGTCTGATTCCTCCGTAGCCCGTTGTTGTTCTTGTGGTCTTCAGTCCAAAGACTAGTTTGCTGCAGCTCTCCAAGCTACTCTATCCTGTGCGAGCGTCTTCATTTCCGAATAGCTACTGCAACTTGCATCCTTCTGAATCTGCTTACCGTATTCATCTCTTGGTCTTCATCTGCGGTATTTACTCCCCACACATCCCTCCAGTACTATACTGGTGATCCCTTGATGCCTCAGAATGTGTCCTACCAACCAATCCCTTCTCTTAGTCAGGTTGTACCACAAATTCCTCTTTTCCCCAATTCTATTCAGTATCACCTCATTAGTTACGTGATCTACCCATCTAACCTTCAGCATTTTTCTGTAGCACCACATTTCAAAATCTTCTATTCTCTTCTTGTCGTTCATCGTCCATGTTTCACGTCCATACATGGCTATACTCCACGTAAATACTTTCAGAAAGGATTTCCTGACACTTAACTCTATACTCGATGTTAATAAGTTTCTCTTCTTCAGAAATGCATTTCTTGTCATCGCGAATCTACATTTCATATTTTCCCTACTTCGACCATTATCAGTTATTTTGCTTTCCAAGTAGCAAAACTCATCTATTACTTTAAGTGTCTCATTTCCTAATCTAACTCCCTCAGCGTCACCTGATTTTATTTCACTGCTTTCCATTATCCTCGTTTTGCTTTTGTTGGTGCTTATCTTACACCCTTCTTCCAAGATACTGTCCATTCCATTTAACTGCTCTTCCAAGTCCTTTGTTGTCTCTGACAGAATTACGATGTCATCGGCAAACCTCAAACATTTTATTTCTTCTTTCTGAACTTTCATTCCTACTCCAAATTTTTCTTTTGTTTCCTTTACTGCTTGCTCAGTATACGGACTGAATAACATCGGGGATAGGTCGTGCGGTAGCGTTCTCGCTTCCCTCGCCCGGGTTCCCGGGTTCGATTCCCGGCGGGGTCAGGGATTTTCTCTGCCTCGTGATGACTGGGTGTTGTGTGCTGTCCGTAGGTTAGTTAGGTTTAAGTAGTTCTAAGTTCTAGGGGACTGATGACCATAGATGTTAAGTCCCATAGTGCTCAGAGCCATTTGAACCATTTTGAACATCGGGGATATACTGCAACCCTGTCTCACTCCGTTCTCAACCACTGCTTCCTTTTCGTGCCCCTCGACTCTTGTAACTGGTTTCTTTACAAATTGTAAATAGCCTTTCGCTCACTGTGTTTTATTCCTGCCGCCTTTAGAATCTTAAAGAGAGTATTCCAGTCAACATCGTCAAAAGCTTTCTCTAAGCCTTCGCAGCCAACACAGAAGGAAAGTGAATTAGCGGCACAGGGAGGCCCAGCGCATGGTGGGCTTATCCAGGGCACAAAATATCCTCTTGTTATCTAATGGGTCAGCAAACGGTGGCAGCTGGACGGCGGCGCCTATTGATGCAGTCAATGAAAAATATGCATCGCTATAATTTTGCATTTGGTGCATGGTACGTCATATGTTGCTGTGTATGAAATTTAGCTAACGTATGTTCTCAATCTGTAATTGTTCATTGTATTTACATTGCAACTGTGTACTTCACTGTGATAAGCGTTTTTTTATTGGGCTCTAACAGTTTAATTGTTTGTATCTGCAGTAATTCAAGATATTGCGTTTGTTGAGCAAGACACTTGTACTTCGGCCTTAGCTGTTTTATTTAGTTGTGCTTGATCTAAAGCCTTCTTTATTTCTTGTGCTGCACCTTTTCAAATTTTAGAATGGTTTGCCTACTGTGATCCCCTTATTGATATATTTTCTCATTGTAAGATTTTAATTGTTTTTAATAAACTGTCTGAAGATTACTTGCAGTCCCAGTACCCTTGCAGTCCCCAACCACCACCTGATAACACTATCCTTCTGCAAAGGGAAACCCACTTGCCAGAGGACAACGACGGGGAGAACTGGATGAGCGCGAGGGATCGAATATTCGACAATGCCCACAGAAGGTCGACAAACAGAACAAGCATAATGTAGGCTATTCTACAGACAACCGTTCGGAAGATTTTACGGATTACAGTATGGATCACAAACTGAATATATACAAGGACATGTCTCAACAATCCGTAGAACGTTATCTAAGAAAACGGGAAGAGAGACGAGAATGGAAATTTGTAAAATGATGGATGCACCAGTTTTTCTGTATGGTTGAGAGACGTCAGTGCCGAATAAGAAAACTCTTTGAAAGATAAATACATAGCGAATTAGACGTTTGAGATCCGTCAAAGTTTGCAATAGGCTAGATTTAAAAATAACAATGTGCAAACTAAATGTTTTAAAAACAGAATCCCAGTAAATAAAGAAAGATGGTTCTCTAACCTACACAAACTACAGACAGGACAGCAAGAGACACGCTGACAAGACTCCTGCAGCACTGTGGAAAACAAAGAAAAAAGAAAAAGCTGTGCAGTTTCGGTGATACTGTTTTCCAAGTTTCAGCACAAGAATTACATGACGTTTTCCAATAGCAGTCAACTCTCAAGGTGCTACAAATTTTGTCACAAGATAACAACTTTTCGACTGACGTGATTTTCTTAAAACACAGTTTACGAAAAGCAGTTATGAGCATCTCCTCAGAGGCAGCAGATAATGATGTGTCCGTACGTACGATTAAAATCGTAGTCGATACTATAATTCCAGTTCTCAGAGTCATCTTCTATCTCTCCCTTATTAGTGACACATATCTTACAGAGCGAAAGCGAAGCTTAATTGAGGCAATACCCAAGAACGACAACCATAATCAGCAGACGATTACAGGCAGGTCAGTTTATTATACGCAGTACCTAAAACCTTGGTGTACATTCTTCAAATGCAGCTGACAGATCGCCTTAAAAGTTACAACATCCACGATAAATATCATTCCGGCGTTCTAAGATATAAAAACGCAATAATAGCATTAGTGAAATTAACAGACGACATCGAGCACTCCATGGACAAGCATAAAGGGACCATTTTAACCCTACATCACCTCATCACGGCTTTTGATAATGTTGATATCGATACATTACTTATTAAAAGGAAACAGGTGAATTTCTCAAACATTGTAATACGGTGGTTATATAATACTCTGGTTCGACAGTTACCTCAAAAAAAGATGCCAACGAGTTGCTGTGGATCGGTGAGGTCATCTCTGTAGTCACGTGGGGTCCAGTGCTTGATCCCATGTTATTCTCACTGTATATCAAAGATGCCTCCTTGGGGACTTTTATGGGCATTAGGCCGTGGTCTAAGGCATATTTATCACCCTTATGTTTCGGCCTCCAACGCTGAAGACATCATCAGAGGCTATAAAGTCTCAGACAGCAGTACAAACCAAAACAAGCTCAGCAAGCCGAACTGTTTACATGTTTCCAATCGCAAAGTAGTGCCGACGTGTGTTATGGGGATTATAGTGGGGAAGAGTTGACACTGTTTGCTTTACTTAGCACTGAAGATCACAATGTGTCTAATATCAATCCTTCTTTTCTGTTATAATTGTTTTTGTTCTTTTGAATTTCTAAGGCCTCTGTACAATCTAACGTAGTAATGATTGGATCCTGGTAAAACCTTAGTATCGGACACACGAATTTCGTGGTTGCCTGGTCGCAGTACATGAACTGCTACCGCCGATTTATAGTTGTTTCCCAGACGGCATTTGCTCTTGTGTTCCTGAAGTTAGGTGTTAACGCTTCTTTTTGTAGCTCCTATAAACACATGACATTATGTGCAAGTCATTAGCAGTATTCAAATATTCCCACATGTTTTTTGTTGGTTTAAACACTGTGTCTATGCCGTGTATTCTTAGTACTCTGCTGAAGTGATCTGTGACCATTTTTACGAATGGCAGGAAAACTAAATTTTTAGTTGCTTCTGTTCCACTAGGAGCTCCAGATCTTTTAGGGTGTAATGCCGTTTTTATCTCTTTGTAGCCGTTTCTTGTGAAATCAGTTCTTAAATGATCGAGTTTGTCCAAGTATTGTGGTTCACAGATTCTTTTAATTCTTTCCACCAATAATTTGAGCTCTCCTTTTTTCTGCTTGAGATGGTAATGGGAATTTTTGTGAAGGTATCTTTCCGTCTGAGTGGGCTCTCTACAGAAGCTTTGCTCTATAGTTCCGTCGGATTTTATAAGTACCTGTTTTTCCAAAACCGAAATTCGACTTCCTTTGTCTTTTTCCGTAATGTACTTTATATTGAAATCAAAATCTATCAAAAAATGTAGAAACTCTGAGCGTTCCTTTTCTCCGTGAAGGCATATAACAAAGATATCATTAAACGCACCGAAATCGATATGAGCTTTTCTTCATCTGAACGGCTGCTTCTTCAGATTTAAAATCAGCTATTACTGCTCTGAGTTGGAACTCCAAAGCCAGGCCATAAGTTTGGTCATTAAATTAGTTGTCTCTCTGAAATTAAATTGATACGGGACGATGTCTAAGAGATCTGCCACATTCTATGCGAAAATGCTTTCCACCTGTGACATCTCCTCATTAAGAGAAATCATGGTAAACAGCGATACATCAGAACTGACCATGATATCTTCTGGACTCAACGTGAAGTATTTTATTACTAACTAAAATTTTGAGTCACTGCTTAACGGAACATGATGAGAAAACTGAATAGTAAACATTAAATAAGAAACACTGCCTAATGTCCTGTTTACCCTAGAGTGTTTCCTGCATAATACTGAGGCATTTTAATTTTTAGATAATATTAATAGAATGTTTAATATAAAATTTCTTGACATTCCCGTAGGTCAGACAATCAATACGTCATAATGGAACGCCAGGTTTTTGAATTTTGAGAAACTTTATAACCTTGGTGGAAACACTTCTGATTTCATCACACTTTTCTTATCAGTGGGAGAATTCGACGAAGGTATTATCAGGTTGTTCGCTATCCTAAGAAAAGAAGTTGTAGGATCTCTTCTTGGTTCTAATGTATCTCGAATTTTACTGCGGTAGTCTTCTTTCTTCGTTACCGCTGTATTATTACCCTTATCTGCTGGAAGAATTAGAACGTCTTTATTAGAAATCTCAGAGAGCTCTCGTTAAGTTACTACTGGTGGTTTGCTCCTAAGCAACATCCTGGCTGATACCAAGCGTATTTCATTTGCAGCTTTGTCTGGGCAAACACCGGATTCCAGCTTCGAAATTAGGAATAGCGTCTACCGCTGCTATTCTAGAAGGTGTGACCGCATAGTTTCCTGCTTTGGCAAGCATGCCTGTTTTACTCTTAGAACTGTCAGATATATAAGTAAAAATATGACCCACAAATGAAGGTAAAAAAATCTCTCTCTTCTTTTGCAAACTATGAATTTTTCTCCCTGTCTATTAATTTATATCACAGAATCGACTTCCATGGTTCGGTGCGATAAACTATCGATTTTGCTCCGATGCGTTTTTTTCTTTTTGTTTGGTCTCCAGAGTTTTCAATATTTTTAGCCATCTAAAATACATATTTACATTGTATTCGTAATTGCACACAGAAAATACATAAATAAATATTCACAGATTTAAAAGATCAAGCTGTCTAAATTTTTTTTCGCAGTAGATTTTTAACAAATGACATTAGAAGTAAATTAAACGTTTTATATCATTTCAGTCTATTTCTTAAATTTAAACATAAGCTATACATAAAACTGAAAACAAGACTACTATTAAAATCAACATTTTTTCCTGTAGCCTCAAGGAAATTAACAATCATTTTATAAAGGCTTTTGGTTTCAGTAAAAAAAATGAAGCTGATTGTGGGATGTGATATCCCCTACTTATCAATGTCTTCAAAAAAACCGATCTTTCGCAGTCAAATTTGGAACACGAAAACAAGATGTGGTGTACATCAGCTTCTAATTCGAGATCACACTCACACGCAAGATATCCGTAAATATTAATTCTGTATAGATGTAGCGGAAAAGAAGCGTGCTCAAAATGAACTCAAATTGTGATGGAAATCGTTGATCAGCCCAAATGTGCCCTCGTAAAGCACAGCCTTGTAAGAATTTGAGGTTGTAATGCCGCGTAATATTCATCATTCGTTTGTAGGGACACGTTCCACATCTCTTGACGTTGATGTTTTCCATGGCTCTCGTCCTGACGTAAGTAGTCGGTATGCGGGAATTTCAAGTCAAGAACAGAGACTATAAATGCAGCTTGCTCGGTAAATACGTCAGATTCCTCATTATAGCGAATGACAGCGTAGGAATGTACCCACAGTACATGGATTTTCTCCCCTTCATTTACTGCAAACATATTGCAGTATCATATCTAGCATGAAACGGCTGGTTGTTTTATCCCATCTCTGGTTTTGAATATTTTTAAGAACATTTTACTTGTCGGACACGATTAATATCTTTAAGAAGGGAGTTGAAGATATAAACCTGAGTACTTCCGAAAATGCCGCTGCCTCCACAGTAAAAACTGAAGCGCCTTTAAGTAGCTGGAAAGTTTTATAGAGTGACTTGAATCTTAGGACATAGTGAAAGATAACCATTAACTTCTCTTGGGGAATTTTGGATCCATATGTATAGGTATAACGATGCCAGTGAGCTTCAGCGGGGCGATTCAGTACGCAATTTATATTTATACTTTCCGAGATTATCGTACTAAAAAAAGAAAACGACTGGAATCTGGCAGCTGAGTGAGCCAAGAAAATATTCAAATAAAGGCTAATGCGAAGGGTATGGAGGCAGAGTGTAATTGGTAGCCGCGCGGGATTAGCCGAGCGGTCTCGGGCGCTGCAGTCATGGACTGTGCGGCTGGTCCCGGCGGAGGTTCGAGTCCTTCCTCGGGCATGGGTGTGTGTGTGTTTGTCCTTAGGATAATTTAGGTTAAGTAGTGTGTAAGCTTAGGGACTGATGACTTTAGCAGCTAAGTCCCATAATATTTCACACATATTTGAACATTTTTGTAATTGGTAAAAGCAGTCTCTACATCTACGCACAGGACTACCCATGACTGCAATGTCTTGAATGAAAAGTTTATCTGATACCATTTGACGTCTAATGCTCCAGCGCATCTCTCCTGCCTCCAGCAAAAGAGTGCCTGCATGTGTCGAACGCATGGCTCCAAGACAGGTACGAATAATGTCTTTGTATTGAAGAAGATCTGATTTGATGAGATAAATCTTAGGTGCCATGTGATAAAGTGTAGCAATTCCTCGGTACACGAGAGGAATACTTTGATGTGCTTCCCACTACACATGGATGAGCGATCGAATAAACCTTAATCCTTCTTCGCACTTGTTAACAGTAGACTGTATGTGAGGCACCCAGTAACCGCGAGTCGAGTATCATTCCGAGGAAACGAGTACCAGATTTTAACTGAAAAGCATCCTTCCCACATGTTCTGTTACTGTCAGTGCAAGCAAAATTCTATTTTTAAAAAGGTAGGTCCACGTATTTCTCAGCAGAAATCTCCATCCCATTCGTAAACAGCCATTCGTCGATGTGGTCTAAGGTGATGAGTAATTCCGTTCTGGGCTGAAGATACGAATCTGCAATTGAATAAACACAAACATCGTCTGCACACTGTAGAGAATTGTTACAAATGACGAGTATACAGTATACAAGAGATGCCTTAAAACTGCACCCGAGGGTAATAAACCTTGGAAGCCGAAAAAGGTGCGACTACTACTTGTATGCTGACAAGTTGCATGTAGGTGTAAGCACTATGAACAATGCTGCTGCCGTATCAGGTTGTTGTTGTTGTTGTTGTTGTTGTTGTTGTCTTCAGTCCAGAGACTGGTTTGATGCAGCTCTCCATGCTACTCTATCCTGTGCAAGCTTCTTCATCTCCCAGTACTTACTGCAACCTACATCCTTCTGAATCTGCTTAGTGTATTCATCTCTTGGTCTCCCTCTACGATTTTTACCCTCCACGCTGCCGTCCAATCCTAAATTGGTGATCCCCTGACGCCTCAGAACATGTCCTACCAACCGGTCCCTTCTTTTAGTCAAGTTGTGCCACAAACTCCTCTTCTCCCCAATTCTATTCAATACCTCCTCATTAGTTATGTGATCTACCCATCTAATCTTCAGCATTCTTCTGTAGCACCACATTTCGAAAGCTTCTATTCTCTTCTTGTCCAAACTATTTATCGTCCATGTTTCACTTCCATACATGGCTACACTCCATACAAATACTTTCAGAAACGAGTTCCTAACACATAAATCTATACTCAATGTTAACAAATTTCTCTTCTTCAGAAACAATTTCCTTGCCATTGCCAGTCTACATTTTATATCCTCTCTACTTCGACCACCATCAGTTATTTTTCTCCCCTAATAGCAAAACTCGTTTACTACTTTAAGTGTCTCATTTCCTAATATAATTCCCTCAGCATCACCCGATTTAATTTGACTACATTCCATTATCCTCGTTTTGCTTTTGTTGATGTTCATCTCATATCCTCCTTTCAAGACACTGTCCATTCCGTTCAACTGCTCTTCCAAGTCCTTTGCTGTCTCTGACAGAATTACAATGTCATCGGCGAACCTCAAAGTTTTTATTTCTTCTACATGAATTTTAATACCTACTCCGAATTTTTCTTTTGTTTCCTTTACTGCTTGCTCAATATACAGATTGAATAACATCGGGGAGAGGCTACAACCCTGTCTCACTCCCTTCCCAACCACTGCTTCCCTTTCATGCCCCTCGACTCTTGTAACTGCCATCTAGTTTCTGTACAAATTGTAAATAGCCTTTCGCTCCCTGTATTTGGCCCCTGCCACCTCCATAATTTGAAAGAGAGTATTCTAGTCAACATTGTCAAAAGCTTTCTCTAAGTCTACAAATGCTAGAAACGTAGGTTTGCCTTTTCTTAATATTTCTTCTAAGATGAGTCGTAAGGTAAGTATTGCCTCACGTGTTCCAACATTTCTACGGAATCCAAACTGATCTTCCCCGAGGTCCGCTTCTAACAGTTTTTCCATTCGTCTGTAAAGAATTCGCATTAGTATTTTGCAGCTGTGACTTATTAAACTGATAGTTCGGTAATTTTCACATCTGTCAACACCTGCTTTCTTTGGGATTGGAATTATTATATTCTTCTTGAAGTCTGAGGGTATTTCGCCTGTCTCATACATCTTGCTCACCAGATGGTAGAGTTTTGTTATGACTGGCTCTCCCAAGGCTATCAGTAGTTCCAATGGAATGTTGTCTACTCCCGGCGCCTTGTTTCGACTCAGGTCTTTCAGTGCTCTGTCAAACTCTTCACGCAGTATCTTATCTCCCATTTTGTCTTCATCTACATCCTCTTCCATTTCCATAATATTGTCCTCAAGTACATCGCCCTTGTATAAACCCTCTATATACTCCTTCCACCTTTCCGCCTTCCCTTCTTTACTTAGAACTGGGTTTCCATCTGAGCTCTTGATATTCATACAAGTGGTTCTCTTCTGTCCAAAGGTCTCTCTAATTTTCCTGTAGGCAGTATCTATCTTACCCCTAGTGAGATAAGCCTCTACATCCTTACATTTGTCGTCTAGCCATTCCTGCTTAGCCATTTTGCACTTCCTGTCGATCAGGTATGAATGACGATCTTCGTTCAGTACCGCAACTGACACAAATCAGTTACCGTTCTAAAATTTCGTTTTTATTATTATCATTATATATTGCTCTTGTGTTACACAAATTAATCTTGACGCAGTAAGGATATCTGGTTAGATATAAGAGTGGGGCTGAAGGTTGTCAGCTGAAACAAATGCATAAATGGGTAAACAAATAAATATGGGCATAATCGTGGAATAGGCACAAAAAAAAACAACGAGGAAACGTTGCTGTAACAGATTCCTCTGCACCCAGATAAGGAGAATCGATTACACGTAGGAAGTAGTTATTTTTACATAGTCCAGGTACCAAAATATTCAACGAGCGAGGTGGCGCAGTGGCTAGCACACTGGACTCGCATTCGGGAGGACGACGGTTCAATCCCGCGTCCGGCCATCCTGATTTAGGTTTTCCGTGATTTCCCTAAATCGCTCCAGGCAAATGCCGGGATGGTTCCTCTGAAAGGGCACTGCCGACTTCCTTCCCCATCCTGCCCTAATCCGATGAGACCGATGACCACGCTGTCTGGTCTCCTTCCCCAAAACAACCAACCAACCAACCAAAATATTCATTCTTTCCGTCTTCAGTTGGGAATCTACGTCCGAAATCCACAGTACATAGTTAAGGAACATTACAGTAAATCAAAATGGCGCTAATGAGGATACAGATACAATAGCCCTCTTGAGAGCAAGGATTTTGTACGGATGTTAAATGCGAGTAACAGTTAATCATACACTTGATTAATATTACAATGAGGTAACATAAAGGACAATAAAAATAATTGAAGCAACATATTAAACGACCGTTGGGTGCTATATCTGTATTACGTCGATGCTGCCACCTCTATCAACTCCATCAGTTAAGAGACACATAATCCAATGATTGGTAATTTAAGGAAATGGATAATGTCGGGTTCGACTGAGAACAGTGGGTCATGGACCTTATGGATTATTACCCACAACACTACTCACAGCAAACACTTTTAAATATGTGCAGTTTAGCAGTATTCCGCATGCCACTATACGACATCGATCTTTTCGCACTGCACATTTAGCGTGAGCAACGCGGCGTGGGTAATCACATTCCAGAGAAATTAACAATTTCATCGGAACAGTGCCGGCCCGCATATCGTCTCAGCCCTACCCCTAGGTTCAGACCCTCACACTGTACTCAGCTAGCCTACCACGCTAAGTGATCGCGCACAACAATGGCAAATGTCTTGACATTTGACGATACAGGGCTGTAATCTCCCCCCACCTTCCTAATTCCAGTTATTGTCTACAATAAGCAAAGCGTTTTATGAAAAATTTGAGAGGAGAGAAGATTAAAGTAAGCTTTCTACATACCTTACGTGTAGAGCTGGCTCCAGTTCTTCTTGTGTAGGGGTCTGATTCTCGTAGTTGAAATTCTCACATTTTAGGTCCTCATGGTTCAATTGATCTAAATAAATTTGAAGATTGTTGTTGCAGACTTTTTGTTGTTATGTTAATATACGAGTATTTTGTCACATTTTAGTATGTCATAGTGTTTTGAATTTTCACATTAAGAAAGCCGAAAAGACATTGTTCGCCTGAAATAGAAAAATACGTCCGATCACATCAGAGGCATGTCATACTGTGGTAATAGCCACATTCCAAAGGGTTACAAATTTTTCTTGACAAATGAATTTCTTTTAATTTCGATTGTTATTTCATAAATGAGTCAAGAAATAAATGTAGAAAGCAGTACTAGATTGCGTAATTAATAAGACAAATTTTAAGTGTGCCAAATAATTCGTAATTTCAAATGTTTCTAAAAGGAATAATTTTAACTGCACATTCAGAGCTAGTACTTATCAATTGTAACATAGAAAATTAAGTCATTCCTTTTCATAAACTTTAGCTTGAAATATACCGTATTGGGTATAAAATTAACTGAAAGTTTTCAGAAAAGCAGCTCAGATAAAAGTGACCTGTACAAAATTCGAAAAATAATACTGGTTGAGGAAAAATAATGTCAGAGGAGGGTGTCCCGTTACAGGGTGTCTCTATTAAGAGTTGTCAGGCGCATTTTCTCTGGTGCTTCGACAGATATTTGCAATAGTCTGACTGTTGGTGGGCTTGTTACTGGAAATTAGGGAATCCAGTTGAATTCGGCCCCTCTGCACACGACTTTGTTGGTTGTTCATGTTGGCGTAACTTGCTTAATAAGTTATGTACATTGATGCAGATAATGCTTGGGACCTGAAGGTTGATGATGATGATGATGATGATTTTAAGTGAGGGGCCCTCAACATCATGGTCATCAGCGCCCTGAAAAGTCAGCATGCTAATCTCATGAGTGGGGACGAAGGCTATCCCCACATGCGGAGCAGTTTGTAATGCATTAAAGTCTGCTTCACTTTCCCGTCAATTTAGGGATTACGCCTGACATTTCACAAAATGTCACCACTCTTGAAACATTGGAATCAGTATCGGCGACGGTGGTGGGCGGGTCTGCGTCGAGACTAAGGGCTGCCCTGATATCAGTATGTAAGACACACGTTGCCAAAATATGCTGAATTGAAAGTGGCTCACCACTCCTCCCGCCAGAGGAGGAACCGTGTGTTAAAGAACTGAGGCCGGTGCGCAGCGGTGAGGCCGACATGACGTCCGTCATACCTGTGTGGTCGATTTGAGCGACCACAGTTTGTTTTCTGTCACCTGCAACCATTCAGTCTCCCTCTGACGCATGATGCGTGTGGTGTCACCGCCAGACACCACACTTGCTGGGTGGTAGCCTTTAAATCGGCCGCGGTCCGGTAGTATACGTCGGACCCGCGTGTCGCCACTATCAGTGATTGCAGACCGAGCGCCGCCACACGGCAGGTCTAGAGAGACGTCCTAGCACTCGCCCCAGTTGTACAGCCGACTCTGCTAGCGATGGTTCACTGACAAATTAAGCTCTCAATTGCCGAGACGATAGTTAGTATAGCCTTCAGCTACGTCATTTGCTACGACCTAGCAAGGCGCCATTATCATTTGCAATTTATCTTGTGATGCATGTACCGTCAGACCGATGTTCACCAATTATGGATTAAAGTTAAGTATTCCAGCAGCTACGTACTTTATTTGCTAGTCTCAATTACTTTACCTGTTCCAGACCTCATGCCAGCCTGCGTGAGTTTAATTGCGTGCCCTTCGGCCTCCCGTCCTAGTGGATCCAACTGTTGTGGACTGGCAAGACAGCCAATCCACTAGGAGGAAGCCGAAAGGCACGCGTTTAAACTCACGCAGGCTGGCGTGAGGTCTGGAACAGGTAAAGTAATTGAGACTAGCAAATAACGTACGTACGTAGCTGCTGGAATACTTAACTTTAATCCACAATTGGTGAACATCGGTCTGACGGTACATGCATCACAAGATAAATAGCAAATGATAATGGCGCCTTGCTAGGTCGTAGCAAATGACCTAGCTGAAGGCTATGCTAACTATCGTCTCGGCGATTGAGAGCTTAATTTGTCAGTGAAACATCGCTAGCAAAGTCGGCTGTACAACTGGGGCGAGTGCTAGGACGTCTCTCTGGACTTGCCGT
Organism: Schistocerca piceifrons; assembly: GCF_021461385.2. Lineage (NCBI taxonomy): Eukaryota > Metazoa > Arthropoda > Insecta > Orthoptera > Acrididae > Schistocerca > Schistocerca piceifrons. The sequence continues at coordinate 28,358,711 of NC_060143.1, forward strand.
GCGGCGGCGCTCGGTCTGCAATCACTGATAGTGGCGACACGCGGGTCCGACGTATACTACCGGACCGCGGCCGATTTAAAGGCTACCACCTAGCAAGTGTAGTGTTTGGCGGTGACACCACAATGCGTCTGTCAGAAAATGAGATAACGGCGTGCAGTGGGATGGGACACTGACGGACGACACCATCCCGACATGCTTCCATGGCCACTTTGTCGGCCTTTTCCCTGCATCCCGATGTGCCCAGGTATCGAACAAAAGATTACCTCCTTGCCACGGCGTTGGCGACGCTGTAAGGAATCAGGGATGAGCTGAATCAACTCTACTACTGGACACATTTGGTGAAGTACTAAGCGAGTCGGAACAGACAACAAACCTTGTACAGTAGTGCCCGTGAACCCCGAAGGAGGAGGAGGAGGACAGAAGTATTTTAACATCCCGCCAACAACGCGGTCATTAGAGATAGAGCTCAAGCTCTGATTAGGGAAGGATGTAGAAGGCTCTGCCCTACCGATGGACCCATTCCGGCATTTGCCTTAAGCGATTTAGGGAAATCACGGAAAAGCTACATCTGGACGGCCGGAAACGGGTTTGAACCGTCGCCCTCCAGAATGCGAGTCAAGTGTGCTAACCACTGCGCCACCTCGCTCGGTACTTGGGGTCTGAAGAGGGCGCTTTTCGGAGTCGAAACTCGTAGCACGTTTTCAATAAACGAAATTGGATTACAATACAGTTTTTGGTTTCAATTATTGTTACTCAAGTACTTCATGTCCGCCTGCGTTCCGATTGTTCTCGGTGGAACACTGGAGACTCACATAAAACAAGTGATGACAAGGATTTGTTTGGGCTTAACACCAGCCACACTTTGGAAAAAATGAAATTGAATATTTTCCGAAACACCAGAGAAAGTGCGCCTGACGACTCAGATAATAAACACTCGGTATAAGATCCTCATAAACAGAACTGGGTTAGACATAATAAAAGGAACTAAAGACTTGTTTAGGACGCAAAATTATAGTCAGATAGTCAGATAATTCAAAACATAAGAAATAAACTTATTCTATCGCAGGATATTTTCGGGAAAAGAAGAAAACTATTCTCTCAACTAATATAAGAAGGTGCTATACCTGGACTTATTCTACTCAGAATTGTACCGAAGTGAAACGGGGAGATGGTTATGAAGAAATTAAAACCACTCGAAATTTGAAACATGGCTTTTCAGACTGATGTTAATAATCAAGTGGGCTGAAAGGTACGGAATTAACCGGTGATAGACATCATGGGTATCGAAACAAACGACTGCAAACTTTAGATTAACAGGCAGATCAGTGAACCATGCTCCCAACGTTTGAAAGCTATCTAACTTGTTTTTCTTTTTTTTATACTTACAATGTACGTGTATATCAAGTACTACTGTAATCCAATTATGTATTTGTGTGTGTGTCGGAGGGGGGGGGGGGGGGGGGGGGACGGCGGGTGCGGGTGTATATGTGTGTGTGTGTGTGTGTGTGTGTGTGTGTGACTTCTGAGGTCATCACTCCCCTAGAACTTAGAACTACTTAAACCTAACTAACCTAAGGACATCACACACATCCATGCCCGAGGCAGGATTCGAACCTGCGACCGTAGCGATCGCGAGGTTCCAGACTGAAGCGCCTAGAACAGCACGACCACACCGGCCGGCCTGTGTGTGTGTGTGTGTGTGTGTGTGTGTGTGTGTGTGTGTGTGTGTGACTATTTTCTTACTACGTCAAATATACGTCAAAGAGATGATTATCGGGTTAAATGATCGACTTTTTTTTTGAGATTCTGCTTGCCGAGATACACAAGAGTGTGCAGGTGGTATCCGAGACTGAGCGAACGGCTCGTGATTTGCAAAAAGACGAGAACAAGTGGAGTGCGTAACACGCACGGGAACTGAATCTGAAATGTGGGCTGCGAAATCAATCTTCTACCATTGACGTAGGTGAGGTCAGAAGCCTGGCACCGTGCGTCATGTGGAGGGAACGTAAATACGACCTACGTTCTCGTGACGTCGGCAGCTGGTATGATTACGCTCGCTCTGCCCGACAGAAGCAGTTCAGAAATTTCAATTTTTTTTTCCGTTAACGAATAGGGCCTTGGGAAAACTAGAAACAACGCACAACCGCCTGAGTTCAATGTTTTTCCTTTACAATATCCTTACAGTCATATCGCGACTTCTTTCCATCTTTTTTCCCAGATTTTTCTGGATAATAACACGTAATATTTCTACGAATTAACTATTTTTGTATTTTTATTTACTTATTCTTTCATCATGAACCTGGGTGTCTGTCGATGTTCGGCACGCGATAGCAGCTCAAACAATATATAGCCGTTGTTAAGAATGAGGAAGGCGTATCACTGACCGCCCCCCCCCCCCCCCAAAAAATCATGAACCATGGACCTTGCCTTTGGCGGGGAGGCTCGCGTTGTCTCAGTGATACAGATCTGGCCTTGTAACATTAACCAAAACGGCCTTGCTGTGCTGGTACTGCGAACGGCTGGAAGCAAGGGGAAACTACAGCTGTCATTTTTCCCGAGGGCATGCAGCTTTACTGTATGGTTAAATGATGATGGCGTCCTCTTGGGTAAAATATTCCGGAGGTAAAATAGTCCCCCATTCGGATCTCCGGGCGGGGACTACTCAGGAGGACGTCGTTATCAGGAGAAAGAAAACTGGCGTTCTACGGATCGGAGCGTGGAATGTCAGATCCCTTAATCGGGCAGGTAGGTTAGAAAATTTAAAACAGGAAATGGATAGGTTAAAGTTAGATATAGTGGGAATTAGTGAAGTTCGGTGGCAGGAGGAACAAGACTTTTGGTCAGGCGAATACAGGGTTATAAATACAAAATCAAATAGGGGTTATGTCGGGGTAGGTTTAATAATGAAAAAAAAAATAATACGAGCGCGGATAAGCTACTACAAACAGCATAGTGAACGCATTATTGTAGCCAAGATAGACACGAAGCCCAAGCCCACCACAATAGTACACGTTTATATGCCACCTAGCTCCGCGGACGACGAACAGATTGAAGAAACGTATGATGAGATAAAAGAAATTATTCAGATAGTCTAGGGAGACGAAAATTTAATAGTCATGGGTGACTGGAATTCGACAGTAGGAATAGGAAGAGAAGGAAAAGTAGTAAGTGAATACGGAATAGGGGTAAGGAATGAAAGAGGAAGCGGCCTGGTAGAATTTTGCACAGAGCATAACTTAATCATGAAAGAAGGTTGTATAAGTGGAAGAGGCCTGGAGACTCTGGAAGGTTTCAGATAGATGATATAATGGCAAGACAGGTTTTAAATTGTAAGACATTTCCAGGGGCAGATGTGGATTCTCACCACAATCTATTGGTTATGAACTGTAGATTAAAACCGAAGAAACGACGAAAAGGTGGGAATTTAAGGAGATGGAATCTGGATAAACTGAAAGAAACAGAGGTTGTAGAGCGTTTTATAGAGAGTATTAGGGAACGATTGACAAGAATAAGGGAAAGAAATAGAGTACAAGAAGAATAGATAAATTTGAGAGATGAAATAGTGAAGGCAGCGGACGATCAAGTATGCAAAAAGGCGAGGGCTAGTAGAAATCCTTGGGTAACAGAAGATATAATGAACTTAATTGATGAAAGAAAATATAAAAATGCAGTAAATGAAGCAGGCAAAAGGTATTACAAACGTCTCAAAAATGAGATTGACAGGGAGTGTAAAATGTCTAAGCAGGGATGGCTACATCCTTAAAAATGTAAGGATGTAAAGAGACCTTTGGAGAAAAGAGAACCACTTTTATGAATATCAAGAGCTGAGATGGAAAACCAGTTCTAAGCAAAGAAGGGAAAGCAGAAAGTTGAATGGAGTTTATAGAGGATCTTCACAGGGGCGATGTACTTGAGGACAATATTATGGAAATGGAAGAGGACATAGGTGAAGATGAAATGGGAGTTATGATACTTCGTGAAGAATCTGACAAAGCCCTGAAAGATCTAAGTCGAAACAAGGCCCTGGGAGTGAACATTCCATTAGAACTACTGGTAGCTTTGGGAGAGCCAGCCCTGACAAAACTCTACTGTCTGGTGAGCAAGATGAATGAGACAGGCGAAATACCCTCAGACTTCGAGAAGAATATAATAATTCCAGTCTCAAAGAAAGCAGGTGTTGACACCTGCTACTTACCGAAGTAATTCATGGTTGCAAAATACTGTACGAATTCTTTACAGACGAATGGAAAAAATGACAGAAGCCGACCTTTGAGAAGATCATTTTGGATTCCGTAAGAGAAAGCTTCTGGCAATTTTGACTAGAATACTCTCTTTCAAATTATGGAGGTGGCAGGGGCCAAATACAGGGAGCGAAAGGCTATTTACAATTTGTACAGAAACCAGATGGCAGTTATAAGAGTCAAGACGCATGAAAGGGATACAGTGATTGAGAAGGGAGTGAGACAGAGTTGTAGCCTATCCCCGATGTTATTCAATCTGTATATTGAGCAAGCAGTAAAGGAAACAAAAGAAAAAATCGGAGTAGGAATTAAAATCCATGGAGAAGAAATAAAAACTTTGAGGTTCACCGATGACATTATAATTCTGTCAGAGACAGCAAATGACCTGGAGGAGCAGCTGAACGGAATGGACAGTGTCTTGAAAGGAGGATACAAGATGAACACAACAAAAGCAAAACGAGGATAATGGAGTGTAGTCGAATTAAATCGGGTGACGCTGAGGAAATTAGATTAGGAAATGAGACACTTAAAGTAGTAGATAAGTTTTGCTATTTGGTGGGCAAAATAACAGATGATGGTCGAAGTAGGGAGGATACAACATGTAGAATGGCAATGGCAAGAAAGGCGCTTCTGAAGAAGAGAAATTTTTTGACATCGACTATAGATTTAAGTGTCAGGAGGTCTTTTCTCAAAGTATTTATATGGAGTGTAGCCATGTATGGATGTGACACGTGGACGATAGATAATTTAGACAAGAAGAGAATAGAAGCTTTCGAAATATGGTGCTACAGAAGAATGTTGAAGATTAGATGGGTAGATCACATAACTAATGAGGAGGTACTGAACAGAACTGGGGAGAAGAGGTATTTGTGGCACAACTTGTCTAGAAGGAGGGATCGGTTGGTAGGACATGTTCTGAGGCATCAAGGGATCACCAATTTAGTACTGGAGGGCAGCGTGAAGGGAAAAATCGTAGAGGGGGACCAAGAGGTGAATACACTAACCAGATTCAGAAGGATGTAGGGTGCAGTAGTTACTTGGAAATGAAGAAGCTTGCACAGGATAGAGTAGCATGGAGAGCTGCATCAAACCAGTCTCTGGACTGAAGACCACCACCACAACAACAACAATATCCGATTACCCGGGTTAATGAGGATCCGAGACTTCACGGATAACTGAAAAACACGGCTAATCCAAGGTACACATATTTTTATCGGAAACAGCTGCTTACTTTATTTACAGAACATGCTACATGTCATATTTGAAAGCCTACTGCATTACTTACGCGTAAAAAACTGACAACTTATTTGTAAAATTTAAGCACACAAAATTTCTTATCACTTCCTTTCAGTTCACTTTTCCAAATTCTTGTCCGTTTCTACTGTTTCTGTTTTTGATTCGCTTTTTTCCTGACAACAGTTCCCCTTGTCTGGAGAATTGCAATATTAGCAAAGTCAAATAACTTTTGTCCAGCGTACTCCAATAAACGGATCAATGCACTTCCGTGCTTCGATGTGCGTAATAACGGGTTCCATGATCGCCTCGTTTCCACACTCTTCCTCTACCAAACACACTTTGTTCTCTATACCTACATCATTTAGCCGCTCAGATCCCGATATACAGGTTGTCCCAGCATTACCATAAATGTCACATTACAGCTGTTGTACAGTCCATGTTGTGTACATAGTTCCGCGTAGCCAGCGTGTACACAACTTTCCCACTAGAGTGCGCCCCGCCAAGCACAACAGTGCAGGCGCAGCGCTCGTCCGTCTCCACACTAAGAGATGGCGCTGCCTTAGAGACGGACCAAATTCTGCTTCCGCCGATTAGCGTATTAATATGTAATGCAGCCAGTGAGATTGCTGCTAACGTAGAACCTTTTCTCCTCGCGGATCACACTCGCGCAGTGATACCTGAACGCTCGAGGTATTGTAACAAGTGTACAGACCTCCGATTAGTCAGTCTGCATTAGTCTGCATTTGTATGCACCAGTCTGCGTCAGTCTGCATTAGTCCATACTCAAGTTTAACTCTGTGCCTAATAAGATTATCAAATTCCTGTACATAGCCATGAAGAGAAATGTATAGACACTTGGTCCAGTATCAGAGATATGTGAGAATAAGATTAACGTACCAAGACCAAAGGAACTTCAGATTGGCAATTGTAAATGGCATCCAGAACCGAGTTAAGTTATTTTTACGCTTGTTATTATTTTAATAAATGTATGTGAAAATTAATCAGGTTCTGTTTAAAGTGGGTCACCGTCAATCTGCTACTCTAAGCATGCAAGTGGCGTTTCTATCGTCTGACCTAACGGCAGAAGATAAACACGCCACGATAAGACCACGAGACATATTGCCGACACTCGCCTACTTCGTTAGAGCGACAAGTCAAATAATCTGATGGTGTGTGTACCGAAGGTCTGACAGTGCGCACACCACAGTCCACAATAAATTTTCGACTATCCCACCGTAAACTTCAATGCATTTATGCACTCTTGGGAGAAATGTCGTACAAACAACTTTCTGGGTAGGACAACCACAGCTCAGAGGCATTATGAATAATAATATAAACACTCAACACTCTGTAACCATTCCAATTATCGTAAAAATTACAAAAATTAAAAAGTCGACGATGATGAGTTGTTTCCAAAAGTCGAATAGCTTTAAGTTTCTTTATTCGCAACTACCAATTTCACGTCAGTATAACGCATCTTTAGTTTTATTATAATTGTATTTTTATAATTTCCATTTATTTACGAGGACATGCAGCTCTGCTGTAGGGTTAAATGATGCCGTACTTTTGGGTAAAATATTCCGGAGGTAAAATAGTCCACCATCCGGATCACCGGACGGGGACTACTCAGGAGGATGTCGTCATCAGGAGAAACAAAACTGCCATTCTACAGATCGGAATGGCAGGTAGGTTAGAAAATTTAAAGCAGGAAATGGGTAGATTGAAGTTAGATACAGTGTGAATTAGTGAAATTCTGTGGCAGGAGGAACAGTCATGGGAATGTATTGTTATAAACAAATCAGATAAGGGTAATGCGGGAATAGTTTAACAATGAATAAGGAAATAGGAATGCAGGTAAGATACTATGAACAGCACAGTGAAAGCATTGTCGTTGCCTAGATAGACACGAAACCCATTCCTACCACAGCAGTAGCTACGAGTTTACATGCCAACTAGTTCTGCAGATGATGAGGAGATTGAAGAAATGTATGACAAGATAAAAGAAATTATTCAGATAGTTAAAGGAGAGTGAAGTTTAATCGTAATGGGAGACTGGAATTTGACACTAGTTAAAGGAACAGAAGGAAAAATAGTAGATGAATATGGACTGGGGAAAGAAATGAAAGAGGAAATCTCGTGTTAGAATTTTCCCCAGAAGATAATTTAATCATCGCTAACAGTTGGTTTTACGAATCACAAAAGAAGGTTGTATATTTGGAAGAGACCTGGAGACACCGGACGTTTTCAGACTGATTATATAATGGTTAGACAGAGATTTAGGAACCAGATTTTAAATTGCAAGACATTTTCAGAGGCAGGTGCAGAATCTGACCACAATTTACTGGTTACGAACTGTAGATTAAAACAGAAGAAACTGCCAAATAGTGGGAATTTAAGGAGACGGTACCTGGATAATGTGGAACAATCAGAGGTTGTTGAGAGCTTCAGAGGGAGCATTATACAACGATTGCCTAGAACAGGGGAAAGGAGCACGGTAGAAGTAGAATGGGTAACTTCAAGAGCTGAAATAGTAAAGACTGCGGAGAATCAAATAGGTAAAAAGACAAGGCCTAGCAGAAATCCTTGCGTAACACAAGAGATATTGAATTTCATTGATGAGAACAATTAAAATAAAATACAAAAGTTTAAAAAATGAAATTCACAGGTAGTGTAGAACTGATAAGCAGGACTGGTTAGAGGACAAATGTAAGGATTTTAAACCGTATTTCACTAGGAGAACGATAGATACATCCTATAGGAAAATTAAAGAGGCTTTTGGGGAAAAGAGAAGCAGCTGCATGAATATTAAAAGCTCAAATGGTAAACCAGACCTAAGCAAAGAGGGGAAAGCCAAAAGGTGGAAGGAGTATATATAGGGTCTGTACAAGGGAGAGAACTTGAAAGAGCTGCTATAGAAAGGGTGAGAGAGTGCAGGGCGCTCACACTTCTGATACAGTGTCTTAGGGAAGATGATCTTCATTACTTGGTTGCTATACTGGATACGATCTGACTCCATTCATATGATGAAATGGTTGACAGTAGCTAACACTCTTGCTTGTGTGCTCTAGTGAAGGAATAGCTGTGGGCTTTACATGTGTTCAAAGGAAGACGGTGTCGAGTTAATTGACTGCAATAAAAGCGTACGGCGAATGAGGAGCGTGGAGAGTGTTTTTTCTGCGAAACCTGGATGAAAACGTTTGTGGACCGAGCACGGTGGCGCTGTGGTTAGCACACTGGACTCGCATTCAGAGGACGACGGTTCAATCCCGCATCCGGCCATCCTGATTTAGGTTTTCCGTGATTTCCCTAAATCGCTCCAGGCAAATGCCGGGATGGTTCCTTTGAAAGGGCACGGCTGACTTCCTTCCCCGTCCTTCCCTAATCCGATGAGACCGATGACCTCGCTGTCTGGTCTCTTCCCTCAAACAACCCAACCCAAAACGTTTGTGGGCTGCCCAGTCCATCAGACTCATTGTGCAGACACATTCGATAGTGCCGGTCGGTTGTCGGCCGCATCCAGGTAGGCTGACTAGCACCGAGGAGCAGCTGGAGCTATGTCCAGAGCATTGGTTACAGGTAATAAAGCAGAGGATGGGCCCTTGTTATGTAGGAAACCGATGAGATGGCTGTGACTTTCCGCGAATTTCCGTGGGACAGGTCAGTGGCGCCCACGCGTCCAGACTCTGCTACGAAACATACCTGTGAAGGCACGAGGCTTTTAGCGAGCTTGTGGCTGTTCTTTGGAAAGTTCGAAATGGATGCAACAGGGGAGATAATGATCTTTTTAAGGAGGGCTGTGGTTCTATCCAAGTCATGCTTTTAGCAAAAACATGGCAAAAACACGTGGGAAAGGGGCCGTGAAGCTGAATCTTTTTTCCTTTTCTCTCAGTTAATTTTGAAAGTTGCTGGTTGGTCTAATCTGTGTATGCAGAACAGGGGGCAGTCTCCCAGCTTCAAATGTGGCACTGCAGCTCGTGATTGGCTTGTGTTAGAGTGGGTGTAGTCTAACCATGTAAATGTGCTATGCTACCGAGCGGCCGGCCGAAGTGGCCGTGCGGTTAAAGGCGCTGCAGTCTGGAACCGCTAGACCGCTACGGTCGCAGGTTCGAATCCTGCCTCGGGCATGGATGTTTGTGATGTCCTTAGGTTAGTTAGGTTTAACTAGTTCTAAGTTCTAGGGGACTAATGGCCTCAGCAGTTGAGTCCCATAGTGCTCACAAGGGAACCTCTCCATCGCACCCCCCTCAGATTTAGTTATAAGTTGGCACAGTGGATAGGCCTTGAAAAGCTAAACACAGATCAATCGAGGAAACAGGAAGAAGTTGTGTGGAACTATGAAAAAAATAAGAAAATATACAAACTGAGTAGTCCATGCGTAAGATAGGCAACACCAATGAGAATGTGAGCTAAGGAGCGCCGTGGTCTCGTGGTTTTCGTGAGCAACTGTGAAACGAGAGGTCCTTGGTTCAAGTCTTCCCTCGAGTGAAAATTTTAATTTTTTATTTTCAGACGATTGTTATCTGACAAACTCTTATGTTTTCATCGCTTTTTTGGGAATGATTATCACATCCACAAGAAAACCTAAATCGGGCAAGGTAGAAGAATCTTTTTACCCATTCGCCAAGTGTACAAGTTAGGTGGGTCGACAACATATTCCTGTCATGCGATGCACATGCCGTCACCAGTGTCGTATAGAATATATCAGACGTGTTTTCCTGTGAAGGAATCGGTTGACCTATGACCTTGCGATCAAATGTTTTCGGTTCCGATCGGAGAGGCACGTCCTTTCGTCTACTAATCGCACGGTTTTGCGGTGCGGTAGCAAAACAGAGACACTAAACTTATTACAGTGAACAGAGACGTTAATGAACGAACGGACAGTTCATAACTTGGCGAAAATAAAAAAAGTAAACTTTTCACACGAGGGAAGACTTGAACCAAGGACCTCTCATTCCGCAACTGCTCACGCTAACCACGGGACCACGGCGCTCCTGAGCCCACACTTCCCTTGATGTTGCTCATCTTGCGCATGGACTACTCAGTTTGTATATTTTCTTATTTTTTTCATGGTTCCACACAACTTCTTCCTGTTTTCTCGATTGATCTGTGTTCAGTTTTTCAAGGCCTATCCACTGCGCCAACTTACAACTAAATCTGAGGGGGGTGCAATGGGGAGGTTCCCTTGTCAGAACCGTTTTTTGCTACCGAGCTGGCGAGTAGGGCTGAGAGAAAGAGAAGAACTCACTCTTGTACTGGCAATTCACTAGTAAAGAACGGCAGGTCTTTACCTAAACAGTGAGACTTGTGTCCTTTACTAGTGTGGCACTTACAGCATGTGCCAGTCACTGTCTGAACCATCAGAAGCACTGCTTCTTGCATCCCGCACACAACGAGTGATGCGTGGGTGTACTTATTTGTTTTGAGTTGGCCATCTAGACGTGACGTATTCCGTCACGCATAGTCGTGCCACGGAGTCAAATTGGTTCGGCAGACCAGCAAACGGGACCACCTGCACAGTGCAATCCTCTCGTGTTTCAGAGGCTCATAGGGAAGTATCTGTGTTCCGAATCAGCCGAACGCGAGGTCGCAAACTCGCATTTTTTCGAGCGCATGCCATTAACAACAGATTGCTGCCATCCATGACTGCAGTGGTCGGGCACATCGTGGTGTGCCGCCCTGACCAGCAGGAAGGTAAAGTATTCGCTGCTACGGCGTATGGCTCCAACATATGCTTCTCAGCACCCTGTTCTTTGGACCCATATTTTTCTTTATGGAATAGCAGAGTATAGATGCTAGATAGTAGCATAGTTTTTGGGTCATACCACGGTTTCACATGTATGAAGTCAGGTAAAGCGATTAGTTCTGGTTCGTGTCGCGTGTTGATCCCCAGCTGATCACTTTGTTCACCATAGACCCCATGTTATTGAACGCTTTCGTCAAATAAAAAAATATTTGTGTGGCGTTTCTTTAACCATGTTCTGTAATGTGGTGTTAAGAATGAAGAAATCAATTGTTATTTAGACCACAGCTCCTCCCAATGTTCTGATTAACATTATTTTTGCCATTTCATTTATGTCTTGATTGCAATTGAAAGATGGAAGCTTGCAAGGGAAGTGGACATAGATGAAGATGAGATTGGAAATATGATACTGCGAGAAGAATTTGACAAAGCTCTGAAAGATCTAAGTTGAAATAAGGCACCGGGAGTAGACAGGATTCCATCAGAACTACTGACAGCCTTGGGAGAGTCTGCCATGACAAAATTACTCTATCTGGTGCGCAAGATGTATGAAACAGGTGAAATACTCTCAGACATCAACAAGAATGTAATAATCCCAATTCCAAAGTAAGCAGTTGCTGCCAGGTGTGAAAATTACCGAACATTCAGTTTAATTAGTCATGGTTGCAAAGTACTAACACGAATTTTTACAAAAGAATAGAAAAACTGGTAGAAGAGGACCTTGGGGAAGGTCAGTTTGGATTCCGGAGAAATATAGGAACAGGGGATGCAGTACTGACCCTAGAACTTATTACGAAAGGCAAATCTACATTCACTGCATTTTGACAATGTTAATTGGAATACTCTCTTAGGTATTCTGAAGGAAGCAGGAGTAAAATACAGGGAGCGAAAGGCTATTTACAACTTGTACAGACACCAGACGACAGTAATAACGAGTCGAGGCGCATGAAAGAAAAGCAGTGGTTGAGAAGGGAGTGAGACAGGGTTGTAGCCTATCCCCGATGTTATTCAGTATGTACGTTGACCAAGCATGTAAAGGAAAGCAAACCAAAAAAATTTGTAGTAAGTACTAAATTTCAGGGACAAGGCACAAAAATTTTGTGGTCTGCCGATAAAATTGTAATTGTGTCAGTGGCAGCAAAGGACTTGAAAAAGCAGCTGAACAGAAAGCTTCGAAAGAAGGATATAAGAAGAACATCGTTGTTGTTGTTGTGGTCTTCAGTCCTGACACTGGTTTGATGCAGCTCTCCATGCTACTCTATCCTGTGCAAGCTTTTTCATCTCCCAGTACCTACTGCAACCTACATCCTTCTGAATCTGCTTAGTGTATTCATCTCTTGGTCTCCCTCTACGATTTTTACCCTCCACGCTGCCCTCCAATACTAAATTGGTGATCCCTTGATGTCTCAGAACATGTCCAACCAACCGATCCCTTCTTCTGGTCAAGTTGTGCCACAAACTTCTCTTCTCCCCAATCCTATTCAATACTTCCTCATTAGTTATGTGATCTACCCATCTAATCTTCAGCATTCTTCTGTAGCACCACATTTCGAAAGCTTCTATTCTCTTCTTGTCCAAACTATTTATCGTCCATGTTTCACTTCCATACATGGCTAGACTCCATACGAATACTTTCAGAAATGACTTCCTGACACTTAAATCAATACTGGATGTTAACAAATTTCTCTTCTTCAGAAACGCTTTCCTTGCTATTGCCAGCCTACATTTGATATCCTCTCTACTTCGACCATCATCAGTTATTTTGCTCCCCAAATAGCAAAACTCCTTTACTACTTTAAGTGCCTCATTTCCTAATCTAATTCCCTCAGCATCACCCGACTTAATTAGACTACATTCCATTATCCTTGTTTTGCTTTTGTTGATGTTCATCTTATATCCTCCTTTCAAGAAACTGTCCATTCCATGCAACTGCTCTTCCAAGTACTTTGCTGTCTCTGACAGAATTACAATGTCATCGGCGAACCTCAAAGTTTTCATTTTTTCTCCATGAATTTTAATACCTACTCCGAATTTTTCTTTTGTTTCCTTTACTGCTTGCTCAATATACAGATTGAACAACATCGGGGAGAGGCTACAACCCTGTCTTACTCCCTTCCCAACCACTGCTTCCCTTTCATGTCCCTCGACTATTATAACTGCCATCTGGTTTCTGTACAAATTGTAAATAGCCTTTCGCTCCCTGTATTTTACCCCTGCCACCTTTAGAATTTGAAAGAGAGTATTCCAGTCAACGTTGTCAAAAGCTTTCTCTAAGTCTACAAATGCTAGAAACATAGGTTTGCCTTTCCTTAATCTTTCTTCTAAGATAAGTCGTAAGGTCAGTATTGCCTCACGTGTTCCAGTGTTTCTACGGAATCCAAACCGATCTTCCCCGAGGTTGGCTTCTACTAGTTTTTCCATTCGTCTGTAAAGAATTCGCATTAGTATTTTGCAGCTGTGACTTATTAAACTGATAGTTCGGTAATTTTCACATCTGTCAACACCTGCTTTCTTTGGGATTGGAATTATTATATTCTTCTTGAAGTCTGAGGGTATTTCGCCTGTTTCATACATCTTGCTCACCAGATGGTAGAGTTTTGTCAGGATTGGCTCTCCCAAGGTCGTCAGTAGTTCCAATGGAATGTTGTCTACTCCGGGGGCCTTGTTTCGACTCAGGTCTTTCAGTGCCCTGTCAAACTCTTCACGCGGTATCACATCTCCCATTTCATTTTCATCTACATCCTCTTTCATTTCCATAATATTGTCCTCAAGTACATCGCCCTTGTATAGACCCTCTATATACTCCTTCCACCTTTCTGCTTTGCCTTCTTTGCTTAGAACTGGGTTTCCATCTGAGCTCTTGATATTCATACAAGTCGTTCTCTTATCTCCAAAGGTCTCTTTAATTTTCCTGTAGGCAGTATCTATCTTACCCCTAGTGAGATAGGCCTCTACATCCTTACATTTGTCCTCTAGCCATCCCTGCTTAGCCATTTTGCACTTCCTGTCGATCTCATTTTTGAGACGTTTGTATTCCTTTTTGCCTGCTTCATTTACTGCATTTTTATATTTTCTCCTTTCATCAATTAAATTCAATGTTTCTTCTGTTACCCAAGGATTTCTACTAGCCCTCGTCTTTTTACCTACTTGATCCTCTGCTGCCTTCGCTGCTTCATCCCTCAAAGCTACCCATTCTTCTTCTACTGTATTTCTTTCCCCCATTCCTGTCAATTGTTCCGTTATGCTCTCCCTGAAACTCTGTACAACCTCTGGTTCTTTCAGTTTATCCAGGTCCCATCTCCTTAAATTCCCACCTTTTTGCAGTTTCTTCAGTTTTAATCTACACGTCATAACCAATAGATTGTGGTCAGAGTCCACATCTGCCCCTGGAAATGTCTTACAATTTAAAACCTGGTTCCTAAATCTCTGTCTTACCATTATATAATCTATCTGATACCTTTTAGTATCTCCAGGGTTCTTCCATGTATAGAACCTTCTTTCATGATTCTTAAACCAAGTGTTAGTTATGATTATGTTGTGCTCTGTGCAAAATTCTACCAGGCGGCTTCCTCTTTCATTTCTTAGCCCCAATCCATATTCACCTACTATGTTTCCTTCTCTCCCTTTTCCTACACTCGAATTCCAGTCACCCATGACTATTAAATTTTCGTCTCCCTTCACAATCTGAAAAATTTCTTTTATTTCATCATACATTTCTTCAATTTCTTCGTCATCTGCAGAGCTAGTTGGCATATAAACTTGTACTACTGTAGTAGGTGTGGGCTTCGTATCTATCTTGGCCACAATAATGCGTTCACTATGCTGTTTGTAGTAGCTTACCCGCATTCCTATTTTCCTATTCATTATTAAACCTACTCCTGCATTACCCCTATTTGATTTTGTGTTTATAACCCTGTAGTCACCAACGGCAAGGTCCATGGTTCATGGGGGGGGGGGGACATCAACAAAAGCAAAACAAGGATAATGGAATGTTGTCGAATTAAATCAGGTGATACTAAGGAAACGAGTCACTTAAAGTAATAGATGAGTTTTGCTATTTGGGCAGCAAAATAACTGATGATGGCCAAAGTAGAGAGGATATAAAATGTAGACTGGCAATGACTAGAAAAGTATTTCTGAAGAAGAGAAGTTTGTTAACATCGAATATAGGTTCAAATGTTAGGAAGTCCTTTCTGAAGGTATTTGTCTGTAGTTTACCCATGTGCCGAACTGAAACGAAGGAAATAAAGAGTTTATATAAGAAGAGAATAGAAAGTTTTGGAATGTGGTGCTACGCAAGAATGCTAAACATTACATGGGTCGATCACGTAACTAATGAGAAGGTACTGAACAGAACTGGGGAGGCAAGGAATCCGTGGCAAAACTTGACCAAAAGAAGAGATCAGTTGATAGGACACATTCTGTGACATCAAAAGATCACCAATTTGGTGTTGAAGGGAGTGGTGGGGCGTAAAAATCGGAGACAAGAGATGAATACAGTAAGCAGAGGGCAGCGCAGGGTAGCTGCGTTGACTTCGGCGCTTTGCCGCGGTTCGTGCGGCTACCACTGTGGGGATTCGAGTCCTCCATCGGGCATGGGTGTTTGTGTTGTCCTTAGCGTAAGTCAGTTTAAGTTAGATTAAATAATGTGTAAGCGTAGGGACCAATGACCTCCGCAGTTTGGTCCCATAGGAACTTACCACAAATTTCCAAAATTTTCCAGTAATCAGATTAAGAAAGATGTAGGTTGCAGTAGTTATTCGGAGATGAAGATGCTCGCACAAGATAGAGTAGCATGGGAAACTACTTTAAACCAGTCTTTGGACTGAAGACCACAACATCAAAAAGTATACAATTTTCGGGAAATTATCCACATTAAAAGTCAAACCACAACGTTGGGTTGTCATAATGAAACTTGAGGATACCCAAAAGATATTTGTAAACTGTACAAAACATGACTGCTGAATGAGCCAAGCCGGACAACATCACGTACGTAGGATATATTATGAGATCAGGCACACACCAACTGCGTAAAACCAATGAAGTAAAACTTAAAATCCTGTGTAATTTGCGTAGTTCGACCGTATTGATAACCGGCAGATGCGGTGTAAGAGGCCAGTGAAAGCTAGCAATACACTGGAAGGCGGAAGGCCACGTTGACTGAGAGGCAACCAAAGTAAACACACAAGCAATATTATAAAATTACCTCTCAGTCAACGTGGCCTTCCGCCTTCCAGCGTATTGCTAGCCTTCACGGGCCTCTTACACCGCATCGGCCGGTTACCAGTACGGTCGAACTACGCACATTACACGCGATTTTAAGCTTTACTTCATCGTTTTCATGCAATTGGTGTCTACCGGATCTCATATGTCCTACGTAATGTTGTCGGTGTGACTCATTCGGCAGTCATGCTTTGTACATTTTACAAGCATCTTTTGGGTGTCCTCAATTTTATTATGACAACTTACCATTGTGGTTTGACTTTTAACGTGCATAACTTCCCGAAAACCGGGAGTCGGTAACTGTCCATTTACATTATGGAAATATAACCATGATAAACCTGAAGATGTGTCTGTACTGACGTGAAACCTATAGTTGCGAGGAAAAAACCACTTTTGTACAGCTATGCGACTTTTGAAAAGACCTCATCAATCTTGACTTTTTAATTGTTGTAATTTTTATGATAATTTGAACTGTTACTGAGTGTTGAGAGTTTTTGTTGTTACTCAGAAAATGTCGTGTTGTTTGTCTGAGTACTTCTTATGAGGGAAGCAGCGTCCATGATGCGACCAAGTGGCTCACCTCGTGTATTCACCTTTCGTTTGAACATCTCAGACTTCATCCAACCCCATAATCAAAAATCAAATGGCTTAAGGTCTGGCGATACTGGTGGCCAGTTAATGGTACTAACACGACCAAGCCAGCGACTGGCTTTACTGCGATTGAGATGATAAAATGCGGAGGCTTTCCATCATGCTGCACGTACATTGCACTCCATGTGGGCAAAGTAACGCCCTCCAAAAAAATACAAGTAACTCTGTCCCACCATTCGTTCTTCTAAAATGACTGGACGTGTCAACATGTTACCGAGAGTGCCGCACCAAACACCGATCGAAAAACGAACTTTGAAATTAGTTTTCGCTCTAGCGTGTGCATTTTCCTGCGGCCGTCGATGATTATTACGTGTGTTGCTGATTCCCTTCCGTCTAGACAGGGGTTTATTGGCGAATAGTATTAGCGGAAGCAAGTGACGATTGTCATTTAACTAGTGGCAAAATTCAAATAGTGTGCCATTGTTGCCAATGTGGAGATTGTAGAAACGCGTGGAATGGGTACAAGTTTCCCGCATGTAACGTTCGCCGTACGCGTATTCGTTGGACACTGATAACGCGCAGAAAGTAACCGTGTACTGGTAGCAGAAACTGCGCCATTTCAACAGTGTGTTGCTGTTCCTTCACACGTGTTGAATTGCACGTTCAGAAGAAAAATTAGAACTGGAAAGAATACCTGTTTCCTTGTGACTATATTCTTGCTACGTCTAATATAGACCCATCAAAGAGATGGTTATCGGTTTATGTGATCGTAAAATTACAACTCCGAGACTGTGCTTGCTGAGATACGCAGAAGTGTGCATGTGGTGTGGTGTCACCGCCAGACACCACACTTGCTGGGTGGTATTAAATCGGCCGCGGTCCATTAGTACATGTCGGACCCGCGTGTCGCCACTGTGTGATCGCAGACCGAGCGCCACCACAAGGCAGGTCTCGAGATACGGGCTACTAGCACTCGCCCCAGTTGTACGGACGACGTAGCTAGCGACTACACTGACGAAGCCTCGCTCATTAGCCGAGCCAATAGTTAGAATAGCCTTCAGCTAAGTCAATGGCTACGACCTAGCAAGGCGCCATTTGTAACATTCCATGTATCTAAAGAGTCTCACTTGTATCGCCACAATCTCCAGATGTACCACAAGGATGGATTAAAGTTAAGTATTCCAGCAGTTACGTACTTTTCTTTATAGCATTCATTACGTATCCTGTTTCAGACCTCACGCCATCCTGCTTTAGCTTAGCGCGTGCCTTTCGGCGTCCTCTCATTGTGTCTAGGCTGTCTTGTCTAGACACAACATGTGGGACCCAAGTTTCAGCGAGCGGATCGGGAATTATAAAAACAAGAGAACAAGTGGAAAAACTCTTGTTAAAAAAAACGAACTTTTGTTACGTGCGCATCGGTAGCCGCGCGGTCAGCGCGGTGGATTGCTAACCAAAAGGGCCCTGGTTCGATTCCCGGAGGTGTTCTCTGCTCGGGGTCTGGATGTTGTGTTGTCCTTACGTTCGTATCGTCATAACTGGCATTACACTGTTGAGATGGCTGTATGGACACGTCCCGAAAACCACTAAAAGAAAAAAAAAATAATCCGGTAAACACTCTACGATCACGAATTCGACGCGTCAGAAAAGTGCCGACTGTATTCTTCGACAGCAGCAGGAGCGCTAAAATCGCAGTACCCGTAAACGAACGCCGTATCTGCATATTCGTCATTTGTGCAGATGTGTGGCATTTCAGCCACCATGTAAACGAACACAGTTAACCGGTTCTTCTCTCTGGTACACTCTCTATCCGAGGACAGCTGCACGCTCAACAGGCTACTTTAATGGCAGAAAGACACTTCGAGCAATGAGATTGAAAGCAACGATGTAGGTTGGGCTGAATAGAACGTCAACGAGGTTGAGTGGATAAGATATGTAGTGCGCGCCACTGTCCCAAAAATAAATGTACATTAAATGAGTTATGTCTAGGAAAGGACTAGGAGTAATGCACATGTCCATATGACTTTTTTGCTTCAAGCGAGCGTTTCTGTCACATCCCTGAATATTGACCAGTACTCCTCCAACACCTTGTACAGGCATCGCTATTTAGCCAGTCGCGGATCATTTCATCAGCTTTGCCTTCACAACAGAAATTTATATCCTAAGCTAATACTTTCGTTCCAATTATGACAGAATACTTCAGGATTCGTTTTTTACTTTTACAGAAATCGCTGATCTATGCACAGATAATCCACAAAGCAGATAATCTTCTCCTGGATAAGCAGGTCACTGCACTTCTTTGTGAGCGACGGTGCTGCCTTTGTGGTCGTAGAATAAACGTACAGACAGAATGACTCGAGTTATATGAATATCTGTGCAGAGAATGAGAGCTCCGGGTTACAAATAAGAATTACATGAATGCAGGGAGTCTGTTCTTTCAAACATGTCAGAAAGAAAAGAGACCACATACTCATATAAATGATTCGCATGGGTGGGTAATGAATCCACCACCTTCAGTGTGGATGCACATTTAAGTTAGACCTCCAGCGGGAATCTAAAATTAGTGAACATGGAGGAAATGGACGGGTACTGTGGATAGGTGGCGCAAGGTGGGAATGTTTGTCAGCCTGGGAGCGTGCCGAGATAATCGGCGTATTTGCAAAGAACACTGTGTCTGGATGGCTCAGTGGTTAACGCAGCTGCCTCGTAAGCAGCCGGTCACGGATTCGAGTCTCAGTCTGGCACACATTTACGCTCGTCTCCACTGATTCCGCATAAAGTCCCGATGCAGCTGATGTGATTAGTTCCTTCCCTTTTCTTTCCTTTCACCTCCTTCCACCTTCGATTTACTTAATTACAAATGTGAAGTCGAGTGTCAAAATCGGGCACACACGCGAAAAGTTTTAATAGTACCTCGTGCCACACATCTATACTGTGCGATTGTGATAGAATATTCGCAATTTCATCAGTTGTGCTGTTAAAGTGAACAAGGATGTCGTCAACATACTTCTGTAGGAGAAAGATTTTTCTAAACGTATTAGTAAGTTTTTCCAAGAACTGCTTCGCTACATGATTTATGAAGACACCTACCAGGGTGCTACATTACAGTTGCTCTTGGCGACATCATTAGGTTAGGAACACGGATAGCAAATTCTTTTACTACGAGGATGAGTCAAATGAAAACCTTAAATTTATAACAACAAATAGAAATTTCACGCCGTTATCCTGTAAGTTGGTAAGAGTGCTACAAACAGCGTGCAGAACGGCCTGTAGGTGGCAGCATAGTGCAGATGCACGCATACCGTCGCAGTATCAGTATAAAGATGGCCGCCCCACTTGTGACTTGCACCAGGGAAGAACAGCGTTCTGTTACTCGGTTTTTGCGTGGTGAAGGTGTGAAACCTATCGAAATTCATCGACGAATGAAGGTTCAGTACGGTGACGCATGTTTGTCACAGCAGCAAGTCTACGAATGGAGTAGGAAGTTCGCAAATGGTGTGACTTCCGTGTAAGATGCTCCTCGTCCAGGTCAGGCACAACGAGTTGCAGCAGTTGAAGGCATAGTGAAGGAAAACCGCCGAGTGACACTGAATGACATTGCAGCATGTTTACAGATTAGCCATGGGTCAGCACATCACATTGTGCATGATACGCTCCAGTTTCTCAAAGTGTCTGCAGCTGACTCCTGAAATGAGAGAACGACGTGTTGATGCTTGTGAAGAACTTCTTCGGCCCTTTGAACGAGAAGGTGATGGCTTCCATGCAGGAATCGTTACTGGGGACGAAACCTGGGTTCACTGCAACCAACCGGAAACGAAGAGAGCGAACGAAGAATGGCGCCATTCCCAATCACCAAAACCAAAGAGGTTTCTAACAGAACCATCAGCAGGGAAGGTTATGCTGGCTCTTTTGGGACGAAAAAGGCGTCATTTTGGAGCATTACATACCTAGAGGGACCACTGTCACCAGTGCATCATACATAAATCTCCTAGAAAAATCATTTGCGGCCTGCAATCAAATCAAAGCGACGTGGATTGCTGTCAGCAGGTGTCCTTTTGCAACATGACAATGCAAGGCCCCACACTGCCCGTACAAGAGTTGCAACAATCACAGACCTGCATTTTGAGTGTCTTCCTCATCCACCATACTCACCAGACCTTGTTCCAGTTGATTTCCATAGGTTTAGACCACTCAAAGACTCAATGGGAGGAAAGAAGTTCCATATGAAGAGGTACGCCACGGGGTGCATGAGTGGTTGCGCGGACTACCAAAATAATTTTTTTGGAGGAATTTATGCACTTTGTAAGCGCTGGAGGACTTACATTGAGCGTGGGGGAGATTATGATACAGCTTTGTACCACTTCTGCACAATAAATAATATTTTAAAAAATATTTAAGGTTTTCATTACACTCACTCTCGTACAAAAGGTAGGTTGACGACTCTTTTGTCCTCTTTTATGACACGATTCCTGAAGTCGAGACTATGCTACTAGAAATCGGTACACATCAAATACTGCTCTCACTATGAAACTAGAGAAGCAGCTTTCCACTATTCTTTTTTTTTATATGACGATAAAGAGAGGCAACAGCATCTATACATTCCAAATACATCGGAAACCAGCCTGCACTGACAGCATAATCCATAAAAGTCGTGCCATTCAGGAGTCAGAAAGCACTTTTCCTTCCATGATAAACAGAATCCTCAACCTCCTTTTATAACAAACCGAAATTACCGAAGAGTTACGTACACAAAAACATACAGAAACTACTAATGGCCACAGCGCCGACATTGTAGGTAAAATTACAGAACAAAAACGACAAAATAGATAAAGAAATCATATTAAGACGAGAATTGGGTTCAGAAAAAAGCGAGATACATTGATTTGCCTTATTATAGTGCTTTAGCGGATAGAATAATCCATAATTTTCGTATAATTACTGTACTAATCGGCTTCTACACAGACAAATCGATAAGGAAAATAGTCAGGCACAACACCCACGAAACAAATTACGCAATCGGAAATTTATAGAATTATAGAATCGAATGTAGTGAATGTGAGCGTTTCTGTGTGGGGTAAATGGATAAGCGTTTCTCCATCTGATTCAGAAAACACAGATGAACTCAAGCGAGAATTTTAAATCCTCATTCACTGTACATACATGTAACTACTATTCTAAAACCAGCAACACTGAGGAATCTTTGAAGATACTCATAGCGTCGAAAAGCGTACGTTAATGGACGGTCTGGAAGTAACTGAGATTTACAGCGTCTCCAAAGAGCAACGGAAAGAAATACTCAATGAACAAACAGACCTCAGAAACTAGAGCTTTTTATAAAGCTTTAGACATTTACTGTAATGCGATTTAGTTACACACTTTTAGTTGCGTAAACCCCGATTGTGATATGACTGGTACACAGTACGGTCAAGATTACACTGTTCGTTTTCAGCATTAACATGCACTTTTACTGCTTTAAGGGCATTTACCTGTATTCTGTGTCAACAGATCTTTGCCTCCCCTCTCACGTACAGACACCTTTCTTACCTTGACTTTTCACTACTTGAACAAAATGATTTTAGTCTTGTCGGCGAATCATTAAGTTGGTGTATCATGACCGATTATATGCAGTTCACTAGCCATTCTTTGAAATATGTTCCCCGTTGTTCTTTCTCCCCCACATTGACTGACTTTGTTCAGCCACAATAGTATTTAGACTTAAATTTATATAACACAAGTTTACACATAATGTTACTTGTGTCATTGATAAAGCCATCACCTCTATTGTCAGTATTCTCGCTCCAATGGCACCTTGTGCACGCATGAAGTTTGAATCTGTTGCACTATATACGATGTATGTACCTATCATTTATTTGCAGATCAAAGGAGACACAGCGTTCCAAGGACATTGCCGTTTTTACTCTGTTTCTATGCCGTAATATGGTATCGAGTTTTGAAAGTATCAGAATGTTAGGGAACTGCAAATTTTCCTGGTATATGTTTGTTGGTGACTGACAATGACACATAGGCAGAAAATGGAATAACATAACAAAACTGTTACAGGCAAAAACGAAAAATGACGCCACTTAAAGAAACTGCAGATATCTGCTGAAACGCTAGAGCAAATGTGCCTGATAACTCTTGGGGAGAAACACACGATATACAGGCTGCAAGCTACACTGGGACTGTTTGATGCTTACTGCAGTGGCGTAGTCGAGGTGAACAATTTGATATAGAACACTTGCGGTCTACCAAGCAGAGAAACAACCTCAAATTCACCTACAAAAACTGTTTCGTTAACATTATTAATTTAAACTTCCCCGTGAGAGTAGTGAGAGGAACAAATACTTTCGTAAACAAATTAATATTTTAGTGAGGTGACTTTGTACAGCTTCCAGATACTTAAAGAAGTGCATTTTTAACCATCAGCTGTACAAATAAACCTTTTTTTTCTATCGGTTTCGGTCACTCACACCATCATCACAGGAAGAGAAGGCAAAAACATCAGATGGAAAAGCGGTTCACCTTTCTCGTAGATCAGGGGCGGCCAAGATTTCGGCTCGAGGACTGTTGCCGGGCATGAGAGCCAAAGCGCTCAGCCTTACTTCACGTTTCTCCCATCACCACGCCACGCTGTCAGAGTGTGACGAGTCGCAAGAGCTTGTAAATGGCAGAGCATTCGCGCTGCGTACGACTTAGTTTTATGTTTCACATTTCTCAATAACAAAGGTCACAAACAAAACAAATTTTCAGTATTATTTATTTTTGGCGCGCTGGTGGAAACTGCTTGCATGCGGGCAAACGCAGACAATTTCACAGAGTTTCATAATCAAGTTGCCACGTAATCGTGATTTATTTAGTTTCGTGTTTCACAAAAATACGTCTATCGAAATATTGTAGCACCCCTCCAACCTCACTGTGGAGACTGAGAAACTCTACCTGAGGAAAGCAATGTAGACGTCCTCGACAATTTTAACGTACGAGGATTTGTCATTGAAACGGGAATTACCTTGTAGGTCAGTCAGTTACGATGTCGAAACCAGTTCGAAACCTGATGTAAGATTGACCGTGTCCTCAAAATGTTCGCGAAAGTGTCCTTGTAATTCTTTCAAGCCCACAATGAATTTCCGAAATTTCGCGTTTTCTTTAATGGCAAAGAGCTCAGTGAACTGGACTGCCTTCGTCGGAATGTGTCCCTTCCACAGTGCCATTTTCTTTTAAAACACATTCCTACAAATCGGAAGGAATTTACCTTGCAATGTCTTACTGTGGACAGTAAGCAGCCAAGTCCAGTTAAAAAGCAAAGTCTACACTCCATTCCGGATGATCTAATTTTCGTTCCTGCACTCCTCCCTCCTTCATAAATTCAACAGTAGCGAGATTTTAAGAAAAATCGTTCCAGTCATGCCCCCTGACGTAACCTGCGTACTTTGCAGCAACATATGAAGTCTCCATACTCTTTGTTCAGTTCCACTGAAAAGTATTGCAAGAAACAATGGAACAATGCGTGCGACTTCAAAACTTACACCATTCGTACCAGCAATTTCTTCACTTGCTCCAGGCCTGCAAATTTAGCACAAATGATTTTTGATGTACAGATAAATTAATCTCGTCTGTCAATCGTTGTAATTTCTTTTCTTTAATTGTCAACTAAAACTTTAACTTCTTTTTCCATGGTATTGTAAAGTACCGTATCTGTCACTCTGCGAATGGAGAATTCTCATCCCTCAATTCTGTCACTTCCATTCATTATAAATGTGACTATAGATAGCTGTTGTTGTTTTGTTGTTGTGGTCTTCAGTCCTGAGACTGGTTTGATGCAGCTCTCCATGCTACTCTATCCTGTGCAATCTTCTTCATCTCCCAGTACCTACTGCAGCCTACATCCTTCTGAATCTGCTTAGTGTATTCATCTCTTGGTCTCCCTCTACGATTTTTACCCTCCACGCTGCCCTCCAATACTAAATTGGTGATCCCTTGATGCCTCAGAACATGTCCTACCAACCGATACCTTCTTCTGGTCAAGTTGTGGCACAAACTTCTCTTCTCCCCAATCCTATTCAATACTTCCTCATTAGTTATGTGATCTACCCATCTAATCTTCAGCATTCTTCTGTAGCACCACATTTCGAAAGCTTCTATTCTCTTCTTGTCCAAACTATTTATCGTCCATGTTTCACTTCCATACATGGCTACACTCCATACGAATACTTTCAGAAATGACTTCCTGACACTTAAATCAATAGTGGATGTCAACAAATTTCTCTTCTTCAGAAACGCTTTCCTTGCCATTGCCAGCCTATATTTTATATCCTCTCTACTTCGACCATCATCAGATATTTTGCTCCCCAAATAGCAAAACTCCTTTACTACTTTAAGTGCCTCATTTCCTAATTTAATTCCCTCAGCATCACCCGACTTAATTAGACTACATTCCATTATCCTTGTTTTGCTTTTGTTGATGTTCATCTTATATCCTCCTTTCAAGACACTGTCAATTCCATTCAACTGCTCTTCCAAGTCCTTTGCTGTCTCTGACAGAATTACAATGTCATCGGTATTGACAATGACAGAATTACATAGATAGCTAGTGCCCCGTTTTGTGCAGACAGCACTTCTGGACCTGTGAACGTCCTCTATACCGCAAACGAATAGCGAAGACTAAACAGCGCTGACAGCACGATTCTGCCGAACTGAAGTGGGTTGTAAGCACCAAAAAATACTGCACTGTAGTGCTAAATGAAACGTAGTGCTCTTCCAGGTACTTTCGAAAAGAGCCGAGCACAGCCGAGTGACAGAACGGGTCTTGGCCCGCCTGCGACCCGCACACACCGCAGGTATGGAGTTTGGTACACCGTGCCCGGACCTGTCTTACATGTTTCGAAGGTTCTCGACGTCACAATAGAGTATACTTGACCATTTAATGGTCTTAAATAACATCAAATTGCTCTTACAATGATACACGACCAAATGTGAAGAAGCTATCATGAAGTCGCGAATCATTGTAAAATCATTTTGATTCCACAGGGTGGAGCAAATAAGAGTGACCCGGAGAACACAGTTCCAGGGTACAAAGAAACACAGCAGAGGAAAGGAAATACAATACTAACCTGACTATAGCAGATGTTGAAAGTGACCACCATTCATCGCCTGGCACTTTTGGGCCCTGGTCAGAAGACGGATTGAAGCTGGACTGCTGGAATTGCTGCAGTCTTGTCTGAAACGTCCTGCCGTAGTTCTTGAAGAATATGTGCGTTGTTGCGATCTTGAATATGACTGACGTTTAGCAACTGTATTTAAGTTTTAATGAAGTATAAAAACAGCCAACTTGTTAAACAAATTTTATTGCACTCTTAGAAAGTGCTGTGGGGAAGGCGAACCAAGGACTGCATTTTATTGGCAGAACACTTAGAAAATGTAACAGATCTACTAAAGAGACTGACTACACTACCCATGTCCGTTCTCTTTTGGAGTACTGCTGCGCTATCTGGGATGCGTTCAAAGAAGAGCAGCACGGTTTGTATCATCGTGAAATGGGAGAGAGCGTGTCACTGATATGATACAAGATTTGGGGTGGACATCATTAACACAAACGTGTTTTTCGTTGCAGCGGAATTTTCTCACGAAATTTCAATCACCAACTTTCTCCTCCGAATGCGAAAATATTTTTTTGACGCCAACCTAAATAGGGAGAAACGATCATCATAATAAGCTAAGGGAAATCGGAGCTCCCACGGAAAGATGTAGGCGTTCGTTTTTTTCGCGCGCTGTTCGAGATTGGAATACTAGAGAATTGTGAAGGTGGTTCGATGAACCCCCTGCCAGGCACTTGTATGATTTGCAGAGTATCCATGTAGATGTAGACCTGGTTTCTATACTGGCTAAGGGTATCTTCAACAGAATAAGTTACAGTTTGTTGCAATGCGTGGGGAGATAATAAAACCACATGAGCTGAAGTGCTCAAGTCAAATAAGTAAAAATTATCTTGTAAAGCCGACATTACAAACACAACCATAAAAAGCTGCTGGGAGTGACAACACTCCAGTTGGCTTCACAAGATAACTTGCTCTTATTTGTCTTGAGCACTTAGTGTCATATGGTTTTATTATCTCGCCTTGCAATAAGAACTTATGTAACTATAACTTATTCTGATGAAGATACCCGTAGTCGGTGTCGAAATCAGGTCGCCAGTACGATAAAATGTATGCACCCGGTTGGGTGTTTCTATTCTTCATTGAATAGAAAGTCATGATAGGTGGTCATGTATACTCATTGTGAGACTGGGGACATTCGAAACGTCTAAGAGAAAGGTGAAATGCTTTTCCACCTGATATTTTTGCCTTTTCTTCCCGTGATGATGATCTGAGTGACCCAAACCGATTGAGAATAAAGGCTTATTTGTACAGGTGATGGTTAAACACGCAGATCTTTACCTTTTGTAACGTAGCAAATTATTACGAGTTGTCATCTTGCACTGAAAGCCTGGCTTGACGTGGGGCCGGCAGGAGAGCAGATTTTGACTCTTACGCTGGCACACATCACGTTGGCTACATGGCTGTGCGAGCAGTATACTTCCGCCACGCTTGCTCTCTGTGAATCTGAAGACCTATATTTTTCATACTTAGTATACCAAATTTTATGGATAAGATGACCATACTGTTAAAATTTCAAATCAATAACTAGCATACTCTGGGAGTTATAAATTTTTACCTAAAACATGTAATAACCGTGCTGACATTGTGAAACTGAATTAGGGACTGTAATATATTCATCTATAGTACAATTGAAACTACAACCAAGACGATATATTCATATAATTTAATTTTCTAGAATTTTCCTTAGTTCCATTACCACAGATATCTTACGTAATTAAAAGTACTTAGGAAAATTATTATTTCATCGTATTTTTGTTGCGTGAGTGTTTTGGAGAGACAGAGAGTGTGAATGGAGAACATACGTAAAATGAGAATCCGATATTTTATTGACACTGAGTAAATGTATGCGCGAGAAAGTTATTATGCAACAGGGGAATTTGTGGCGTCTGTCCGAGTGAGCCTGATTTTGTAGAAGGCAGCGATAAGGGGATTCAGTATTAAATTTATTAATAATTTATATTCTATTTTGTTTTCATTACACTTTGTTCAGTTTCGAAATAAAGACATTTCTAGTCTAAACTACTTGTGGTAATCTGATTCGCTGGCATTATAGATGTCAAGACGTGCTCGAGATGATCTGATTGGTTGTTTAACATACTAGCCAATAGGAATTTCCCGCGCATTTGGGTAGGGCTTTGTGCCTCCGATCTACGAGTTGAGATAGTCACTCGGGAGCCGCCTCTGTTTATACACCTGTGTTAAACCACACTGATCAAATATGTACCTAAATGAAGAAATTCGCGCGTTTGATCGGATATTGTGTCGTTGACGAAAAGCGACTACAGTATTGAGTATTTTGTGAAAGTACTGTGGTTTAGTAGTAAGAAGGCCAGCAAACAAACCCATGTAATTGTTGATGTTATACCGTCAAAATCCATAGTATTTTGAGATAATATTTACAAAACTTCAGTTATACTTTCTGTAAGCGCAAAAACAATTTTAATATTCAGGAATGAGTTCAGCCAAAATCTCATGTGGGGCGTTTGCGCTATAACTTAGGAGGCGTTTGGGGTTGGGTTGTTTGGGGGAAGAGACCAAACAGTGAGGTCATCGGTCTCATCGGATTAGGGAGGGACGGGTATGGAAGTCGGCCGTGCCCTTTCAAAGGAACCATCCCGGCATTTGCCTGGAGCGATTTAGGGAAATCACGGAAAACCTAAATCAGGAAGGCCGGACGCGGGATTGAACCGTCGTCCTCCCGAATACGAGTCCAGTGTGCTAACCACTGCGTCACCTCGCTCGGTTAGGTGGCGTTTGTAGGCCAGTTTCACGCGGTTTCCCGGCTTGATACGCCAAAAGTGTCCGCCTCGACTGCACCTACCCAATTGTGGTACGTTGCAAACAGTACTTACATCCTATATAGAACAGCATCTCCACCACGCGTTGCCCACCATATGCAGGTGACAAGATTCAGAAAATACATGCAAATTGCTCTCCGGATGTTCTTGAGCTCACTCTTTAATAATTGTCTCGTGTTTATGCAGATAACGCCAGGAATTCCCCTCTGCAGTAAGCACCACAGATTCATTATCCATCTATCTTCTAAGGTAACCACAACAATCATAGCTACAACATCTTCTCGTAAATCCACCCACCATTCTTTAACCATTAATTTTACAATAATTTGCATGCAGGTGCATTACTGACAAGAAAACAGTAGAAAATAGCATCCATATCATATGTCACGTACAGACGCCATTTTTATTTTCGTCTTGTCTGCAGTAAACATCTGACGCTAGATTACACAAGAGGTACCGAGTCCGTCATAGGTGATGGCTTATATAAACAGTACGTTGGTGGGTTGTTTAGACTGATGCGGAAATGCAGTTAATAGCTTGATTTGTCTATCTTAATACCAACATTTATTTTTAGCTTAATCTCCACTGCATTTCGCTTATAAATATTCCAGTATCTTTATTCTCCTAGAGAATAATTTCTAACTCTCTAAAAAACTAGTTTAGAGCATTGACAACCAGTTAAGAACAGACATTTTCCTTGCTTGTCAATTTTTAAGGTTAGAAATCGGAGAAAGCCACGTGGCTCGATAATATCAATGGCTTTTTCCACAGCTCACTGTGCAAACAAACCAGTAGCGCTGCGTAATAAGAGATTGCCATCATTTTTCTTTTCCTAAAGAGGACGTCATAATGACAAACTGTTAGTTCCATCGCTTTTGTAACCCTTCGAAGCTTAATGTTGCACCAAAACACGTTATCATTTTTGTCAATATAAATGTCTCTTTCTGAGATGAAGGGAATAATAAACAGCACAAATGGGACAGAACTGCACGTGTTTACAAATAAGTTCTTGGAAGCATCCAGTGTATGTCATAAATTTGACGCTATTTTTTCTTCAACTGGAAACTGCTCTACAGTCATGACCAGCTGAATTAAAGACAGCGCCACTCGAATAGTTTCGCGTGTCACGGGACTCGTACATGGTCACACCTCAAATTGGCCGTCGGCGTGACATTTGAGCGCAGTACGGCCAAAATGCGCTTTATTGCGGCCGTTAACACCAGATATTATTATCACTGTTCGCTTTTCTACAATGAGTAATTTATTTCTACATGATGAGTTACTCCAAAAAATTACGAAATAAGACAACAAGTTGAAATTCGCAAACAATTTATTATACTGAACTCGAACTCCAGACCTTTGCCTTTCGCGTGAAAGTGCTCTATCGACTGAGATACCCAAGCGAGACTCACGACCCGTTCCCACAGCTTTATTTCAGCCAGTGCCTCAGCTCCAGCATCCAAATTTCACAGAAACTCTGCTGCAAAATCTGTAGGACTAGCAAGAACTCGGGAATGGGTGTGTGTGTGTTGCCCTTAGCGTAAGTTAAAATTGGATTAAGTAGTGTGTAAGCCTAGGGACCGGTGACCTCAGCAGTTTGGTCCCATAGGAACTTACCACAAATATCCAATTTTACCAGCACTTCTGGAAGAAAGGCTATCGCGGATACATAGCTTGGTCACAGCCTGAGTGATGTTTCCAGAATGAAATTTTTGCTCTGTAGCGGCTTGTGCGCAGATATGAAACTTCCTGGAAGATTAAAACAGTATGCCGTACCAAAACTCGAACTCACGATCTTTGCCTTTCGCGAACAAGTGATCTACCGACTGATGTCCAAGCGCGACTCATCACGCCTGCCTCCTCATAGCTTTACTTCCGCCAATACCTCATCTCATACCTTCCAAACTTCACCTCCTGCGGAACTTGAAGAACCAGCACTCGTACTTGAGTAGTGCAATGGGTGGAGCACTTGCCCGCCAAAGGCAAAGGTTCCGAGTTCGAGTCTCGGTCCGGCACACAGTTTTAATCTGCCAGGTAGTTTCATATCATCGCACACTCCGCTGCCGAGTGAATATTTCTTTCTGAGAAACTATGGTTTTGCCGGCCGAAGTGGCCGTGCGGTTAAAGGCGCTGCAGTCTGGAACCCCAAGACCGCTACGGTCGCAGGTTCGAATCCTGCCTCGGGCATGGCTGTTTGTGATGTCCTTAGGTTAGTTAGGTTTAACTAGTTCTAAGTTCTAGGGGACTAATGACCTCAGCAGTTGAGTCCCATAGTGCTCAGAGCCATTTTTTTTTAACAAACTATGGTTTTATTTTAATGATGGGAGAGTCTGTTTGGAGAGGCCATTCAATAATTGTCTGGAAAATGTTATCAACAATTTCCTCTGTTGCTTTCTCTGTAGCACGGTTAACTGTAACTCTTGTTCTTACTGCTCTTTGTCTACGGTAAGTAGAATGTCATTCACGTATAGGGCGTAGCAAAATGTATGGCCAAACTTCCAGGACACATTCCTCATGCATAGAGGAATAAAATGTGTTATATGGACACGGGTCC
Organism: Schistocerca piceifrons; assembly: GCF_021461385.2. Lineage (NCBI taxonomy): Eukaryota > Metazoa > Arthropoda > Insecta > Orthoptera > Acrididae > Schistocerca > Schistocerca piceifrons. The sequence goes on from NC_060143.1 coordinate 28,390,243, forward strand.
GAAAACGCTTTATGTCCATGTTAGAGCTTATTGTCCGCTTCTCCTCACGATCACATTTATCACGGGAAACACACAGAAACAGAACGTAAGATTATTAAATGAAACGTTTTGTTAAATGAAATATTCAAAATACCCTTTTGGTTACGTTTGGTTAGAACGTACAGCAAGTTGTAGTTCTTAGGTTCACCACCAATGTTCGTTCTCCCAATTGAACGAAGGTAATGTTATCAGGTGACTTACTTCCTCGCTTGTGCTGACGAACTTCATAGCTCTAACAGCATCAACTGTTTAGCTTTCATCGCAGATTTGGTTTCTGGTACAGTGTAGTGGAAGTGTACTCAAATGCGGAGTTGCAAGATGCCCATTTGCCGGCCGCGGTGGACGAGCGGTTCTAGGCGCTTCAGTCCGGAACCGAGCGACTGCTACGGTCGCAGGTTCGAATCCTGCCTCTGGCACGGATGTGTGTGATGTCCTTAGGTTAGTTAGGTTTAAGTAGTTCTAAGCTCTAGGGGACTGATGACCTCAGATGTTAAGTCCCATAGTGCTCAGAGCTATTTTGAGATGCTCATTTGCTGCACGAATTAGCAGATGATAAAACGCCCATTGCACTCATCACTTATGTCACGAGAGATTTCCAGAACGACAGTGCACAGGAGGACGTTTGAAGCAACTAATCATTGTCTTTGGGAGCATGGGATGTTCAATCCTACTACATGAGACTGGCTTGGGGGGAGGAATTTCTCTGTGCAATTGACGACAACCCAAGTCAGCATAAGAAATTAGTTGGAACATGTACTGTTAACCACGTGATTGTCTGGAGAGTCCTACATGAGGAACTATTGTACTGTACCATGTACAGCTTGTGCAGGCAGTATCGACAGCTGATTTGCCTGCACGGTTACGCTTCTGTGAGTGATTCGTTCAACACTTACTTTAGCGCAAATGTGCTGTTCGGGAATCAGGATTCGTTTCAACGTGAGCCGGTTGTAAATTTTCACAGTCACCACGTACGTACGGACTGTCAAGAATACTCACAAAACTGTGTAATCACGTCATCAACAATGATGTTCATTCAGCGTTTGAATTGGCAATTTTGCTAACTCTTTGTTAGGGCCTCATGTTCTTCCAACCAGGCTCAGCGGAGGAACTTACCGAGTCGTAAAATATGAGATCTAACATGGCAATAAAGAGTTTCGGCTCCATGTTCATGTAATATATTTTCTTCCTCTACGTAGGAGGAATGTTTCTGGGAAGTTTGGCCACACTTTTTTGTTACATTCAGTATGCAAGGAATAGGGATGGGCCCAAAACTGAATCCTGTGCGACTATCTTTGTGATATCTCCAAGTTATTAAAATGTTCTCTTATTCTAGCATTGTTTGAATCATTCAGCACAATCTTTCTGGTTCTTTTTGTTAAGTGTGATTCAAACCAGTTGTTTCTAAAACGATTAATTCCATAAAACTTCAGCTTTTCTAAGGGATTATCACAATTAACCTAACCAGACACCTTGCACGTGCAAAGCAAAATACCGATTGCCGATATTTCGTTATTTAATGTTCGCAATGTTTAGTGAGTCAATGTATAAGTGCCATTGTAATCCGAGCAACCTTTCCAGAATGGAAAACATGACGTGTTTAGTAAACTATTTTCACCCACAGGTGCCACTGATCTTGAGACGCTTCTCAACAACAAAAGGAAGAACACAACACACAGACAATGACCACATGCAAGACGCAGCAGAACAACAACCGATACACAAAACAGAATGGCACATACTTACCGGTGTTGTTGTGATCTTCAGTCCAGAGACTGGTTTGATGCAGGTCTCCATGCTACACTATCCTGTGCAAGCTTCTTCATCTCCAAGTACCTACTGCAACCTACATCCTTCTGAATCTGCTTAGTGTATTCATTTCTTGGTCTCCCTCTACGATTTTTATCCTCCACGCTGCCCTCCAATACTAAATTGGTGATCCCTTGATGCCTCAGAACGACTCCTACCACCCGATTCCTTCGTCTAGTCAAGTTATGCCACAAATTTCTCTTCTCCCTAATTCTACTCAATACATCCTCATTAGTTATGTGATCTACCCATCTAATCTTCAGCATTCTTCTGTAGCACCACATTTCCAAAGCTTCTATTCTCTTCTTGTCTAAACTATTTATCGTCCATGTTTCCCTTCAATATATGGCTACACTCCATACAAATACTTTCATAGATTACTTCCTGACACTTAAATCCATACTCGTTATTAACAAATTTCTCTTCTTCAGAAACGCTTTTCTTGCCATAGCCAGTCTACATTTTATATCGTCTCTTCTTCGGCCATCATCAGTTATTTTGCTCCCCAAACAGCAAAACTCATCTACTACTTTGTCTCATTTCCTAACCTAAATCCCTCAGCATCAGTTGGTTTTGCTTTTGTTCATCTTATATCCTCCTTTCAAGACACTGTCCATTCCGTACAACTGCTCTTCCAAGTCCTTTGCTGTCTCCGACAGAATTACAACGTCATGGAAAAACCTCAATGTTTTTAATTCTTTCTACCACAGATTTTTCTTTTGTTTCCTTTACTGCTTGCTCAGTATACAGACTGAATAACATTGGCGGTAGACTCAACAGTGTCTCACTTCTCAATTGCTGCTTCCCTTTCATGGCCTTCAACTCCTATAACTGCCATCTGGATTCCGAACAAATTATATATAGCCTTTCGCTCCCTGTATATGACCCCTGCCACCAGCGTAATTTGAAAGAGAGTATTCCAATCAACATTGTCAAAAACTTTCTTTAAAGTAACGTAGATTTGTCTCTCCTTAACCTATCTTGTAAGATGAGTCGTAGGGTCAGTATTGTCTCGCGTGTTCCAACATTTCTGCGGAATCCAAAGTGATCTTCCCCGAAGTCAGCTTCTACCAGTTTTTCCATTCGTTTGCAAAGGATTCATGTCAATATTTTGCAACCATGAATTATTAAACAGATAGTTCAGTAATTTTCACATGTGTCAACACCTGCTTTCTTTGGGATTCGAATTATTACATTCTTCTCGAAGTCAGAAGGTATTTCGCTTGTCTCATTCATCTTGCTCACCGGATGGAAGAGTTTTGTCATGGCTGGCTCTCTCAACGCTGACAGTAGTTCTAATGGAATGTTCTCTACTCCCGGGGCCTTGTTTCGACTAAGGTCTTTCAGTGCTCTGTCAAATTCTTCACGCCATATCATATTTCCCCTTTCATCTTCATGTACATCCTCATACATATCCATAATATTGCCCTCAAGTATGTCTACCTCGTATAGACCTTCTATATACTCCCACCTTTCTGTTTTCCTTTTTTGCTTAGGACTGGTTTTCCATCTGAGCTCTTGATATTCATATAGGTAGTTCTCTTTTTCTCCAAAGGTCTCTTTAATTTTCCTGTAGGCAGTATCTATCTTACCCCTAGTGAGATAAGCCTCTACATCCTTACATTTGTCCTCTAGCCATCCCTGCTTAGCCATTTTGAACTTCCTGTTCATTTAATTTTTGAGATGTTTCTATTTCCTGTTGCCTACTTCATTTACTGCATTTTTATATTTTCTCCTTTCATCAATTAAGTTCAATATCTCTTCTGTTACCCAAGAATTTCTACTAACCCTCATCTTTTTGCGTACTTGATCGTCCGCTACCTTCACTATATCATCTGTCAAATTTATCCACTCCTCTTCTACTGTATTTCCTTCCCCTGTTCTTGTGAATCGTTCCCTAATTCTCTCTTTGAAACTCTCTACAACCTCTGGTTCTTTCAGTTTATCCAGGTCCCATCATCTTAAGTTCCTACATTTTTGCAGTTTCTTCAGTTTTAATCAACAGTTCATAGCCAAAAAATTATGGTCAGAGTCCACATCTGTCCCTGGAAATGTCTTACAATTTAAAACCTGTTTCCTAAATCTCTGTCTTACCATTATATAATCTATCTTAAACCTTCCAGCGCCTCAAGAACTCTTCCACGTATACAGCCTTCTTTCATGACTCTTAAACCAAGTGTTTATTTATTTATTTATTTATTTAACCTGATCAGATTAGGGCCATCAGGCCCTCTCTTACATCGGACCAGTGTTCCACACATGCAGTCTTTCACACATCAGAGTTACCTCATGACAAAAGTTTAAATGAGTAAATTAGATTACTCTAGTGACAATATGAATAAAGAGTAGTGACTAAGACCTAATAAAGTAAATGCGGCAGTATTTTTACAACAGGTGCTATACATACAGATTATGATAAAAGCAATAATAATAACAGTAAAAAAAGTAAAATAATAATGATAAACATGACTAAGACCTAATAAAGTAAATGCTGGCAGTATTTTACAACAGGTGCTATACATACAGATCATGATAAAAGCAATAATAATAACAGTAAAAAATCAAATAATAATGATAAACATGAGAAAAATTGGCAATAGTAATGAAGATTTGTGCAGATGTACATTAATATCTTGGTGTGTAAGGTAGATGTTTACTAGTGTAGCGAGTTTTGGGGAAGGGAGATTTAAGGAGGGGGAAAGAGGGAAGTAATGAGGTGAAGTGCATTCATGTACAGAGGAAGGAATTACTGTTGCTTAAGTAGATACTTCATTAACTGGTTTTTGAAGCCGGACATGTTTTTAAGTTCTCTAACATACCGAGGGAGGTTATTCCATAGTCGGTTTCCTGCTACTGTAAAGGACTTGGAGATGGTGACTGAGCGATGCAGTGGAACAGAGAGGATTTTATTATAATGGGAACGTGTGTTTCTGTCATGTTGTTCCGACATAAGCGTTAGGGACGAGGAGAGATATGAGAGACAGTGTACATTTATAAGGCAGTAAATGAGACAGTGTATGGAAATCTCTGCGTTTGTCTGCACGCAGCCAGGACAATTTTGCATATGCTGGTGAAATGTGATCAAAAAGTCGAACGTCACAGATATATCGGACGCAGGCATTCATGACCAGTTCTAGACGTCGCGAATTTTCCTGAGAGAGGCCTTGTAGGATAATATCACCGTAGACAATGATTGGGAGTATAAGCGTTTGTACTAATTTCTTTTTCAGATCGAAAGGGAAGAGTTTTTTATATTTTTGTAGGACATGAAGGGATGCTGATGCTTTCTTGCACACTGCAGTTACATGCTCTGTCCAATTTAGATTTTCATCTATTATAACTCCCAAACTCTTTGCTGAGGGAGAGAAGTTAATATTTGTTCCATTTAGGATAAGAGATGGTACGGATTCCCGACGTTTTGAGCTAATGAGCTTAGAGTGACCAACAAGTACCGCTTGGGTTTTAGATGGGTTTAGTTTTAGTCCTATGTCCTGTGCCCATTTTGACAGTGCATTGAGGTCAGTATTGAAATTTTCAATAGCTTTCTTGAGATTGCTTGGTTTCGCACTTAGATACAACAGAAGGGCATCAGCATACATATGATATTTACAATAGGTCAGAACCGATGACACATCATTGATATACAGAGAGAAGAGTATAGGACCTAATACTGAGCCTTGGGGAACGCCTGACACTACCTGCCGCCATTGTGATTTTATATTCCCAGACAGGACGCGTTGCTGACGAGACGTCATGTATGATCGAAACCATTGCACTGCACTTGGTGAGAAATTTAGACCGCTAAGTTTGGCTAGTAAGATGTCGAAGTCGACAGTATCAAATGCTTTGCTGAAATCTAAGAAGCAAATGATAGTCGCTTCTTGTCTGTCCATGGCATGTTTCAGGTCATCTGTCACCTTTATCAGTGCGGATGTTGTGCTTCGATGTTTACGGAAACCAGATTGGTATTCGTCTAGCAGGTTGTTAGTAGTTAGGTAGTTGGTGAGCTGGTCATGAACTATATATTCTAAGGCCTTTGATAGTGCAGGAAGAAGGCAGATGGGGCGGTAGTCAGAGGGTGCTGTGGCGATGTCCTTTTTAGGCTGTGGCTTAATTTGTCCCAGTTTCCAGGCCTCAGGGAAAACACTTGTGATTAATGAATCGTTGAAAATGTCTGTTATAGAGGACAGTAGTTGGTCAATAATAAGTTTTACCATCTGGATGGTGATGCCATCATGTCCAGTAGATGCTGATCTAATCCGCATTATGGCTTTCTTGACAGTACTGCAAGTGACGTGCTGTAGATAGAGTTTTTCTTTGCTACAGTCATTCATCCCCATGAAGTAATCAATGATTCACTGTTTTTTTTTTTTGCGGTTCAATTGTAGTTGTAGGTAATGTGAAGAAACTGTTTAGTTCTTCAGCTGGGACCATGGGATTTTCTGCAACTTTTATTTTGCCTAAACCGAGACTGCGGAGATTTTTCCACAGGATAGCTGGTCTACATCTATTGTCAGCTAATGTACGGGCATGCCTGAGCTTAGCGTCTCTCACCGCTTGACTGACTTTGTTTCGTTTCTGCTTGTATATAGTATGATTTTCAGGTGTAGGGTGTATCGTGTATGCTCGATGTGCAGCGTCTCTGAGATTCACGAGCTCTTTTAGTTCTTCAGTCAGCCAAGGTGCAGGTTGCCTTTCTACTTTTCTGGTCTTTATTGGAGCATATTTGTCATAGAGTTGAGTAATTTTGCTAGTGAAATCCTGGAGTTTGTCGTTTATGTCCGTGAGGGGGGTAGAGGTCATCGCCCAAACTATTTCTTGTGCCTCACTTTCGAGTTCAGGAAAATTTATGCGTTTGAGGTCTCAGTATGTAGACAGTTTTTGTTTCTTTCTAGGACATTCTAGTGAATACGTCATGAAAATGATGTCATGGGCAGACATGCCGGGCGCTGATACACTCCTGGAAATTGAAATAAGAACACCGTGAATTCATTGTCCCAGGAAGGGGAAACTTTATTGACACATTCCTGGGGTCAGATACATAACATGATCACACTGACAGAACCACAGGCACATAGACACAGGCAACAGAGCATGCACAATGTCGGCACTAGTACAGTGTATATCCACCTTTCGCAGCAATGCAGGCTGCTATTCTCCCATGGAGACGATCGTAGAGATGCTGGATGTAGTCCTGTGGAACGGCTTGCCATGCCATTTCCACCTGGCGCCTCAGTTGGACCAGCGTTCGTGCTGGACGTGCAGACCGCGTGAGACGACGCTTCATCCAGTCCCAAACATGTTCAATGGGGGACAGATCCGGAGATCTTGCTGGCCAGGGTAGTTGACTTACACCTTCTAGAGCACGTTGGGTGGCACGGGATACATGCGGACGTGCATTGTCCTGTTGGAACAGCAAGTTCCCTTGCCGGTCTAGGAATGGTAGAACGATGGGTTCGATGACGGTTTGGATGTACCGTGCACTATTCAGTGTCCCCTCGACGATCACCAGTGGTGTACGGCCAGTGTAGGAGATCGCTCCCCACACCATGATGCCGGGTGTTGGCCCTGTGTGCCTCGGTCGTATGCAGTCCTGATTGTGGCGCTCACCTGCACGGCGCCAAACACGCATACGACCATCATTGGCACCAAGGCAGAAGCGACTCTCATCGCTGAAGACGACACGTCTCCATTCGTCCCTCCATTCACGCCTGTCGCGACACCACTGGAGGCGGGCTGCACGATGTTGGGGCGTGAGCGGAAGACGGCCTAACGGTGTGCGGGACCGTAGCCCAGCTTCATGGAGACGGTTGCGAATGGTCCTCGCCGATACCCCAGGAGCAACAGTGTCCCTAATTTGCTGGGAAGTGGCGGTGCGGACCCTACGGCACTGCGTAGGATCCTACGGTCTTGGCGTGTATCCGTGCGTCGCTGCGGTCCGGTCCCAGGTCGACGGGCACGTGCACCTTCCGCCGACCACTGGCGACAACATCGATGTACTGTGGAGACCTCACGCCCCACGTGTTGAGCAATTCGGCGGTACGTCCACCCGGCCTCCCGCATGCCCACTATACGCCCTCGCTCAAAGTCCGTCAACTGCACATACGGTTCACGTCCACGCTGTCGCGGCATGCTACCAGTGTTAAAGACTGCGATGGAGCTCCGTATGCCACGGCAAACTGGCTGACACTGACGGCGGCGGTGCACAAATGCTGCGCAGCTAGCGCCATTCGACGGCCAACACCGCGGTTCCTGGTGTGTCCGCTGTGCCGTGCGTGTGATCATTGCTTGTACAGCCCTCTCGCAGTGTCCGGAGCAAGTATGGTGGGTCTGACACACCGGTGTCAATATGTTCTTTTTTCCATTTCCAGGAGTGTATTTGAGAGGTGCGGATTATTCTGTTTGGAGATTTCGTTGCGAATATATCTATGAAAGTGTGGCTGGTAGTCGTGTGATGAGTAGGTGCCAGCTGAAGTAGCGTCATATTTGAGGAAGAAAGCATTCTCTTGAATTTCCCAGTGGAAGGACTATTGCGCAGAAAATTAATGTTAGTGTCACCTGCTATAATTACATGTTCATATGACGATTCGAGACTAGAGAGGGCAGTTTCGAAGCAGGCGAACCCGCCTACTTTAGGAGGTTTGTAAAGGACACATATTAAGCACTTTCTGTTAAGGGATTTGATCTCAATGAACATATATTCCTCTTGTTTATCTACATTGTTGTCGGATGTGTGTAGTACTGTAGGTGACAAATCAGAGCGTATGGACGCCCCTACTCCGCCCCCTCGTCTGTTGCATCTGTCGTGCCTGAGAAAGATATAGCCATCTAGGTTTATGGAAGTTGTAGCAATACTTGGTTTGAGCCAAGTCTCTGACAAGAGTATTACGTGTATATCAGCAGTTTGAAATATATATCTGAACTCGTCGAAGTGAGCTGGCAGAGACTGGACATTTGCAAGTGCAATATGCAGCTTGGTGCGTTCGGGTGTTGATTGCCCGACCGATGTTTGCGGGTCGTGGTTAGCGGTGACAAGAGGATCTGGCATGAGAAATGCGGAAAGCGTGTGAAGGGAAGGGGGGGGGGGAGGTGAGGGAGTGTCCTCCCAGTTTTGTGCAGTGAAAGCGGCCGGGTGGGGGAGGGGGTGGGTCCCCAGGGAGGCAACGGGATCTGCGGCCAAGGTCAGCGAGGTCTGCAACGGTTCTGGAAGTAGCCGTGGGCTGGCAGGGGAAGGAATTTCGCTAAACACAACGGGTGTAATCTGCACGTTACGACAGAGTGTGATATTAATTGCACTTATGAGGATAACAACCGAAGTATGATGGTGGGTTGCCAATTAAGGATGGAAATGAGACCACCTTATGTAGTAATTAACAAAACTACACGAGAAAAATAATTAAAGATGAAAACAGTTATGTAGAGAAACGAAAAGTTGATAATACAAATAATAACAAAACTACACGAGAAAAAATAATTAGAGACAAAAAAATAGTTATGTAGAGAAACGAACAATTTGATAATACAATAGTTAAGCTATAGTTGACAGTGTAAACAATATAAACATACAGGTTAGTGGCAGCAAGATCAGACATGATTTAGCTTCTAAAGCACAGGCTTTCGAGTTCATTTACACAGCAAATTGTTTTCTTTCCGTTTTCGGTCTTAACCATTATCCTGCCGTCATTTGTCCATACGTTCTGCAGCCCTAATTTCGAAATCGCGCTCTTCAGAATGTTCAGTCTTTCAGAGGTCAGATCCTCGCGTACTGTCGGAACCGACTTCGCGAGATTCTTCTTTGCTCTGAAGACTTCAGATCTTTTCCTATATGACATAAATTTCACTATTATAGGTCTTGGTTTTGTAGAACCTGGCGACCTACGACCCACTCTATGACTTCTGTCAATGTCACTCACAAGGGAACCTCCCCATCGCACCCCCCTCAGATTTAGTTATAAGTTGGCACAGTGGATAGGCCTTGAAAAACTGAACACAGATCAATAGAGAAAACAGGAAGAAGTTGTGTGGAACTTCAAAAAAATAAGCAAAATATACAAACTGAGTAGTCCTTGTGCAAGATAGGCAACATCAAGGCTACTGTAAGCTCAGGAGCGCCGTGGTCCCGTGGTTAGCGTGAGCATCTGCGAAGCGAGAGGTTCTTGGTTCAAGTCTTCCCTCCAGTGAAAAGTTTAATTTTTTTTCAGTTTATGTGACAAACTCTTATGTTTTCATCACTTTTTTGGGAGTGATTATCACATCGACAAGAAAACCGAAATCGGGTAAGGTAGAAGAATCTTTTTACCCATTCGCCAACTGTACAAGTTAGATGGGTCGACAACATATTCCTGTCATGTGACGCACATGCCGTCACCAGTGTCGTATAGAATATACCAGACGCGTTTTCCTGTGGAGGAATCGGTTGACCTATGACCTTGCGATCAAATGTTTTCGGTTCCCATTGGAGAGGCACGTCCTTCCGACTACTAATCGCACGGTTTACCGGTGCGGTCGCAAAACACAGACACCAAACTTATTACAGTGAATAGAGACGTTAATGAACAAACGGACAGATCATAACTTTGCGAAAATAAAGAAATTAAAATTTTCAATGGAGGGAGTATTTGAACCACGGACCTGTCGCTCCGAAGCTGCTCACGCTAACCACGGGACCACGGCGCTCCTGAGCTTACAGTAGCCTTGATGTTGCCTCTCGTACGCATGGACTACTCAGTTTGTATATTTTGCTTATTTTTTCGTAGTTCCACACAACTTCTTCCTGTTTTCTCGATTGATCTGTGTTCAGTTTTTGAAGGCCTATCCAGTGTGCCAACTTATATCTAAATCTGAGGGGGGTGCGATGGGGAGGTTCCCTTGTCAGAGTCACCTGCACGCCCAGCTTTTCTTGGACAAGATTTATCACAAGTTCATCTGTGTTTTCTCTGCTGCTCTCTGGAATGCCGAAAGGTCTGAGATTATTGCGTCTCTGATATTGTTCGAGCTCGTCCGTCTTCTCGATCAATTTCTGTTCGAGCAGTCGCGCTTTCTCCTCACTTGCTTTTAACGATGTGTCCAGTGCACGGATCTCGCTCGCATTCGCCTCCAGAGTTTTCTGTATTTTGTCCGTCACTGCTGCAGTGACGGCATCAGTGATGGTTTGAACCACGAGCCCCAGCGCCTCCTTAGCCTGCAGCGCGGCACTCACCTCACCTCAGCCTTCACGAGTGCGGCGACGCCAGCGATGCCGGGCGGGGCGGCCGCAGCTCCCGCTGTGGACTCCACACGCCTGCGCTGCCGCCGGCCTGGCCGTTGGCTGCACTGCGCGTTGTTCGGCGATTTTCCATTTTAAGTGTGAATCCTTGTAATTGGTGCTCAGTATGTGATGTAAAATACGACACTCGGCGGTAGATATACAGCTTTATTATATGTAGATTAGCCCAACTGCTTAAAACACCTCCAGATTTCACGTAAACTTGCGAGCCAAGCTACCGCACGTCACTCACTCGCCGCCATGTTGTCTGTCTGCTGTCTGCCATGTTAGCTATGATTAACTTGTGCTCTGTTGAAAATTCTGTTGTGACTTGACAAGACAGCCAAGCCACTACGAGGTGAAGCCGAAAGGCACGCGTTTAAGCTCACGCAGGCTGGCGTGAGGTCTGGAACTGGACAAGGTAATTAATATAGCCAATAACGTACGTAGCTGCTGGAATACTTAACTTTAATCCACAACTGGTGAACATCCGTCTGACGGTACATGCATCACAAGATAAATAGCAAATGATAATGGCGCCTTGCTAGGTCGTAGCAAATGACGTAGCTGAAGGCTATGCTAACTATCGTCTCGGCAAATGAGAGCGTAATTTGTCAGTGAACCATCGCTAGCAAAGTCGGCTGTACAACTGGGGCGAGTGCTAGGAAGTCTCTCTAGACTTGCCGTGTGCCGGCGCTCGGTCTGCAATCACTGACAGTGGGGACACGCGGGTCCGACGTATACTAGCGGACCGCGGCCGATTTGAAGGCTACCACCTAGCAAGTGTGGTGTCTGGCGATGACACCACAAATTCTACCAGGCGGCTTCCTCTTTCATCCCTTACCCCTATTCCATATTCACCTACTACTTTCTTTTCTTCCTTTTCCTACTATCGAATTCCAGTCCCCCATGACTATTACGTTTTCGTCTCCATTAACTATCTGAATAATTTCTTTTATCGCATCATACATTTCTTCAGTCTCTTCATGATCTGTGGATGTAGTTGTCGTATAAACTTGCACTACTGTGGTAGGGGGCTTCGTATCTATCTTGGTTACAAAGATGCGTTTACTCTGCTGTTTGTAGTAGCTTATCCGTGCCCCTATTTTTTTATTCATTATTAAACCTACTCCTGCATTACCCAATTTTGATTTTGTGTCTATAATCTTGTATTCACCTGACCAGAAGACCTGTTTCACCTGCCAACGAACTTCATTAATTCCCACTATATCTAACTTTAACCTATCCAGTTCCTTTTTTAAATTTTCTATCCTACTTGCCCGATTAATATCTGACATTCCACGCTCTGATCCACAGAACGCCAGTTTTGTTTCTCCTGATAACGACGTTCTCCTGAGTAGTCCCCGACCGGAGATCCGAATGGGGGACTATTTTATTTCCGGAATATTTTACGCAAGAGATTGCCATGATCATGTAACCATACAGTAAAGCTGTATGACCAAGGGAAAAATTACGGCCGTAGTTTCCCCTTGCTTTCAGCCGTTCGCAGTACCAGCACAGCAAGGCCGTTTTGGTTAGTGTTACAAGGCCAGATCAGTCAATCATCCAGACTGTTGCCCCTGCAACTACTGAAAAGGCTGACGCCCCTCTTCAGGAACCACACGTTTGTCTGGCGTCTCAACAGATACCCCTCCGTTGTGGTTGCACCTGCGGTACGGCTATCTGTATCGCTGAGGCTCGCAAGCCTCCCCACCAACGGCACCGTCCAAGATTCAAGGGGAGGGGGGCATACTTACCTACAATAATAAAATACTTCATATAATAGGCAACATTTTAAAAACAGGGACATGAAATAGGACAAGGGATAGACAATGCAACACACAAGAAGCTATGAACACCGACCACACCCACAGATAAATTCAATAGATCAGGCATACAGGGCGGTCCATTGATAGTGTCCGGGCCAAATATCTCACGAAATAAGCATCAAACGAAAAAAACTACAAAGAACGAAACTCGTCTAGCTTGAAGGGGGAAACCAGATGGCGCTATTGTTGGCCCGCCAGATAGCGCTGCCATAGGTCAAACGTATATAAACTGCGTTTTTTAAAATAGCAACCTGCTTTTTTTTACATATTCGTGTAGTACGTAAGGAAATATGAATGTTTTAGTTGGACCACTTTTTTCGCTTAGTGATAGATGGCGCTGTAATAGTCACAAACTGATAAGTACGTGGTATCACGTAACATTCCCCCAGTGCGGACGGCATATGCTTCGTGATACATTACCCGTGTTAAAATGGACCGTTTACCACTTGCGGAAAAGGTCGATATCGTATTGATGTATGGGTATTGTGATCAAAATGCCCAACTGGCGTGTGCTGTGTATGCTGCCACGACCTCCAACAAATGATGATGCCCAAGTAGGTGTTTTAGCTGCTGTCGCGGCTAATCCGCACATCAGTAGCAGACGAATTGCGCGAGAATCGGGAATCTCAAAACATCGCTGTTGAGAATGCTACATCAACATCAATTGCACCCATACCATATTTCTATACACCAGGAACTGCATGGCGACGACTTTGAACGTCGTGTACAGTTCTGACACTGGGCACAAGAGAAATTACGGGACGATGAGAGATTTTTTGCACGCATTTTATTTAGCGACATAGCGTCATTCACCTACAGCGGTAACGTAAACCAGCATAATATGCACTATTGGGCAACGGAAAATCCACAATAGCTGTGACAAGTGGAACTTCAGCGACCTTGTCGGGTTAATGTATGGTGCGGCATTATGGGAGGAAGGATAATTGGCCTCCATTTTATCGACGGCAATCCAAATGGTGCAGTGTATGCTGATTTCCTACGAAATGTTCTACCGATGTTACTACAAGGTGTTTCACTGGATGACAGAGTGGCGATGTACTTCCAACATGATTGATGTCCGGCACATAGCTCGCGTGCGGTTGAAGCGGTACTGAATAGTATATTTCATAACAGTTGGATTGGTTGTAGAAGCACCATACCGTGGCCCACACGTTCACCGGATCTGACGTCCCCGGATTTCCTGCTGTGGGAGAAGTTGAAGGATATTTGCTATCGTGATCCACCGACAACGCCTGACAACATGCGTTAGCGCATTGTCAATGCATGTCCGAACATTACGGAAGGCGAACTACTCGCAGTTGAGAGGAATGTCGTTACACGTATTGCCAAATGCACTGAGGTTGACGGACATCGTTTTCAGCATTTATTGCGTTAATGTGGTATTTACAGGTAATCGCGCTGTAACAGCATGCGTTCTCAGAAATGATAAGTTCACCAATGTACATGTATCACATTGGAACAACCGAAATAAAATGTTCAAACGTACCTACGTTCTGTATTTTAATTTAAAAAACCTACCTGTTACCAACTGTTCGTCTAAAATTGTGAGCCATATGTTTGTGAGTATTACAGCGCCATCTATCACAAAGCGAAAAAAGTGGTCCAACTAAAATATTCATATTTCTTTACGTACTACACAAATATGTAATAAAAATGGGGATTCCTATTTAAAAAACGCAGTTGATGTTCGTTTGACCTATGGCAGCGCCATCTAGCGGGCCAACCATAGCGCCATCTGGTTTCCCCCTTCAGGCTAGACAGGTTTCGTTCTTTGTAGTTTTTTCGTTTGACGCTTATTTCGTGAGATATTTGGCCCGGTCACGATCAATGGACCACCCTGTATATACGAGGCGTGTGTGAGAAAAGTAATAAGATTGATTTTTTATTTACCAAAGTTTTTATTGTCCTCTTCAAAGCAATTCCTTTGGGCATCTACACAGTGGCAGAGTCGCTGTTCCCAGTCTTGGTAGCAGCGCTTTGAATGTTCCCCAGAGTCCCAAAAAGACGCCCTTTTAAGACATTTTTCAATTTCGGGAATGAAAAGTCACAAGGGCTCAGATCAGGTGAATATGGGTTTGTGGAACAATAGGAAAGCCTATTGAGGTCTAAAATTGTTCGACAGAAGTGGCCGTGTGACATGGGTCATTGTCACGACGCAGCATCCCTTTGTCTTCAAGGTACGGTCTCACTCTGTTCCCTGTTTTCCTGAGCCTTTTGAGGACATCTTTCTAACACACTTGGTTGACAGTTGGTCCTGCAGGCGCAAATTCTTTATGTACGATACCCATACTGTGTAAAAAGCAAATCAACTTTGTTTTGATATTTGATTTGCTCATTCGAACTCTTTTCGGTCGAAGAGATGTCTCTGTGTGCCAGTTCCCACTTCGCTGCTTTGTCTCAGGATTGTATTCAAAAAGCCAGGATTCATCATCTGTGATCACATGACTGAACCATTCATGGTCATTGGCAGTCCTCTCAAGAAGATCAATGCACAATTCTCTTTATTGTCCTTCTGCTCAGCTGTGAGGTGCTTTGTCACCATTTTGGCACAAACCTTTCCCATGTGCGAAACGTCGGTCAAAATTCAGTGTATGGTGAAAGTGTTTAAGTTTAACAGGTTGAAACGTTCCCTTAGAAAAATTTATACATGACTGTGCTTAAACTGACACACAATATTTTTAGCGCAACGCAATCTGACTTTCAAAATTCCCTACAAAAGAATGGCCCTGACTAACATTAAACTATACGTTTCACAAATCACTTACCTCACAAAAATCTTGGTTACTCGAAATACTGCAATACAGCGAGCGCCACTACTGCCAGCTAAATAAGAGATTCAAACTACGGAAGGCACTAGCTACTGATAGGCATAGATAGCAAATAAAAGATTTTGATAGAGAACAAACAATGTATTTACCTTACTAGTGTTCAAAGGTCATAATATATATAGCAGTTCATGACAAATTTCAAAACTCCGCCATCTCTCTCCCCACATCCACCACTGCTGGCGACTCACCTCCAACTGTGCAACGCTACGCGTTGTTCACATCCAGCTGCCGCTGCCCAACAGTAAAATGGCAGACAACAATGCAAACTAGCCACAGACTGCACACAGCACAGCCAGTGATTTTCATACAAAGCGCTACGTAACGTTGCCAATAAGAAAATATAAACAGCCTACTTACATAGCCCCCATGCCCCCCACAAAAGATTTACAAATTGTTTTGGGCAGTGGCCAATACTGATTTGATAAAATTTTTCATAATTACAATAACAAAGATATCAGATGCACACACTTATTAATACAATGTTGGTCAAAAGCTAAAATTTTCTCACAGTCCATAAAGACAGTCCAGATTGTTCATCACAGTAAAATTGCAGTGTTTTTCTCAAAGTCTGAGCAGTAAATGAAAATGCACATGGAAGTAGTGGATTTCCATGCAGTCTTGAAGAAGTAGTGTTGTCCTTCCAACGGAAAGACAGTGCTGACTCTTGACATGCACACAGGTAATGGGCCACAACAGAGCAAACCCACAGCAGAGTCAGTCGAAGTTTTGAAGAATATTGGTAGGTAGGTCATCACAGAGCAGACCCACTATAGTCTTGGTAGAGAGTATGGTATAGGTGGGCCACCAAAGGTGCAGATCCACTACAGTCCTTGTAGAAATAATGGTACTGATGAATCATCAAAGGTGTAGACCCACTGTAGTCCTTGTAGACATAATGGTATTGGTGGATCACCAAAGGTGTAGACCCACTGTAGTCCTTGTAGAGATGGCCAGCACCCATCTGTTGTGACTGTGCAGGTACACAATCACCATTGAAGAGTCTTGCAGATAATATAGCAAGTCCATAACCACCACTTGTGCACTCACAAAGTGTTTGGAATTGTCCTTAGAACCAGCAATGCTGTTATCCAGTCCCTTGCTGAATTATTAACACACGTGCAAACACTAACAGTCCCTACTTCTCACATATTGTCCATATACTATGACCAACAGAAACGTGTGCAGTGAAATGTAACTTACAAGTTACTTAATTTGATGAACTGGTGTCAATTACAATTTTATAACATAAGAATACAATTACAAAGGTACAAAATACATCATTAAAGAACATAACAATACAGATAACATTTGTAGTAACACAGACTTTACAAAAGAATAGAAATAAACATATACATCAGTGTTACAGGAATTATGACATAAGTAAATACATAAAATATCAGAATAACTTTTGAAAGACCAACTTCACACATGAGCATTAAAACAAAACAGAATAAATAATGTCTAAACATCTTTACAAAGAAAATAACATATTATAAATACAAATTATATTTGAGGATAACAGTATTCCTCATCATAGTGAATGTAGCTGAGTATTAGAGAAATTCTACAACATAAATCTTATTAGCTAAACACATAAAGACAGGAAAAACACAAATATACAAGAGTACACAAACACATAGGGGAATAACAGAAAGGGAAAGGACAGGGTTTGTTTTACTGCAGTATCTTGCAAACAAAACTTTCTTTACTTCTTGGAGATCTCCCTTCGTTCTTCATTATTTCAAAAAGTGCTATCTATACCTGCTTTCTGTATTCTATTCATATTTCTAACAAAATAATTATTTCTCAGTGTACAATACTCATTTTGGCCCAAATCTGTTTCATATAACTTCTCAATGCATTTTTTCCCTATTGTCCATAATCAGTTTCTTATATAGTCTACCCCCTCTTAAGCTAACTTAAATCTACTGAGCTCAGATGCTAAACTAAGGGATGAGGCAATGCAGCAGCACAAAACAATTAACGCAAACAGCAATGAAAAAAAATGCAGATTTGCGAAGCAAGCAGCATTATAGAAATTAGCAAAGCAATTGCAATATTACAACTAATATAAGGCAATGTGCAGCAAACAATAAAAATAAATCATTAGTAAAACTGGCTTAACAGAATAATGTATAGTGAAATTTAGTAGCACTATGCCTGGCAAACAGTAGAAGCAAATGCAATGAATTATACCTAAACGTGACAAAGCTCAAGCAGAAAAAAACATTACACTAAAGACAACAATGCAGACAAGGGAAATGTATATTCATATCTGAATGTCTATGTAATTAAAGTGGTGCACCACAAGAAGTTATTCTACAAAAAAAATTACCAAGTAGTTAAAAAGAAAATTCCGTATGCAATTCCTGTGAAGGGAAATGTCTTTGTGCTCCCCCATTTTTGGGAAATGTATTACAAAATTAGTATTTACTGGATCTGTAGACAGAAAATATTTATATTAGTACATCTATAAAATTCTATTTTAACCAATGCTGCAGTGCAGCTAGAAACTAGATATTAAAAAAAATAGGCAAAGCAAGGCGTCAAACGTCATTCACTAGCCATCTGGCATTTCATAATGCAGTAAACAATCTTTCAACTAACAAGACAATAGACATAAAATGTTTCTCATCATTTCATTTCAGTAAATATCGTAAATTAAGAACTCTACAGTGTAATCATGTTTTCAAGTTTGAGGGTGTCGTATTTACGATGCTTTCTACAAAGGAATGTCGATAGCGAGGATAATGGCCTCTTTTTTTTTTGCACCTAATGGCTTTCTTTTGTCAGACATCTACCTCTCAGCTGGGCACCCAACACGCATTACGCCAAGGTCACTTACCTTTCTTGCTGAAATATTTACGACGGCAGTTTCCGCTACAGTGACAGTCTCATATAAAAATATTTCACAGGTCAAGAATTTGGGTTATAAATCTGTAGAAACAAAATCCTATAAATATAACAGTGTCCAAAAAATTTTCGCCGGCATCGTGATAGATTCACGCATTTACATACATTTCATAACTCTTAAAGTACGATTGTTGGTTTCCAACATCCTTTTTCACAAGTCAGAGTCCCTAACCACTACTCATTATTCCTTACCTTATTACACGTATACATATTCGTCAACACTTCTTCAATATTTCATCATAAGAAATACGTAGCATACTCAAATAACTCATATAGCATCAGCTTATTGATCATAAACATACCGCAACAGCATAATACACATCGTCATCATAACATCATAAAACCTCAGCCAAATCTCAAAAACGTCGCAGCTTTCTGCAATAATTTCAAAACCTATAAAAAATTCTCTGCTCATTTCAATAGTGTCATCTACCTCAAACGTACTTTAAAAATTATGATCCCATACCAAACACATCATTCAAGCCTCTCATAGTATCACAATGGTTCCGAAAAAATATGAACAGTTCACAAAGTACAGACAAAATACAATTTCATAAGTGTGAAGTTATCCAACTGTGTAATTGCGTAAACATGTGTCACTGATGTAGTAAAAGGAATGTTTGTTTCTCTGTCAAATAATCAAATAGCTGTGTAATTCGGTGTTAGAGAAATATGGTACCAATGTATATGTTGTATAAGCAAATACTACATTATCTAGGGCTCCTTGTGCTTGCATAACACATGGTACACAAAGTAAGCGTGTGCCCCCCTGAGGATTAATGTAATTATACCCTCAGGTGTTACAGATTACAGCAATGGAATGAAATGTATCACGGAAAACTTTCTTTGTATCATTGTAATACAAAAATCTTTAAAAACAAATGTTTTAAGTACAAAATTAATCACTCAAATACGTGTACTGCAGCTCTAAACTGTGCGTCTAGTTGTAAGATAATCTCTGTGGAAGTGTCGTAGTTATCGTCCTCCGAAAGCTAAGTTCTGCAGAAGTCAATGTACTTACCTCACGATAAACAAAAGTGAAATGCTATGCGTATAGATATCGTAGTTATTACGTACATTACCGTGATCAAGAAAGTACTATACTGTAACGTATTGTTGTGCTACGAAAAAGGCTGTCACATTGTAGCTATACCACAAAAGTTACTACTAAAACATGTTTCACTTTCCAGAAGAATTCAGAAAAGCTGTGCAGATATAAAACAGAAACACCGCAAAAGCAACATTGCAAATTGTCACTCATTAGTAGTGTCGTGATAAAATCGTGTAGCTGTCACATAAATTAACCTCTGTGTCATCTGGTATCTCACAGAAAGTACTTTAAATCCAGAATGTAGTTTCAAGTAAACCAAAATGTTGCATTAAAATCTCATTAGCAGTACTGGTAAATGTTCTAAGTATGTGAGCCTTATAGTCGTTACGTAATCGTGCAACTAACAAGCAAGAATGTACACACACAATAACACTGTGTCATCTGTTCGCAATAACAATGCATTCGTAATTTCTGTTTAAATAAGTTCTCTTGGTTCTTGACTGGATATTTAACTTCAAACATTGTTGCATGGTAACAATTTCTAAACCATACTAGTAACGTGAAGTGAAACGTTTTATGGCAAAGACAAAGTTAAAAAGCAGATTATCTTTCAATAAACGGTTTTACCCCTTTCATGGGGGTCCAAAATTACACATTACAAGACAGTGATTAAGCCAGAAGCACTGTATGCAGCAGAAACACTTAACATGAATTTCAAAGGCCAAATGGAGAAACTTGAGATAAAGGAAAGAAAAATTTTAAGAAAAATCATCGGGCCAAAATTTCAAGACAATAAGATTATATACATTAAAAATGAAACTCTCTACAAGAAAATTGAAAAACTTTCAGATTCTATGCAAAAAAGGAGAATAAATTTGTTTGGTCATCTTCTCAGAATGAATTCCAACAGATTAACAAAACAAATCTTTGACTTCTTCCGTAACCGAAAAACAAAGCCCAAATGGTTTAAAGAAACTGAGAAAGACCTAGTGGAAATAAATATTTCAGAAAATTCACTTATTGATCGAACTGCTAAATTAATTACTAAAGATGAAAACATAAGGTTCCAAGACAAATCCACACAAAAGTCCAAATCCTTCATCTCGGAAGAAGATAGGAGAAGAAGATCAGAAAGAATGAAGAAATACTGGGCCCTAAGAAAAGAACAACGCACAAAGAAATGATTGATCCAGCGTACCCCAAAGAGGGTGAAACGAAAGAAGAAGAAGAAACGGTTTTACATGAGAAACGTGGTGCAGTCCTTTACTCTTCCTAGTACTCAGAGTTTCAACTTGAACGGAATTATCATGCGGTATACGTCGGTGAGGAGTGCTAAAATTTTTCTCAAGGTTAGCGTCAATGTTATTTTTCTCTGAGCCAGCCGGCGCACGCGGCTGCCTGCGGTGCGAGTCATTGTCTGTTCCTTTGTTGGCGCGTGTCGTTATTGGGATTTGGAGGTCTAACTTCTACAAATTCACCTTGCCCAGAGGGCTCAGCCCTGTTTAAATCCCGCCAGTTCTGATGAAATTCAGGTCTGTCGTTATAATTATATCGTCTGTCGTCATGTCGGTAGTTCCTGTAGTTTCTTTCTTGTCGGTTAAGTGGTGGAGAATTTCTCCCTGAATTATCACTGCACGGTGGACCGTTGCGTCTGAAGTTATTCTGTCTCCCGTGATAATAATAGTTCTGGTTGCCAAATTGTCTGTTTCTATGATTGTCTCTGTCATATTCATTACTACGGAAATGCGATCTTTCTCTGTAACTATTACTCTGCCAGTGGTTGTCATACGGGTGGTGTCTGTTTTGGTCACGATTTACGTTGTAAGAATAGCCTTGTCGTGTCCAGTTATTGCTTCTGTCGTCACGGAATTGTGACAGATGTGACCTGTAGTGATTGTTTTCCTGTTTTCGCATCCCGCGACTGTCTGTGTCAATTTCTAATTCTTGTAAGAGTCCTTGAAAAGCTTCAATGTCGTCTTTGCAACGTCCTGCTAAAATAATATGTCGTAAATGTTCAGGCAGTTTGATTAAGCAAATGCGGATAAGTTCTGAGGGGCTGTATGGGTTTGACAGGTACTGATTCTTGTGCAACATGTCTTCAAAATATTTCACAAGACTGGAAAATTCAGATTGCTCGAAATGTTTCATCATTATGATGCTATGTTTTACTCGGTCTTGTGTAGCTTGAGACCAATATGCTGAGAGGAAGGCATGATAAAAATCTCCTTCACTGTGACAATCGTGAATGACTGATCGCATTCTTACAGCTGGTTCATTCTCCAAGTAGCCACACATAAATTCTAACCTGTGCTCCTATGACCAGTTGGGAGGAAAACAATGAGAGAATTGATGGAGCCACGCTTGTGGATGAATGTCGTTGGCAGAATTCTTAAATGTTTTGAATTTATGTGTAGTAATGAACACCTTATAGTCAAAATCATCGTGTTGGCGAGTAGCATATCAGTCATTGTTACGTCGTGTCGGCGGTTCCATCTCAAAATTCGGTGCACCTTGCCAATTTCTTTCATAATTTCTGAAGTGCCCTGTGTTATTATTTTGTCACTGTTCCGTATTTCTAAGTCCCTCTTCCCGTGTTGGAGCGCGACTGCCCTCTGAAATATGAAATTTTTGTATTACTTGTGCCAACTGATCTTGTACTTCCCAGATTTCTCTTTTGTATTGCGTATTAATTTGATTCTGATTTTGTTTGAATTTCTTAATTTGTTCATACTCTTCTGTGTCAGTGATGGCTACTGGTCTTGTGTCATTCAGATCATCATCTACCTTTAAGATAAGTTAGTGAACTGATCTGAAAGTTCGGCTACTTTCTCCGATAGTGTACTTATTTCCTCAGTGTGTTTTTCTGAACCAAGTTTCAGAGTGTCCATTTGTGTTGAAATCGTATCTACTGTGTCCTTTAAGTTTTTTTGAGTTTTTGCAAGTTGTGTAACCGAATCGGTAGATGCAACTGAGTCAATTTTAGCTTGCAAGGTGTCATGATTTTCATGAACAATAGTTTGCAGTTGTTTTATGGCTGCTTCGAGATTCTGTAATGCATTTTCATGACGCGAAAAAATAGGTTGGAAATGCTCACAAATTTGTGTTTCTACGTCATTACAGACTTTTTGACATTTCGATTCGATGTTATGTAACTCAGTAGTTAAATCTTCACGTGTTTGTTCAAGCGTCGTGTCTAACTTTTGAAGATTTTGTTCCACTGTGTCTAACTTTTTAAGATTTTGTTTCACTGTGTCTAACTTTTGAAGATTTTGTTCCATTGTGTCTAACTTTTGAAGCTTTTGCTGTGTTTGT
This sequence comes from Schistocerca piceifrons, assembly GCF_021461385.2. NCBI lineage: Eukaryota > Metazoa > Arthropoda > Insecta > Orthoptera > Acrididae > Schistocerca > Schistocerca piceifrons. The sequence continues at coordinate 28,413,286 of NC_060143.1, forward strand.
ATCTGATTTTGTTCCATTGTGTCTAACTTCTGAAGATTTTGTTCCATTGTGTCTAACTTTTGAAGATTTTGTCCCATTTGTTTCTGATTTTGTTCAAGCGTTGTGTCTAACTTTTGTAGCCTTTGTCCCATTTGTTGCATTAACTGTAATAACAATGCAATGGTGTCTCAAATATGTTCCTCAGTGCTTTTCGGCAGTCAAGTTGCACCGGCAACATTTACATTTTGACAAGCAGAAAATGTGTCTTGACTTATTTGCGAAAATGGTGAGAACCCAAAACCTGAGTCTACAGTATTTGCAATATTGTGTTCTGTCATTCCTGATTCCTGAGGCGAGCTGTTGCCGACCGATCGATCGATAATGCTTCCCTGTTCACTACCTGTTTCACTGTCTACACCACTATTTGACGCCCGCTCCATTTCCGTAACACAGTTACCAAATTACTACTTTGAATGTCTGTTAATTCATTACACAGTGGTGTTGGTAAGCTACGCTCGTCGTCACTATTATTTCTCAGTTTACTTTGGAGCCTAGTGTTACGTTTTTCACACGCCATTATTGTCACAATATTTCACACGATAACACAGAAAAGCACAATTTGAAGAGCAAAAATAAGAGAACACATTAACATAGCGCTGAAAATAATATCTAGTTAATTGCAAGCGCATCTGCGAAATACTTGGTGTAAAACTGCATGCATCCTACAACTGTTTTACTGTACCACAATGAAAAACTACAACTAAAAAGGAAATTCTCTCTATAATTGCGTGTTAGCAATAAACAAAAGCTACACTAATTACACAAACTACAAGAAAAAATCAGAAGATTCCAGTGAGGTATCCTGGCAGGGTCGCCATATGAAACGTCCCCTTAGAAAAATTTATACATGACTGTGCTTAAACTGACACACAATATTTTTGGCGCAACGCAATCTGACTTTCAAAATTCCCTACAAAAGAATGGCCCTGACTAACATTAAACTATACGTTTCACAAATCACTTACCTCACAAAAATCTTGATTACTCGAACTACTGCAATACAGCGAGCACCACTACTGCCAGCTAAATAAAAGATTCAAACTACGGAAGGCACTAGCTACTGATAGGCATAGATAGCAAATAAAAGATTTTGATAGAGAACAAACAATGTATTTACCTTACTAGTGTTCAAAGGTCATAATATATATAGCAGTTCATGACAAATTTCAAAACTCCGTCATCTCTCTCCCCACATCCACCACTGCTGGCGGCTCACCTCCAACTGTGCAACGCTACGCGCTGTTCACATCCAGCTGCCGCTGCCCAACAGTAAAATGGCAGACAACAATGCAAACTAGCCACAGACTGCACACAGCACAGCCAGTGATTTTCATACAAAGCGCTACGTAACGTTGCCAATAAGAAAATATAAACAGCCTACTTACAAGGTGACTCATTGTCCTAATAAAGGTTTCTCGGTTTCCAGCTGCGTGCAATGGTTTAAAATCCACGAGCTTTCGGCCGAGTACTCCTCGGCCATTGTCAGGTGGTGACTGTCTTCTGGTTGCAGCTGTCGTCCTAATGTAGCTGCGCTGCCTTCCGTGACGTCAATGGTACCCGCTCCGGCACCATATATGGTAATGTTAGCTTTGTGCGGCCGCCGCGCCCACTTCAACCTTCCGATGGCCGGGTCCCACGCTGCGCTTAGCTGCAGGCCGAAGTCTTTATTGATCGTATTGTCACAATTTTTTATTTCGATCGCTCCTTTTATTATGCTATCCAAAAAATCGTTAGTCTGTGTGGTAGTAGATGTCTCGTTGAATGCAATATGATGACCGTTTTCTAATGTATGCTCAGCTAATGCTGATTTCTCTGGGTACCATAGACGAAAACATATCTCGTTTTCTACACAGCACTGTTCAATGGTACGCACAGTCTGTCCGATATAGAACTGTCCACACCAACATGGTATTTTATATACTCCTGGCGTTCTGAGGCCTACGTCGTCTTTCACAGGCCCCAAGAGTTGTTGAATTTTTTCTGGAACCCTCGAGACCGAATCGATTTAATTGTGACACCACGCTCAATAAAGACGGCGGCCTGCAGCTGAGCACAGCTTGGGACCCAGCCATCGGAAGGCTGAAGCGGGCGCGGCGGCTGCACAACGCAAACATTACCACCTGTGGTGGTGGAGCGGGTACCAGTGACGCCACGGAAGGCAGCGCGGCTATATAAGGACGGCAGCAGCAACCAGAAATAGGCACCACTTGACAATGGCCGAGGAGTACTCAGCCGAAAGCTCGTGGATTTTAAACCATTGCACGCAGCTGGAAGCTCGCGAAACCTTTATTAGCAGATATCGCCGTGAATCTATGCAGTTCTACATCCATTACCCTTATTGTTAGACGTGGGTCTGATCTCGTGACAGCACGTACACGTTCGACGTTTTCGTCGGTTTTTGAAGTTGAATGTCTCCCTGAGCGAAGTACATCTTCAACGTGTTCTCGGCCTTCCAGGAATGGTTTGTGCCAGCAAAAAACTTGTGCTCTTGATAAGGAATGTTCTCCATAGATCAGTTTCAACTTTTCAACGGTCACACTCGCAGATTTCCAAGTTTAACAACAAAAACACGTCTTCACTGATGGCTCTCTCAAAAATCGCGTGATGTCTGTATGGAACTGAAACACGGACTTAGCGTGTGGAAGGGGTGAACACATCAATCTACACAAGTAGAACAACACAATACTGACAGATCGCTCGCAGTGTTGTCAGTCTTATTACTTTTCTGGCACAGCTCCTAAACTTAGATGCAACACTTGCCAGTCAGCATACGTAGGGAAAACATGGAGGAACTTTGAGACAAGGTATTCAGAATACCTCCAAAGAATAGCAGCCCCCACATTTTCTGATCACATTATAGTCCACAGCCACGACTCAACTAAAATAGAAACAGATTCAAAAACACAAAAATTCAACACAGCTTATATCACAGGCTTACCTCAGAAGAAAACTTCCACATGAAGAAAGCATTAGGAGAAAGAAAATAGTTTATAAACTACTACACTACACTAGCTAAGGCTGTTTAACACATTAAAGGAACTCTACAGGCAGGACGACACAAGCAGCTAAACACACTCACACAGATACACTCACTCACACACACATACAAAAACATAAAGAGAAAGAGAGGGCGTAGGGAGTCTGAAAGTGAGCAAAATTTAAATTTGGCGCTAAACTTACTTGAGAACAGGTGGACACCAACAGGGACTGGACACCCAAGAACAACACTTACACTGTGATCTGGTGTTTGATCGGTATATTTTTAAACGAAGTGCTGCAAAATATGTGTAGTGTTTGAGTGTTCTTCACAACTCGAGAGAATGCAAATGAAAAAAAGAGAATTAAATGTAAATAATCGCTAATACAGTCGCAAAATATCTTTGCACGAGAAAATTACGTTTACTTATAAAGTGAAGAGTTAACTAGCCAACACAATTCATATTAACATAATTTATTTGTAGATGACATGCTGACAGTACACAATAATGCACAGATACTCGTGCATAACCATACAATGGAAAAAAAGAAAGGTAACGAAGACATCAAACAAAAGCTGTTTTAGGCTTAATTTGGGCATAGATTAATTATCTCTTAAAACATGTTCAAATCTTACAGATCTTGCTAAAGGACACCCACTGACGGTGACACGAAGGTGGTGAAACACGTTTGGGTTTATATGGAAAAAAGAGTGTTTTGCATAACAGACGGACCCTACGCCTCAGTAATTTTTATCTGCAAACACTGCCAGTGCAAGAGCAGTAAAACCAAATGTTGAATATTGTTTTAACAGATCGAGAAAAAAGGAAATTGTATGTCAGTCGTATAACCCCAGACGTACAGTTTACGCAATTATAGCATGTCATTATCTTCCCGCAATATGATTACCCAGACAGTATGAGCCGGAGAAACCTGCGGGTTGCCTCACGTTGATGGGATAGAAATGAGAGCTTCCGCCGGCTGTATCAACACCCAGTATGACAAGACACTCCGCGGCGAAAGCAGTGATGTAAGGGACCTGTCCGCCGGTCGGCGGCCTGAGGTCATTACCGGATGCCAGATAGGATCTGCTGTCATCAGAGGTAGCTGCCGACAGCTATTAACTTCGTAGACTGGCTGTCCAAACAATGTAGCTTGAAGCGCTCCCACTAGCGACCTCGTCGCCCCTTCTCAGTACGTACAATGAATGGTTCTGTTGTCTCATACACGAAGTCATAGAAAATGTGAAGCTCTTGGACATATCGTGTCTTCTGTATAATAAGTGAGATGATGTGAGTGCGTAGGCATTCCTAGTGTAATAATTCGTGGTATTCTCCTCTGGTTTGACACGAACACTTATCAGCGGTATTCAGCAGTGGCAGGTCTCTCTCTCTCTCTCTCTCTCTCTCTCTCTCTCTCTCTCTCTCTCTCTGTTTCTCTCTCTCTCTCCTTTTTTTTAAAAAAAAATTTGTGGTAGTTCGTATGGGACCGCACTGTTGAGATCATTGGTCCCTAGGCTTACACACTACTTAATCTGCTTAAAAAACTAACTTACGCTAAGGCCAACACACACACACACACACACACACACACACACACACATACACACACACACACCTGTGCACGAGGGAGGACTCGAACCTCCGACGGGCGGAGCCGCGCGAACCATGGCAAGATGCCCTACACCGCACGCTACCCCGCACGGCAAGGTCCCTTCTGAAGATGAAGGCCAGATTAATCGGCGAAATAGCCAGTCATTTTGATTTTGCAACCCGTCAGAAAGCCCGAGCAAACTACTAACTCATATGGCAGTAGCACTTCTGTAATGATAACTCTGTGAACAATGGTAGACACTGTTTCACTACGCCACTGTTAAAATTACACGCCTCCGGGTTTTAAAGCCGCTGACAACTCTCTGAGAGAAATAACGGACGAGGCACAAAGTTTTTAATTATCTCCATAAAAAAGCAATCAAAGATCATGAATCGTGATGGTGGTGTTAGTCCTACATGCGTGCATGTCCGAAGGACAACGGGCACTGCAATATCTTATTTATCTGCCCATACCAAACAGCGATTTTCAATTAAAATACGAGGCTTGTCCAGAAAGTAAGTTCCGATCGGTAATGGAAATGAGCGTTTGGCGTCTTTGGCCGGGAGGCCCCTTGTGGGGCTGGTCTGGCCGCCTTGGTGCAGGTTTTATTACATTCGACGGCACATTGGGAGACCTGTGAGCCGGATGGGGATGAAATGATAATGAGGACGACACAACACCCAGTCCCTAAGCGGAGAAAGTACCCGACCCAGCCGGGAATCGAACCCGGGCCCATAGGATGGCAATCCGTCACGCTGACCACTTTTTTTTCTGCTCTGCCTTTTTTTATTTATTTCTTATTTACTTTTTTTTTTACATAGCCATGACCAAGATTATAACTGGGGTCGACAGCATCGTCGTCTACCACCTTGAGAACTTTTTTTAATTTTTTTATTAGAACATTCTGTCGCGCTAACCACTCAGCTAATTTTTTTCTGTTTTTTTTTATTTTTATTTTTTTTTCATTTTGCGACGAGCGTGGCAGGCAGGCAGGTGGCGGCAAGGAGGTCAGGGGTCAATTAGTCCGAGGGCTGGCCACAATGCCGCCCCCATACCCGTCACCACTCACATTGACTGTAAAGGAACATTGATTTGTTTTTTTATTTTTTTTATTTTTTTGGGGAAAGCGTCAATACGGAATTTGAGCCAGACTATTCGCTTGATACATAAACGGAGGAAGGTTTTAGAGCTCGAACAGCTATCCAATCCCTGTTCTATTGAATGCAGTATGGAGCATATTACCGTACTTACTACGGCCACTATAGTCAGCTGTGCAATTATTTTCATGTGTACCTTTATTTTTTTGTGGACACCTACAATATTTAGATATTACTGCTACGTCTAAAGCTTGCCCTGATACGTACAGGTGGTAGATACTACACCATGAAGAGATGTTTGTTCCTGTTTATGCCAGGTACCATTGAATGCTGCAGTCAAGTCTCTAATACCACTGTTTTCTGTTACTGCCTCTTCCACAGCTTTCTTCATAGCTTCTATATTGACATCTTCTACTTTAGACACTATAAACCTATTATAGTTCGTAAACTTGGTTGGGAGATTTGGAAGATTCATCATGCCACAGAAAGCTACACCTGCAATAGCACCCTTACGAATTGTACGCAAGGCGTAAACAAATGTAACGTTGCGTTCATAGACTTTGCTACCATTTTCTTCATTACTGAATACATCTTACGCAGTTTGCAAAAAATCCGTTGAGAACTGACATATAAAATATTTTATTCACATCCGATTTGACCATAAAACATTCGTACTATTCACTGTCTGAACCAAGCTTCCTCTGCAAAATAATTTCTTTCTCACTTTCATTGCAATGGGCAGGTGTACCGGCAAGGTTAGGTTTTCACATCTGGTTGTCATCTTTATTGTTTATACGTACCTTTGCTTTCCAACACTTCTTCTTTTTTCAAAAGCCTTCAGAGGATTCCTAGTCGCTTTACGTTTAACCATGATTATCCTTCAATAAAACAGAGATTTCAACGAACAGAATTCGCTACCAATGTTTTCAGGATTAAAAACGAGTAAATAAACATGAAACACAAGACAATCGAGGGAGAGAAATATATCAAACTATCACAGGTTAGACGCAACACTTATTTTGTAACACTTATTTTTTCTCACATCACTAAAATGTACATGATAAGCATGTAGGTTCGATAGTACAGCATTTGATAGCAGTTTAATAGCGTCACACTGTGTCACGCCCACGCAGAACATATTTCAAAAATATTTAAAAAATAGTTGTAGTCTTCTGAACTGAATAAATTATATATCAGTTGAAAGGGGAAGGTCTGCAGATTTTTAAAATGCGAAAAAGTATAAAAATTGAACATTGCATGATTTTGAACCTTTCCAGAGCCCCTTAAGACTTGGTAACTCGAACAAAGCTGCATTCACAGCTTATGTTACTAAAGAAAACCACTCAGTGACTTGAGACAGATCAGTCAGAAAAAATATCTTCTTCTTCTTCTTCTTCTTCTTCTTGTGTGTCCGTCCTGCAGGGTCGGCAAGTTATTAACGGATATGACAAGGTTACGTTAAGGGGTGGTAGGGTGCCCTTCCTGTCGCCACCGCCTTACAACCCAGGGTGTAGTGTTACTCATGTGAAACTGATCGACAGTTTTTCTAAACGTTCGTAAATTGTGTAACTCAGACACGATTTAGGTATCAGCCCTTCTTCATTGCATAAATCACATAACGGAGACTCCTTCAATCCTTTTCGGAAAAACTGGGTTCGGGATTTGCCATGATTTAAGCGCATGCGCGTAATCATTCTTATGCATCGTCTGCTCTTATTCCAATCAGTAAAACAATGGGATAAAGTTATCTTAGGTTGCAGCTGGCCATATTGTGCTCCTCTTCATGTCTTAGTCGAATCCCACTGCGTTCGCCAGTCGTTTCTCGCTTTTTCATTGGTTAAACTCAGTACTTCTTGATAAGGAAGTCTCCCATTTAGGATTTCATCCCAGTTGATTGCTCGCTTCGCTACGATGTGTACTATTCCTTTATGAAAGATGCCCCTGTGCCCTGGAATCCAATAGAAATTTGTTACTATACCTTCTTGCTTATTTGTAACGACTTCTTTAATAATGTCTATAATTATAGATTATAGGCGACACACTTTTGTCCCATTTTTGGTTTCTTAAGGCTCTTCAGTATACTGTTAAAATGGCTCAAATGGCTCTGAGCACTATGGGACTTAACATCTATGGTCATCAGTCCCCTAGAACTTAGAACTACTTAAACCTAACTAACCTAAGGACATCACACAACACCCAGTCTTCACGAGGCAGAGAAAATCCCAGACCCCGTCGGGAATCGAACCCGGGAACCCGGGCGCGGGAAGCGAGAACGCTACCGCACGCCGGAATCTGTTAATATCGTCCACCAACCATCATACTGTCCTGGCAATCTGTAACTCCTCTACCCACCGAGCTAACGACTACGCTGCATGCACCACTCTACGCGCTACTGTATCATGAGATCCGAATTACTGGACAGATATATAACTCTAGTAAGTCTCATTAACTGGCAGAACGAAACTGTGTTGCCCGTTAGGACTACATATATGTAAACTGCAGCTCTGACACAGAGCCATCAGGCGACAAAATTAATTTCTTCGTGGTTTTAATTTCAGAACATGCTTCAAGATTGTAATGAATAAGTTATTTTGAAAAAAGAATAAAGAAGATAAAGGAGGTAACCAACGTATCTACACTGAACATGCTTATGGAGAATGTCTCAGAGCCTTTAGGATTGGAGATACGTAATAAAATATCTAGGTACCGACAAAGCCGTTCAAGATTACAATGCCGGGCATCAGTTACCTCCCAAAGGGTGATAGCACTACTGTCTTTTCATCAAGACATCGAGAATCAGTAATTCTGATTCTTAATCAGTTTCAACCTGAACTTTTAGATGCAGCTTCATCAATACCTTCAATGTATACTTCCCACCTGTCTGCCCTTTCTTCTGCATTTAACAGATGTCCATCTACATCAACCAGGTAAACACTTCTTGGTATTACTTCTCCGAAGCTACTTTTAATCTTCATACTTGCCTGTCATTTTCTTACAATAACATCTTTCTCAATCTTTTTATATTTTTTCCCAACTATTCTGATTCAGCCTGTTTGGACTGCCTGATAATTTTATTCCTAACGAGTGCTGCTCATTCTGAAGGTAAAAATGAAGAGTTGAAACCACTTGGTCAAATAGCAATAGCAAATGCTTGTGACGTGGGTTTAATAGCTAGGATTAATGGAATGGTAGGACATGGAAACCAATAAAAAAAGATTTGTAGAAATATAGGATCATACTACGCTGTAGTTTCGTCTCTTACAAACTGGCGAGGTTATTCAACGATAAAGATGTTAAGAGCAAAGGCAGGTGATAGTTGGATAAGAAGAGCGGGAGCATATGAAGTAACATGTCAAGATTTTGGGACTAAATATGTTAAGAAAGTTCAAAATAAGGTAATAGTATAATAAAGAGAATGTTCTATCGGCGGTGGTAATGAGCATTGAGAAAGAGAACATTCATTAGGAAGCATCACGGACGGCTTGAATACTTTGAATTTACAAGAATAAGTTTGGTTCCTGTCAAATTTAGAGGAAACAGAATTTTTTGTGATTTCGGAGATGAACGCGTTAACGAGTTAAACGAAAGACAGAACTGTCAAAATAGTTCAAATGGCTCTGAGAACTATGGGACTTCTGAGGTCATAAGTCCCCTAGAACTTAGAACTACTTAAACGTAACTAACCTAAGGACATCACACACATCCATGCCCGAGGCAGGATTCGAACCTGCGACCGTAGCGGTCGCGCTGTTCTAGACTGTAGCACCTAGGCCATTCCGGCCGGCACAGAAGTGTCAAATGGATATTTCTGCGACCACTTCAGGGATGTTCTTGTGAAAAGCAGCCACCTACCTAATCTCGTTAGTAATAATTAAGTTTTTATGTCTCTAGTTTGTAATATAAATCGTATATAGTGAGCACATTTTAGAAAGTGGATTAAGCGTTGGTCGTAATGACTTTATTGGTTGTCAAGGAATGCGAGAAATAACATATCAGTGAATGTTACGGTCCGTCAAATGTGAAAAGATGAAAACGTTGTAACATAAGTGTAAGATTGTTTTTAGGTTTTGCTGTAAGATAGACATACAAACTTTCAAAAGTTTTTGAGTTGACAGCTATATAATTGGTTGGCAGTGATGGATGAATACTTAACAAGATATTACAATCATTGCGAAGTGAAACACAGTTGATTTTCGTTAGTAAACAGAGCCCTGTGAGAGAATCAAGCGTCATCAGTAATTACAAAGTTTAAACCATGGTACATGCAATGGAAAGTCGTATGTGCCTGCTGCTTGCTTATTTTTGGCTGTGCCTAATTAAAATAATTTTAATATGCGTTACACTAGATCAACAGCATAGACAGATTTCCAATATATGTGTAGTAGTGTGTGAAATACTGCGAAATAATGATTGTGAAGTTAAAAAAGGGATGACGTCTTGCCGAAACATGTTATATTTTTAAATGAATAGTACATTTCGACAAATGACGTACTCATGCCAATTGATATTCGACACTAGGCAATCGATCTTTGCAATATTGAAACTGCAATTGCAAGAAGGATATCTGTCACATACAGCCTTCGAGTAGAGCTTTGTTGAACAAATGTTTCTGAGAAAATATCATAGGGTCAAATAAACCCATAAAGAAATGCATGCGTTTTACGATGAGAAGTACTTGTAATGTCAAGATATCTACAATGGTGCGCAATTCCTTCAAGAGGAACGCTCATCGGAGACCAGCGTGATGTCGGCTGACAACAACAGACTGCCACAAAATCAAATGTCCAACGGAATGAATGCTTAGTCTCAGCTGACAGGTGGTATTGGTTGCCTGCTCGATCGGCATCGACCAAATCACACAGCTCGTATATGACAGGTCAGGATATCACAAAGTCTGTGCTCTGTGGAAGTCGCGGGTGCTCACCACAGAGCTCAAAATGCAAAGGAGGGTTTTACAGTTCCTCAACCGCTGCCCATATGGAGGGCACAATATGCTAGACCGAAATGTTACAGGCGATGCGTCTTATTAATGCAGTCGTACCAACCTCCAACATTTTCTAGGAAAGAAAAATTCCCTGTTACGGGGAACATCAAGGAGTACTATGCACTACATTTCATTTTCAATGAAAACATAAATGTGTTGCAAAATCCGAAAATATAATCGAAACGCTACAAAACGTCAGGTGGGAAGTGCTTCCTGGGTCCCTAACCTAGCTCCACAAATTCAATTTCTTCATTTCTCAGATAGAGCAAATTCAGGTGTAGGGTTTGTGGGTGTGATTTTATGCAGTATACTATATTTAGTTTAGTGAAACTAGTGTCAGTCAACGGCTATTCGATTTTGAAAACGCGGGTATTATAACAATACACGTAGCGAAATTGATTCGTTGCGAAATTTATACTGAGGTGTTTACCACCACGCTCTATTATTTTCACGTATCTACAAACTGTTAATGATTTAAGGTGGAGGACGTCTAATAGACAGACAATAGATTTAAGCCCGTCTTCCTCAGAAGAACAAGAAAAAAACTTCACATTAGCAGTCAGTAAAATCAATCTCATAAAATACCAGACCATTCTAAGAGCTACATGCCGACTTGTCACATTAGTAAAACCAACCTCCAAAAATACCAGACCATATTAAGAGATACATGCCAACTAAGTCGGCATGTAGCTCTTATGGTCTGGTATTTTATGAGACTGGTTTTACTGATGCGACAAGCCCTTGATACTAGGGGCCTTAACTTTTACATAGGATTTGTCGACCTGGATAAAGCGTTCGACAGTGTAAAATGGTGCAAGATGTTCGAAAAATAGGGGTAAGCTATAGGGAGAGACGGATAATATACAATATGTTCAAGAACTAAGAAGGAATAATAAGAGTAGGCGACCAAGAACGATGTGCTCGGATAAAAAAGGGTGCAAGAGAGGAATGTAGTCTTTCACCTCTACTGTTCACTCTGCATATTGAGGAAGCAATGATAGAAATAAAAGAAAGGTTCTGGAATAGGATTAAATTCCAAGGTGAAAGGATATCAATGATACGATTCGCTGATGACATTGCTGTACTGAGTGAAAGTGAAGAAGAATTACAGAATCTGCTGCATGGAATGAACAGTCTAATCAGTACAGAATATGGACCGAGAAAAAATCGAAGAAAGACGACAGTAATGAGAAGCGCAGAAATGAGAACAGCGAGAAACTTAACATCAGCACTGATTGTCACGAAGTAGATGAAGTTATGGAATTCTGCTACCTAGGTAACAAAATAACCAATGACGGGCGGAGCAAGGAGGAAATCAAAAGCAGACTAGCACTGACAAAAAGGGCATTCCTGGCCAAGAAAGTCTACTAGTATCAAACATAGGCCTTAATTTGAGGAAGAAATTTCTGAGAATGTACGTCTGGAGTACAGCATTGTATGGTAGTGAAACACGGACTGTGGAAAAACCGGAATACAAGAGAATCGAAGCATTTGAGATGTGGTGCCACAGACGAATGATGAGAATTAGGTGGACTGATAAGATAAGGAATGAAGAGGTTCTGCACAGAGTCGGAGAGGAAGGGAATACGTGGAAAAAATTGGCAAGAAGAAGGGACAGAATGATAGGACATCTGTTGAGACACCAAGGAATGACCTCCATGGTTCTAGAAGGAGCTGTAGAGGACAAAAACTGTAGAGGAAGACAGAGATTAGAATACATCCAGCAAATAATTGAGGACGTATGTTGCAAGTGCTACACTGAGATGAAGAGGTTGGCACAGGAGAAGAATCTGTGGCGGACCGCATCAACCCAGTCGGAAGACTGATGACTCAAAAGAAAATTTGTATGTATGGATGTACAGACCGTTGCCTACACATTTCACGTGAAGATAGCTTTGCTAACTGATTGGTAATGTAAAGTTTGTTTCTTGTCCTTGTGAGGAAGACGGGTTTAAATCCATTGAAACCACGGTGAAGGTTAACTGAAAACCACCAATTATTGTAACTGTCGGTCTGTCGGTTACATCTTCTGTTCTGTAACCGTTGTTATAGTGCAGCCATGTTCAAAGTGTACGAAACGTAGTAACAACCAAACCGGTTGAAATTTACGTATGCCGCTTTGCGATAACTTAGTGAGATATTTAGAAAGGCGAACGAAAGCGTCACGTCCCCCTAAAAAAATTTAATACTGAGCCCTTAGCATGCAAGGTGATGCTCACAGTATTTTTCGGTGTCCGAGGGTCCGAGGTCAGATACTCAACGATTTCCTCGAGCCCCGTAAAACTATTAACGGTGACCTACAATATGAGACACTACGTAGCCTACGCCAAATCCTTCTCCACGATAACGCGCGTCCACACGTCTCAAAGGAGTTCAAGTGGGAGCAGCTCGAACATCCGTCCTACAGCCTGGACATGTCGTCCTGCGGGTGCCGAGTGTTTGGTTCGCTAAAAAAAAAGGAAGTGAAGAACTTTAAGAACTGAAGCCACAGGAATTCTGCTGACAGGGAATCCTTCGGGTCGTAAAACAGTGAGGTAGTCGTGCTCTGGCATCGCGTGATTACTTTTGAATAGATACTTCAATTATATTCACAGTACTGTTTTGTATCTTTTCTTTTAAACACCTCTCATGTGTTTAATAACCGCGAGATATTTGCAAAACGCGACCTTGTATGGCTAGGAAATTTTAAAGGCGGAGTTCTAAGAAAAATATGATGTGTTGCTAGTGTTATATCTGTTTCTTAGGGCCTATTTCGCGTCTTATGCATATGTGAAATAACCTGTGTGTTATATTGACCTGGCAATGACGCATTACAAATTACGCATGTGTTCATGTTGTGGGTATTACTCATATGATAAAAAGATAGGATGTATTTATTCGACGCCGCGGTGGTCTCGCGGTTCTAGGCGCTCAGTCCGGAACCGCGCGACTGCTACGGTCGCAGGTTCGAATCCTGCCTCGGGCATGGATGTGTGTGATGTCCTTAGGTTAGTTAGGTTTAAGTAGTTCTAAGTTCTAGGGGACTGATGACCACAGCTGTTAAGTCCCATAGTGCTCAGAGCCATTTGAACCATTTGAACCATTCGGCGGCGGCCGAGGTGGCCGAGCGGTTCTAGGCGCTACAGTCTGGAACCGCGCGACCGCTACGGTCGTAGGTTCGAATCCTTCTTCGGGCATGGATGTGTGTGATGTCCTTAGGTTAGTTAGGTTTAAGTAGTTCTAAGTTCTAGGGGACTTATGACCACAGCAGTTGAGTCCCATAGTGCTCTGAGCCATTTTTTTTATTTATTCGGCTTACTTCCAGCAGCCTGTCGATTTTGAAATCCAGTGACTGTCGCCAACAATCAACATCTCACTGGACGACTCCTTCAGAGGCGTAAATTGTTGCACTATCTCATTTGCTGAAGTGCCAATCACAAAATTTGAAAGCTGTGTCGCTTTTGTAGCGTCAATAATACGTTTCACAATTAAAATAAGTGTTATTAGGCCAGTCAAATCAGGCCAGATTTTGACGTTTAGGGGATAAAATTAGTAACAAGCTGGATTTTCGCACAGACCTTCCTTATACCTTTCTTAACAAGATACTGGAAGTCCCCCCCCCAAATCGGGCTGGAGCTTCGTCCATCATACTGGAAATTGGCTACAAAAATATCACCTTTTTGCATTTTTATGGAAAACGGCTGCATTTATGGGCAAAATAAGTAAAAAACTAAAGAATACAAAATTATCTACAAAAAGGTCCTATGCATTGTGTTTATAGGATAAAGAACCGTTTATCTGTTTATCGTGTTACCATAAAGGCCTCGTGTTTGACATCTTATTACGGAACAGCGCCACCCCTCATCTTGTAAACTCTTTCGTGTAGTTTCTCACAAGAAACTAAACTGATTATTGTCTGTCTGATTTTCTATAGTTATATGCTTAAGTGTTATAGTCTTACTGTGTCTCGTTGAGAGCTGCATTATTAATTTCTCCTCTATTTCTATTTTGCAGGAATTGAATGCAGTATGGTCGTGAGCCAAGACATCGTGACGGCTTTTGATGAACCTTCTAGTTGCTCCGGTATTATGTAGTTAGTGCGCCAAATGTCTGCCCCGATAGCTGAGTGGTCAGCGTGACTGATTGCCGTCCTAAGGGGCCCGGCCTCGATTCCCGGCTGGGTCGGGGATTTTCTGCGCTCGGGGACTGGGTGTTCTGTTGTCTTCATCATCATTTCATCCCCACCCGGCGCGCAAGTAGCCCAATGTGGCGTCGAATGTAGTAAGACCTGCACCATGGCGACCGGACCTGCCCCGTAAGGAGCCTTCCGGCCAATGAAGCCAAACGCTCATTTTCAATGCACAAAATGGTTGAAAATGGAAAATAATAATATTCATAAAGGAGAATCGTGAGAACTGTTTGATCTGCCATGGACTTGGCAAGTGCCAGTGCGAGACGTTGTGACGGGGAAACGTGAAGCTTTTAGTAGTCCACCGGGTTTGAAACTACACGTTGCAAAATGGTGAAGAGATCATAGTGGCAAATGCAGATAAAATACACTCTACTATTTGTTTAAGAAACACGGACTATAAAATCTTAGCAGATGCTAAAACCTGAAGAAGAGTGACGCAGACGACTTGGGATTGTTGCAGCAGCGGCTGCATTTGTACGAGAGGACATTAGATCCAGCTTCTGCAAAACAGATGAAAATCCCCCAATAGACGAATTTTTGAGAGATGCGCTAACTGTGATTCCACGGTCTTTGAGTACGGTAAAGAAAGAAAAAAATGTGTCAGTATAGGACATCAAAACATTTCAACTACACTACTACGATTATTCACACCTCTTCTTCGGTTGTTAGTTTCTACACTGAAAGTACAGGGTGATTCAAAAAGAATACCACAACTTTAGGAATTTAAAACTCTGCAACGACAAAAGGCAGAGCTAAGTACTATCTGTCGGCGAATTAAGGGAGCTATAAAGTTTCATTTAGTTGTACATTTGTTCGCCATTTCAGTCAATAAAGTTTTTGGTCTCTTTTTCTTCGAAGGTGCTACTGTAACTGGACTACAGAATCTGGAGATGTTAGAGAATTGGCTGTTCCCTCAGCTCGAACAAGAAGCACAACAATTCATATTTCAGCAGGATGGAGCGCCACCACATTGGCACTTATCTGTCCGTAACTACCTGAACGTCAACTACCCGAGGCGATGGATCGGCCGCCAGGCAGCCCGTGACAGAGCACGTCATCACTGGCCTCCAAGAAGCCCTGATCTTGCCCCCTGCGATTTTTTCTTATGGGGGTATGTTAAGGGTATGGTGTTTCGGCCACCTCTCCCAGCCACCATTGATGATTTGAAACGAGAAATAACAGCAGCTATCCAAACTGTTACGCTTGATATGCTACAGACAGTGTGGAACGAGTTGGAGTATCGGGTTGATATTGCTCGTGTGTCTGGAGGGGGCCATATTGAACATCTCTGAACTTGTTTTTGAGTGAAAAAAAACCTTTTTAAATACTCTTTGTAATGAAGTACAACAGAAGGTTATATTATGTTTCTTTCATTAAATACACATTTTTAAAGTTGTGGTATTCTTTTTGAATCACCCTGTATGATTCAAACATCTTTTAGATGTTAGCAAATCTTGGAATGTATGCTAGTTACAGTGATGTTCAAATTTTGGAAGCCTCGTTCTTGAACAGTTCAGAGCAGTTGTAGGGAGAGTACTCTACAATGCTCTAAAATATGCAGCTTTTGTCGACGCGTGTCTTGCCCTAACAAATGCTCCACACCATCTCTGCAAGAAGAAGTTACCGAAACACCTGACACTGACGGTTTAACAACAGACGAGGATGCTGACGCTCAAGAAGGTTACGATTGTAAGTCAAAGGAAGATGACCAGCCTATCTTACGAACCATTCCACTACGTATATAATGTTACACAATACACTACTGGCCATTAAAACTGCTGCACCACGAAGATGACGCGCTACAGACGCGAAATTTAACCGACAGGAAGAAGATGCTCTGATATGCAAATGATTAGCTTTTCAGAGCATTCACACAAGGTTGGCGCCGGTGGCGACACCTACAACGTGCTGACATGACGAAAATTTCCAACCGATTTGTCATGCACAAACAGCAGTTGACCGGCGTTGCCTGGTGAAACTTTGTTGTGATGTTTCATGTAAGGAGTACCATCACGTTTCCGACTTTGATAAAGGTCGGATTGTAGCCTATCGGTTGCGGTTTATCACATCGCGACATTGCTGCTCGCGTTGGTCGAAATTCCATGACTGTTAGCAGAATATGGAATCGGTGGGTTCAGGAGGGTAATACGGAACGCCGTGCTGGATCCCAACTACCTCGTATCACTAGCAGTCGAGATGACAGGCATCTTATTCACATGACTAACGGATCGTGCAGCCACGTCTCCATCCCTGAGTCAACAGATGGGGACGTTTGCAAGACAACAACCATCTGCACGAACAGTTCGACGACGTTTGCAGCAGCATGCACTATCATCTCGGAGACCACGGCTGCGATTACCCTTGACGCTGCATCGCAGACAGGAGCGCCTGCGATGGTGTACTCAACGACGAACCTGGGTGCACGAATGGCGACACGTCATTTCTTCGGATGAATCCAGATTCTGTTTACAGCATCACGATGGTCGCATCCGTGTTTGGCGACATCGCGGTTAACGCACTTTGGAAGCGTGTATTCGTCACCACCATTCTGGCGTATCACCCGGCGTGATGGTATGGGGTACCATTGGTTACACGTCTCGGTCACCTCTTATTCGCACTGACGGCACTTTGAACGGTGGACGTTACATTTCAGATGTGTTACGACCCGAGGCTCTACTGTTCATTCGATCCCTGCGAAACCCTACATTTCAGCAGGATAATGCACGACCGCATGTTGCAGGTCCTGTACAGAAAATGTTCGACTGCTGCCCTGGCCAGCATATTGTCCAGATCTCTCACCAATTGAAAACGTCTGGTCAATGGTGGCCGAGCAACTGGCTTGTCACAATACGGTAGTTACGATTCTTGATGAACTGTGGTACCGTGTTGAAACTGCATGGGCAGCTGTACCTGTACACGCCATCCAAGCTCTGTTTGACTCAAGGCCCATGCGTATCAAGGCCGTTATTACTGCCAGAGGTGGTTGTTCTGGGTACTGATTTCTCAGGATCTGTGCACCCAAATTGCGTGAAAATGTAATCGCATGTCAGTTCTAGCATAATATATTTGTCCAATGAATACCCGTTTATCATCTGCATTTCTTCTTGGTGCAGCAATTTTAATGGCCAGTAGTGTATATGAACAATTGAATCGTAATCAACAAATGTTAATTAAACCTTTATTATTGTCATTCCATGCTGTTTCTACAGCAATTTCACTGACATCCGCAAAAACAAGTGGAATTCCCGCCATTATAAGGTCAGAATAGATTAATAAACTGCGTTAGAAGCAGAGCCGTTAATCCTATGAAACAGTACCAAGGACCTTTTTGGTAGATAATTTTATGTTTTTTAATTTTTTACTGAAGTTTTTTACTCATAAACGCAGCCGTTTTCCGTAAAAATACGAAAAAGTGATTTTTTTTACAGCCATTTTCCAATACGAAAAACGAAGCTCCAGCCTGACCGGTGGGGACTTTTAGTACGTAGTTTACAAAGGTGCAAGGAAGGTCTGTGCAAAAATCCATGTTATTACTAATTTTCCGTCTAAAAATAATCTTTCACATGGCATGCTGTATTAAGAAACAAACATCAGTTTGGCAAGAAACAAAAAGAAAAACTATTGAAATTTTCAACAAGTAACTAGCATCAATTAATAGCGAATACGAAGTTCGTTTACCTGTGTGGATTTGTGTGTTTCCCTTAATTTTAGTATTAAAAATAAATTCATGATAAAATCTTGACGAAACATATCGACCTAAAGCAAACAGTTTTGCTCAAAACGGGCCCTCCAAACCCGCACTGTCTTCAGTAGACACTTTCAGTCAGGAAAATGTACAGTCGTTCAATGTCTTTCAAAGGAAGAAACAGTGATAAAGAAAGTCATAGCCTGATTTGAACTGTAGCCCTAACATCTCTATAATAGTGATTCCCATGGGGATTTACAGAGACATTACACATAAATATTTTCTTTTGAACAGTATCTAATCTTATCCATCTAAGCTTCATATACATTTGCAAACTGCTTATGACTGATTCTCACAATTGGATGACCATTTCTGATTATGAGCGTCCGAATTTTCTTAATCGTTTTCACATTACAGCGTTTGGATATCGCATCCAAATTTTTTCCCCTCTCTCACAACGCAGAGAAACCACTGTTTCGTCTGCATAATCGATGGCATCATCGCTAAATGTGTGCTCAGCGTTGCGGATTGTTTTCTTTCGGGTTTTCCCAAGCATTGAGCAAACGTAACGCACTTGTCAGGTATGTTCTAACGTCCAGGAAGAAATACAATAGCCGTGACCGTATAGTACACCAATTCACTCGCTTACTTCTTGGAAGCGAATGACATACCTGAATGTTCCGCGAACCATCATGAAAACAGTTTTGAGTTTCCTTAAGATGAGGACGTGAAACCTTTGTGCATTACTTTATGCAAAGTGAGTGGTAGGGCACAGTTTAGTACTTGTCAAGATAAAAGTTGATACAGCCAAAGCAACAGCTCGATAGGACGATGATTGACGAAACAAGACATCATATTCGAACACCTTTTCTTTGCTTTATCCTTTCGGTGGGCGCACCTATCTACATTCCACGAGTAGGAACCTTGGGATTTCTACATCGAAATTAGCAGTTTCAGAATTTTACCATTTTAATTTAGGAAATTTTTATTTTAGAAACATGTTTATGCACGTTTTAAGTGTGTTTTAATGAATCATTTGAGACGCATAATGAATAACTTAGGCCAACGATGGAAAAACATTTTTAATGAATATGACTGAAATCCTAACATGGTTACAAAAAAGGCGTGTCACCCACCATTTTTTAAAGTTATACAGCCACGTAAAAGCATTTAAATATCTTGGAAGTACGATCACTGAAGACTTGTGATGGCACCAGGATGAGAAAGATCATATTGCTACGGTGAAAGAGCCATTCATTAGAAAGATGAGATAATTATGTAGCAGATTAGATAAATGGCTGAGGAAAAGACTTGGCAAGTGTTTTGTCTGGAATGCGGCACTCTGTGGGACCGAAACACGGACACGGAAACGAGAGAATGGGAAAGTGCTACAAGTATTTGAAATGTGGATGTGAAGGAGAATGGAGAGGATAAGCTGGATGGAAAGATTAAGTAACGGAAGAATACTGGAAAGCGTTGGTGAGAACAGAAGACGGCTGCAGGTTATAAGAGATGGGAAGAAGAACTGGATGGGACATTCGGTGAGACGGAAGTGCCTCCTAACAGTTATTTTGGAAGGTCTAATTCGTGGGAGGAGATTGAGAGGAAGTAGGAGAAACCAGATGATATGTTGGGAAGTGGAAATTACGCGGTCCCAAAGAGGATGGCAGAAGACAGGAGAACGTGGAGATTTACCACATGTAAACCTGACTCTGGGCTAAACTCTGACGATGAGTTGATACTTCATTTAATAAATATGAAGTTGAACACTGAGTGTCAGTGGTTGTACTGGTTAGTGGGTATCAGTGTTCGAACACAATTCTTTAAACAAACGAATTTCCATGTATAAAAGCCATATTTGCCGAATCATGTATCGTACAATGATGTTAGTAGTAAAAAAGTAATAAATTAAAAATTCATGCCAGATGCTGAAGTTTTACTGCATGAACAGCGAAAAAATTATTTTCCTTTCATCATTTTGCAGGGAGTGTCAACTAGCAAAAGTTTAGAAAAGGTTTGAAATTATATGTGAAGGTTGTTGGAATTTGCTAAGTGTTCTCATTCTCAAATACTGGGTGAAGATAGTTTGGGAAATTTGCGTGCTATGAGTTACACTGCCTCAATAAATACACACTTTAATATTTACTGTGTTAAAACATTAACGCATGATTATTATTCTTAATGAGTAGATTATAACAGAATTTTAAATTCGGTAAATAATTAAATGAAATATTAGAAATCAAATATTTGTTGCCCCTGGAAGCCGTTAGCCGCAACTGGAACCGTGCACTGAGCACCGTTTCACCCGTTTATCGATACAGATCGTACCTGCTGTAACAAGCTGTTTGGCGCCACAACATTTAAGCAGCACCTCTTAGATCCGAAAAATATTATCACCTCTACACATTGTGAGAGACTCACACAGAGAAGGAGAATGATTCAAGTATATCTGCGAGAAGCGTCCCTTTCCAACAGTAGCTAAACTGAAAAAAGCATATTCATTGTATCCGATTTTGAATAAAAAATGACAGTGAAATGAGGCATGGGTACCTGTGCACCCATTCCAGTGTCTTATATCCAGCTGTTGCTAGATGGGACTGGGATGCCACTACTCCAAACTCTTGGAGAACATTACCTGTATGAAACCCATTATTACGATGGGGTCACCACTCCCAAATACGTTTTCAAACTACTGCCAGCTCGTTCCGGGTGAGGAAACCTTTCTGACTTCACTCAGTGTCCACGGAGGTGACAATTGTCACGGGATATCGCCTAATATCGTGCCGGACCTCCTTTTGCCGGTGTTGTTGTTGTGGTCTTCAGTCCTGAGACTGGTTTGATGCAGCTCTCCATACTACTCTATCCTGTGCAAGCTTCTTCATCTCCCAGTACTTACTGCAACCTACATCCTTCTGAATCTGCTTAGTGTATTCATCTCTTGGTCTCCCTCTACGATTTTTACCCTCCACGCTGCCCTCCAATGCTAAATTTGTGATCCCTTGATGCCTCAAAACATGTCCTACCAACCCATCCTTTCTCCTGATAACGACGTCCTCTTGAGTAGTCCTCGCCCGGAGATCCGAATGGGGGACTATTTTACCTCCGGAATATTTTACCCAAGAGGACGCCATCATCATTTAATCATACAGTAAAGCTGCATGTCCTCGGGAAAAATTACGGCTGTAGTTTCCCCTTGCTTTCAGCCGTTCGCAGTACCAGCGCAGCAAGGCCATTTGGTTAATGTTACAAGGCCAGATCAGTCAATCACCCAGACTGTTGCCCCTGCAACTACTGAAAAGTGTTTTGCCGGTGTAGTGCAACAATTCGACGCGTCATGGGACGATCTGGGTAGCCAAATCGTTCGCTCGAATTGTTCAGAATGTTCTTCAAACCAATCGCGAAGAATTGTGGCCCAGTGACATAGTGCATTGTCATTCATAAAAATTCCATCGTTGTTTGAGGCTATTATGTCCATGAATGGAAAATGGTCCACAAGCAGCCAAATATAACCAGCATAACCATTTCTAGCCACTAATCGGTTCAGCTGGACCAGAGGACCGAATCTATTCCGTGTAAACACAGTCCACACCATTGTAATATTGCTACAAGAATTTGCTATGCTGAAATCGGGTGCTAATAGTAGAATAAAAGCGGGTTAAAAGCTGTGAGCTGTCTGGGGAGAAGTTAACCGTGCATTACTACGCAACTGTTTCACCAGGTAACTAGTCTAGGTTTACCACATTACCAATCACACTAACATTGATTATAATCTTTTACAGTCATACAACAACCGGTAATATATCTATATATAAAAAGGAGAATTTAAATAAAAAGAAAGAAATCAGTTTATATTTGGAAATTTATTTTAAGATTGTTCATTGAAATTTCAGCATATTATACGTGAGTTATAACTGAGCTGGTGCCTTGTTTAAGGATTGTAAAAATGTGAGATTTTAATCTTACGGAACACATCAAATATGGAGCCAAGATTGGGAGACTGCATACAACCCTGCATTCACAAAACAACACCCAAAGAACGTTGAAACATAAGCAAGAAGAAATTAACCACAACCAACAGATTCAGTTTTCACCCAAAGAAATTACGTTCGTAACACAATCCTGTCCGTCATGTAATTACCACACACTGGTATACTAAATTCATATTAACTCTTTGTGAAATCTTCCCAAAAAGAATAGCTGAAGGCTACTTTGATGATTACACCACATGCTCCACGTGGTCAACTTGGTTTACAGAAAGCGTATAACTCCACAGTAATTTTGATAATTAAAATAAATTCGATCGAAAAGCAATTGACAAAAGAAAAACCTTGAACTGGTTACTAACGTCTTACTATTAACCTGATGGGTCAAACAGTTATATAAGCACGTGGTACTGGTCTCGCAAAGTACACTCCACGTGGGTTGAACATAAAGAAAAGCATAAAGAAAAGTTGCTATATTGTAAAATATTGTCAAGACGAGACGTAATAATCACACAAGCATTCACATTTAAGATTGATGAACTTAGTTAGAGTTACTGATCAACACGTGGTTCCACTTTACTCACAAAGTAATGACAAAGCAACTACCGCAAAATAATCTGAACTTCACACGAGAATAACACTCCGCAGCAATTTAAGATAGCATTAGAAATTTTAGAGCTAAATCTGAAATCAAGGTATTAAGTTTTCAGTTAGGCTGAACTTAAGAAATCCATTGTCCTACGGACTTAGCAGACACGCGCTTAGCCGGAGATCTTACCACTTCAGACGCTCGCCACGGTCCCACAGCAACTGCCTACTGCCGAGCGTGCTTCCTGAGGGTGGCTCACAAAGACAAACGGAAGTGGCCAGAGGGGCAGCTTCCTATACCAACATGACAACGGACGGACAGAACCATACTAAGGATAGAAACCTCTTTGCTTTTAGGAAGCGTAGCTACCTGTTCCGACGTTGGTCCTACTGTTCTCTAGCAGACAGCCTTGTCTGCTACCCTCAAGCATGCAACTACAAACACATTTGATCATTCATCCTCTCACACAGAAGGGAAGGGGGATGACAGTATCTTATCATATACAGTATATAAAAGAAAGGGGATGTAGGTCCCGTATGAGACTGTGTGACGTGAATTACATATAAACTGTGTTTTAAAGTGTAGTGGTGTGACAGATCGTTCTTGTTTATGTGTAAAAGTAACACGTTCCACTACTCAGTCTCCTCCCAGATAGTCAGAAACGCCACAGTAAATTTAGAAGAGGAATTTATTCCATAAATGACAACAGATTTAAGAAATCAAAGATGAAAGGAATCCAACAGAGACCTTTCACCATTATAAAGACACCACTAGCTTGCACAGTACATTCTCTTCCATAGCTTCGTGGGATCTGCGCCGTATTTGAACGCTAACATCAGCTCTTACCAACTGAAATCGGGATCATCTGACGAGGCCACCGTTTTCCAGTCGTCTGGAGTCCAATCTATATGATCACGGACCCAGGAGAGACGCTATAGAGGCGATGTCCTGTTAGCAAAAGGTCTCGGGTCGGTCGCCTGCTACCATAACCCATTAACGCCACCTTTCGCCGCACTGTCCTTCCCTAGCGATTTCCGTAATGGGATTGCCCCATTCGTCTAGCTCCAACTACCATTCCGCCTTCAAAGTCTGTTAATTCCCGTCGTGCAGTCAAAATCACTTCGAAACGTTCTCATATGAACCACCTGAGTACAAATGACGGCTCCGTCAACGCACTGCTCTTTTGTACCATGTGTACGCGATAGTTATGCCATCAGTATATGTGCATATCCCTATCCGATGACTTTTGCCAACTCCGTGTATGTCGTACGGTCAACTGTGACCTCGTTTTTCATGATTGTGCGTCGTGTAACTGAGACGCAACCTCGGAACTAGACTGGTTTTGGCATAAGCGGATGTGGAAAACCGCCTAAAAACCACGTCCAGGCTCTGCAGCATACCGGCCCCCCTCGTTAATCCGCGAGGAGGGCTCGATCCAGGGCCGACGTGCCCTCCGAGCATCGAAAGCAGTCGCTTTAAGCACTCACCTATCATTACAGATGGTTATTAAAAAGTCCTTAGACGACATAAAGGTTTCAAATCATGTATCTGTTGGAGCAATATGATGGTAAATTTCAAGAATTTCGGCCGTTTTGATGAGTTTCATTGATTTTTCAAGGTGAGTGCTTCCAACTAGACATCAAAGTGATGGACAGACTGTATCAGGGTCACTGGTTTCAAATATGTTTAGAGACAACTATCGGTCGTTTCACCAAGACATACATCGTACAAAAAAATGTTACAAGTTTTAGGGAAAAGAGAGGAGGGATGCGTACACATTAATATGTAATAAATAACTGTATTCATGTTTGTATTCCAATAAAACCTTTGTTCAAATTGAAAGATTAAAAAAAATGTCATTCCAGTTACAAGAATTTGGTAACTTTCTAATTCATAAATAAAGGTGGCTGGATCAATATAAGGAAAAAATTTGATGACAGTATTATAAAGGGAGAAGAGGAAGTCCATGACGATGACATAGGAGATATGATAATCCGAGAAGAATTTGACAGGACACTAAATACCTAACTCCAAACAAAATACCTGCAGTAGATGACATCCTTGGAATACCCAGTCAAGAGAAAACTTTTTCACCTAGTGTAAAAGATGAAATTCCCTTAGAGTTCAAAAAATGTGTAATAATTCCATTTCGAAACAACGCAAGTGCTGACACTTGTGAACACTAACGAATCAACAGTTTAATAAATCATGGTTGAAAGTACTGACAGTACAGTATCTATAGAAGAATGGAAAACGGATAAAAACTGACTCCACGGAAGGTCAGTTCGGATTCCGGAGAAATGTAGGGACACTTGAGGCAATACTCGTCCTACGACTTAGAAGATTTGTTAAAGAAAGACAAACCTGCGTTCATACGATTTGTAGATTTAAGGAAAGCTTTTGACAATGTTTATCGGATTATACTCTTTGTAGTTTCGAAAGTAGCAGAGATAGAATACAGAGAATGAAAGGTTGTTACAACTTATGCAGAAACCAGACGTAAGTTATAAGAGTAGAAAGACATGGAAGGAAAGCAGTTGTTGACAACGTAATGAGATAGGATTAAAAAGAGAAAAAATAAAAACATTGAAGTTTGCTGAATACATTATATTTCTGTCAGAGATGGCAAAACACTTGAAAGAACAGTTGGACGGAATGGATACTATCTAGAAAAGTGGTTAGAAGATGAACTTTAATAAAAACAAAACAACTAGAATGAATGGGGTCGAATTAAATCTAGCGACGCCACGGAAATTAAATGAAAAAATTATCACTAGAAAGAGTACACTAATTTCACTATTTGGGCAGCAAAATAACTGATTTGCGAAACAGAGAGGATATAAAATAAAGACTGTAATCAGCAAGAAAAGCATTTCTGAAAAAAAAGGAGCTTATTAATCTGATATAAATTTAAGTGTTAGGTCTTTTCTTCATATACTATAGTGTAGCCTTGTACCGAAGTAAAACGTAAACAATAAGCGTTCAGATAAGAAGAGAATAAAAGTTTATGAAATTTGGAGTCATAGAAGAATGCTGAGGGATAGATCGAACAGCTAATGAAGAAGTACTGAATCAGACTGGGGAAGAAAGAGCTTTATGGCACAAACTGACTAAAAGAAGGGATCGATAGGACATATCCTGAGGCAACGAGGAACCGTCAGTTTCGTAATGGAGGAAACTGCGTGGGATTTGGGGGGGGGGGGGGGGGCGGGGGAGCTTAAAAATTGTAGAGGAGGGACCTTGGCACGAATACAGTAAGCAACTTCAAATGGATGTCGGTTGTAGCAGCTATTCGGAGATGAAAAGGCTTGCACAGGATGGACCAGCGTGGCGATCTGCATCAAACCACTCTTTGGGCAGAAGATCGTGTGAGGATCCTATACGCATCTACCTACATACATTCTCTACAAGCCACCGTATGGTGCGAAGTTGTTATTGTTTGCGATATTTTTCGTACATTTATCAATTAGCGCCATCGCAGATTGTGTATCATATTACTGCAGGTACCGCTGGTTTAACCGAATCCAGCATTTTAAAGCAATCGCTGACCCGCTGATATTGTGTTCCGACGTATTTTCTTTGCTTCGGGTGGGCCCTTGGCGTGGCAGACCGGCAGATGAGTTCAGTACAGCTCGGTCTGTGTAACGGCATTGATCGGACGTGCTTGATAATTGCGTTCGCGGGAGACGCGCAGTTTTGTAAGAAATAGATTCAGTAGAATTATCCCCGCCGCGCTCGTTCGGCCTTAAAGTCTCTGTGCGAAGTGATTAATGTCCTATTTGCTTCTACATCTACATAAACACTCCGCAAGCTACAGCATGGTGGGTGGAAGACTGTGCCCTGTACCACTACTAGTCATTTCCCTTTGTGTTCCATTCGCAAATAGAGCGAGGGAAAAAGACTGTCTATATGATTCCAAACGAGCCCCAATTTCTCTAATCTTATCTTAGTGGTCCTTACGCGACATGTGTGTTGGTGGCAGTAGAACGGTTCTCCAGTCAGCCCCAAACGCCAGTTATCTAGAATTTCTCAGTAGTGCTCATCGAAAAGAACGGCGCTTTTCCTCTGGTGACACCCATTTGAATTCCCGAAGCATTTCCGTAACACTTGCGTATTGCTCGAGCCTACCGATAACGTAATCAATTTAGAGAGATCCATTTACTTGTATTGCGATCGGGCCAGTCAGTGCAAGAGTTCCAATCACTGCATGTTGGCGGAAACCGTCCGCCGCACGGTAGGAACGCCAACAACTGCTGTGTTGAGGACCATACCCGAGGTCTGGTAGCGCGGTGGCACTGGCCCGACCGCACCTTCTCTATTACCAAACACTATGGTTTCATGCAGCTGAAGATGCGATTTTAAAATTTCGAAACCGGTCGTCGTTTGAATAGATACTGCAACTTAAGCGGACCACTCTAAATTAATTATCATGCCTCTCAGTTGCGAATTTCCTACGTACCGAATCTTGTGCTACCAGTAACAAATCAAGCAGTCTACCTCTGATTTACTGCTTCGACGTCTTCCTTTAATCTGACCAGTGTGGATCCCAAACACTCTAACAGTACTTAACACTGGGTCGCACTAGTGTCCTATATGTGGTCTCCTTTACTTCCCTGCAATTCTCGCAATAAACCGAAGTCGACCATTTGCCTTACTGCTACAGTTCTTAAATGCTCATTCCAGTTCACAATGCTATGCCACGTTTCTTTCTTTCTTGGGGCCTTTGTCCCACTTCAATGTGAGGTCAGCTATGTTACTATTGATTTGGCAGTGTTAGTAGCAGAAGGTTTTCTTTCTTGGGGCCTTTGTCCCACTACAACGTGGGGTCAGCCATGTTACTATTGATTTGGCAGTGTTAGTCGCAGAAGGTGGCCAGATGCCCTTCCTGTCGCCACCCCGACCCCCCCCCCACCCCCTGGACGGAATTAGTGTACTCCAGCTGTCTGCATCTAGTGTAAGCCATGTAATAGTGCGAACGTTTTCAAATGTCTGCGAGTCGTGTAACTGAGGCGGAACGTGGGGACCAGCCCGGTATTCACCTAGCAGGATGTGGAAAACCACCTAAAAACCACATCCAGGCGGGCCGGCATACCGGCCCTCGTCGTTAATCTGCTGGGCGGATTCGATCCGGGGCCGGCGCGCCTACCCAAGTTCAGGAAGCAGCGCACCTAGCACTCTTGGCTACCCTGGCGGGTTACGTCTAGATATTTAATCAACGTGACTGTGTCAAGCAGCACACTACTAAAGCTGTATTCGAATATTAGGGGTTTGTTTTTCCTACTCATCCGTATTACCTTATATTTTTCTACATTTAGAGCTAGCTGCCTTTCATCACACCAACTAGAAACAGTGTCTCGTCGTTAAAAGTGAGTGTGATTAAATTGTACTAAGTAGAATTAATTTCATTAAGAAACTGTACAGTCTATGGTTCGATCTTAACTGTTCTCAATCAAGCTCTTCATTGTCTGCTTCCTTTGATACAAGATACCAGCAAAATAAAATATATCCTTAGGTATATATAGTATCTACAAGAACCAAGAGAAGACAATGAGAATGGAAGATCAAGGACGAAGTGCTCGGATTAAAAAGGCTATCAGACACCTGTGCACCCTTCCGTCCCTACTTTTGAGTCTATGCATCGAAGAAGAAATGACAGAGAAAAGCAAAAGTTCAAAGGTGGAACTAAAATTCGGGCGGAAAGGATATGAGTGATAAAGTTCGCTGATGACATTGTCATCCTTAGAGAAAACGAAGAAGAGTTACAGGATCAGTTGAACGAAATGAACAGTCTTATGAGTAAAGAATATGCACTGGAAGTAAATCGAAGAAAGACGGAAATAAGGAGAAGTAGCGGG
Organism: Schistocerca piceifrons; assembly: GCF_021461385.2. Taxonomy (NCBI): domain Eukaryota; kingdom Metazoa; phylum Arthropoda; class Insecta; order Orthoptera; family Acrididae; genus Schistocerca; species Schistocerca piceifrons. The sequence goes on from NC_060143.1 coordinate 28,442,258, forward strand.
AATGAGAACGGCAAGAAACTTAACATCAGAATTGATGGTCACGAACTAGGAGAAGTTAAGGAATTCTGCTACGTAGGTAGCAAAATAACCCATAGTGGACGAAGCAAGGTGGACATTAAATGCAAGCTACCATTGGCAAAGGGGCATTACTGGCCAAGGGAAGTTTACTAGTATCAAAGATTGGTCTGAGTTTGAGGAAGAAATTCCTGAGAATCTACGTTTGCAGAACATCACTGTACGGTAGTGAAACACGGACTGTGGGAAGACCGCAACAGACGAGAATCTAAACGTTTGAGATTTGGTGCTACAGAAAATGTTGAAAATTGTTGGACTGATAAGGAATGAAGAAGTTCTCGGCAGAATCGGCGAAGAAAGGAACATATGGAAAATATTGACAAGAAGAAGGGACAGGATGATAGTACATGTGTGAATATATCAGGGAATAACTTCCATAGTATTAGAGGGAGCTTTATCGGGTAAAAACTGCAGAGGAAGGCAGAGATTGGAATACGTCCAGCGATTATCTGACGACATAGGTTGCAATTGCTACGCTGAGATGAAAGGAGGAAGAGGGGAATTCATGGGGGGTCACAGCAAACTAGTAAAAAAAAGGGGTCAGTTGAGCAGCATCGTTTACCATAGCACACGAACCGGTCATTATATTATCACAACAACAACAAGCAACATTGCGAGTTGTTCGTAATAGAAAGAAACTGAGGTAAGATATGCATGCAGTGCCAAAAGACCATGACAGTACACTAATATCTTACAAAAAATTGTAATAAGTAGTTTTTTGATGGTCTGTGCAATACATAAATTAGTCCAGTTTTCATCTGCTGATCAGTTTCACACTGTAAGCTTTTTGTACCCCGACAATATTTCCTTGCAGTCGTTTTCATTACAGAGCACACACTTGTTTTGTTCCTTCGGTTTTATGCGTGCCAAAACTTCGAGATCTCCCTTGTTCCTGTACCTGAGCTGCTTCGTACCTGCTACTAAGACACTGTAGATGTCTTTAGGAGTAACGCTCGTATTTTGCTATATTATTCCATCAGAGCAAGAACAAAATATTGCAGAAAAAGTTGTCTCCTGTTATGTGTATTAGTGTTGTTGAACTTGAAAATTAAAATAAAATTTATCCCAGCAGCAACGAGATGTCTTTGCAATAGTGTATGCAATCATCGTTGTGCTATTCTGGAAGTTATGAAGTTGTTTAGAATGAGTACGTCTCTCCTATTATGAATATTAGTGTTGCTGAATTTGAAATTTAAACTAAAATTTATCCTAATACTAACGAAATGTCTGTGTAACAGTGTACGCAATCATCGTTGCGTTCTGTGACGCCTATCCAACACCTTCCTTTTCTCCATGTGGACACTTTTATGAGACCTAATAAAATGAATGCGTATAACAATTCGATATCATTCAGGGAAGCTAGTCGGAAACTTTTAAAAAAAATTAGAATAATAGGAAAAATGCATCTCAATTTGATTAGAACATTCAATACACACAACACACAACGAAAATGCTAGAACAAAAAATTCGCAGGCATAAAACGTACATTACAGTGAGCATTGTGTTCTGCGAAAAAGACTTTCATTTTAAAAATCGCAGCTGAGATTAAACTGTTGTCAGCAAAAGCTGCACAATTATTGAGTGTGGCTACATCTCGATAACGAATACGTTTCTGGAAGTGTCACCAAGCATTAATCCCAGCTATGTTACTTTGCAAAAACTAAATCTTGCTGGCTAACACCCATGGGCATTCCAAACGAAGGATTTATTACTGAGCATTTTATTAATAAATGCATATTGAGCATGGACAATTTTCAGTGGAATTTAATATGGAGAACAGCATACTAGAAAATGATTCTGTTAAGTAAGTACATCAGCTACCAATAAAAAATAAAATCAACGTTGGAGAAAGGGGATAACATCAATATCAGTGAGAGCCAAAACCAAAAGGCAGTTAACAAATTTTTGGTGTTGTTTGGTGAATGAAGTATACAGCATAACTGAGTATTTTATAGCCACTTATTGATGCATCACCAGTTGGTTTTTGTCTCAGGATCTACAATCGTGGTTTGTTTAATTATCTTCCTTAAACTTCACCAGCACGAATAACTGTCACTGTCACTCCATTGCAGGGGGCGGACTGGAGTAGAGACTGTCGCCCGAGATTATCTGTAGAGGAGCCCACACACAGGTGACTGGTCAGCCGACTCACTTGCTGAGCCACTCAGCCCCACCCACTAGTCTGTTAGTGGGTGATGGGCTTGTAGTCGGATTTGCAGTTCATGTGCATCAGTTCTATCGGCGGGCCCCTACCTGCTTACCCCATGCATACATCAGTGCAGGTGGGTAGGGCCCACCTAGCGGTGAGCGGTGTCCACACACAGTGGGACAGGTCGTGCTTATGGTTAGCGAGAGAGCTGCCGACCGACTGGTCGGGCCGTGAATGGGTGCCTTAACTGTCAAACCAACGCCTGGCGGCTTTTCTTGGTCATTACAACTACGGTTCTCCCATTGCAACCTGCAACTGTCGTTCACTGCTTCACGGAGATCAGAATCCATCTACTTGAGGTAAAACTAGATAGAACTGTTTCTGCGGCTTCCCTGAACGATTGGGCATGGTGACTCTTCTCCACAGCGAGATCCTGCATGTGTAACAACTTGTCACCTTTTCCCGTCTTCTTCAGCACCGCCATTGCAGGTCCCCACATCTCATTCAACTAAAGTCAACTTTCGAATGAGCCATATCAGCACACTTCACTCCATAGCGGCGTTTCTTTGGACCCTGACTTGAGACGTATCAAATGCAGGTACTTAAGAATCAGTTACACAACTTTCCATACATAAACTGATCGTTGAAAGATTCATGCGCCAGCGATATTCTTTTTTATTGCCAACTTAGGAGTCTCCATGTGCCACTGTCCAAATACTTGAAAGAATTTAACTACATACATTACGGTATTAACTATTATGTGTCATTGACAGTGGTCAAGATGTTACACATATCGACAGATTTTATTACGTAGTCGGTCTCACACAGCGCTACAACCGATTTCTCCATCGGTATCAACCTGCAGTATTAATTATTGCATGTGGGCTCTCTTTTGCCCATTTCTGATCTGTCACATTCTTTAATCCACTTTCTTCGAATTGTAAATAGTTTTTACGCAGTGTTTGCATAATATACGCCTGATTCTTCCCATTATCTGTGGTTGTAAGGCAGAAGACCATACACAACATTTCCTATTCTGATGTGTCACTTGATTGAGAGGTTTGTGACACTTCTCAAGCAACTAGGGGAGTACCTATTGCTCCTCAGAATGCGTTCCAGGTTTTAAATTTTGCATCTGAGGTTTGGCAGATATATTCGACTTCCGCATGTCACAAGCGTACCAACCATTTCTCTTTCCTGGCTCGGGCGATGATTTGTGTGTTTTTGCAGGTGTATCGGTTTTCAATACGCTCTTTGTCCCAGGTTCTTACCATTCCCCGTAACCAGCACATTTGTCTATATTGTAAACATTGTGTTGGCATGGAGACTGTTCGGGTTTCTTGGGAAGTCACCAAGCCGTTACTCACCATGGCTCCACACAACGAAACTACCGGCGATCTACCTGTACTAGACCTTAGTTTTACAGGGTGTCAACTCCAGTGTCTGTCTTTCAAAATGCTCCATGCCGAAACTGGCTACTACTGGACTACACATAGGGATGCCTTCCAGCTGTTTGTAGAAATCGCGATTCCACGTAAAGCAGCTGTGGTAAGACATGTATGAAAGACCTTAGTGATGCCCTTTCGGGGAATTAGAACTGATACGATCCACAGAATCAATGAGTGGACCTTTCGTAAACAAAGAAACAATATCAAAGCTAATCAGGATGTCGTCTGGTCCAGCTTTTAGCTCCTCCAGCTTCTCAATTAAATGTTCCGAATTTTCTTTTGGTATGTTTCAGTCTTTCCCACATGCACATGTAGCATTTTATATGTTGGTCAACAAGGAGTGCTTCCAATGGATCTTAATCGTACATCGTCTTTATGGATTTTTGGTTGCCTGTACGGCCGAAATGATAAGGCTTTTGTGTTGCGCAAGTTCCTCAATATACACTCCTGGAAATGGAAAAAAGAACACATTGACACCGGTGTGTCAGACCCACCATACTTGCTCCGGACACTGTGAGAGGGCTGTACAAGCAATGATCACACGCACGGCACAGCGGACACACCAGGAACCGCGGTGTTGGCCGTCGAATGGCGCTAGCTGCGCAGCATTTGTGCACCACCGCCGTCAGTGTCAGCCAGTTTGCCGTGGCATACGGAGCTCCATCGCATTCTTTAACACTGGTAGCATGCCGCGACAGCGTGGACGTGAACCGTATGAGCAGTTGACGGACTTTGAGCGAGGGCGTATAGTGGGCATGCGGGAGGCCGTGTGGACGTACCGCCGAATTGCTCAACACGTGGGGCGTGAGGTCTCCACAGTACATCGATGTTGTCGCCAGTGGTCGGCGGAAGGTGCACGTGCCCGTCGACCTGGGACCGGACCGCAGCGACGCACGGATGCACGCCAAGACCGTAGGATCCTACGCAGTGCCGTAGGGGACCGCACCGCCACTTCCCAGCAAATTAGGGACACTGTTGCTCCTGGGGTATCGGCGAGGACCATTCGCAACCGTCTCCATGAAGCTGGGCTACGGTCCCGCACACCGTTAGGCCGTCTTCCGCTCACGCCCCAACATCGTGCAGCCCGCCTCCAGTGGTGTCGCGACAGGCGTGAATGGAGGGACGAATGGAGACGTGTCGTCTTCAGCGATGAGAGTCGCTTCTGCCTTGGTGCCAATGATGGTCATATGCGTGTTTGGCGCCGTGCAGGTGAGCGCCACAATCAGGACTGCGTACGACCGAGGCACACAGGGCCAACACCCGGCATCATGGTGTGGGGAGTGATCTCCTAGACTGGCCGTACACCACTGGTGATCGTCGAGGGGACACTGAATAGTGCACGGAACATCCAAACCGTCATCGAACCCATCGTTCTACCATTCCTAGACCGGCAAGGGAACTTGCTGTTCCAACAGGACAATGCACGTCCGCATGTATCCCGTGCCACCCAACGTGCTCTAGAAGGTGTAAGTCAACTACCCTGGCCAGCAAGATCTCCGGATCTGTCCCCCATTGAGCATGTTTGGGACTGGATGAAGCGTCGTCTCACGCGGTCTGCACGTCCAGCACGAACGCTGATCCAACTGAGGCGCCAGGTGGAAATGGCATGGCAAGCCGTTCCACAGGACTACATCCAGCATCTCTACGATCGTCTCCATGGGAGAATAGCAGCCTGCATTGCTGCGAAAGGTGGATATACACTGTACTAGTGCCGACATTGTGCATGCTCTGTTGCCTGTGTCTATGTGCCTGTGGTTCTGTCAGTGTGATCATGTGATGTATCTGACCCCAGGAATGTGTCAATAAAGTTTCCCCTTCCTGGGGCAATGAATTCACGGTGTTCTTATTTCAATTTCCAGGAGTGTATCTCCTATGTTGCCAAGGTTGTTCCAGGTTTACTAGATAAGTTTTACTCGTAAGTGCTTACACTTTTTCCATGCAGTCCCAATCTCTTCCCATGCACTTCCATATTTTTTGGGGGGCCCCGAAGAAAGACTTGCATAGCCATCGATTTGCTTCGGACGAAGAGGTGCATGCCTGGGTACAATTATGGTTCTGAAGGCAACCTCAGACATTTTTCCATGAACGTATTGACGATGTTGTCTCAGAGTGGAATAAATGTACTAACATTTATGGTGATTATTTTTGAAATGATAAACAGTTCACTTAATTTTCTCTATCCGTTTCGTTTTCATTTGACTGCCTCGTATAGATTTAGCATTCTTTGGCACCTGATTAGACGTTATTTCATTCTAATCACTAAGGCAACAGACCAGGAAGGTGATGCGAGGGATCAAAGCAAAGATAATTGAGTAAGAGAACGGTAAGCTCCAGCCGGTGTGGCCGAGCGGTTCTAGGCGCTACAGTCTGGAACCGCGCGACCGCTTCGGTCGCAGGTTCGAATCCTGCCTCGGGCATGGATGTGTGTGATGTCCTTAGGTTAGTTAGGTTTAAGTAGTTCTAAGTTCTAGGGGACTGATGACCTCAGCAGTTAAGTCCCATAGTGCTCAGAGCCATTTGAACAAGAACGGTAAGCTTTCAACGTAATCGTTGTTATAAATTCATTTATTCCTGTAATAAAAGCTGATGTTTCATAAAGGCAGGTTGATAAGTCAGTTTTCCATAAATGTATTTGTTGCTATCGAGGCAATCGATATTGTTATAAAGCCAATTATTATTATATAGGCAATTGTGATATAAAGGCAGGTAAATGAAAACTTAAATTTCCATAAAGTTAATTCTTACATTATGGTTATAGTAGCGCTAAATCAGTTTCTTATTTACAATTACGTTCAAAATGAGATCATAAAGGATTTCACTGGAGAAGAACCAGCAATTTCCTAAAAGACACAATTCATGAAGCAAATGCTTCTGTAGATACTGGAAAATGTCAGATAGATTATATAATGGTAAGACAGAGATTCAGGAGCCAGGTTTTAAACTGTAAGACTTTCCAGGGGCAAATGTGGACTTTGAACACAATCTATTGGTTATGAACTGTAGTATAAAAATGAAGAAACTGCAAATAGGTGGGAATTTGAGGAGATGGGATCTGGATAAACTGAAAGAACCAGAGGTTGTAGAGAGCTTCAGGGAGAGCTTTAGGGAGCGATTGACAAGAATGGGGGAAAGAAATACAGTAGAAGTAGAATGTGTAGCTTTAAGAGATGAAATAGTAAAGGTAGTGGAGGATCAAGTAAGTAAAGAGACGAGGGCTAATAGAAATCCTTGGGTAACAAAAATGGTTCAAATGGCTCTGAGCACTATGGGACTTAACTTCTGTGGTCATCAGTTCCCTAGAACTTATAACTACTTAAACCTAACTAAGGACCTCACACACATCCATGCCAGAGGCAGGATTCGAACCTGCGATCGTTGCGGTCGCACAGTTCCAGACTGTAGCGCCTAGAACTGCTCAGCCACATCGGCCGGACCTTGGGTAACAGAAGAGGTACTGAATTTAATTGATGAAAGGAGAAAATATAAAAATGCAGTAAATGAAGCAGGCAAAAAGGAATACAAACGTCTCAAAAATGAGATCGACAGGAAGTGCATAATGGCTAAGCAGGGATCGCTAGAGAACAAATGTAAGGATGTAGAGGCGCATATCACTAGGGGTAAGATAGATACTGCGTACAGGAAAATTAAAGAGACCTTTGGAGAAAAGAAAACCACTTGCATGAATATCAAGATCTCAGATGGAAACCCAGTTCTAGGCAAAGAAGGGAAAGCAGAAAGGTGGAAGTATTATATAGAGGATCTATACAAGGGCGATGTTCTTGAGGGCAATATTATAGAAATGGAAGAGAATGAAGATGAAGATGAAATAGGAGATATGCTACTGCGTGAAGAGTTTGACAGAGCACTGAAAGACGTAAGTTGAAACATGGCCCCGGGAGTAGACAACATTCCATTAGAACTACTGACAGCTTCGGGAGAGCCAGGCCTAACAAAACTCTACCATCTAGTGAGCAAGATGTATGAGACAGGCGAAATACCCTCAGACTTCGAAAGAATATAATAATTCCATTCCCAAAGAAAGCAGCTGTCGAGAGATGTGAGTCCTGGCGGAGGTTCGAGTCCTCCCTCGGGCATGGATGTGTGTGTTTGTCCTTAGGGTAATTTAGGTTAAGTAGTGTGTAAGTTTAGGGACTGATGACCTCAGCAGTTAAGTCCCATAAAATTTCACACATATTTGAACATTTTTTGACAGATTGAATATTACCGAACTATTACTTTAATAAGCCACGGCTGAAAAATACTAACACGAATTCTTTACAGACGAATGGAAAAACTGGTAGAAGAGGATCTCGGGGAAGATCAGTTTGGATTCCGCAGAAATGTTGGAACACGTGAGGCAATACTGATCCTACGACTTATCTTAGAAAATAGATTAAGGAAAGGCAAACCTACATTTCTAGCATTTGTAGACTTTGAGAAAGCTTTTGACAACGTTGACTGGAATACTTTCTTTCAAATTCTGAAGGTGGCAGGGGTAAAATACAGGGAGGGAAAGGCTATTTACAATTTGTACAGAAACCAGATGCAGTTATAAGAGTCAAGGGGCATGAAAGGGATACAGTGGTTGGGAAGGGAGTGAGACAGGGTTGTAGCCTATCCCCGATGTTATTCAATCTGTATGTTGAGCAAGAAGTAAAGGAAAAGAAAGAAAAAATTGGAGTTGGTATTAAAATCCATGGAGAAGAAATAAAAACTTTGAGGTTCGCCGACGACATTGTAATTCTGTCAGAGACAGCAAAGGACTTGGAAGAACAGTTGAATGGAATGGACAGTGTCTTGAAAGGAGGATATAAGATGAACATCAACAAAAGCAAAACGAGGATAATGGAATGTAGTCGATTTAAGTCGGGTGATGCTGAGGGAATTAGGTTAGGAAATGAGACGCTTCAAGTAGTAAAGGAGTTTTTCTATTTGGGGAGCAAAACAACTGATGATGGTCGAAGTAGAGAGGATATAAAATGCAGACTGGCAATGGCAAGGAAAGCGTTTCTGAAGAAGAGAAATTTGCTAACATCGAGTATAGATTTAAGTGTCAGGAAGTCGTTTCTGAAAGTATTTGTTCGGAAGTGAAACGTGGACGATAAATAGTTTAGAAAAGACGAGAATAGAAGTTACGAAATGTGGTGCTACAGAAGAATGCTGAAGATTAGATGGGTAGATCACATAACTAATGAGGAGGTATTGAATATAACTGGAGAGAAGAGAAATTTGTGGCACAACTTGACTAGAAGAAGGTTGGTAGGGCATAGACTGAGGCATCAAGGGATCACCAATTTAGTATTGGGGGGCAGCGTGGAGAGTAAAAATCGTAGAAGGAGACCAAGAGATGAATACACTAAACATATTCAGAAGGATGTAGGTTGCAGTAGATACTGGGAGATGAAGTAGCTTGCACAGGATAGAGTAGCATGGACAGCTGCATCAAACCAGTCTCTGAAGACCTCAACAACAACTTGCTTCATGTGCCTTTCATTTCTATTGAGCTTCAAATCAGAGAGTGAACATTATTAGACAACTCATAAATTTAATTCAAAAAATTTGTTTCAATCCCGAAAGTTAGAATGAACTTAGTAACGTTCTTTAAAAAATTCTAGCAGATGGATGTCAGTGACAACATGATACTTTGCAGCAGAGTCTGAAATAATACAATGTTCTTTGGATCCCATACACGTGAAAAAATATCTAAATTTACGTCAGAAGTTTTAGTAATATATGGTGAACTCTAGAATCACAAAATTTCATCAAACGTAGCTGACAGAACAAGAAAACCCACCAGCACGAAGTATAAAATCATTGTTTGAGATGTGTTAACGAAACAAGACAAAGGACTCCACTTGTTGTGTACGCTAGCGGCCATTTGATAGAATATTTTAGACTTCCCGTGCCTTTACGGTCAACAGGTAATATCAGACTTTACTCAACTTACATCTTCAGGTTGCTCAAACACACAATATAAGATATACAAAAGATAAGGAATTTGCTGTGTCGTCTGGTTACATTAGTGAAAAATTATATGCGAAGCTCTGTGTCGCCATTACCTACTATCTTGGCAGTGCTAGGATGGATAGTATAGTTATTGAAGTTGCTTACACAGTGTACTTCTGCCACATTTGTTAGACAACTGTCAAGAGGGACCACATGAACGTAAGAAATGTCTTTGTTCTAGCTTTTACCTTGTTTTATTTGTGTATGTTATGATCTAGACACCGTTTGTACTCTTTTGATATTTGGACTAGTGGCATGTTTACGCCTGGTCGGATATTTGTATTTGAGACCTGTAAGTGCCTCACTCACAGATTTTTTTGCATAATACATACGGATCAAACGCTTACTTTTGTGAACTGCTTTATGCGCTGATCTGTTGTATGCTTCCAGCTATTTGATAACGAGTATTAATACTTCAAATCACGCTCGAACTGAATAAAAAGATGAACTGTTGGGCATAAGCGGAAATAACCATTTTGAATAACTTCATGAAGGCTGTTGAGCCATTGAATATCAGATTACATGTATAAAGCTTCGTTACTGTGGTAAAAAAAAGAAAAAGGCAAGGTGCCTAAAAATACAAGGTATTACAAAAAGTATTTCAGCTTTGGAGAGATGGTAGTATGGACTAAAACAAAACAAAAACGTCCAGTAAACAACGAAATAAAACAACGGCTATCCCGGTTCATGTTTCGTGGTTCATGGCTCCAATCGCAGGTGGTCTACCTAACGCTTCAAGGTACAGCAAAAATTTGATTTTCTGTGTTAAGCGGAATTACTGACCGAATTTAGAAATTTAAAATGCTTTCATAATGAACTCATTAAGTTAAAGGTTTAACAGAACAATGCAAGTATAACAGCTAGAAACAGTGTATTTGTCTTGAGGCAGTGTAATTCACCGCGTGCAGTATCCAAATTATATTCCTTGAGTATTTGAGAATGAGAGCACTTAGAGACTTGCAGCAAATTTTACACAATATTTCAAACACTAACGAAGTTTTTTCTCGCTGACACGTCTACAGAATCATGAAAGTAAAGAAAAGTTAATCGCTTACTACATTTTTGCTGTTCATGCAGTAAAACTGCCGCATCAGGCATGACGTTTAAACGTATTACTTATTTACTACTAATTCTATTTGATAAAAATTTTTCAGACAGTATCGACATACAATACTAAATGCACCTGCAAAATTATATCTCTGTACAACAGATGGTTTAGAAGATATGACGTCATAGTGCTTGGAAAACTAGCTTTTGCTTAAAAAGGAGGGCACATTATCCAGACTCTATTCATCCAGAGCTAGAGAGAGCATTAGGGGCTTACATCAAATTTTAAACATAATATCAGATCTTTTCTAAACTTCTTCTAGCTTATACGCAAGAATTTAGCACACTAATTCGTTTTAAAATAACTAGAAGTTTGAAGCTGTTTTATACATAGCAGTCCAATTCTCTTATCTGGAGAATTACTGGATGATTCTAAAATGCACACCTTACGAGCTATGAGCATCTGCTCATCTTCATTACTGTGAAACACATCTATTGGAGTCTCTACCCTATTACGAACAACCCACATAACACAGTAAAGAAATCAGCATTTCTATGTTATTATCTATGATTGCAGCACGCAGTAAACATGTTAGTGTTGTTATTACAATAGTTCTGGGTAAGAGCAGAGCATACATTAATTCTAATTGAAGTAGTTTGTGTTTTTTAGTTTTTGAAATGCTTTTACACTGCAGTTTCATCTTTGCACTTGCCAGCATAATGAATGCCTGCTATTCCACACGGGAAATGTCACACAAGATCTTCTGTTGCGGTCTCGCAAATGGAAGCAACCGTCGAGCCATCTGTTGTACGCTGAAAAATGTCCAGGAAGGGTATCATCTGCACAATTAATCAGCCGTCGTGTCCAGGGAATAGCAGGCTCTGGCTTCAACAACGGCAAATCGTGTCATAATTTTGTTATAAAATGGTAAAATCTTTTTGAAAACTAGCGTCTATAAACCTCTGACTACTTACTAATCTTTGTTCTACAAACATGTAATCATGTTAGACATGAGACTTTCTCCCTTTCTGGCAATGAGAAGATAATGATGTAAGCACAGCCGTTGTTAACGTTTTAACAATAATAAATGGAACAGTATATTCGAAAAAAGTGTTTTACCTTGTAAAACGATAAACCTTTCAGTTGTCGTGTCTTGATTATGTAACGCAAGTAATTTCTCTCCCTGATCATTTTTATTTTGGCTGGAGCCACAACCATAATAATTTTGTTGCATGATGCTGCCGCCATTTCACTGTAATAATTTTTTATTTTATTGTTACAGGATTCATATTTGGACCCTAGGCCATTTTGCGTACAAAAACTTATTTATATGTCAAAAGGCATTAGACTGGTATGAAATACTAGTCCTTGTCGAAAAGGCGTACCTGATCATATATTTGCTAATGCTATATGACAAGATATGCTTTTTCGACAAGATCTTGTATTTCATACTAGTCTGTTGTCTTTTGACATATAAATAAACTTTTGTACTTGGAAATGGCCTAAGGACGAAGTCTGGATCATATAACAATCAAATAAAAATTATTAAAGTCAAATGGTGGTAGTATCATCAAAAACAATTCCGGCCGTTTAAATTAGGATGGAAGCAACTTGCTTGGTGAGGCAATGATTGAGCGCATTAAGCGCTCTATCGTAAGTATTTCATCTTCTAAAATTCGAATCTGCGTCTTAACCCGAAGTCCGTTTAACTTTTTACAGACTAATTCCTTTTATGTGAGCATTAACTATGCACACTGTTATTCGACACCAAGCTCGGCGGCAACCAATAATGACCATTTTGCCCCGAGTTCAATTTTCATACAAATCAATGAAGTCAATCAAGTTAACTTTATTCAAATTGAAAATAAATAAGTAATTACAACACTTTCAATTAAAAATGAAAACAATAGTATATTCTCCTTTTTTTACCCCCTTTGAAGTCATTCCTTTTGTTTGAGACTTAATGATAGACACGAACAGGAAATTTAATTAGCTTATTCGAAGGGAACCACTTCAACTAGTACAAGTAGAATTTCAGCATTATCGGGATTGGTCATCCTTTAGACTGGACGATCCTGTATGTACAGTTGTTGGACTCATATCAAGTACAGAGTTTCCAAGCCCTTCGGTCACAAGATCAGCCTGGCAGAGAGCCGTTTCCCCAACGGCTTTTGCTAAAATGTGGTGAAGTTCAACTATTCGCAACAAAGATATTGTTCACAGACGATGCTGGTGAGATCGGATTTCCAATTTTCACCATCAATATGTGTGGGCTGATGCAGTTCACACGAAGATTGAGGAGCAAGGTGTCAGCGCAGACTCCCAAATACTGTATAGCCAGGGATTACTGACGAGGACTAACAGAACCTTATATACTACCAAAGAGTTACAAAGTACCGTCAGTTCCTATCAAAAGACTAGTCTGTCCTGCTAGAGGAGGTACCATTACAACAAAGACTTGAGATATGGTTCATGCATGATGAAGTACAGGCCAGTTTTCTCCGAAACGTCCAAGAACACACCACACAGACAGAAATAGGCAATGGATTGGTCAGGAATGTCCAATACTTTGGTCATCTCGTTTCCCCGATTTTAATCCCTTGGATTTTTGGTTGTGGGTACGCTTGAAATCTTTCGTGTATGAGAGACCAATTAATGATTTACAAAAATGTAGAGAAACGCGTCGTTAGTGCCCGAAAGCGCTTCCATTACCTACCCAGAGTAATTCATAGAGTTAGTGATTCCCTAAGACGTCAGACAGGAGCATAGCTCGCTATGAATGGACAAAATATTGAGCACTTGTAAGAAATAGGAGGCAGATTATATTAGAGACTCTGCTGCTTCACGGTAACGGAGTAACGTATTCTCGGTTGTTTAGTGCACTCTGTGGGTCGGCGCCAACAGCAAAGAGCTTGCAGTAGGAGGTGTGCTTCGCATTAGCGAAGATGAACAAGCGTTTGTAGCATGTTAGAGCCTGCGTTTATTGGGGATTTTTTTATTGTTTTCTTCCATATTGTGTCCGCAGCTCGTGGTCGTGCGGTAGCGTTCTCGCTTCCCGCGCCCGGGTTCCCGGGTTCGATTCCCGGCGGATCAGAGATTTTCTCTGCCTCGTGAAGACTGGGTGTTGTGTGATGTCCTTAGGTTAGTTAGGTTTAAGTAGTTCTAAGTTCTAGAGGACTGATGACCATTGATGTTAAGTCCCATAGTGCTCAGAGCCATTTGAACCATTCTTCCATACTGTCACCTCTGGAAGTAGGAAATACACTTTTTTAACACTCTGCAAACGTGTATATGTTGGTTGGCCAAGACAGTACACCACTCTCTCTCTCTCTCTCTCTCTCTCTCTCTCTCTCTCTCTTCCGCACTCCAACATGTCTCATGTGTCCAGTAAAAGTGAACACGAACTAGACAGGAGAAACGAGATTTAGCACGCCTCCATTGGAATCGACAGTGAATCATGAACAGATGGTACGTTTTGCTAGCTGACAAGTTCTTGAGAAGCGCCAGCCAAACGCAAGGAGGCCATCTCCGTACGCTACCTACAGTTGATAATAGTTTTCAGTATTTTGTAACATTAAATTACTGTATTATGTCTGTCAGCCTTGTCTCGAGCTTAAGCTTCCCCCTTATAAATTTCATTTGTAGTCGTTGGTGTAAGACTCTAATGTATTGTGCGAGTGCTTGAACATGCTATTGCTGTTTCGCTCCCCTCACTCAGCCAGCATCGCACACGTTGTATAGAACGACCTTCGACGCTTCCCACTGCATCTTCCGTCTCCTTGTGTCGTGGTTAATTTTCATACCACAATGAGTCAGTCGACCTCTCCTTAGTTCATTGATATTCTCGCCACTACTCATCCACACCAACCACACAACACTTTCACTTGAGTTTATAACTCAAAACCGAGTGAGGTGGCGCATTCGGAAAGCCCAGCATTCGCATCCTTGTTTGACCGCTGTAGTGTTCCCTGTTGGATTTTTATTTACTAGGTTTACTTGAGAATTAATATTCTTCAGCTTTTCTTCTTCTTAGTTGACCGTTCCCTAGGATGCAGCAATAGAAGACTTCCTCTCCTGACTGAACCATTCTTGCTGAAAGAAAATGTCACATAACAATTTCTGCTTTTCTTTAATAAATGTTCGGACACTCTTCACACTCATATTGCCCGCGCCAATGTATCGATAGTATTTGCGAGTGTATCTTTTCTTAACTGGAGAGAATGTGTTTACTATCCGGGCCTACAGGGGCAGCCGACCCAATGTTGACATTAGCCGAGCTCCCCGGGACCGTCATGGCCCTATCACCAGTGATGGACCGGGCGTGGTACATCGTGACGTGACTCTGTGCTGTGTCCGAGTGCGCAAGTTCCTACTGTTGGTGCCCTTCTGCTCCGGGTGTTCCTGCAGTCCAGGCCTGGCTGTTAACTTAGGAGGACAAGGGGACTGCGCCTATTAGTCATCACCGATTTCGTGCAATTCTATGGTATACGTGGTGGAGGTTGGCCAGAAATGAAACAGAAGTGGGAGATCCAGCTGACCAAGCGTTCAGAAAAAAATAGCATTTTTGCCGCTTGTCGGACGAGGCATCAGCAATTTATATTAACGTACTTTCTAGGCACTGGTTGGATCAGCCGAAAAAACACAAAATGATAATTCGATGGTCGTTGTGTCAAGTCCTTACATGGAAACTTTTTATTTACGGATGTTGTGATACTTACATTACAATACTTACACTGTAAATAAACTAAAATAATGCACAGCGTATTCTATTTATTATTATTTTCACAAAAGGCATGAAAAGGAAGGACAAAGAAATGTCGTCATTAGTTTATCAAAACCCGCAAAACTTACACAAAAGCCTTATACAAAGAACCTTTTGACTGGTGTGATGAAGCCCTACGCACAGGAGAAAAAATTTCTTCTACTATTTGACTGTCGGGAGGAAAAGAAAATCCACAATTGTACAACGAAATTTTTCAAAATGCTAGAGGATTGCCACCTTGCAGCATTAAAATGATTCCCCGCAAATGCACTCTAATAACGCAACCATGTGATGTCTATATTTATCTTCGGGTAAAGGATTTATTCGAAAAGGGGAGAGAAAGAAATCACATCCCCGTGAAGCCAGTATCGTAATACATCCCACTCTACATCACCAACTATCCTCGACAGTATTTCGCGGAATGATTGTTTTCCATGGTTTGGTGCCAAGCTGTGCGATGAGAGAGAATCTTTTATGAATGTAAATCAAGCTTGTTTTTCTAAAGAAACTTTAAAACAGCTATGTAATTGTAAAAATGCGTCGTTTATAATGCCGAGAAAATTACTGCTCCCCGCAATTTTACGCCCCCCCCCCCCCCCCCCCCCCCCATGAACCATGGACCTTGCCGTTGGTGGGGAGGCTTGCGTGCCTCAGCGATACAGATAGCTGTACCGTAGGTGCAACCACAACGGAGGGGTATCTGTTGAGAGGCCAGACAAACGTGTGGTTCCTGAAGAGGGGCAGCAGCCTTTTCAGTAGTTGCAAGGGCAACAGTCTGGATGATTGACTGATCTGGCCTTGTAACAATAACCAAAACGGCCTTGCTGTGCTGGTACTGCGAACGGCTGAAAGCAAGGGGAAACTACAGCCGTAATTTTTCCCGAGGGCATGCAGCTTTACTGTATGATTATATGATGATGGCGTCCTTTTGGGTAAAATATTCCGGAGGTAAAATAGTCCCCCATTCGGATCTCCGGGCGGGGACTACTCAAGAGGATGTCGTTATCAGGAGAAAGAAAACTGGCGTTCTACGGATCGGAGCGTGGAATGTCAGATCCCTTAATCGGGCAGGTAGGTTAGAAAATTTAAAAAGGGAAATGGATAGGTTGAAGTTAGATATAGTGGGAATTAGTGAAGTTCGGTGGCAGGAGGAACAAGACTTCTGGTCAGGTGACTACAGGGTTATCAACACAAAATCAAATAGGGGTAATGCAGGAGTAGGTTTAATAATGAATAGGAAAATAGGAATGCGGGTAAGCTACTACAAACAGCATAGTGAACGCATTATTGTGGCCAAGATAGATACGAAGCCCACGCCTACTACAGTAGTACAAGTTTATATGCCAACTAGCTCTGCAGATGACGAAGAAATTGAAGAAATGTATGATGAAATAAAAGAAATTATTCAGATTGTGAAGGGAGACGAAAATTTAATAGTCATGGGTGACTGGAATTCGAGTGTAGGAAAAGGGAGAGAAGGAAACATAGTAGGTGAATATGGATTGGGGGACAGAAATGAAAGAGGAAGCCGCCTGGTCGAATTTTGCACAGAGCACAACATAATCATAACTAACACTTGGTTTAAGAATCATGAAAGAAGGTTGTATACATGGAAGAACCCTGGAGATACTAAAAGGTTTCAGATAGATTGTATAATGGTAAGACAGAGATTTAGGAACCAGGTTTTAAATTGTAAGACATTTCCAGGGGCAGATGTGGACTCTGACCACAATCTATTGGTTATGACCTGTAGATTAAAACTGAAGAAACTGCAAAAAGTGGGAATTTAAGGAGATGGGACCTGGATAAACTAAAAGAACCAGAGGTTGTACAGAGATTCAGGGAGAGCATAAGGGAGCAATTGACAGGAATGGGGCAAATAAATACAGTAGAAGAAGAATGGGTAGCTTTGAGGGATGAAGTAGTGAAGGCAGCAGAGGATCAAGTAGGTAAAAAGACAAGGGCTAGTAGAAATCCTTGGGTAACAGAAGAAATATTGAATTTAATTGATGAAAGGAGAAAATATAAAAATGCAGTAAGTGAAACAGGCAAAAAGGAATACAAACGTCTCAAAAATGAGATCGACAGGAAGTGCAAAATGGCTAAGCAGGGATGGTTAGAGGACAAATGTAAGGATGTAGAGGCCTATCTCACTAGGGGTAAGATAGATACCGCCTACAGGAAAATTAAAGAGACCTTTGGAGATAAGAGAACCACTTGTATGAATATCAAGAGCTCAGATGGAAACCCAGTTCTAAGCAAAGAAGGGAAAGCAGAAAGGTGGAAGGAGTATATAGAGGGTCTATACAAGGGCGATGTACTTGAGGACAATATTATGGAAATGGAAGAGGATGTAGATGAAGATGAAATGGGAGACATGATACTGCGTGAAGAGTTTGACAGAGCACTGAAAGACCTGAGTCGAAACAAGGCCCCCGGAGTAAACAATATTCCATTGGAACTACTGACGGCCGTGGGAGAGCCAGTCCTGACAAAACTCTACCATCTGGTGAGCAAGATGTATGAAACAGGCGAAATACCCTCAGACTTCAAGAAGAATATAATAATTCCAATCCCAAAGAAAGCAGGTGTTGACAGATGTGAAAATTACCGAACTATCAGCTTAATAAGTCACAGCTGCAAAATACTAACACGAATTCTTTACAGACAAATGGAAAAACTAGTAGAAGCCAACCTCGGGGAAGATCAGTTTGGATTCCGTAGAAACACTGGAACACGTGAGGCAATACTGACCTTACGACTTATCTTAGAAGAAAGATTAAGGAAAGGCAAACCTACGTTTCTAGCATTTGTAGACTTAGAGAAAGCTTTTGACAATGTTGACTGGAATACTCTCTTTCAAATTCTAAAGGTGGCAGGGGTAAAATACAGGGAGCGAAAGGCTATTTACAATTTGTACAGAAACCAGATGGCAGTTATAAGAGTCGAGGGACATGAAAGGGAAGCAGTGGTTGGGAAGGGAGTAAGACAGGGTTGTAGCCTCTCCCCGATGTTGTTCAATCTGTATATTGAGCAAGCAGTAAAGGAAACAAAAGAAAAATTCGGAGTAGGTATTAAAATTCATGGAGAAGAAATAAAAACTTTGAGGGTCGCTGATGACATTGTAATTCTGTCAGAGACAGCAAAGGACTTGGAAGAGCAGTTGAATGGAATGGACAGTGTCTTGAAAGGAGGATATAAGATGAACATCAACAAAAGCAAAACAAGGATAATGGAATTAAGTCGGGTGATGCTGAGGGAATTAGATTAGGAAATGAGGCACTTAAAGTAGTAAAGGAGTTTTGCTAGTTGGGGAGCAAAATAACTGATGATGGTCGAGGTAGAGAGGATATAAAATGTAGGCTGGCAACGGCAAGGAAAGCGTTTCTGAAGAAGAGAGATTTGTTAACATCCAGTATTGATTGAAGCGTCAGGAAGTCATTTCTGAAAGTATTCGTATGGAGTGTAGCCATGTATGGAAGTGAAACATGGACGATAAATAGTTTGGACAAGAAGAGAGTAGAAGCTTTCGAAATGTGGTGCTACAGAAGAATGCTGAAGATTAGATGGGTAGATCACATAACTAATGAGGAAGTATTGAATAGGATTGGGGAGAAGAGAAGTTTGTGGCACAACTTGACCAGAAGAAGGGATCGGTTGGTAGGACATGTTCTGAGGCATCAAGGGATCACCAATTTAGTATTGGAGGGCAGCGTGGAGGGTAAAAATCGTAGAGGGAGACCAAGAGATGAATACACTAAGCAGATTCAGAAGGATGTAGGTTGCAGTAGGTACTGGGAGATGAAAAAGCTTGCACAGGATAGAGTAGCATGGAGAGCTGCATCAAACCAGTCTCAGGACTGAAGACCACAACAACAACAACAACAACAATTTTACGATCAGTATCACTCAAGAACGTGTAAATTATTAGCTGTTAATAATAAAAGTATATTTATATACGAAGTTCTCGTGTACGCCTTGATTACGACCTTTTCTGGATATTTATTTGCAATCTCAAGTTGCCTTCAAGTCTTCGGAGGAAGCATTTGAGAATTCACATCCAGAATGAGATGGCCCCAGTATGCCATTATCGATAATTTTTGAGAGATGCATATGTAGGCTGAAGATGGCATATTGAATTGCCGTAACCGGTAGCGAAAATAAAATAACTTCTCAATTTGCACGACTGTTTGGCGAATTTCTGTGTTAAATATTTACCTTTTCTGTCTATCGTTTTACTTTGATGTTTATCTTCAACTGAATCGGCTGCTAATCAGTGAGAATTTAGCATTTCAGCTGGGGGACCTTGCATATCCTCTCCCTTCTTTTCTAAGCCTTACTGGTCGTGAGGGAGATCTTTTTTGAACGATGTAATTGTGTTCCTCTCTCTGTTATAGTTTTGGCTCACTTTTTATCCTGACACTTATTACGAGGGCACGCTGAAATGTAACTCCCCGAATTTTTTAAACTCATTTGCCGCTTCGCTCACACAAGTTGCTACCTCTGCCGCTAGAGGGCTCCCGGTTTCTGCGTGTAACATGAAGGTAGGTAACGTAGCTACATCGGTGCGTATGAAACAAGCGTACTGCAATCGAGTTTCTGAAAGCACAATTTCGAAGAATTCGTCCACAAGTGGAGCACTTTCCTCTTCAGCACGACGATGCCCGACCACACTCGACATCTGGAACACTTCGACGCCTTGGATTCATTGTCATCGACCATCCTCCATACAGTCCCGACTTGACCCCATCCGAGTTTCCATCTGTTTCTGATACTTAAAGACTACCTTCGAGGTCTTCTCTTTGATAGTGATGAAGCGGTGCAAGCAGAGGTGAGGTTGTGGCTCCGTCTACAAAGTCAGACATTCTACGGTGACGTCATCAACAAACTGGTCTCTCGCTAGGAGAAGAGCGTTCCTCGCCAGTGGGGCTATGTTGAGAAAGAAATATGTAGACATGATGAATAAAGCTTTAAGAGTTCTCACAGAACAAAATCGGAGGTATTACTTTTCAGCATACTATTCCAGGGCTCCAGTGGGCGCGTTACGTCATCACCTCAGAATTGCGGTGAAGTAAATGTTATTTGAAACTTTCTAGCAGATCAAAACTCTCTGATGAACCAGGACACGAATCGGGGAGATTTTTTTTCTCGTAGGTAAGTGCTCTAGCAACTGAGATACTCGAGCACGACTAAGGACGTGTCCTTACATCTTTACTTCCCGTAGTATTTTTGAGAAAGGCAAAGCTCCCGAGTTCAAGCCTCACTCCGGCACATAGTTTTAATCCGCCAAGAAGTTCCACACGCTACTGGAGACTGAAAATGACAAAGTTATTTAACTACGTCAACCCGTCGTTCGATGCCTTCTTTTATTAAATGTAGAGAGATTTGTTTTTTTAAGATATTCTGTGTTCCAAAGTTTCCGTGAAATCTCCCTTTGGGAAATTGCCTCAAACGATAGCAGTGTCCAGAACGATCGTTTTATCTACTTGAATTCATATTACAGTGGCGTCGCGGCTAAAAATCTGCGAGGGCACTTCAAAAAGCAAGTTACACAGTATTATGGAAGGGAAAGTAACTTTACTGCGCTACGCTTGAGAGTGACAGAGATACATTACACTGTTTTTCAACCTAGTCACCAAGTCTGTATAGAGAACCAATTGTTCCCAACGCCTCGACTATAGAAATCCGCTCCTCTGTTACGGAGTATTCGAAAATCGCTTTGTGAACGTCCTCATCGTTGGAAAATTTCTCTCTGAGTTTAAACGGTTCTGCTGATCAAACTCGCTAGACATGAACATTATGGAACATATCTGGGATGTCTTGCAACGTGCTGTTCAGACGAGATCTCCACCCCCTCGTACTCTTACGGATTTATGGACAGCTCTGCAGGATTCATGGTGTCAGTTCCCTCTAGCACTACTTCAGCCATTAGTCGGGTCCATGCCACGTCGTGTGGTGGCGCTTCTGCGTGCTCGAGGGTGCTCTGCACGATATTAGGCAAGTGTACCAGTTTCTTCGGCTCTTCAGTGTAGTTTGTCTCTTACATGATCATCTAACGAGAATTTCTCTCTTGTGAACCGGAACCGTGTTAGGTGATGTAATGGTTAGGCAACACGAGATTCGTATTTCGAGGGACGGTGGTGCAAATCTCCGTGAAAAAATACAAATTTAATTTTCTTGTGGTTTTCCTTAAGGAAACAAATCTTCCTTCCTTTCGCTCTCACTATGTGACTTGGATGTGAGATCTATCAGATAACATTCACAGATAAAGTAAGGGCTTTCATTAGAAACATTTGTTACGGCAGACAACGCCGTTACAGCACTCTTCCTGCACTGTCCAACACATGCCAGCACAAGTTAATAATAACACATAAAATTCCACATGTACGAGAACAGCTGAGTATACCATAGATCTGCTAAAGAAAATTAAGAAATCTTTATTTACAATGTTGTGAGACGATGGTGGTATAAAAATAAGAAGTTATATAAGACCTGACATGCACATGTTTGTGGAGTCCCTAATCTTACTTTTCAATACAAAATTTATTTGTCTCAATCGCACCTCCATAAACGTACATCATTTAATAAATGTGTAATCAAGACAAATAATTTTTAACATAAAAAGTTAGCTGTTTTCATTCAATAATGTCACGCGGAAACAATTTTTGAGGTAATTCACACAGGTTAACGTTTTCCGAATCCAAAAGCGAATAACAGAAATTATTTGTGCTGTAAATTCAAGAACGCCTTTCAGAGGCCAGTTCAAGAACTGCGTTTAGAAACTACTGCTCCCCAACATATTTATTCGCTAATGAAATTTTTCATAAATGATGTATCTCTCTGCTCATGCTATCAATACTGAAAATGAGAATAATCTAGACAAACGTTCATCTAATGATTTTTCTGACGTTTCGCCAGCACGAGTGGCTGGCATTGTCAAAGCTTCACCCTCCATTGCCATTGCGCGCCAACGTCCGAGGGCTTCTCCGCGGTCACTTCCGGTGCGCGCCAGGTACATATAGTCTGCGGCTGCGAGCTCGGCTCCAGTTCACCACCGGCAATGGAGGGTGAAGCTTTGACAATGCCAGCCACTCGTGCTGGCGAAACGTCAGAAAAATCATTAGATGAACGTCGGCCGAAGAACCCGAGACAGAAGCCAATAGGCAGTTTGTCAACAAGTGGCCACGAAAGCCTTAACAATTTTGAATCTAGACAAAGATTTAAAGTCACTAGCTATGGTCCAGAAAATTGCCTGTTATTGAGAAAGACACATTTTCAAACGTGTCATCAGCCATAAGATTATCAGGAAGGATAGGAACACAGCAATCAGTCGCAATCTCGTTGGTTTTTTTATTATTCTTGCATATCTAGATTTCAGCTATAAATAGCCATCTTCAGTGCATTTGAGTGAGTTATAATCCAACAAATTCCCAGCAGAAAATGCTGTACAGGCAGAAGGAAACTGATTCATAGCTGAAATCTGGATATGCAAGAATAATATAGAAACGCTCGGATTACGACTGGTTGCTGTGTTGCTATCCTTTCTTATAATAACATACAGTCGGTGTGTGTGTGTGTGTGTGTGTGTGTGTGTGTGTGTGTGTGTGTGTGTGTGTGTGTGTGTGTCTGGAGTTTATGGGTGCTCAACAGCGAGGTTATCAGCGTCCTTACAAAGATGAACTGAAACGAATGTGGGTCAAATAGCCAAAATCGTCATCACACCATGAGCGGTAAACCTACAAAATGACGATCACTCACTTACTCCTACTTCACTCTCGTTGATCTACACAATCACTCTATCTCACACGCCTTAACACAACGGAGAAAGGGTTAAAGGTGCTATACCTAGGAGTGAAACACAAGTAAATCGGAAGAGGAGTTAAAATAACAGCACAGGGAAATGTGACTGGTTGACCAGTTTGAAAAACCGGAGGTGACCTAGACTGTAGAATACCTTAAAAAATGAAAGAAAAACAGAAAGACGAGACAAAAGCTGAAACAGCACCATGGGGAAATGTCATTTCCTAAGCACTTACAAAAAAATGGGTGAGCCATTCAACTTCTTAATACATCAAGAACACCTCCCTAAAATTTTAGGAAACAATCTGGACGTAGCACAGAACCTTAAAATTCTCAGGACATTCGTTTGACTGTCAATTAAAGCTTAGGGCAGACCTGTCAGCATATATGACGCTGCCCTCTAATCTGAAGATAAAAAACTGTCCAGTAAAATGCTAAAAATGCTAAAAGCGATCTGTGCGCCCCAACCAACATACGAGGAAGGGTCCTGGAGCACGAAGCCATGCGTCATGCTGCGGGGTGTACTTCATCTCGTCTTCGTGTCCGGAAGAAGGTACGCCACGGCTGCACTGTGGGGTTTACCAGACGCAGCTTATTGTACGATTATGTCACTCCCTTCTTCCCACCTATCGCATGACTCGGTACCTCAACAGCACGGTGGGAGGATGGGGGTGGGGGGGGGGGACAGAACGAAGTAATCCGGCGTCACGACACGCCTCCTGGGCCCCTACACTCGCCCTTTCGTTCGCTGCAATTCCCATGTATCCTGGCACCCTGCTGGAAGACACATCCTGCACAAGTCTTTGTAGCTGGAGGAGTGTGTCCTGGTTATTCTGGACTACTTTCTAAGTATAATCGATTGATGTATATACACTCCTGGAAATTGAAATAAGAACACCGTGAATTCATTGTCCCAGGAAGGGGAAACTTTATTGACACATTCCTGGGGTCAGATACATCACATGATCACACTGACAGAACCACAGGCACATAGACACAGGCAACAGAGCATGCACAATGTCGGCACTAGTACAGTGTATATCCACCTTTCGCAGCACTGCAGGCTGCTATTCTCCCATGGAGACGATCGTAGAGATGCTGGATGTAGTCCTGTGGAACGGCTTGCCATGCCATTTCCACCTGGCGCCTCAGTTGGACCAGCGTTCGTGCTGGACGTGCAGACCGCGTGAGACGACGCTTCATCCAGTCCCAAACATGCTCAATGGGGGACAGATCCGGAGATCTTGCTGGCCATGGTAGTTGACTTACACCTTCTAGAGCACGTTGGGTGGCACGGGATACATGCGGACGTGCATTGTCCTGTTGGAACAGCAAGTTCCCTTGCCGGTCTAGGAATGGTAGAACGATGGGTTCGATGACGGTTTGGATGTACCGTGCACTATTCAGTGTCCCCTCGACGATCACCAGTGGTGTACGGCCAGTGTAGGAGATCGCTCCCCACACCATGATGCCGGGTGTTGGCCCTGTGTGCCTCGGTCGTATGCAGTCCTGATTGTGGCGCTCACCTGCACGGCGCCAAACACGCATACGACCATCATTGGCACCAAGGCAGAAGCGACTCTCATCGCTGAAGACGACACGTCTCCATTCGTCCCTCCATTCACGCCTGTCGCGACACCACTGGAGGTGGGCTGCACGATGTTGGGGCGTGAGCGGAAGACGGCCTAACGGTGTGCGGGACCGTAGCCCAGCTTCATGGAGACGGTTGCGAATGGTCCTCGCCGATACCCCAGGAGCAACAGTGTCCCTAATTTGCTGGGAAGTGGCGATGCGATCCCCTACGGCACTGCGTAGGATCCTACGGTCTTGGCGTGCATCCGTGCGTCGCTGCGGTCCGGTCCCAGGTCGACGGGCACGTGCACCTTCCGCCGACCACTGGCGACAACATCGATGTACTGTGGAAACCTCACGCCCCACGTGTTGAGCAATTCGGCGGTACGTCCACCCGGCCTCCCGCATGCCCACTATACGCTCTCGCTCAAAGTCCGTCAACTGCACATACGGTTCACGTCCACGCTGTCGCGGCATGCTACCAGTGTTAAAGACTGCGATGGAGCTCCGTATGCCACGGCAAACTGGCTGACACTGACGGCGGCGGTGCACAAATGCTGCGCAGCTAGCGCCATTCGACGGCCAACACCGCGGTTCCTGGTGTGTCCGCTGTGCCGTGCGTGTGTTCATTGCTTGTACAGCCCTCTCGCAGTTTCCGGAGCAAGTGTGGTGGGTCTGACACACCGGTGTCAATGTGTTCTTTTTTCCATTTCCAGGAGTGTATTATAAGTAACATCAAAATGTCACTTCTGTAGATATTCAGTTTAATGATGTGACCAATGAAAATAGGTTTGGTTGGGTTCTTTGGGGGAATAGACCAAACAGCGAGGTCATCGGTCTCATCGGATTAGGGAAGGATGGGGAAGGAAATTGGCCGTGCCCTTTCGAAGGCACCATCCCGGCATTTGCCTGGAGCGATTTAGGGAAATCACGGAAAACCTAAATTAGGATGGCCGGACGCGGGATTGAACCGTCGTCCTCCCGAGTCCACTGCGCCACCTCGCTCGGTTGGAAATAGGTGTTGCAAACTACTTCCTTTAGCCTCGTGTGTATCATGCATCTCAGTGCAGATACATTTACGTATTTGTGAAAAGAAAGAAAATGGTTTTTAAACGTTTTATTCCACACCCATGAGGACCATTCCACTTACGATAAGTGGAAGGAACATTAATATAGCTCTGTTTTTTTGTAAACGTTTATTATTTATTGTGATTTTGTGACATGTTCTACATCTTTGAGGATCTCCTCACAATGAACGTATGGAACAAAAACTGGCCACGTGTTAGTAGCACTCGAGCACTAGGGGTTCCGTACAAACTTAGTTATATATACCGACAGTTCATCCGCCCTGAGAATCGAGAATCTCGACGATTTTTGCCTTGTTATCGAGATTGATACTGGCAAGATATCGGTCCTAGGAATTCCAAGACTTTCGAGAATGTTTTAATTTTACGTATGAAGTCGGATACCAAATGACAACACAAGTTTTTACGTATGAAATATTACAAATTAACAATTGAAACTTCCTGGCAGATTAAAACTGTGTGCCGGACGGAGACTCGAACTTGGGCTTTTGCCTTTCGCGGGCAAGTGCTCTACCAACTGAGCTACCCAAGCACGACTCACGCCCCGTCCTCACAGCTTTAATTCCGCCAGTACCTCGTCTCCTACCTTCCAAGCTTCACAGAAGCTCTCCTGCGAACCTTGCAGAACTAGCACTCCTGGTAGAGCACTTGCCCGCGAAAGGCAAAGGTCCGGAGTTCGAGTCTCGGTCCGGCACACAGTTTTCATCTACCAGGAAGTTTCATATCAGCGCACACCCGCTGTGAAGTGAAAATTTCATTCTAGAAACAAACCCCCGGCTGTGGCTAAGCCATGTCTCCGCAATATGCTTTCTTCCAGGAGTGGTAGTTCTGCAACGTTCGCAGGAGAGCTTCCGTGAAGCTTGGAAGGTAGGAGACGAGGTACTGGCGGAATTAAAGCTGTGAGGACGGGGCGTCAGTCGTGCTTGGGTAGCTCAGTTGGTAGAGCACTTGCCAGCGAAAGGCAAAGGTCCCGAGTTCGAGTCTCGGTCCGGCACACTGTTTTAATCCACCAGGATGTTTCATATCAGCGCACACTCCGCTGTAGAGTGAAAATTTCATTCTAAATTAACAATTATCAGAATTTTCCTTTACTTGTACTGTGAAACATTGCTTCTTGTCAAATTTCATTATTCTGGGTCGATAGGAAGTGCCCTGTAGGTTTTCATGAGTGAGTCTGCGAGTGCCAAAGTGTGTGACATAAAAGGCCGTATCTTGTGATTGCACTGACTTTGAAGCTTAGATTTTATAAGAATGCGTGGTGTCTGTCCTTTCAGACATGTCCGAAATAACAGACACCACGCTTTCGCATAACTGATACACGCCCAGCTAGGCAAGTGATCCATCGTCTTCAGTTCGGATGCCCACGTACGTCCGACCTCCTGTGGGAATCTCAGAGTAGCGAGCATAGAAGAAATAGACAGCGGCTGCGGATAGGTGGCGCTCGATGGGAGTGTGGGTCGGCGGTGAGGCGTGCCGAGATAGTCCGCGCAGGTGTATTAACGCTGTGTTACACATGGCGCGTTGGTTATCGCGCTTGCCTAGTAAGGAGGAGATCTCGGGTTCGAATACCGGTCCAGTACACATTTTCACTCGTTCCACAAATGTCCCGATGCACCTGACAGCAAAATGGTTCAAATGGCTCTAAGCTCTATGGGACTTAACATGTGAGGTCATCAGTCCCCTAGACTTATAACTACTTAAACCTAACTAACCTAAGGACATCACACACATGCATGCCCGAGACAGGATTCGAACCTGCGACCGTAGCAGCCGCATGGTTCAGGACTGAAGCGCCTAGAACCGCTCGGTCACAGCGGCCGGCCCTGACAGCATTTATCCCTTTCCTCTCCTTTCCTTACTCCCCTCTACACCTTCAGTTTACATATAGAGCTTAGATTTATTACACCGCCAAGGAACGACAGACGTCAGTAAGTGACGTAAATTATAACTTGATACGTCTGCCCGCTCCTGAGAGAAAAGGGTCTTAACAGACAAACGAACGGATGGACAGACAGATTACAAGTGACCAAACATTTCTTTCTTGTGATAAAATTACGAACTGACTATTATAGGATTTTTTCCTTTAGTTGTACTGTGAAACTTCGCTTCTTTCCAAATTTCGCGGTTCTAGGTCAACAGGAAGTGCTGTAAGTTTCGATCAGTGACCTCGCGTCTATCAAAACATGTGACATAAACGGCCGAATCTTTTGACTGCGGTGACTTAGAAGCTTCAGTTTTATGCGAATCGAAGGGACCCTAACTTTAGTACGTGACATAAATTTTAATTTGATTCATCAATCAGTTCCCGACAAAAAGCGATTTTAACAGTGCGATAGAGAGACAGGCGGACGACAGTGATCATATAAGAGTTCTCTTTCTACCGATTTTTTTTTTTTTTTTGGTGGGGTTTAAGGGCGCTCAACTACTGAGGTCATTAGCGCCCAGTCACTGTTGTTAGAGCACATGGAATCTAGTAAAACTCAAGGGGAGGGGGGGACACCAGAAAGACCTGACAAAGATGCAAATAAAATAAGTAAAAAGGTTAGATGTCTTTGCACAAGCCAGTCAAAATTATAAAACGCAGAACACGAGCAGCTGCTCGAGCGTCATCAGCTAAAATATCCGGTAAAGTAGATGGCAGGGACAGGACAACACGAGATTGACTAAAGCGGGGACACGACAATAAAACATGGTGCACTGTTAATGCCTGACCACAAGGGCACTGCGGGGCTGGGTCACCGGAGAGCAGGTAGCGGTGGCTAAACCGGCAATGTCCAATCCGCAACCTGGTCAGAAGGACCTCCTCTAGCCGAGATGGTCGGGAGGAGGCTGTCCAAGCATTTGGGAGCGGTTTTACTGCCCGGAGCTTGTTTCCTTGGAGGGATGACCACAACGACACAAGCCTCTTACAAACATCCCCACGAACGTCAGATGACGGGACACAATGGGAGGCTGGCCGAGGCAGGAGGACTGCAGCCTTGGCTGCAGCATCCGCAGCCTCATTCCCAGGCACACCTACATGTCCGGGAACCCACAGAAAGCTGACAGGAGAACCATTATCAGCGAAAGAATGGAGGGACTGCTGTATCCGTTGAACCAAGGGATGAACCGGATAGGGAGCTCCAAGGCTCTGAAGAGCACTGAGTGAGTCAGAGCAAAGTACATACGATGAATGGCGGTGGCGGCGGGCATACTGAACGGCCTGATGGAGAGCAAAAAGCTCGGCCGTAAAGCTGGAACATTGGTTCAAATGGTTCAAATGGCTCTGAGCACTATGGGACTTAACAGCTGTGGTCATCAGTCCCCTAGAACTTAGAACTACTTAAACCTAACTAACCTAAGGACATCACACACATCCATGCCCGAGGCAGGATTCGAACCTGCGACCGTAGCAGTCGCGCGGTTCCGGACTGCGCGCCTAGAACCGCGAGACCACCGCGGCCGGCGGAACATTGCTCGAGGAGCCGGTATTTAAAGGTGGCGGCCCCGACGACAAAGGCACAGCCGACACCATCGTCAGTTTTGGAGCCATCGGTGTAAATAAAG
This sequence comes from Schistocerca piceifrons, assembly GCF_021461385.2. NCBI lineage: Eukaryota > Metazoa > Arthropoda > Insecta > Orthoptera > Acrididae > Schistocerca > Schistocerca piceifrons. Next base: position 28,471,749 of record NC_060143.1, read on the forward strand.
GTGTGACCGGCAAGTCGAGCACGAAGTTCGACAAACCGTGAGCAATACACTGCAGCCGGAGTACCCTCCTTCGGAAGTGAGCTGAGGTCGAGATAAATAGGAACCGGAGCCTGGAGCCAAGGTGGTGTCGGGCTCTCACCCTCTCTGAAGGTGGTAGGGAGGGCAAAATCCAATTGTCGAAGCAGGCGACGGAGGCGGACTCCGGGGGGCAGCAGGGCAGACACATACAACCCGTACTGACGGTCGAGAGAATCGGCGAAGAAGTAAGAGGGGTGGTCTGGCATAGACAACAGCCGGCAGGCACACCGACGCAGCAGTACATCGCGCCGGTAGGTCAATGGTAATTCGGCAGCTTCAGCATAAAGACTCTCGACAGGACTAGTGTAGAAGGCTCCGGTCGCAAGACGTAACCCCCGATGGTGGATGGAGTTGAGACGGCGTAAGAGGGATGGCCGAGCAGACGAGTAGACGAAGCTCCCATAATCCAGCTTCAATCGGACTACGGACCGATACAAGCGAAGCAGGACAGTGCGATCCGCTCCCCAAGATGAACCACTAAGAACTCTGAGGACATTAAGGAAACGTGTACAACGGGCCGCCAAATAAGAGACATGCGGAGACCAACACAGTTTCCTGTCCAACGCGAGCCCTAGAAACTTAGTTGTTTCCACGAATGGGAGAACAACGGGACCAAGATGTAAGGATGGCGGAAGGAACGCTTTATATCGCCAAAAGTTGATACAAACCGTCTTCTCTTCAGAGAACCGGACCATTTGCCACGCTCCATGAGTAGAGGCTGTCTAGACAACGCTGAAGGCAGCGCTCCAGGAGGCATGTTCTCTGGGCACTGCAGTAGATCGCGAAGTCATCGACAAAGAGAGAGCCTGAGACATCAGGTGGAATGCAATCCATAATTGGATTGATCGCGATGGCAAAAAGGGCTACGCTCAAGATGGAGCCCTGAGGCACTTCGTTCTCCTGGAGGAAGACGTCGGACAATACGGAACCCACACGTACCCTAAACTTTCGATCCGTCAAAAAGGAATCAATGAAAAGGGGCAGGCGACCACGTAGGCCCCACCTGTGCATAGTGCGGAGGATACCTTCTCCCCAACAGGTATCATAAGCCTTCTCCAAATCGAAGAACATGGCTACCGTTTGGCGCCTTCGCAAAAAGTTGTTCATGATGAATGTCGACAAGGTCACAAGGTGGTCAACAGCGGAGCGGCGGCGACGAAAGCCGCATTGAACATTGGTAAGTAGCCATCGAGATTCAAGAATCCAAACTAACCGAGCATGAACCATGCACTCCATCACCTTACAGACACAGCTTGTAAGAGAAATGGGGCGGTAACTAGAAGGAAGGTGTCTATCCTTCCCGGGTTTGGGTATAGGAACAACGACGACGTCACGCCAATGCATGGGGACCTGACCTTTGGTCCAGACGCGATTGTAGGTACGAAGAAGGAAACTTTTGCCCGCCGGAGAAAGATGTGCCAGCATCTGAACGTGAATGGCATCTGGCCCCAGAGCAGAGGACTGGGACAGTGCAAGTGCACGTTCGAGTTCCCGCATAGTAAAGGGGGCATTATAAGTTTCCAGATTCAGCGAGTGGAAGGAAGGTCGCCGAGTCTCTTCTGCCTCTTTCCTGGGAAGGAAGGCAGGGTGGTAATGGGCGGAGCTTGAAACCTGCGCGAAAAACCGGCCGAAGGCGTTGGAGACAGCCACAGGATCAACGAGGACCTCATTACCTGAGGTCAGGACAGGTACCGAGGAGTGGGCCTTAATGCCCGACAGCCGGCGCAGGCCACCCCATACGACAGAAGAGGGAGTAAAACTGTTAAAGGAGCTGGTGAAAGAGGCCCAACAAGCTTTTTTGCTGTCTTTGATGACTCTACGGCATTGCGCTCGGAATCGTTTGTATCCAATACAATTCGCCAACGTAGGATGGCGGCGAAAGGTGCGTAAAGCACGTCGTCGAGCACGGATAGCGTCTCTACAAGCCTCGTTCCACCAGGGGACGGAAACGCGACGTGAAGAAGAGGTAGTACAAGGAATGGAACGTTCGGCGGCATTGATGATAACAGACGTGAGGTATTCGACCTGACTGTCACAACTGAGAAAATCGTGGTCCGGAAAGGTCGCCAGGGAGGAGTAAAGTCCCCAGTCAGCTTTCGGTATGTTCCAGCTCAAAGGACGTGGGGATGGGGTGTGGTGCAGGAGGCGAACGACACAGGGGAAGTGGTCGCTCGAATAGGTGTCAGAAAGGACATACCACTCGAACCGACGGGCAAGAGTGGTAGAACAGATCGAGAGGTCCAAGTGGGAGTAGGTATGAGTAGAGTCCGAGAGGAAAGTCGGGGCGCCGGTATTGAGGCAGACAAGATTGAGATGGTTGAAGACACAAGAGTGAGCCTCTTTGACAGGCTGCAGGAGAGCCCCAAAGGAGATGATGGGCATTGAAGTCGCCAAACAATAAAAACGGCGGGGGAAGCTGAACAATCAGGTGCATCATGTCAGCCCGACTAACAACGGATGACGATGGAGTGTAGATGGTACAAAAAGTGTAGATGGTGAAAAAGTAAAAGCAGAAAGAGTAATACGGACAGCTATTGCTTGGAGTGGGGTGGTCAATGGGATGGGATGGTAATAGACATCGTCCTGAACGAGCTACATGACCCCACCATGAGCTGGGATACCGTCCACAGGGGTGAGGTCATACCGCTCCGAGGTATAGTGGGTAAAGGCAATATGGTCAGTCGGGTGCAACTTGGTTTCCTGGAGACCAAGGACGAGCGGACAGTGCAGGCGGAGGAGCAGTTGTAATTCCTCCCGATTAGATCAAATACCTCTTATGTTCCAATGTAACAAGGCCATCGCTAGTCAAAAAAGAGGGAGAACGAGACGGGGGAATAGCTGGTCACCTCGACGGCCGCAGAGGGCCAGGTTTCGAGGGAACAATGCTACAACCGGTGGGAGGCGGATCCTGTTCCATCGAGTCGTCGCCAGCTGCAGCCGCTGTCCCTGGTGGTGTAGGAGGGGCAGTATCATTTGCCGACGAGAGGCCAGCTGAGCGCCTGGCAGCAGAGCGTCCCGGCGAAACTGAGGACGGCCGGGAGCAGCGACTCACGGATGGAGCGTCAGACGAAACGCGCCGGGGTGGAGAGGGGGATAGAGACTTCTTCTTGGAGGCCTTCTTGGAAGTCCGAGGAGGCACAGGGATTGTGGGCTGGACCCGAAGAAGGTCCTCACGCGTGGGGTCCGTTTTGGAACGCCGGACCTTGGAAGCTGGGGCCCGGAACGTTTCCCCAATGGATGCCTGAGAAGAAGATCGCTTCTCAGGCGGCGGGGGGGGGGGGGGAGGATTAGGAGGAAGGGTGGCCCCTGGGGCAGAGGGGGCGGGGGCCACGGGGGAGGAGGATTTGGAAGGGAGGGATTTGGGAGGCAGAGGCAGAGCCCCCGGATGGGGAGAGGAGGCGGAGGGGGGACAGGATAGGGGTGAGGATACCACGGAAGGAGTGGACACAACTGAGGCAAACGAAGTGGTCAACAGCACGGGAGGGAGGCGGTCATACTTCTTCCTGGCCTCAGAATATGAGAGACGATCCCAAGTTTTGAGTTCTTGTATCTTCTTCTCCTTCTGATATGCGGGGCAATCTGAGGATCTAGGCGAGTGGATGGCAGGACAATTAACGCACCGAGGTGGTGGGGTGCATGTATGTTCCTCGCGAAGAGGATGTCCACAATCACCACAAAGGGGCTTAGCCTCACACCGTGACGACATGTGCCCAAAGCGCAAACACCGAAAACAGCGCATAGGAGGCGGAACGTAAGGTCGCACATCGCACCGGTAGCACATCACCTTTACCTTCTCCGGGAGAACGTTCCCCTCGAAGGCGAGGATAATGGCCCCGGTGTCCATGCGACGGTCTTTGGGGCCGCGCTTGACTCGCCGGACGAAATGCACGCCTCGGCGCTCCAGGTTGGCCGTGAGCTCCTCATCAGACTGCAGCAGGAGGTCCCGATGAAAAATAACCCTCCGCGTCCTATTTAGTGCCAGATGTGGGACAATGGACACTGGGATGTCCCCTAGGCGGTCGCACGCCTGAAGCGCCACCGACTGTGTAGCAGAGGTGGTCTTTATAAGAACGGACCCCGAACGCATCTTACTGAGAGCCTCGATTTGCCCGAAGATGTCCTCAATGTGCTGAACAAAGAACGGGTTTGGAGGTGGCGAACGTCCCCCCATTGGTCCGAGAACAGACCAAATAGCGGGGGATGTACTTCGCCCCAAGCCGGCGGGCCTGTCCCTCCTCCCAGGGAGTGGCCAAGGGGGAAAGGGCAGGAGAACCAGAACTAGAGACAGTACCTTTCCGTTTGAAAGACTCGGCCGCAGAGCGACCTGATACGTGTTGACGTTTCATCTGCGAAACGTCCGCCCCGATACCACCCACTCCGACCAGAGGCTCTCCCCACGGGCGCCACCCAGCCTCAGCAAGGGCCACCTGGCAGGATGACCATTGCCGGGAGTCCTGATGCCCCAAGGAGACGGGCATCTACTCCTTGGCCGACGTGGGGAGGGTGCCGCTCAGGTATCGGCAGTACGATCCCTGTGTTGTCAGGGGGCTACAACTTAGAGGGTACATGACAACCCCACCACAACGGGCTGGCTACCGTGCTGGATTTCTGGTGCCATGGAAAGTCCATCATGATCGTAGATGCAGATGGGGACGCACTATGAGCGTAACTTGTACAATCCATCAGGCGTTTAGGCCCAATTTGAGGAATAGTGGGTATGGTTACAACGCCGGTACAATGCTGAGTGCCAAGGTCTTAGTGCACTGAGGACCAGTGGTACACCACGTAAGGCGTCCTTCCCCAAAAGGCTCGCACTTCTGTAGAATTTTGAAAAATGGAGGTCAAACCCCAAGGGGGACCATCACATGGAAGGCCGAAACGGTTGAGACTCCTTTTAGTCGGCCCTTACGACAGGCAGGAATACCTTGGGCCTATTCTTACCCCGGACCCGCGGGGGGGGGGGGGGTTCTACCGATTGTGGTGGAACCGTAAAAAATATATCTAATATAAAATATCACAATCATGAACTTGCAACTTTTCTAGATACAGCTCCTGTAACCTAACAAGGGAAACTCCCACTCATACCCCCCACAGATTTAGTGACAGGATATCCGCGGATAGCCCGTCAAAAAATGTACACAGGTCAAGCATTAAAACAGGAAGAAGGTCTACTGAACTGAGAAAAAGGAAGCAAAATAGAAAGAGTGAACGGCCCAAGCATAAGATATGCAACGTCGAGTGAATTTCAATAGCCACGGCGTTGTGGTTACTTGGTACCGGTGTTGGGCTACGCAGGGGGATGTACGTGTTCAAATCACCCTCCTGTTTTATTTTTTTTCCAAATTTGTTTATGTGTGTATGTCGTGGTGTAACGCCCTTTTGCAACTGCGAGGTGTAAGGAAGGGAACTCCAGACTTACGCATCACCTTTTTGTTCTACCCAAGTACCACATGTTATAGCTCTCGCGTTCCGTTTTGGAACTTCTGGCTCTTGAATTCCTTTGTGGTAACATAGCTGACACCCGTTTATTTGCTGTATTCATTTCTGTGAGAGGTCTATGCGGCATCTCATCTGCTCTCACTTTTCATCACATTTACTTGTGTCGGTATGACATTCTTACCACATGGCTCATATTTTAATATTTTATAACCTACAAATATCATGATAATTGCCAAGACTACAGAAGGAGAACAGACACGTCAATGACCGGACGGAGAGTTGGTTATCTTTTGGGGAAAAAGATGGGGGCCGAGAGAGATTTGAACACGGATCTCACGCTTTGCAGTCCAACACCAGGACCACACAACCATGACGCCATGAACCTTCCAAATAGCTCGATTTTACATATTTTGAGCTTTTACTACTCAGCTTCTATTTTGCTTCTTTTTTTATAGTTAAGTACACCTCGTTCCTGTTTTCATGCTTGATCTGTGTTATCAGGGAGAGGGGGGGGGTTGCGATGGGGAGTTCCCCTCGTAAGAAGCATTTACTTCTCAGAGAGGTGGATGATGGGAGTAGTTTAATCGATAGAGCTCGAGTGTTGTTTATAAATCATCTCCGATGGCCGCCCTCTTAGCTGAGTGATCAGCGCGTCTCACTACATTGCAGCGGGCCTGGGTCCGATTTGCAACTGGATCGAAGATTTCTTTGCCCTCGGGGACTGGGTGTTGTGTTATAATATCTCATAAGATATTTGAAGAACATCGATTATTATTCCTTTGTTCAGATAAGTCATTGCTTTCGAATATTTTCATATTTTAAATGCTCTCCAAATACAGTCTAAAAAATACGTCAATTGGTACTTAACATTGTTTACTGGAGCTTAACACCGGTTAGCATCGACTTAGCACAGTGTACGAGCTAGCCGGACGAATTAACGAAACATTACTGTGAAACGTCACAAAAATACAAAATTAAAAGGACCGAATTGTTACAGTTCACGGTACACAGATTTGCATTAGCAATTTTTGCAATAATAAAGCAAAACAACCTCAAAAATTGATCTATAATTCACTGCAATATAAAATTAATTTCATTGGCGACTTCTACAGCACATTAAAAATTTTGAGGATTGCCCTTAATATTTCTGCCATTACGCCGTCATATGATTTCACGTAAGTTATGGTAAGGGACACAAATTAACATTGTTTACTTGCTTAAAAGTTTTACAAAGTACACCTTTTGATAGAATTTGCGTTGTGACACATATTCAAGATGTTTATCTGAATCGTAGTTATCTACAGCATCGACGCATTTGTAAAAATCTTCCCCGAAAAGCATTTTCCTGGCCGAAACACTGGCATCTACACTGAAGAGCCAACGAAACTAGTACATCTGCCTATTATCGTGTAGGGCCCCCACGAGCACGCAGAAGAGCCGCAACACGACATGGCATGGACTCGAGTAATGTCTGAAGTAGTACTGGAGGGAACTGACACCATGGATCCTCCATTATTGTCAATAATTTCCTAAGAATATGAGGGAGTGGATATCCCTTCTCAACAGCACGTTTCAAGGCATCCCAGATATTCTCAGTAATGTTCACGTCTGGAGAGTTTGGTGGGCTGCGGAAGTATTTAAATTCAGGAAAGTGTTCCTGGAGCCACTGTGTAGCAATTTTGGGCATGTGGGGTGTCGCATTGCGCTGCTGGAATTACGCAAGTCCGCCGGAAAGCGCAATGGACATGAATGGATGCAGGTAACCAGACATGATACTTATGTACGCGTCACCTTTCAGTGTCGTATCTAGACGTATCAGGGGTCTCCTATCACTCCAACTGCACACGCCGCACACCAATACAGAGCCTCCACCAGCTTGAAAAGTGCCCTGCTGACATGCGGGGTCCATAAATTTATGAGGTTATCTCCATACCCGTACACGTCAATCGGCTCGATACAATTTGAAACGAGACTCGTCCGATAGTGCAACATGTTTCCAGTCATCAATGTCGGTTTTAGCGGGTCCAGGCGAGACGTAAAGCTTTGTGTCGTGCACTCATCAACGGTACACGAGTGGGTCTTCGGCTCCGAAATCCCGTATCGATTATGTTTCGTTGAATGCTTCGCATGCTGACACTTGTTGATGGCCCAGCATTGAAATCTGCAGCAGTAAGAGAAAGGGTTGCACTTCTGTCCCGTTGAAAGATTTTCTTCAGGTTCGTTGGTTCCGGTCCTACAGGATCTTTTTCCGGCGGCAGCGATGTCGGATATTTGATGTTTTACCGGATTCCTGGTATTCACGCTACACTCGTGGAATGGTCGTGCGGGAAAATCCCCACTTCATCGCAACCTCGGAGATGCTGTGTCCCATAGCTCGTGCGCCGGCTACAACACCACGTTCAGACTCACTTAAATCTTGATAATCTGCCATTGTAGCAGCAGTTACCGATCTGACAACTGCGCCAGACACTTGTCTTGTACAGGCGTTGTCGACCGCAGCGCCGTATTCTGCCCGTTTACATATCTCTGTATTTGAATATGCATGCCTATACGAGTTTCCTTGGCGCTTCAGTGAATGTTTTTGTGACTTACCAATGTTTACGTGGTACACATCGAAACACATTCCAGATAGTGAAAACAAGAAGGTGCCGACATGAAGATGGCGAGTGTTGCTGCAAACTGGATGACAACAGGAAAAACGTAAGAAGAGAAACGCGTGTGTATTGTGAAGAGTGCGATTTGGATTGTGTGCAATACCATGCTTTGAGCTAAACCATACAAAGAGTCATTCTAATAAATATTCTTCAAGAAACTGTTTTTCCTTTAGATCTACCACTCCCTTCCTCATTGTATAAAAGTTAATAATAAATAATTTTTAATTCTGCAACAGCGTTACCACTGTGAAAACCTTCGAATTGTTAGGTATTCGGTTGTTAAATAATCACTTACCCCCACAACAATGGCACATGAGCGTGTCAAATACGCGCCGCTACAATAAGCGCTAGAGGCGCGAAAAGAATTAGACGCGCGGGAACAGTTGTAGGCGCCAAAACTCCCCGCTTGAGCAACGCGGCAGCGGCTGGCAATAGCCGGCCACTGGGCGCTTGTCGCCACAATAAACAACACGGTCGAGGGGTTAAGCACGTGCAGATCAGCTTGTACGTATTTATCATGGCAGATCTAAATCAAGAAAGGCGATGGAAAGAAGAATTTGTGAGAGGGATGTTACAGATTGAAGAACACGACGAAAGAGAAAACCACTACAATGTTATGACAAAAGAATCTTACGATAAATTAGTGGACGAAATTGAAGAAGCACAATCGGCTTAGAAAAAGACACAGAAGCAGTGAAGAAGATTAAATCAATTCAGGGTTATTAATACTTGTAGGACCAGGAAGTTAGTGACAAGAAAAAAGCCTGTGAAGTACTACTTATGTGTCGAAGAAATTTTCGACATTATTGAAGCAGCTCACCAGGCCGTTGGTCATGGAGGTCGAGACACATTAAAGGTTGAAACCTCAAGGAAATATGCAGACATTACAGTGGAGAAGATAAACATTTATCTGTCTATGTGTGAAACTTGTCAGAGCAAAAGGAGCATTAAGAAAAGGGGGCTTGTTTCGAAACCTATACTTCATTCAGAAATGAACAGTCGTTGCCAAAGTTGATCTGATCGACATGCAAACTCAAGAAGATCATGAATCTAAGTGTATAATGGTGTATCAGGACCACTTGACAAAATTTGTTTTGTTGCGTGCACTGCAAAGCAAGAGGGCAGAGGAAGTGGCACATCAATTAGGAGATATATTTTTGACATTTGGTGCTCCTTGTATTTTACACTCTGACAACGGCACAGAATTTGTTAATTCTGTCATGAACGAGCTGGCTGTATTTTGGTCTGAGTGTAAACTGGTTCACGGAAAACCAAGGTATAGCCAAAGCCAAGATTCTGTTGAACGCTCCAACCATGACGTTGAAAAAATATTAGCTTCATGGATGCAAGACAACATTACCACCAACTGGTCAAACGGTCTTCGCTTTGTACAGTTTATGAAAAATCGGGCTTATCATTCTGGTATCAAGCAAACACCTTACAAAGCTATGTTTGGCACAGAACCACGAGTAGGGCTTATGACTGCGAATTTGACTCTAGTTGTAATTAAGGAGATACAACATGAAGATGGTCTTATGGTCTTAAAGAGGCTTTAAATAAGATTAATGTGGTAGACGCAAGAAATGAGACACCTGATGAACTGGAACTGTTTCACGACTCAGAGGAGATAGCTGTTATGGCTAGTAGCAATGGACAGATTATAGCTGCAGCCAGACAAGAAGATGCAGAAGCTTTGCCCAGTACAAGTATGCAGTCTCCAACAACACCAGCAGCCAATCAAGAGGATCGAGAAGCCGTTGCTAGTACGAGTGCAGAACCTCAAATAACTCCAGCTTGTGACGAAGATCCAGAAGCTGAAGATATTACGAAACGACAACCTCAAAACGAACAGCTAGAGAAAACGCTCAAGAATACCTGACGAAACAGGCCAAAAGAATGAAGATGGCTTCAGATTCAATATACGCCACTGTAGAAATCAGTGACAATATAATTATACCAATTCTGTTATCGACAGAGCAAAAGCAGATCTCCCGTATATTATTAGAGTTGTTCTTCAGAAAGATGAACAGGGCTTGCACAAGATTGGAACGAAATATGGGATACTCGACAAATTGTATTGCAGGTATGTATTTCTGAACTGATTTCAATAATTTTAAGGACAAATGTCAGACATATTCATTACTTCATTGATTTAATGCTCTGAAAATGTTGCTAACTATTCAAGTAATTAATTAGTATTTTAAGTTTTAATACTTACATTGTAATATATTTCACCATATGCATTAAGTACCTAATCGCCTTTCAAACAAGCTAATTAAAAGTTCTCTTCCAGATCCACATTCGAATGTCCAAAGAGAAAATCTTGCTGCTGGAAGACCCGCCAGAGATAAAGGTATCATTAAGAACTGCTGCCAAGATGGCAGCCTTAGGATCAGGACAAGGATTTGTTCGCTGTGTGTATAAGAAGGCATGTATTTCAAAAAGGTGCTTTTGTAGGAAGAAAGGAAACCTTTGTAACTCAAAATGTCACGACAGTTTGCCTTGCAATAACAAACAATATAAATTTAATTGTTAAATTTTTTGGTTCATTTCTCTTTTATTAAGACTGTAGCAACTTCTGTCAACTGTATGAGTAATTAATACACTTTTATTGTATGATTATTTTGTTTCCACTTTCGTAACTAATACTGTTAATATGGCTCTGTAATGTTCCTTAAAATGTTTCTTCAGTGTACAGTTATTTTTGTATTGCTGAAGTTAACATTAATGACTTAGATGTATGACCAATATTCTCAATAAATATTGCATTGCGCAATACAAAAATGCTGCTTTTTATTTCAATCAACACATACTTCCTCTTAATTTTAATAATTGCCCCTAAATAAATTTAGTGAAAACTAGTTCTGTCTAGTTAAGTTAGAAAGCGTTCTTACTAGTTGAAACAAGTTGATACTGATAGCCTTAGTCACAACTAGAATTTACTGCTGGTCAAAAGCAAAAGTTAGTTACAACTACACTACTGGCCATTAAAATTGCTGCACCACGAAGATGACGTGCTACAGACGCGAAATTTAACCGACAGGAAAAAGATGCTATGATGTCCAAATGATTAGCTTTTCGGGGCATTCACACAAGGTTGGCGCCGGTGGCGACACCTACAACGTGCTGACACGAGGAAAGTTTCCAACCGATTTCTCATACACAAACAGCAGTTGACCGGCATTGCCTGGTGAAACGTTGTTGTGATGCCTCGTGTAAGGGCCGGAAGGTATGGCCGTGCGGTTTTAGGCGCTTCAGTCTGGAACGGCGTGACCGCCACGATCGCAGGTTCGAATCCTGCCTCGGGCATGGATGTGTGTGATGTCCTTAGGTTAGTTAGGTTTAAGTAGTTCTAAGTTCTAGGGGACTGATAACCACAGAGTCCCATAGTGCTCAGAGCCATTTGAACCTCGTGTAAGGAGGAGAAATGCGTACCATCGCGTTTCCGATTTTGATAAAGGTCGGATTGTAGCCTATCGCGATTGCGGTTTATCGTATCGCGACATTGCTACTCGCGTTGGTCGAGATCCAGTGACTTAGCAGAATATGGAATTAAAAAAAAAAAAAATGGTTCAAATGGCTCTGAGCACTATGGGACTTAACTGCTGAGGTCATCAGTCCCTTAAAACTTAGAACTACTTAAACCTAACTAACCTAAGGACATCACACACATCCATGCCCGAGGCAGGATTCGAACCTGCGACCGTAGCGGTCGCGCGGTTCCAGACTGTAGCGCCTAGAACCGCTCGTCCACTCCGGCCGGCAATATGGGATCGGTGGGTTCAGGAGGGTAATACGGAACGCCGTGCTGGATCCCAACGGCCTCATATCACTAGCAGTCGAGATGACAGGCATCTTACCCGCATGGCTGTAACGGATCGTGCAGCCAGGTCTCGATCCCTGACTCAACAGATGGAGACGTTTGCAAGATAACAACCATCTGCACGAACAGTTCGATGACGTTTGCAGCAACATGGACTATCAGCTCGGAGACCATGGCTGCGGTTACCCTTGACGCTGCATCAGAGACAGGAGCGCCTGCGATGGAGTGCTCAACGACGAACCTGGGTGCCCGAATATCAAAGCGTCATTTTTCCTGATAAATCCAGGTTCTGGTTACAGCATCATGATGGACGCATCCGTGTTTGGCGACCTTGCGGTGAACGCACTTTGGAAGCGCGTATTCGTCATCACCATTCTGGCGTATCCCCCGGCGTGATGGTATGGGGTGCCATTGGTTACACTTCTCAGTCACCTCTTGTTCGCATTGACGGGGCACTTTGAACAGTGGACGTTACATTTCAGATGTGTTACGACCCGTGGCTCTACCCTTCATTCGATCCCTGCGAAACCCTATGTTTCAGTAGGATAATGCACGACTGCATGGTGTAGGTCCTGTACGGGCCTTTCTGGATACAGAAAATGTTGGACTGCTGCCCTGGCCAGCACATTTTCCAGATCTCTCACCAATTGAAAACGTCTCGTCAATGGTGGCCGAGCAGCTGGCTCGTCACAATACGCCAGTCACTACTCTTGATGACCTGTGGTATCGTGTTGAAGCTGCATGGGCAGCTGTACCCGTACACGCCATCCAAGCTCTGTTTGGCTCAATGCCCAGGCGTATCGAGGCCGTTATTACGCCCAGAGGTGGTTGTTCTGGGTACTGATTTCTCAGGACCTACGCACCCAAATTGCTTGAAAATGTAATCTCATGTCAGTTCTAGTATAACATATTTGTCCAATGAATACCCGTTTATCATCTGCATTTCTTGTTGGTGTAGCAATTTTAATGGTCAGTAGTGTAGTTTTAGCTAGGCAAAACGCGTTTTGACGAAGTGGACCAGTATAAACTAGTTTTAACTAGTAAGAACGCGTTCTAACTAAAAACGGGTTTTGACTGTAACATATAAACTATTTTACTGGGGAAGCAGGACATCATGGAAGGAAGAAACGTTAGAGCGCGGCCAGGGGCATTACAGGAATACGAGGGTCTGAAAACAGTCACAAGGTTTTCTCAGAGACAGTTGCTCACCAGTTTCAACTACTGCGTTTCAAATCCAATATGTAATAGTCCAAAGCTACCTCTTGGCATCGGCAATAGATGAGCAGTCTTGTAATGTACAACGCACTTAGGAGCGACTTAGGCCGAGAACTTCATTTAATTGTCCAAGCAACAGTTTGTTGCACGTCAATGAAGTGGCTTTGCTAGCCGCGCGTTGCATTCCAGGCGCGTTTCCCCCCACCAACTGCCGCCCCCGTGTCCTGAAAGGGAAGCGGCCGACCCTCTCACAGTACAGGATCTTCCGGCGCTAAGTAAACACTTGCTGCCACGCCCTCAGTGTCCACAGACGACCGGGGAACACACAACGTGCAGCAGTGGTATGAAGTACCTCTAATTGGCACCAGCATCAAATCGAGGCGCAACACGGCCCAGTTTGCATGCACAATTCCCGACAAAGCTGTTTGTTAGTGAGAATCTGAAATTAAGCATAGAGCTGCCATTTCTGGGTTTATCGTGGAACTATCAACTAAAGTAAAGCACATTACGTGCCATGTTTTCCGTGCAACAATTCTGTTTCTGCTCCATTGTCCCTTAGCACTGTTTACCGCCGAGGCTTCTTCCAACATTTCAGCGATCGTTAATTCCATGTGTTGGTTCTGCTCTCGTGGACACAGACGAATCAGACAGAATGGTGTGTATCAGTTAAAGCTGGCAGCGATCAGAACCCATTCAACACTAGTTTTATCTTCTATCGAATCAACACTTCCATCAGCCATCTCATCGAGAGTCTTCTCTGAGTAAGCGAATAGTCAAAGAGAGCGTTGTTCAAATGGTTCGAATGGCTCTAAGCACTATAGGACTTAACATCTGAGGTCATCAGTCCACTAGACTTAAAGCTACTTAAACCTAACTAGCCTAAGGACATCACACACATCCATGCCCGAGGCAGGATTCGAACCTGCGACCGTAGCAGCAGCGCGGTTCCGGACTGAAGCGCCTAGAACCGCTCTGCCACAGTGACCGGCTGAGAGTGTTGTATCTTGGAACACTTTTCGAACTTTCGCCTCAGAAAAACATATTAATTAAGAGCTTCAGATTAAAGAAGCATTTCCTTGAGCCCACGTTTTACCCAGTTCATGTTCACGGGCTCTAGTGTTGCCTGCATTCTGCATTCACATCAGATATGCATCTTTCTCAGCTCACAGTGGAAACATGAGCCTTAGCCGATCTGCCGGTAGTCAGAACCTCCTGCTTTGTTGAGAAATGAGGAAAAAGAGGACGTCATGTGTCACGTACGATCAGGTGGTCGATATGTGGTCTAGACTAGAGTGGGGAGGATGTTGAGGAATGAGGAAAAGACAGACAACGACTTCTACGATCATCTGATCGATTCGTAGGCGCTATTGTCGTTTGCAGTCTCAGAACATATTACGGTGTCAGAGGGAAGAGATTATGTGTAGGTTAATTCTTTGTCTACATTCAATAAAGTGTATTCTTAAGTAAACGTGTTTTATCCTTCCAACATTTTCCGCAGTCATTTAGATACTACCCTGCTCCCTTGACTCACATGGGTGCACAAAGTAATTTTATCCGTTTAGGTTTTAACACGAACTGAACTGCTGCTGTAACAGTCATAGTGCACAGTACTTTCAGTCGTCGTCCTCAGGGGGTTCATCTTCAACTAACTATGCAAAAGTGCCATTATCGTCAAGAATCAGCGCTGCATTTATAGACCTGCATGTATTCGTGTGCATGTAGGTCATTGACAAACTCCTCTGCTTGCAAAAGAGGTATAGCGAATGCTGCGACATACTTCGTTGCTAAGCGCAACATTCGTAATTTTCGAGCTTCAAATCTCTTGAAAATATCTTTCTTGTATTTGAATCCTCTTCTTTTTTCTCCTTTCTTCCCAGATTTCTGCACCAAATTTTAATTTTACAGAGTATTATAACGAGTATGAGTAATATTAAGGAAAATGATTAAAACGTATACAGCGCAACATATTTTACTGAATACATGGAGGAGTTTAACTGTAGTTGTAGTTATGTGGCATTTGCTTTTCATTTTAACTTGTGTAACTATTCGTGCAGCAGCACCACGATCTCGAGAAATAGCGCTGATGGCTACACTGTTTAGCTCCTTAAAACTTTTACATCCATCCATCCAGCCACCTTTGCACGTAACTTCAGGAAGAAAACCGAATGTGGGAAACCTATTTGCAAGTTAAGGGCTGAATCGGTTTCGATAGTGCGCTCAAATATTGGTTTCCCAATTGTCCACTGTTTTATACAAATGGCACCTAGAAATGTGCTGTTCCTTTTCCAGTTTAGTCGCTGCACAAAAAGTCACTTCTTCCACATTAGACGACAATTTTAAAAGCCAGTAAGTAAAACTTTACAATCCAAGATACTTTCAAAAACGGTAAGGCATTTTCAAGGATTACGGTATATTAATAATTTTTACTTATGGACCGTCTGACAGCAACTGAATAAAACACAATTTTAGTGCCATACGCGTTTCGCCTTTATTTGCTGCACTAAAATTGTGTTTTATTCAGTTGCTGTCAGACGGTCCATAAGTAAAAATTATTAATATACCGTAATATTACACGCAACTGAGGAAGACAGGACTATAAAAGTTGAAGATGTCATTTTCAAGGAAGCGAATATGGATGGTGAAAGGAGAAATCTGGCTACCGGAAACATTTCCAGTGTCGATACTGGAGTATTTACATTACAAACCAAAAGCCATATTGGGAAATAAATGTACGAAAACCGAATTTGGGAGCCACCTGTAAAATTATACTGAGGTATGTCCTAATATCATGCCGGACCTCCTTTTCCCAGGCGTAGTGCACCAACTAACCGTGGGATGGACTCAACAAGTTAGTGGAAGTTCGCTGCAGAAATGTTGAGCTGTCCATAATTGTGAAAGTGTTGTCGGTGCAGGATTTATGTGCACGAACTGACCTCTCGATTATGTTCCGTAGTCGTTAGATGGGATTCGTGTCGGGCGATCTGCGTAGCCAAATCATTCGCTCGCATTGTCCAAAATGTTCTTCAAACCAATCATGAACAATTGTGGCCTGGTGACACAGCGCATTGCCATCCATAAAAATTACATCGCTGTTTGGGATCAGGAAGTTCATGAATAGCTGCGAAGGATCACTGATCGGTTCATTTGGACCAGAGGGCCCCGTCCACTCCATGTAAACACAGTCTACTTCAGTATAGAGCCACTACCAGCTAGCTCAGTGCCTTGTTGACAACTGGGTTCATGGCTTCATGTGGTCTGCGCCACACTAGACTGTATCATCAGCTCTTACCAACGGAAATCGGGACTCATTTTACCTCGCCATGGCTTACCAGTCGTCTGGGGTCCAACCAATATGGTCACGAGCCTAGGAAAGCCGCTGCACGCGATGTCCTGCTGTTAGCAAAGACACTCGCGTCGGTCGTCTACTGTCATAGCCCATTAACGCAAAATACCTACGCAGTGTCCTAACGGATACGTTCGTTGTATGTGCTACATTGATTTCTGAGGTTACTTCATGCAGTGTTGCTTGTATGTAAGCACTGACAACTCTAAGCAAACGCCGTTGCTCTCAGTCATTATGAGAAGGTTCAAATGGTTCAAATGGCTCTTAGCTCTATGGGACTTAACATCTGAGGTCATCAGTCCCCTAGAACTTAGAACTACTTAAACCCAACTAACTTAAGGACATCACACACATCCATGCCCGAGGCAGGATTCGAACCTGCGACCATAGCAGTCGCGCAGTTCCGGACTGAGCGCCTAGAACCGCTCGGCCACCGCGACCGGCCATAATGTGAAGGCCGCGTTGTCTGTTGTAAGACGTAATGACTGAAAACTGGTATTTTTGGCACACTCTTGACATTTTGGATCTCAGAATATTGAATTCCGTAACGATTTCCGAAATGGAACGTCCCATGCGTCTAGCTCCAACTACTATTCCGCGTTGAAAGTCTGTAATTCCCATCTTGCAGACATAAACACGTCGGAACCCTTTTCATAAAATCACCTGAATACAAATGACAGCCACGTCAATGCACAGACCTCTTAGACCTTATGTATGCGATACTACCGCAGACCGTATATGCGCATATCGCAATGACTTTTGTCGCCGGCCGGAGGGGCCGAGCGGTTCTAGGCACTACAGTCTGGAACCGGGTGACCTTTACGGTAGCTGGTTCGAATCCTGACTCGGGCATGGATGTGTGTGACGTCCTTAGGTTAGTTAGGTTTAAGTAGTTGTAAGTTCTAGGGGACTGATGACCTCAGAAATTAAGTCCCATAGTGCTCAGAGCCATTTGAACCATTTTGAACAATCATATTCAACCGTTCGCTCGACGAAAGATCCGTACCCAAAGACTGGAAAGTTGCTCAGGACACACCAATGTTCAAGAAAGGTAGTAGGAGTAATCCACTAAATTACAGGCCCACGTCATTAACGTCGATATGCAGCAGGATTTTGGAACATACACACATGAAAAAAAGTTTTGCATCACGTCGGTTCCGAGAGTTCCGGAACCTGTGCAAAAAAATTGGAATATAGATCAACATAAACATCATTTCCGCCCTTTTTATTGCTCATGAAAACCGCACATTCCATGTTGTACCCCCATACAGCGAAACCTTCAGAGGTGGTGGTCCATATTTCTGTATACAGCGGTACCTCTAATACCCAGTAGTACGTCCTCTTGTATTGATGCATGCCTGTATTCGTCGTGGCATACTATCCACAAGTTCATCAAGGCACTATTGGTCCAGATCGTCCCACTCAGCAACGGCGATTCGGCGTAGATCCCTCAGAGTGGTTCGTGGGTCACGTCGTCCATAAATATCCCTTTTCAATCAATCTCAGACATGTTCCATAGAGTTCATGTCTGGAGGACATGCTGGCGATGTCGTTATCCTGAAGGAAGTCATTCACAAGATGTATGCGATGGGAGCGTGCCTCGAATGCCTCGCCAATATGCTGCCGATATGGTTGCACTGTTGGTCGGAGGATGGTATTCACGTGTTGTACAGCCGTTAAGGCGCCTTCCATGACCACCAGCGGCGTACGACGGCCCCACATAATGCCACCCCAAAATAGTGGGGAACCTCCACCGTGCTGCACTCGCTGGGCAGTGTGTCTAAGGCGTTCAGCCTGACCGGGTTGTCTCCAAACACGTCTACGACGATTGTCTGCTTGAAGGCGTATGCGACACTCATCGGTGAAGAGAACGTGACGCCAATCCTGAGCGGTCCATTCGGCAAGTTGTTGGGCTCATCTGTATCGCGCTGCATTGTGTCGTGGTTGCAAAGTTGGACCTCGCCATGGACTTCGGGAGTGAAGTTGCGCATCATGCAGCCTTTTGCGCACAGTTTGAGTCGCAACACGACGTCCTGTGGCTGCACGAAAAGCATTATTCAACATTGTGGCGTTGCTTTCAGGGTTCCTCCGAGCCATAATATCTCTGTATCTCCTCCATGTCCGAACAACATCGCTTTGGTTCACTGCGAGACGCCTGGACACTTCCCTTGATGAGAGCCCTTCCTGGCACAGAGTAACCGCGGTATTGACCCTCTAGGCATGGTTGAACTTCTGATAACACGAGCCTTGTACCTCATTCCTGGTGGAACGGCTGGAACTGATAAGTCGTCGGATAACCTCCGTCTAATAGGCGCTGCTCATGTATAGTTGTTTACATCTTTGGGCGGGTTTAGTGACTGAACAGTCAAAGGGACTGTGTCTGTGATGCAATATCTACAGTCAGCGTCTGTCTTCAGGCGTTGTGGGAACCGGTGTGATGCAAAACATTTTTTGATGTGTGTACATTGTGTTCGAACATTACGAATTACCTGGAAGAAAACGGTCTGTTGACATACAGTCAACACGGATTTAGAAAACATCGTTCTTGTGAAACACAACAAACTCTTTATTCGCACAAAGTATTGAGTGCTATTGACAGGGGATCTCAAAATGATTTCGTTTTTTTGATTTCCGGAAGGCTTTTGACACTGCGCCACACAAGCAGTTTGTAGTGAAGTTGCGTGCTATGGAATATCGTGTCAGTTATGTGACTTGATTCGTGATTTCCTGTCAGAAAGGTCACAATGCGCAGTATTTGGCGGACAGTTATCGAGTAAAACAGAAGTGATTTCTGGCGTTCCGCAAGGTAGCGTTATAGGCCCTTTGCTGTTCGTTATCTATATAAACGAATTGGGAGACAATCTGAGAAGCCGTCTTAGGTTGTTTGCAGATGACGCTGTCGTTTATCGACTAGTAAAGTCATCAGAAGACCAAAACAAATTGCAAAACGATTTAGAAAATATATCTGTACGGTGCGAAAATTGGTAAATGACCCTAAATAGCGAAAGGAATCCGATAAACTTCGGGTACACGATAAATCAGTCAAATCTAAAAGCCGTAAATTCAAAGAAATACCTTAGAATTACAATTACGAACAACTCAAATCGGAAGGACCACATAGAAAATGTTGTGGGGGGGGGGGGGGGGAGGCTAACCAAAGACTGCATTTTATTGGCAGGACACTTAGAAAATGTAACAGATCAACTAAGGAGACTGCGCTTGTCCGTCCTCTTTTAGAATACTGCTGCGCAGTGTGGGATCCTTACCAGGTAGGACTGACGGAGTATATCGAAAAAGTTCAAAGAAGAGCAGCACATTTAGTATTATCGCGACATATGGGAGAGAGTGTCGCTGAAATGATACAGGATTTGGGATGGACATAATTAAAACAAGGGCGTTTTTCGTTGCGGAGAAATCTTTTCACGAAATTCCAATCACCAACGTTCTCTTCCGAATGCATAAATATTTTGTAGACCACGACCTACTTAGGGAGAAACGATCACCATGATATAATAAGTTAAATCGGAGCTCGTACGGAAATATATAGGTATTCGTTTTTTCCGCGCGCTATACGAGATTGATATAATAGAGAGTTGTGAAGGTGGTTCCATGAACCCTCTGCCAGGCAATTACATGTGAATTGCATAGTATCCATGTAGATGTACCAGGTTCGACACCAGATGGTGTTATCTTCAGGCCCCAAGCATAAACCGCCATCCACAACCGTTTTCACGTGCAATAAACAGTATCCTCTGCAGCGGGACAAAATTAACGTGATTCCGTACGGAAGATAAGAAATCCAGTTAATTTTCGTCCGCAGCATACGATTCTGTTCATAGCGCATGAAAACGGTTGTGGACGGCAGGTTACGCTTGGGGCCTGAAGATGACACTATTTGGTGTCGAAACTCGTACCACGTTTTGAAAAGAATAAACGACGTTGTATTTAAATACAGCCGCTGGTTCTGTTATCATTTTTCAGGTACTTCGTGTCTGTCTGCAGTCCCACTTTCCTTGGTGGATTACTAGAGATTTTACTGCTTATCTTCCAATGCTAATTAATTAAAGCGTGCCCATATTAATAGCTACTTTGATATAAATGTTAAATGGAAGTAACAGAGATTCGTGGACGCGCATTATAAGACGGTTATCTTCAAATGTGATACACGTTTGTAGCAAGTAATATGAAATCTAATTAAGCCTGTTGTAATACAGTGCAACGAGTAAAAGAAAAGCAACATTCAAAACATTTAGTAAACATTTGTGATCGTGTCACGTACCGCCATTATTGCAATCAATTAATATGACATACCCATTTATGTAGTTCACCAATTAGCAGTGAGATCGGTAGGGAAAGGTGTGGTAAAGTGGGAAGCGAGGGAAAAGTGGTCACTGCATATTTTTTGCCCTCAACAGTGCTGCTGCCAACCGAGAAGTGGTCACACTAGTTGTAATATACAGGGTAGCCATAATTAAACTCTCTCTGCTTGAGCCAGTGTAGAGAGAAGACTATTTACCTTATGGGTTTTGCAGCGTAGCAGGAATTATGTTCAGACTGTGCGCTGCAGGATTTGCATCGATATTGGTTTTAGTACGATGACTTACCGTTAGGCGACTGGTACGGCGACGTAGGATTGAAACACAAGCATCAGTGTGCAATACAGTTGCAGGCAGTCAACATGGATCTGTACGAGGTGAGCAGGCTTTACTCGTAAAGCTGTTTCATGGAAACAGCAGCAGGAGTGCTGCTACTCTTTGCGAGTGTTGACGAATTGAATAAATAATGAGAGAGGTCCTTGCGACCGAACCGCCGAATCTTTCCATCAGTAAATGGGGTATGTTCTCAACTGACTCGGTTGTTTTAACCCCCTCCACTAACGGAATGACCCGCTTCCTACTTCCGTATGTATAAAGCCAATACGGACTTGTAGCTGTCACGCCTTTGCGCTTACTGCTATGTATTTTAACCGTAAATAGCTCAGTCCTAATGGTAAGAGGTAGTAGTGAATTCACGTTATTAATCTTTGAATACAGCACAGCTGCCACAAGCTCAGATCACTTTTACTCCTCTCCTACCCTCGCCATTGCACCACATTAACTAGGTGCTACATGGACCTTGCTAAATTCACTTGCGTATACATTTTTGACCGTTACTCGCCAGTATTTACCTAATGATTAGTACACTCCTAACCGGACTATTTCCCAAAGACCTGTGATGATTGAACGGGTTCGATCCACGGCCTACAGTGCCCTACAGTTCACACGGTAACACTGCCTACCTGACCCACTTAACTTGGTAGTGAGCTTATGTATCCAATCACCACTGCTAGCAGCAGTGGATAAACCTTATCAGCACGACGATAGCAACAGACTTACCGTCGAATCCTCCTGAAAATACTTATAACTACGGTCGCCAGCTCTGAAGGAGCAAAAGAATAAATCAATTTTTTGGCTCGTTTCAAAGTGAAACGGCTTGAGTTGAATTTAAACTTAATTCTGAATATTACTATTTCTGATCATTCTAGGTGATTCTACAAAGCAAATTCTCTCTCAATTTCTGTGAGTTGGCTTGGTAATTACCACCAAGACAATTTATGCAACTTAGGTTAACAAAATTCTATCCTTCAACTTATTTAATGATTTTGGATATTACTCTTTGGACAATTGATATAGAATTAGTTAAGTGACTTTACTTGAAAGGTTACTCAGAAAAATTTAAGTAACTATAAATAGGCGACTCATTCTGGTGTGACCATTGCTCTTTTCAACATTCTTATAGGCTAAAGTATTCTACAACCAAAAGAATTGTAAATGAAAGAGGCAATGGTGGCCTCAGTCTGATTTCACTACACTATGTTTGAGGTTACTACACTTTACAATGAACAACATGCGTCGTAATTTTACTCATTACTATATTCTGTCCTCTGCACTTGCATAAAAGAAAACTGGTATTCTCCTTTGACATGTATACAAAGTTCGACTTAACAATTGCAAGCAGTCTTGCCTTGGGTAGACGTGTCGGTGCTGGTGGTGAGATGCATGTGGCTAACGCAGCTCTTCACACCTCATGCCCTCAATGGCGGCTGGAACTACGAGCTGTAGCACTCGTATAAGCTACTGCACGTCCGCCATAAAATCTGGGCGCAGGAACTCTTACAATCAGCCCCAGTGGCATAGAGACGGCTTCGACAACCATTCGTCGCGTTCCACTCCACAAACGGCGACGATATTCGCCTCTTCGCTGTTGCACAATCACTTTTGCGTGAGCACAGTTACGCCCGTCCGATCACAACAACACTCCCCAGGCCATTTCATTGTTCTGTCCCTGTGTCTCCAGCTACCTCTAGCTACGCTCGTATCACCAAGAGTGGGGGCGTTCCCCTACCACCTTTTCACCGAAATCATTTAGTATTTAAGAATATTTATATTTATTACCCTGGAGTTCATACCAGTCATAATAATTTACTACTAGCGCTTTATAACATTAAATCATACAGTAATAACTTATAATTACCAAGAAAAAGAATACATTTGACTCCGAGAGCTTAGTGCATTGTCTGACAGGTAGCGCTAATTCCCAGTTTCGCCAATAGATGGCATCAGGGTGCACTCCCTGGCAGTCTCACACCAGCGCGCCCGTTTCCGACGCGTGGGCTCCAAATTACTGTCAGCCCACCATCATTTCAGTTCCGTTACATCCTCCTTCAGCGTTTGAGGAGCATGATTCGGAATTTCGAATTAAGTAGCGTTTTGGGAATTGCTCCTGGAAGAGGATGACGGCTAAGTACGCCACAAATTGCTGAAGAAGTTACTGTTGCCGTGGCTGAGAATGGTGGAGAAAGTGGAATCACTGGCCGACCGATTGTTCCAAACCGCGTGGCCACCAAAGATCACCAAATTTCAACCCGTGTGATTTCTGGCCTTGGCGTCACCTGATGGGCTGGGTTTATGAATGGGGACACTAACACACGTTGAAAGCCGAAGATGAGGTAGCCAACAAAGATGTTTCGGACAGCACTAGGACGATCTCTAGTGCGCTTGAGGGCTGGCGTGGATACCAATGGTCGACACATTGAGCAACGTCTGTAGCCCGGAACGTAAATATGGTACGCAATTAACAAATGTTATCCTCTCTTGTGTAAATAAAAATGCGTTTTTTCAACGGTTAATTTGTTCTATTCCGCATGTCTTTACACTCGTTCCTACATAGTTCCAGTGTCATACGATGATCTTTTCATGGGGTCTCTCTCTCAAGTAGTAGAATTTTCACTATAACCACCCTGTGGATCAGTGGCATTGACACTGGAAACTTGTACCGTTCTTTTTTGGAAAACCTTTTTTGTCTCTGAGTTGTCTGTTGTAAGATTAGTCATTTATATTATTATTCTTACGCCACTTGCATGCAGAGTGATAACTTTCTGCAACGTCAGTGTTTAAACTGTGTCTTTTGTCGTGCAAATGTAGCTCCTTGGTGGTTATTTCAAACAGACAGTTTCTTCTATAGATCACTAATGCCGACATGGCGTCCGATCGGGAAAAAGTGGCCACGCTAGGAGAATAGTGGAGAAGGTGATTACCCCGATCAAAGTTAGCTACTTCGAAAAAATACTCATAAAACAACAAATAAAACTGACTTCTGAACCCCTTTATACTCGCATACAAAATTACCCATCCACCATTCCGTTCCATTGTGGCAATTTCGAATTATTTAAGTTACTTAAAACAGTCTCTCGTCTGTTACACGGCATTTGACCTAATACGAAAGTCCAATTGAAAATAGTGTGTTATAGCTCCCTGGTAGCCTTTCAGATACTAGAGCATAGAACTGCCCAGGAAAAGTACCTGGAAGTCAAAAAAACAAACCTGGTATCCTGTTGCGATGGCCCTGGCCACTGTACCTGCTTAGGTCCAGAAAACTGGTCACTATGTAACGTTCCAGAAAAATGGGTCTATTTTTAATGTATTATTTTCTTTTTCAGTTAAAAATGTTTTGTATGATACCATATAATATGTAGTGTATGTAAGCGGTAAGCTTCTATCGATAACCATGTTTTGGTGAACCTAGAATTTCTCTTTGACTGACCACTTTCCTAAGCGGCTCGATGTGTCGCTATATACAGGGTGTACATAAAGTCCGGTAACACTTTCAATTATTTATTGCACGAGAACCAAACATTGTACAGATATCACACATATGTCATTTTGAAGAGAAACCCCGCAAATTTTTGTCATGTATACCGCCACAGCGTATTTTGGTGATTTGCCGATGCTCAGCGCTAGTCGCAAACATGGCAAGTTCAGGTGCGGAGCGAGTTTTCTGTGTGTTAAAATGGTTCAAATGGCTCTGAGAACTATGGGATTTAACTTCTGAGGTCATCAGTCCCCTAGAACTTAGAACTACTTAAACCTAACTAACTTAAGGGCATCACACACATCCATGCCCGAGGCAGGATTCGAACCTGCGACAGTAGCGGTCGCACGGTTCCAGACTGTAGCGCCTAGAACCGCTCGACCGCTCCGGCCGGCTTCTGTGTGTCAGAGATCGACAAAAACAAGTGTGCTGCAGCTGTTCAACGGATGTTTCGAACCAAGTACGGTAGGAAACCACCAACAAGAAAGGCCATTTACCACTAGCACAACAAATTCGTTACGACAGGTTGCTTGTGCCCGGCAAAGAGAAGCGGACGTCCCAGTGTGAGTGAAGTGAATGTGGAGCGCGTACGAGAGACATTCGTAAGGAGTCCAAAGATGCGTCGTGCATCCTGTGAACCCGAAATGGCTCCAATGACAGTGTGGAAAGCCCTGCGACAGAAGCTGTCTATGAAACCATTCAGATTGGAGCTATTGCAGAAGCTCAATGACGACGACAAAGACAAGCGTTTTAAGTCTTGTTCGCAGTTGCAAGAATGGAATGACGATGGGGACGGCACTGTTGATTGCTTAATTTTTAGCCACTTTTCTCACTAATGAGAAAATGAACAGGCATATTTGTCGAATCTGTGGTACAAAGCATCCACACGAATGTATTGAATTTGAGAATGTTTCCCAAAAGGTAAATTTTTATTATACGTTGTCCCTTCAAACCTCTACCGGCCATTCTTCTTCGCTGGGAGCACTGTCACTGGATATTTTTACCTGGACAGCAATGTCTGATGCCTCAAATGCATTCCTCTCCGTTCATCTTTCAGCAGGATGGGGCTCCACCCTGCTTTCATCGTGAAGTTCGTGGGTACCTGTCCACGGAGCTGCCACATCGATGGATCGGCCGTGCCACAAAAGGGGAGAGTTGTTTCATGAAATGGCCTCCCCAATCACCAGATCTCACTCTGTGTGACTTTTATCTGTGGGGACACATTAAAGATCTGGTGGATGTACCGCCCCTACCACGTTATGTAGCAGAGCTCCGGGAGAGAATACGGTGACTGCCACAGTCGACGATGCCATGCTGGGACAGGTATGGCGAGAATTCTATTACCTTATTGACGTCTGCCGGGTCACTCATGTTTCGCATATCATATGTTTGTAAAAAAACTTTCAGAGTTTCTCTTCAAAATGCAATATTTATGACATCTATTCGATGTTTATTTCTTGTGCAATAAAGAACTGAAAGTGTTCCCGGACTTTATGTACACCCTGTAATGCTCTTAAGCAAAACAGTTTGGCGACCATTTAACTATAGACTCAATCCTAAAAGCAACCATTTGACACAGAAATGAGAAAAAGAATTACAAAAGCTTTGTTCTTCGCTTAAGTGCTTGCCTGTTCAAAAATGGTTTAAATGGCTCTGAGCACTATGGGACTTAACTTCTGAGGTCATCAGTCGCCTAGAACTTAGAACTAATTAAACCTAACTAACCTAAGGACATCACACACATCCATGCCCGAGGCAGGATTCGAACCTGCAACTGTAGAAGCCGGCCGTGGTGGGTCTCGCGGTTCTAGGTGCTCAGTCCCGAACCGCGCGACTGCTACGGTCGCAGGTTCGACTCCTGCCTTGGGCATGGATGTGTGTGATGTCCTTAGGTTAGTTAGGTTTAAGTAGTTCTCAGTTCTAGGGGACTGATGACCGCAGATGTTAAGTCCCATAGTGCTCAGAGCCATTTTTGCAACTGTAGAGGTCGCTCGGTTCCAGACTGTAGCGCCTAGAAACGCACGGCCACTCCCGCCGGCTGCTTGCCTGTGTAACTAGATAAACCGTCAAGTTTCAGCTTTACTTCGCATGTTTATTCCGGCAAACCACCGTTTTGAACATCTGCTTACTGACATCGCTATGCCATGCCTGCCATCTGTAGCATGCGTGGACTGGTTGATAGCAGTCGATTTTCACGTTGGCCTAGTGGCCCACAGTTCTACCAATGAAGGACTCGGCAGTGGCGTTACCTAAGCTTTGCTGCACTAGTATAAGTCTTAGTCGTAGGAAAGGGGAATTTTGTTAAAATTCAGTAGGGGCGCGGGTGGGCGATGAAGTCTGTGGCCTCTGGCAGTGTGTGGTAATAGTCGGCAGCCAGTAGGCCAGGCAGGGTTAACATGGCGCAGAGCCGCAGCGGCGTATTGCACGTGTGATTTGTTTGGTGTTGAGCAACAACAAGGCAGGGAACTACAGAGTTGCTTTAAGCTATTGCGATGTATGAGGCGAGGCAGTAGGCCAGACCCGGGAGTGGCGATGTGTTAAGTGGCTGACGTATGGGAATTTACCCTGCCATAGTTTCTCTCTCTCTCTCTCTCTCTCTCTCTCTCTCTCTCTGACAGTACGTCAGAAGTGGGGGAATAGCAGTATAAATAGTCAGGCACTTTTAATATAAATAGTCAGGCACTTTTAGCTTGAGGGGGTGTGCCAGGTCAGTTGAGAGTCGGGTCGGACCTGTGCTGCTCTACGCTTGTATGGGTCAGTCTGGCAGCAATGTTGTCAATATTCTGTGTAACCCTTTACTTTGTTTCTATGTACTTGTTCAGACTGTATTCTGCCTCCAGGGACACAAGCCCGGGGCGGAACGAAACGGCAGCCGGGTACTTGGAGATTGCACGGTCTGCCTGAAGGAAGGCAGTGACAGCGGTCTGCAGCGGGTCCAGGATGGGCCACGTTCGCTTCCCACCTGGCGTACTGGGGTCTGGGAGAGTCATACGCTGCGGGAGGCATGGCAGCGCTGCAGCAGGGACAGCGGCGGGTGTCGCCATACGGCAAGTACCACTAGCGGCAAGTTGCGGCACAGCATCCAGGAGGGCGCGGGTTCGAGTCTGGTCCTGTCCTGGGAGTAGCAGCGGCCCGAGAGCCACGGGTGACCAGCACATCCACCTTCGTCCCCTGGTCATCAGAGCACGCCAAACAGGGCAGAGAGCGGCGAGCACCAGGGACTGTAGCAGCCTCCGGAATCACGCGCAGCTACGCGACACAAGACGCGACGCCTCGGCGGGCGACAGCGGCTGACTTCCAGCATTGGGTGGTCATATTGACCGCAAAAGTAGAGTCAGCGGTCCAGGAGTGCTGAGATGGCCGGACTCGCGGAACAGCGCGTGGGTGGCGTGCCGACATTACGCTTCTGCAAACTAAGTGAATAAAGGACTACTTCCGAATACCGCTGTATCACTCTGCACTGCCCCTTGACGCTATTGAACTTACTCGGCCTCCTGACGAGAAACGGCGCGGTAGGTCCCGGCTTCAGCTCTGCCAGTTGGGTTCCCAGGTTTGACCATCGACACCACGCATCAGTGGTGTCACAAGTGGTGCCGGTTACAACGCTGGTACCGGATTTTCACTCCCGCATCTTGTGTCGAGCAAGTAGCGTTGAGGTGTGCCTGTGTAGAGGGCTAGTTGAGGTGTTTGGTTGCGTTTCTGTCAGGTGGTTGTACACTTCTTGTTATGCCTTGTCCTTCATGAAGTGTTCATCCATACCAGTACAGGGAGGAAAGCAGGACTGTCACCTGCGCACGAGCACGATGGGGATGGGTGAGTGACATTTGATTTATTGTTTATGTGTCATTATTTTGTGTTTGAAGGAGCTAAGTGTCAATTAGGATGGACTTTTTGAAGCTGTCTTTTGTAAGTCCAGAGGAGCCTGTAGATTTATCTGAATGCAGGGGAAATGGGGGGACCTGACGGCATAGTGTCTAAGAAATGTTATTTTTGTAACCTGTCGGGTCACAGATTATCATGTACAGAGTGGGTGCCAAAGAGTTGTTTTATTTGTAACAGATTTAGACATTTGGCGAGCAATTGTTCGGAATGTAGATGGGCGATGATTCGCTGCAAGAACTAAGTTTTAGGAGTAGCAGAGTGGAATTAATACTAACAGTAGAGCTATAAGCAAGAATGGTGGAAACACAGCAAGCAGCGGGGGCTGCGGCAGGGACTACAGTGGAAGCTGTGGCCGCTCCAACTGAGGAAATTCGGGTATTGTCGGAGGCAAGGACAAGGGACAATGAAAAATATGAAGAATTAGTGGGGAGATTTGAGGCATTGCAAATAGGGGAAGGGACATCGGGTGAAAGTAAATTGCAGGTCAGGTAGTGTCATAGACCGTTTGACCTGGCAATCGCGGCATTGATAAACCCCTTTTCGGGTAAAACAACGGAGGATGTGTCGGTATTCCTTAATGATATTATCACAATGGCTGAGGACAACGGGTGGTCGGATGTGGTAATGTTGTGAGTGGCGAAGTTATGCTTGATGGCTCTGAGCTCCATGGGACTCAACTGCTGAGGTCATAAGTCCCCTAGAACTTAGAACTACTTAAACCTAACTAACCTAAGGACACCACACACATCCATGCCCGAGGCAGGATTCGAACCTGCGACCGTAGCGGTCGCGCGGTTCCAGACTGTAGCGCCTAGAACCGCTCGGCCACTCTGGCCGGCAGTTATGCTTGATAGGGGATGCTAAGTCGTATGTACTGTACTATGAAACATTGAACAATGTGGGGACGTTTGCAGAGCTTGAGGCCAGAGGTACCAAAAACAGAATAGTACCAGGTTTTTTCGGGAAAAATTAAGTGCGTTAGCTATGAGAAGAAATGAGGTTGTGGAGGTTTTCTCAGACAGGATCAGAAAGCTGAATGCGCAAACGTTCGAAATGTCACCAAATGGGGAGACGAATAGAGTGCTGTTACAGGAGTCTGAGAACAGGGCATTAGATGTGTTTTTGTGGGGAGTACCGCTGGAGATGTCACGTTGGGTGAGAATGGAGAATCTCAGTGATCTTGCGGTGGCTCTATGAATTGCCACATACTTAGAGGAGATAAATTATGCGATGAAGTAAAGGGTGGAGCATAAAGTTCTGGCAGTGGAAATTAAGTGGGAAATTAAGTGGGAAAATGGGTCACCGGTCAATGAACTGCAGGAGTAAAAGTAGGGGAGAATCTAGGCGACAGCAGCCGTTAAACGAGAACGGGACTGCATCAACCATCGGAGGGTGGTCCCACTGAAATTAGGAATGCGCTTGTAGGTGCACAGACGGAATGCTGCTTATTAACCTTGGTAACAGAAGGAAACTGAGGTTTCTGGTTGACATGGGGGCACACGTGGATATTATTAGTCTAGACCTGGTTAGCAGGAGAAGGCTTGATCCACCACGTTATAGGTTACGTGGGTTAGGGGATAATGAAGTGGAGTCATTGGCAACGGCGGTACTGCAATTTGTGATAGCAGGAACTAAGTTTAGTGAGCAGGTAGATGTGTTACCATGTGTGGGTGAGGTGTATTCAGTGATTCTCGGACTGGACTTACTTGACAAACATTGTGCGAAGATAGATCTTTGGCAACAAATAGTGGAACTCACTGGAACAATGTTTTGCATGGGGGAAACGGTTGAAAATGGACGAATGTCGCAAGGCGCACTTAACGCGAAGAGGTGATGCCAGATAAACTGCGAACGGATTCATTAAAGGTCGATCAGCAGGCGAACATACCGGCAGGTACAGGGACGGTAGTCTGGTTTTCGATAAATACGGACTTACCAAAGGAGACTTTGTACGAGGGCCGTTCAGAAAGTAACCTCCGGTTGATTTAAAAAAATACACCAAGTTAAATAAAAATATTTTAATATATACATCTTTGCACTATTTTTCTACATAGTCTCCATAGCGATTGAGGCACTTATCGTATCTCTTCACAAGCTTTGAAATTCCTTCTGCATAAAAATCACCCGCTTGTGCCTGGAGCCAGCCTGTGACCGCGTCTTTGAGCTCTTCGTCGTCATCAAACCGCTGTGACCCGAGCCATTTCTTCAAATGCATGAAGAGGTAATAATCACTTGGCGCCAGGTCTGGGCTGTAAGGTGGATGGTTGATAACGTCCCACTTGAAGGACTCAAGAAGGGCCGTTGTTCTGCGAGCAGAGTGAGGACGGGCGTTATCGTGCAAAAAAACGATACCGGAAGTCAGCATACCACGGCGTTTGTTCTGTATAGCCCGTCGTAACTTTTTTATTGTTTCACAGTACACGTCTTGATTAATGGTCGTACCACGTTCCATGAATTCAACCAACAACACCCCTTTGGCATCCCAAAACACCGTTGCCATCAGTTTTCTGGCAGAAAAATCTTGCGAGGCTTTTCTTGGTTTGGTGGGCGAATTTGAATGTGCCCACATCTTTGATTGTTCTTTTGTCTCAGGGTTCACGTACTTAATCCAGGTTTCGTCACCGGTCACGATTCTGTTTAACAATGGTTCTCCTTCGTCCTCATAACATGACAGAAAGTCTAATGCAGAGGCCATTCTTTGAGTTTTGTGGTGGTCGGTAAGAATTTTGGGCACCCATCGTGCACAGAGCTTACGGTAACCCAATCTTGCTGTCACTATCTCGTACAAGAGAGTCTTAGAAATCTGTGGAAAACCAGTAGACAACTCCGACATTGAGAAACGTCGATTTTCACGAACTTTTGCATCAACTGTCTGAACGAGTTCGTCAGTCACCAATGATGGTCTACCACTCCTCTCTTCATCATGAACGTTTTCTCGTCCACTTTTAAATAAACGTACCCATTCACGGACAACTCCTTCACTCATAACTTTTGGTCCGTACACGGCACAAAGCTCACGATGAGTAGCTGCTGCAGAATATCCCTTGGCTGTAAAAAACCTTATGACAGCACGCACTTCACATTTGGCGGGGTTTTCTATTGCAGCACACATTTCAAACTGCCACAAAAACTAAACTAGCGCAGGTACGACGTTCACTCGACCACGGCTTGATGCCGACTGACCTGTTGAGTGCGTGAACGCACAGATGGCGTCGCTACTCCACCCACAACCCGCACTGTGACCAATCGGAGGTTACTTTCTGAACCGCCCTCGTACATGGTGGAGCCACTCTCGAGTAATGAGGAGTTGGATAATGCGCACTGTTTTGTGCAGAGGAGTTTAGCTCACGCAAGTTATGTGGAAGGGGATTATAGGGTTCCTGTAAGTATAGATAACTTCAGCAGAGCGGATTTTAGCTTGTCGAAAATGTTGTTGGCCACATTGGGGGTTCTTGATGAAGATGACCTCAATAGGGAAGATTTAGAGGCGAGCCATAAGCAAAACGTCGATGCAGCGCAATTAAGGGGAAAATTACAGCATTTACTGGGAGACGACAGGGTCACGTTGGAAGAACTGTTATTGACATTTAGCGATTTATTCAGAATGGAGGATAGGTTACTGCCAACAACGATTACGAAGCATCGCATACCAACGGATGATAATACAACAGTGTTTAGGAAACCATATAGGGTAGCACGTCATATGCAACAGTTACTAGAGGGGTTTATAGAACAACAAATATGGTATGGAATCATAGAACATAACGATAGTCCGTATTCAAGCAATGTAGTTCTTATACCTAAGAAGTCGGTGGATGGTACAAGGAAATACAGGTTTTGTTGTGATTATAGGTTTCTGAATGCGAAAACCATTTCGGACGCATATCCGATTCCGAATACCACGAACACATTGGATAATTTTGGAAGTAGCGACAGAGGATAGGGCAAAGACAGCTTTTATTGTTCCTGGGGGACAGTATCAGTATATACGTATGCCTTTCGGAGTGAAGAATGCACCGGCCACTTTTCACCGATTATTAGATGGGATTTTAAGGGGATTGAAACCAAAGACATGTATGATTTACCTAGATGACATTATAGTATTTTCGAAGGATATGCCAGAACATGTATCGTGTTTAGGAGAAGTTCTAAGCAGACTGCGGTAGGCACAGTTAACATTAAGTTTAGAAAAATGTAATTTTGCGCAGACGCAGGTCAAATATTTAGTTCGTGTAATCAGTGAACAAGGGGTTCAAACCGATCCTCAGTTAACAGGAGCAGTTCAAAATTTTCCGACACCACGTACAACGAAGCAGTTAGAATCGTGAGCGTGTGGGTGCTATTCTGTCATTTTGCGCAACAGATTAATCTGAGATGTACCCTTTACCCTGTGGCTCCTGCAAGATGCAATTTCCACCCCCACACTACTACAGAAGTCAGACAGACGCTCCTAACGTTCTAAAGAGAAATGCCTGAAAAACTTGCAGCAATAAATAATTTCTGGACTCGTCTGCAGTAAGGAAATGACACAAAAATTCACAAATTTTCTTACGTAACTAGTGGGATACTTGGGTACTGGAGTAGTGCTAGTTAGTGTTAGAAAAACATGAAACTAACGAAAATTATTATTTATTTTGCAAAAATTCTGAGAAATCAAAATGGCACTTTCAGTTATAAACTGAACAAGTTATTTCCAGGTTCTTTTCAGAATGTGAAGTTACCTCTTAAGGATAGGATTCGCTAATGAAATTTCTATACAAAGTTTAAGATTGTTACTGACTTGGCATAATGGCTGAGAGCCATACTCAACTTGAGTAATTATCCATTAGAATGTTGCTAGGTACGGTCGAGGCTGTCGCGTGTGAAATGCAGTGAAGTGTACTGTTGTGGTGGAAATATGGGGCTCGCAAGAGCTGTAGCGCACAATACTGTAAGCTGCGATGACTGCTGTCTGAGCTGCTCGCTCCTGACAAATAAGATAACTCTCATTCTATCTGGATTGACCTTCGCCAATCAAACTCTCCCTACGCCTTGATGAAGTCAAGGACTCCTATTTTCCCCTAGTCTAACTATTGGCGTGATACACCGGTCATATAACCAGTCCACCGCAATGCCACTCAAAAATTCGCTCGCACGCGTTTAACTATAACTCTGTCCGTTCACACCACACAATAAGTGTGGTGGCCAACACAGTGAACAACGCTTAATCGCAAGGACTCAATATAGAGTTGCACTCCGATTCGCTCTCGACAGAGGTGCTCTCCCAGTGAAGTACTGAGGAGAGACTTGTTCCTCGCTCTTTGAGTACATGCACGAGCGCACACGCTCTCGTTACGTGTTCTCGCTCCAAGAGCGACAACGGAAAGACCCCTCTCCACACCAGACGCAAAGGGGTATATCTTACAGTCTCTTCTTTGTAGAGGGAAATTTGTTGTCCAGAGTTACCGGGTGTGGACCACGGGTAGTGGTACCAAAGAGTTTGAGAGAGGAAGTCTTAAAGCAGGCCCATGATCATGAGCTTTCAGGGCATGGGGGGCGGGGGGCAGTCAAGCAATGGAAAGATGAGTAGCAGAACGATTTTGGTGGTGCACTCGGAGAAGGGATGTGGAACAATATGTAGTAAACTGTGTACCATGTGCACATCCGTTATCCACGTAAGCAGAGAAAAGTCTTTTAAAGGAATGGTGGACAGTTTACCTCAATTACAAGGAAGTAACCGAATTGCAGAGGCTAGGCAAAGCAAACGGAAGGAAAAGGTCGTGGCGGAAGAACAACAGTGGACGCATAACACTCCGTATGTGTTACGGTCACGGAGGGAGTAAATTATTATATGTATTGTTGTGGATTGGCAAGAGAGCCAACCCACTATGAGAGGAAGCCGAAAGGCACGCGTTTTAGCTCACGCAGGCTGGCATGAGGTCTGGAACAGGTCAAGGAAATTAGACTAGCAAAAAACGTACGTAGCTGCTGGAATACTTAACTTTAATCCATAATTGGTGAACATCGCTCTTGACGGTACATGTTTTACAGCATCAATAGTAACTGGTAATGGCGCCTTGCTAGGTCGTAGCAAATGACGTAGCTGAAGGCTATGCTAACTATCGTCTCGGCAAATGAGAGCATAATTTGTCAGTGAACCATCGCTAGCAAAGTCGGCTGTCCAACTGGGGCGAGTGCTAGGAAGTCTCTCTAGACCTGCCGTGTGGCGGCGCTCGGTCTGCAATCACTGATAGTGGCGACACGCGGGTCCGACGTTTACTAACGGACCGCGGCCGATTTAAAGGCTACCACCTAGCAAGTGTGGTGTCTGGCGTTGACACCACATGTATAATATTGTATGGCATGTTTGCATTTTGTGTATTTTATCAAGGGATAATTTGCGTTTTTTTGTGTTTTTGTGGGTCAGATAATAGTTGCGTTTTTCTTGTTTGTTGGTTTAGTTTTGTCATTGTATGGGGGGACTTTTTTTTGTTCAGAGAATTCGATAGGAGCAGAGTGAACTATCGGGAACGTTTGAGGGTGTCGTATGATGCTGTAGTGACTTGTAGTGGTAAGGGGTTCTGCAGGTATCACCAATGCAGAAGCTGTCATATTTAAACTCCACGTTAAATCCAGAGTTTTTGGAAACATTGCTTTCCTTTATTCATGCACAGGAAGGATCTATCATGGTTAATAAAGTATTGGAGCACGTTTGAACGTTACAACAGCATCGGAGCAACAGGATAATGACAGTGAGCATTTCAGCTATAGGGTGTGCCGATTTTCTTATTTTCTTGAGTACAGCTTTGTGGAGAGTGTGGAAACGTGCACCAGTAGAGGAGGTGCCAACACATCAGTTGTCTGCAGCATGGGTAACCAGTGTACACTGTGTATAGGGATAGTGTTAATGTTTTTATGTTCTCATTAGTTTTAGTCTGTAGCATATAAGTTTTGTGAACAAAGTATGATTATGCAGCCACAGGCCATGGCTGTTATATTTCGATTCGGGGCGAATTTTGTTGAAAGGAGGGAGGTGTGCTGTGCTAGTATTAGTCTTAGTCGTAGGAAAGGGGAATTTTGTTAAATTTCAGAGAAGGTGAGGTTGGGCGATGAAGTCTGGGGCCACTGGCAGTGTGTGGTAATAGTTGGCTGCCAGTAGGCCAGACAGGGTTAACACGGTGCAGAGCCGCAGTGGCGTATTGCACGTATGATTTGTTTGGTGTGGAGCAACAACAAGGCGGGGAACTACAGAGCTGCTGTAAATTATTGCGATGTATGAGGTGAGGCAGTAGGCCAGACCCGGGAGTGGCGATGTGTAAGTGGCTGACATACGGGAATTTACCCCTGCCATAGTTTCTGTCTCTCTCTGATACTACATCAGAAGTGGGGGGAATAGCAGTATAAATAGTCAGGCACTTTTAGCTTGAGCCTAGAACCGTTCGGCGCAAGACGCGAAGTTTCGGTGGGCGGTGACCGAGCGAGCGCTGCCGACTCCCAATGTTGGGCGGCCTTGCTGACCACAGCAGTGATGTCAGCAGTTCAGGAGTGCTGAGACAGCCACACTTGCAGAACGGCACGTGGGTGGCACGCCGACATCACGCTTCTGTGAACTAGCTGAATAAAGGAATACTTCCGAATACCGCTGTATCACTCTGCGCTGCCCCTTGATGCTATTGAATTTGCTCTGCCTCCTGACGAGAAATGGCAAGGTGGGCCTCGGCTTCAGCTCTGCCAGCTGGAGACTCGGGTTCGACAACTAATGGCCCGCAACAGCTTTCTTCAAAAAATGCTCAGATGTGTGCGAATTCCTGAGGGACCAAACTGCTGAGGTCCTGAGTCCCTAGACTTACATGCTACTTCAACTAACTTATGCCAAGAACAACACACACATCCAAGTCGAGGGAGGACCCGAACCTGCGGCGGGAGGGGCTGGCTGCACAATCTGCGACATGGCGCTTCAAACCGCACGGTCACTCTGTGCAGCTGATCTTCCTTCCGCGGATAGATTACGCTGGTTAGTGGACAATTCGAAACTCATCTATTCTGGAGCACTACGATTCTACGAAGATTCGCAAAACGGTCTACCACTTACTGCCAACGATTTAGTATCAATGTTGTCAACTAAAGACAGCTTTCAGATGCCACGCCTCTATCTCCTACATTCCAGGTTCTATCTTCTCCCACAAGTTTTGCCTTCGGCCACTCTCTCTTTTACCATGAAAATTTTTCCTTCATGTCTCGTGCCCAACCGTCCTGTCCATTCTGATAGGTACCGTTTTTCATATATACCATCTGACCCAAAGCATCTCCACTCCCCTATGTGATGCGGGGTGACTACTATATGTTACGAGAGCCGGGCCCGCCGTTATAAAAGGGGATGAGGAGTATTGTGTGATGAGCAGAGAAGCAGCAACAGCAGAATGGGTATGTCAGGAGAGGTCAGTGACTTTAAACGTGGGTTAGTCATTGGGCGTCACCTGGGTAAGAACTCTAGCAGGGGCGTTTCAGCCCTTCTAAAGCTGCCCAAGTCGACTGTTGGTGACGTGCAAACGCAAAGCAATAACCGCAGCTAAACGAAAACCACGCGGACCTCGTGGACTGCCGGACAGGGACTGCCAAGTATTGCAGATAACGATTGAGAAAAAAATCGCGTGAAATCAGCGGGAGGAATCACTCCTGAGTTCCAAAGTGCTACCAGCAATCCAGCTATACTCTGTTCATCATAAGAATTGTGGTGTCACCGCCAGACACCACACTTGCTAGGTGGTAGCTTTTAAATCGGCCGCGGTCCATTAGTATACGACGGACCCGCGTGTCGCCACTGTCAGTAATTGCAGACCGAGCGCCGCCACACGGCAGGTCTAGAGAGACTTACTAGCACTCGCCCCAGTTGTACAACCGACTTTGCTAGGAAAGGTTCACTGAGAATTACGCTCTCAATTGCCGAGACGATAGTTAGCATAGCCTTCAGCTACGTCAATTGCTATGACCTAGCAAGGCGCCAATTATCCTTTGCTATGTATCTAATGACGCATATACTGTATCAACAAGACCAATGTTCACCAATTGTGGATTAAAGTTAAGTATTCCAGCAGCTACGTACTTTTCTCTGTAGCATTCATTACGTATCCTGTTTCAGACCTCACGCCAGCCTGCGTGAGTTTAAGCGCGTGCCTTTCGGTTACCCGTCACTGTGGATTGGCTGTCTTGCCAGTCCACAACAAGAATGACTCTATCATAAGCATTAACCATGTATTCTTCCGCGTTTGCTTGGATCTAATTGGATTTCGTTTCACGTGGAGCGGAAGCCAAGATGTGACCAGTACTGCCAAGTACGATCATCACGATACGTTTTATGCTCTGTTACACGGGCACACACTGAGCGATAATGTGCGGGACAACAGCTTTACCGGCGCATTAAACTTGGACAGCACTGGGCAATCAGCGGTCCAACTAGCCTGTAATTATGTGAGCGCTTGCAGTTCAGACGTAAAAAGAGACGGGCAAAGAAACAGTATAGCCTCGTACGTCATTCAGTTTTTAAAGAGAATGAAATAATATTCGGCAAAACTCCAGCATTACAGCGCGCTTCATAGGTGACCAGGCGGAAAGCATAAAATGATCTCGTTGTCACCTGACATAGTAATCTAATTACAAACAAGTGTGATGCACATTCCTAACGCAAACGCAGGGTAATTTTTCTGAGCGAGCTATATGTGATGGAAAAAGCATACTGCATGGATTTCACCGTACTGTTGAATGCTGAAGCCACTGAAAGGTATTACTTACAGTCGCCTGGAAATCCCTTAATTCCTTCCTTATCCGACCCCGAGAAATATATTTCCGTACAGGAACCGTCATCTACTACGTTGATAACGAGTTCAAATGGTTCAAATGGCTCTGAGCACTATGCGACTTAACTTCTGAGGTCATCAGTCGCCTAGAACTTAGAACTAATTAAACCTAACTAACCTAAGGACAGCACACACATCCATGCCCGAGGCAGGATCCGAAACTGCGACCGTAGCGGTCGCTCGGATCCAGACTGTAGCGCCTAGAACCGCACGGCCACTCCGGCCGGCGATAACGAGTCGATCAACGACGGAATCCACAAGACATACTGGAACTACGGCACCCAACTTCTTCACACGTCACTGCCGAACGTCATAAAAAAGGAGAAAATCCGGCGCCTGGGTGGCTTCGTGGATTCTGTTATTGATGGGCTCGTTATCAACGTAGCAGATGACACTTCCAGAACTGAAATGTATTTCTCGGATTCGGACAACAAAGGAGCTAAGAGATTACCAGAAAAAGGACTGTAGGTAACATCTTCAGTGGCTTCATTATTTAAGTACACGGTGAAATCCTTCAGTACTCTCTTACGTTACACACAGCGTATGCGGAAAAATTACGCCGTTGTTAAGTGACGAACTTTCGTCATTCTTGTTTTTAATTACAATAGTACATTAGCTAAAAACGATAACGTGTTACGGTTTTCCGTTAGTCGTCTAAGGAGCGTATTCTGGGAGATCTGCAGTGTATTATTTCATTCGGGTTAAAAACTGAATGACATTCGAAGCTGTATTGCTCCTCTGCTCGTCTCTTTTTAAGTGCGAGCCGGCCGTTGTGGCCGAGCGGCTCTAGGCGCTTCACTCCGGAACCGCGCGACTGCTACGGTCGCAGGTTCGGATTCTGTCTCGGCCATGGATGTGTGTGATGTCCTTGCTTAGTCAAGTTTAAGTAGTCCTAAGTCTAGGGGACTGATGACAGATATTAAGTCCCATAGTGCTCAGAACGATTTGAACAATTTTTTACGTGCGTACTGCAGTTGACCACGTCACTGCAGGCCAGCTGTACCAGCTGACCGGCCAGTGCTGTCCGAGCTAAATGTGGCGGTAAAGCTGTTGTCCCGTATTATCGCTAAGTCGATGTGCGCGTAACGCACAGCACAAACCGTACCCTTATATAATTGTACTTGACAGTACTTGAGACAGCTTGGCTGCAGTCCCACGTGAAACAGAAATCCAAAGAGGTTCCAGCAAACGCGGAAGAATACATGGTGCAATGTTTACATCAGTTTTATTCTTATGATGAACGGACTATAGCAGCTCCTCATAAGCCACACATTCCTATAGCAATCCTAAGGAGCGCTTGAGATGGTATAAAGAACGACACAACTGGGCAGTGGATAAATAGAAACGAGTGTTTTGGCGTGATGGATCACGTTATACCTTGAGGCAACCCGACAGAAGGATTTGCGTTTGGTTAGCGCCCGGACGATGTTACCTCCCATGGAGTTTAGTGCCAACAGTGAAGTACCGAGGCGGTCTAAGGTGCTGCAGTCGTGGACTGTGCGACTGGTCCCGGCGGAGGTTCGAGTCCACCCTTGGGCATGGGCGCGTGTGTTTGTCCTTAGGATAATTTAGGTTATGTAGTGTGTAAGCTTAGGGACTGATGACCTTAGCAGTTAAGTCCCATAAGATTTCACACACATTTGAACTTTTTTTTTTTTTTAAGTACCTAGGAGAAGGTGTTACATTATGGGAATGTTTTCGTCTCCTCCCGCAAATGTACTTAAGAAAATGGTAAATGCGATAGGATGTGAACGTATTTTAGAGCGTTATGTACTGCATACAATAGAGGAATAGTTCGGAGACGATGCACCCTGTCAAAAAGCAGCATCTGTGAGGCAATGGCTTGTGAATAACATTTCTGAAATGGACTGATCTGCTCACAGTCCCTACCTGAACACAACGGAACACCTTTGGGGTGAGTTAGAACTTCGACTTCATACCCCATCGTCCGACAATACTACCTTCCCGTGTTTCGGCTTTTCAGGAAGAATCGGCTGCCACTGTACCTCAGACGCTCAGACATCTCATTGAAAGTCTCCACAGTAAAATTCAAGACGTGATACAAGTGATGGGTGGACACACCCAATATTAATGTCTGCTAACAGATGTCCGGATAGTTCCGATCCAGAGGCGTATCTCGGTGGCAGAACGGGGCTATGGGGTTACAGAACTACGGCTGTTTCTTCTTAATTTAAAAAAAAAATTCTTTGTAACATAGCTTTCAAACTCAACAGTTTAGCCGCGCGGGGTAGCCGTGCGGTCTCAGGCGTCTTGTCACGGTGCGCGCAGATCTCCCCGTCGTAGGTTAGAGCTCTCCCTCGGGCAAGGGTGTGTGTGTGTGTTGTCCACAGCGTAAGTTAGTTTAAGTTAGATTAAGTAGTTTGTATGCTTAGGGACCGATGACCTCAGCTGTTTAGTCCCATAAGATCTCAGCACAAATTTAAAAGAAAAATTGTTAAACTTAACAGAATCGAATATTTTCTCGCTATTGTTGTCGCTATTGCAGCAAATTAAGAAAACACATTCGTTTAGAGAATTTTGAGGCTCAAAATTTCTTTGAGCCCGGACCCCTCATACCGAAACCCTGGATTCGACTCTGTTTTAATCAAAGGTTGTATTCTATTCTGCAGAGAACTCTCCCGTTTTTTTCTTGTCAGGCCATCGAATCTCTTCTTTATTCACGAAGTCCATGACTGACTTCCATACAGGGCTGTACTCCAGCCATACGATGTCAGAAACGCTTTTCGAACGGATGACTATGCTTGATACTAATCTTTTGTTGAGGAGCACTCTACTGTCTGTACTAAGTCTTATGTCCTCCTTCCTTCGTTCTAAGGGCGTTTTTTTGCTCCCAAGATAGCAGACCTCCATCTCGTCTACTAAGTGATCCTCATTTTCGCTAATCTCTTTTCTATAACTCCTCAATGCGTTCGTCTTTTATTGATTTACCTTCAGTCCATGTTCCGTGCACATTGCACTGTTAATTAAATACAGCAGGTATTACAGTGGCTCCTCCCTTTCACTTCTTATTTACGCATATGTGACAATAGTAACGGGATACCTCCTAATATCATGTCGGACTTTCTTTCCCATGGCGTAGTGCAGCAATTCGTCGTGGCATTGATTCAACATCTACATCTACATCTACATATATACTCTGCTAGCCACCAAGCAGTGTGTGGCGGAGGGCACAATTAGCGCCTATTCTCCCCCCCCCCCCCCTCCCCTCTGTTCCACTCGCGGGTCGCGCGAGGGAAAAACGACTGTCCGAACGCCTCAGTATGAGCTCTAATTTCCCTTATCTTTGAATGGTGAACATTGCGCGATTTGAAAGTTGGTGGTAATAATATATGCTCTACATCCTCGGCGAAGATCGGATTTTATAATTTAGTGAGCAGCCCCTTCCATTTAGCGCGTCGTCTATCTGCAAGTGTGTCCCACTTCAAACTTTCTAGGAGATCTGTAACGCTCTCGCGATGGCTAAATGTAACAGTCACGAATCTTGCCGCCCTTCTTTGGACCTTCTCAATCTCTTGAATCAGACCCGACAGGTAAGGGTCCCATACAGACGAACAATACTCTAAGACTGGACGAACTAAAGTATTGTAAGCAATTTCCTTTGTTGTACATCTACATCTACATCTACATGGTTACTCTGCAACTCACACTTAAGTGTCTGGCATTCATCGAGTCATTTTCATACTACTTCTCTACCATTCCACTCTCGAATGGCGCATGGGAAAAAGGAATACCTAAATCTCTCCGTTAGAGCTCTGATTCCTCTTATTTTATTATGATGATCATTTTTCCCTTCGTAGGTGGGTGTCAACAAAATATTTTCGCATTTGGAAGAGAAAGTTGTTGATTGAAATTTCGTAAATAGATCTCGCCGCAAAGAAAACCGCCTTTGTTTCAGTGACTGCCACCCCAACTCGCGTTCATCGCTTCAGGATTCCACTAATAAACCGCAATCTAGGGTTCGCCTTACCCGTTACTTGTATAATTCGATCGTTCCATTTAAGATCATTTCGAACAGTCACACCCAGATACTTGACGGATGTTACCGCTTCCAAAGACTGCCTATTTATTTTGTACTCGTACATTTTCGCTTTGTTATAAGCAGTAGATAACTGCCAGTCATTACACCACGCATTTATTTTCGTGAGATACTACTTTCCTGTAGACTACAGCATCATCGGCAAACAGTCTAATGCCGCTGTCAGTACCATCAGAAGTCGTTGGAAGTCACCTTACCATCCCAAATCGAGACTCTTCTGATCAGGCCACGGTTTTCCAGCCGTCTAGTGACCAACGGATTGGTCATGAGTCCAGGACAGGCACTCCTAACGATATCGTGCTGTTAGCAAAGGCACTTGCGTCGGTCGTCTGCTGCAGTTGCCTCATTAACGTCAAAAAAGCGCAGGTGACGCCTGTATATAATAAGGGTAGAAGGACGGATCCTCAAAATTACAGACCAATATCCTTAACATCGATTTGTTGCAGGATTCTCGAACATATTCTCCGTTCGAATATAATGAATTTGCTTGAGACAGAGAAGTTGCTGTCCATGCATCAGCACGGCTTTAGAAAGCATCGCTC
Organism: Schistocerca piceifrons; assembly: GCF_021461385.2. Taxonomy (NCBI): domain Eukaryota; kingdom Metazoa; phylum Arthropoda; class Insecta; order Orthoptera; family Acrididae; genus Schistocerca; species Schistocerca piceifrons. Next base: position 28,514,745 of record NC_060143.1, read on the forward strand.
CTGTGAAACGCAACTCGCCCTTTTTCACATGATATCTTGCGAACCATGGATGAAGGGTATCAGACGGATGCCATATTCCTTAACTTCCGGAAAGCGTTTGACTCGGTGCCCCACTGCAGACTCCTAACTAAGGTACGAGCACATGGGATTGGTTCCCAAGTATGTGAGTGGCTCGAAGACTTCTTAAGTGATAGAACCCAGTACGTTGTCCTCGATGGTGAGTGTTCATCGGGGGTGAGGGTATCATCTGGAATGCCCCAGGGAATTGTGGTAGGTCCACTCCACTGTTGTTTTCTATCTACATAAATGATCTTTTGGATAGGATGGATAGCAATGTGCGGCTGTTTGCTGATGGTGCTGTGGTGTATGGGAAGGTGTCGTCGTTGAGTGACTGTAGGAGAATACAAGATGACTTGGACAGGATTTGTGATTGGTGTAAAGAATGGCAGCTAACACTAAATACAGATAAATGTAAATTAATGAAGATGAATAGGAAAAAGGATCCTGTAATGTTTGAATACTCCATTAGTAGTGTAGCGCTTGACACAGTCACGTCGATTAAATATTTGGGCGTGTTGAGTGGTACTTAATTAAATAAATTAGTGAAACCAAAGTGAAGTAGAAATTAGAATATAAATGAAAAACTTAGTATAGTTTAGAAGAATTACACACTGGCAAACAGCGGGCAGAACAGTAGAGCAGAAGAGACAATGACCATGAAGTCAGCAAGTTCCACATAAGCAGACGCTGTCGATTCAGCCGTCAGGGCATCGGCCGACCGGCTCACGTGTTTCTCAGTTGTCACATGTGAGCAAAGGCCCTCGCCTACATACCAAGAGCCAATGACCGACGTTAAGAAGACTTTTCGAGAAGCTTTTCAACGTGACAGAAGAGGCAATGACCGGCTCACGTGTTTCTCAGTTGTCACATGTGATCAAAGGCCCTCGCCTACATTCCAAGAGCCAATTACCGACGTTAAGAAGATTCTTCGAGAAGCTTTTCAACGTGACAGATGAGGCAATGCCCGTGAAGTCGTTCACCTCCAGTAAACTGAAGTGAATAAATACGCGAGACGCAGTGGGCCCGAGAGACGAAGAAAAGAGAAGAGAGTAGCAGTAGTTTTCAGTCAGTTTCGGTGCTGAAGACCGTCATGCAAGACGAGACTACATCATACACAGACGCACCAAGTCCGCCGCTGTAATGGAATAGGAAGCAGCAGCCTCGGCGCCAGAAGACAGAAGTTAAAAGGTATTTGAAGTCTGATTTTTACGTACCCGGGTGACTCGTGAGGACGGGAAGGAGACGGCCTCACATCAGCAGTCACCTGTGAGCTGGGATGAAGATCTGACAGCCGAAGACTGGCAAGCGGGAGTCCGTTGTTCGAGTCCGGGACACTGGCCTTCCCCCGCCGCGCCGCTCCGCTGGCCGACGCACAACACACGCGGCCGCTTAGAGAAGAGAAACACGGGGACGCCACATCCAAGGTATCACCATCCGATGCACGACTTCGCTCGCAATAATTTAACGGGCCACCTCGCGCTGCGCGTCTCCAGTCAACTGGGCGAGACGGCGACACGAGATACACACCGCCGCGCGTAATCAGACGCCGCCGCTGCCGCAGCAGAAGGCTTCGCAAACGACACAGCTGCCGTTCTCCGAGCCAGAACATCGAGTAGGGAAACAGTTGTACGAAACTTACAATAAAAGTTATCTTATGTAAAAATGCTGTTTCATTCTACCTCATACCCGAGCCAAGGAAGAACCCACCCTGCCCACATGTTGTTAAGAGAGAAAAATTAATTTATTTAGTATTTTCACCCTGACATAATGCTTTAGAATCAAATGCCCTTTGCAGTAATGCTCATCCTGACAATTGATTACATCAAAAGAGAAAACCCAGTTGCATTTAGTATCACAACTGTTACAGGCGTAACATTGCAGAGCGATATGACGTGAGACAAGCATGTAATGACAGTTGTGGGGGAAGTCGAATAGTCGTCTTCGGTTCATTGGTAGAATTTTGGGAAGATGTGGTTCATCTGTAAAGGAGACCGCTTATGAAACACTAATACGGCCTATTCTTGAGTACTGCTCGAGCGTTTGGGATCCCTATCAAGTCGAATTCAGGGAGGACATAGAAGCAATTCAGAGGCAGGCTGCTAGATTTGTTATTGGTAGGTTTGATCGTCACGCAAGTGTTACGGAAATGTTTCAGGAACTCGGGTGAGAGTCTCTAGAGGAAAGGAGGCGTTCTTTTCGTGAATCGCTACTGAGGAAATTTAGACAACCAGCATTTGAGGCTGACTGCAGTACAATTTTACTGCCGCCGACTTATATTTCGCGGAAAGACTCCAAAGATAGGATAAGAGAGATTATGGCCCTAGAGAGGCATATAGGCAGTCATTTTTCCCTCGTTCTGTTTGGGAGTGGAACAGGGAGAGAAGATGCAAGTTGTGGTACGAGGTACCCTCCGCCACGCACCGTATGGTGGATTGCGGAGTATGTATGTAGATGCAGATGTAGAAATTTCGCCGCACTGTCCTAACGGATGCGTTCGTCATACGTCCCACACTGATTTCTACGGTTATTTCACACATCGTTTCTTATCTCTTAGCACTGACAACTCTACGCAAACGCCACTCATCTCAGTCGTTACGTGAAGGCTGTCGGCCTCTGCATTGTCAGTGGTGAGAGGCAATGCCAGAAATCTGGTATTCTCGGCACAATCTTGACACTGTGGATCTCAGAATCCTGAACTGACTATCGACTGCCGAAAGGGGAAGTTCCTTGCATCCAGCTGCAGCTACTATTCCACGTTCAGAGCCTGTTAAATCACGTCGTGCGGCCATAATCACGTCGGAAATCTTTTCACATGAATCACCTAGTACAAATGTCAGCTCCGCCAATGTATTGCTCTTACGTACCTTGTGTACGCGATACCACCGTCACCTGTGTATGTGCGTATCGCTATGCCGTGACTTCCTTTTACTCCTGAAATATTCCATTATTTTCAAGTTATTTCAAGAAAAAAGTTGTGCAGGCTGTTACGTAGCGCGTCTACTACCCTGCGTTTGAAGGCTGCAGCTGCTTTAGGTTTCTCGTCGCTGCCGCGGAACCTCCGACAATCGTGCTGTGCCGCTAGATGGGCGCTCGTGCCGTGGTCGGAGGCCCTCGTGCTTACGTCACGGCGAGTCACGGTTAGCGTGGGTGTGGCGGCCGCGTACGCTACCGTATGTAGGCGCGCGACGGTGCAGCGCCGTCACCATTCCCGGGCGCAGAGAGTGATGCTCACACGGCCTTCAGCTAAACTGGAAGGGGCACGCGAAAGGAAAAACCGACGGCACCCGTGATGGATGAGCAGTGATTTGTATCGCTGTCTGGACACAAAGGTCGAGTGGCCTACAACTCTAGGCTCTATACAGAAATTTCAAAATCATCAGGAGAGAGAATGACATACCAAGTGAGAATACTAAACGTCTCTGTCCCACAGGGATCCATACTTCGCCCAATGCTCTTGGTTTTACACATAAATCACATCCCAAATAGGGCCATTATTGACTGTGGCAATATAGTTACTTATGCAGATGATACAACTCTCCTATAAAGGACAAAGACACAGAAATCCTGGAAATAAAAGGCAACTTAGAAGTAAATAAATCCAAAAATTTGCTGAAATAATTTTGGATATCAACACTGCTAAAACAATACGCATGTTTTTGGATGGGGTCCGCCATTAGCAAAACATAATTTTGTTTTTCATCCCAAACATGTTTCACTGCAGTTGCATCATCAATGGCGGGCTTTCATTTTATGGATGTTAAATATGAACAATGTTGAAACTTCCTTGCAGATTACAACTGTTAGCCGGACCGAGACTCGAATTCGGGACTTTTGCCTTTCGTGGGCAAGTGTTCTACCGTCTGATCTATCCAAGTACGACTCACGCCCCGTCCTCACAGCTTTACTTCTGCCAGTACCTCGTCTGCTACCTTCCACACATCACAGAAGCTCTCCTGCTAATCTTGCAGAACTAGCATTCCTGAAAGAAAGGATATTGCGGAGACATGGCTTAGCCACAGCCTGGGGGATGTTTCCAGAATGAGGTTTTCATTCTGCAGCGGAGTGTGCGCTGATATGTAACTTCCTGGCAGATTAAAATTGTGTGCCGTACCGAGACTCGAACTCGGGACCTTTGCCTTTCGCGGGCAAGTGCTCTATAAAGAATGTTCTTTACTGTTTGTACACATGTAAATCTTAGTTTTTAAATCGTAATTACAAATTTTTGAAGAATACATAAAATTATGTATTCATACCTTTTCCTGAGGTATTATGTTTTTATGGTGCCTGTTTTCTTTCACAGTTTGTCATCTGCAGCCATATATAACTTAATATAGGCAAATTATTTACGCATAAATTACGATTTGGAAACTGTTATGGCTATGCCTAAAATTAATTAATTCTATGTGGAAGGTGTGTACAGACAGTAAAGAACATTCTTTATGCTTAACAGCCATAAAATAAAAGCGCACTTATGATGCTGCAACTAGAGTGAAACATGTTTGGGATAAAAAACAAACTGTTTTGCTAAAGGCGGACCCCATCCAAAAACATATGTATTGTTAAAGCAAACACGGACAAAAGACTTCAACCTCAAGATGATTGCTATAACACTCTGTTAAAATTGCAGACAAAAAAATCGACACAATGAAGATATCAACATTTGTTTTGAGGAGTGCATAGCGCATACACTAAATCATTTGGTTAATAATCGACGAAAATCTAAACTGGGTTAGCATATAGAATCTAAGTACAAAACTCAGCTTGAACCTACATGTCTTGCATAAATTTAGCTCTTGAAGGACACATGCGATTCACTAATTCATTCTACATGTAGTTGTGGCACAATTTTACGGGATGGCACCTCGTAACAAATACTAAAATGTATCTACAATGTAGAAAATATCAATCAGAATTATAGCCAACCTTAAGTGGAGAGAATTACGTAGGCCAGCATTTAAAATACTAAAAATACTAACACTACAAAGCATATACCTACACGAACTTCTACGCTGGAAAAAAATATAATACACTCCTGATACTTAAAACATAAAGACACGACACAAACATGACACGAGGCAACGAAAATTCTTCCTTGCGCACAGACACAATACCACGAAATTCAAATTGAAGCCATCACACGAAAGACCAAAAGCCCTAGAGAAATTCCTTTCAAACTTGAGTAAGCTAAGCAATAAAAATATTTTCAAAAACTTTCATATAATTTTTTAATTAACATCTGTTTGTATTGTATAAACTATTTTATGTGCAGTACAGTGTAAGAAAAATTGTAACGTAATCATCATCATCATGATCAGTGGGTTGTCTGCCTTGAGGCAGGTTTTGGCTGCATAGCCCTCCATGCTTCTCTGTCTTCTGCGTTCCTATTCTTTCTTTGGTACCCTCCTTGTGGCCTGCTGACATCATCCAGCATCTGGAACCTTCTTCTCCCCTTCCCTCTCTTTCCCGGAACGAAACCTTCAATTTCCTCTACAAGAAAACAACCTCATCTTAGATTGTGCCCTATCCGGTTTAGTTTCCCGTTCTTCACCGTCAGGAGAATCCTCCGTTCTTCTCCAAGTCTCCTCAGTATTTCTTCATTCCTGAGTTAATCATTCCAGCTGATCGTCTCTATTCTACGCCATATCCACATTTCACAAGTTTCATTTCTCTTCTCATCCTGCTTTCTCAAAGTCCACATTTCTGCTCTCTGTAACGCAATAGAGTATACAAAATGAGATTCAGCTTGCATAAATCAAAAAATATTTTCTTAAATGAGAAAGAAACTTTCATTATATATAGCACAGAAGAAAAGCAATGTTGTAATTTAATATGGTACAGGCCTAAAATATTGATTTGCATAATTATAGTTTGCTAATTAGAGACATATACTCTTTGCCATGCTTGGGATGCAGATTTGACTTGATCCTCACGATGTCCATTGTCTATGGATCCAACAAAACTTCACATTTACATTTGCGTATGTACGTCTTCTGCTACAGCTCGGTTGCTATCCGACATGATAGATAATCTTGGCACAATATTCAGGTAATTATCCTGAGCGGAGCAGGGAAATGCGATACTGTTTTACACTCCTGGAAATTGAAATAAGAACACCGTTAATTCATTGTCCCAGGAAGGGGAAACTTTATTGACACATTCCTGGAGTCAGATACATCACATGATCACACTGACAGAACCACAGGCACATAGACACAGGCAACAGAGCATGCACAATGTCGGCACTAGTACAGTGTATATCCACCTTTCGCAGCAATGCAGGCTGCTATTCTCCCATGGAGACGATCGTAGAGATGCTGGATGTAGTCCTATGGAACGGCTTGCCATTCCATTTCCACCTGGCGCCTCAGTTGGACCAGCGTTCGTGCTGGACGTGCAGACCGCGTGAGACGACGCTTCATCCAGTCCCAAACATGCTCAATGGGGGACAGATCCGGAGATCTTGCTGGCCAGGGTAGTTGACTTACACCTTCTAGAGCACGTTGGGTGGCACGGGATACATGCGGACGTGCATTGTCCTGTTGGAACAGCAAGTTCCCTTGCCGGTCTAGGAATGGTAGAACGATGGGTTCGATGACGGTTTGGATGTACCGTGCACTATTCAGTGTCCCCTCGACGATCACCAGTGGGGTACGGCCAGTATAAGAGATCGCTCCCCACACCATGATGCCGGGTGTTGGCCCTGTGTGCCTCGGTCGTATGCAGTCCTGATTGTGGCGCTCACCTGCACGGCGCCAAACATGCATACGACCATCATTGGCACCAAGGTAGAAGCGACTCTCATCGCTGAAGACGACACGTCTCCATTCGTCCCTCCATTCACGCCTGTCGCGACACCACTGGAGGCGGGCTGCACGATGTTGGGGCGTGAGCGGAAGACGGCCTAACGGTGTGCGGGACCGTAGCCCAGCTTCATGGAGACGGTTGCGAATGGTCCTCGCCGATACCCCAGGAGCAACAGTGTCCCTAATTTGCTGGGAAGTGGCGGTGCGGTCCCCTACGGCACTGCGTAGGATCCTACGGTCTTGGCGTGCATCCGTGCGTCGCTGCGGTCCGGTCCCAGGTCGACGGGCACGTGCACCTTCCGCCGACCACTGGCGACAACATCGATCTACTGTGGAGACCTCACGCCCCACGTGTTGAGCAATTCGGCGGTACGTCCACCCGGCCTCCCGCATGCCCACTATATGCCCTCGCTCAAAGTCCGTCAACTGCACATACGGTTCACGTCCACGCTGTCGCGGCATGCTACCAGTGTTAAAGACTGCGATGGAGCTCCGTATGCCACGGCAAACTGGCTGACACTGACGGCGGCGGTGCACAAATGCTGCGCAGCTAGCGCCATTCGACGGCCAACACCGCGGTTCCTGGTGTGTCCGCTGTGCCGTGCGTGTGATCATTGCTTGTACAGCCCTCTCGCAGTGTCCGGAGCAAGTATGGTGGGTCTGACACACCGGTGTCAATGTGTTCTTTTTTCCATTTCAGGAGGTAACATACGCCGAATATTATGCTAAAAATGAAGATTAGAGGTTAAGGTTCCACTGATGACGAGGTCATTAGAGAACAATCTCGGATGGAAGTGTCAAGGTTCGTTGAATATCTTTCCCCTCTTTCCTCTTCATGTTATTTCTGTGTTCAGAATATTAGCTTCCTACAGAACGTAGGTCACGATATTTTCTTTGCTTATAGAAATGGGTTTAATATTTGATTTGAATAATAACTTACTAGATGATGCACACTGCCTCACAAAAAAAGTGAAGCACCCAGAAGACACGGTCGGTTAGCACGTTATTTGTACACATGCACACCATCGGCGGGTGTGTAAATTATCAGAGTTGAGTTCCTTTGTGACAGGTAGAGCGCATGAGCGTTGTTACCCGACCAGGTAGAGTATAAAAGGAGTGAAAAGCGTTGTATGTTGAGTGATGGCTGTGAAGGATATGGAGATGCGGCGTACTCATATGAGACAGCATTATCAGCAGCTGACAGAATTTAGAAGAGACCTCGTTGTGGATATCCATGTAGTCGGCTGATCAAATCTACATCTACATCCATACTCCGCAAGCCACCTGACGGTGTGTGGCGGAGGGTACTTTGAGTACCTCTATCGGTTCTCCCTTCTATTCCGGTTTCGTATTGTTCGTGGAAAGAGAGATTGTCGGTATGCCTCTGTGTGGGCTCTAATCTCTCTCCTTTTATCCTCATGGTCTCTTCGCGAGATATACGTAGGAGGGAGCAATATACTGCTTGACTCCTCGGTGAAGGTATGTTCTCGAAACTTCAACAAAAGCCCGTACCGAGCTACTGAGCGTCTCTCCTGCAGAGTCTTCCACTGGAGTTTATCTATCATCTCCGTAACGCTTTCGCGATTACTAAATGATCCTGTAACGAAGCGTGCTGCTCTCCGTTAGATCTTCTCTATCTCTTCTATCAACCCTATCTGGTACGGGTCACATACTGGTGAGCAATATTCAAGCAGTGGGCGAACAAGTGTACTGTATCCTACTTCCTTTGTTTTCTGATTGCATTTCCTTAGGATTCTTCCAATGAATCTCAGTCTGGCATCTGCTTTACCGACGATCAACTTTATATGATCATTCAGTTTTAAATCACTCCTAATGCCTACTCCCAGATAATTTATGGAATTAACTGCTTCCAATTGTGCAATATCCAGGTTTGTGAGGCATTCGGATGCGACAGTGGCCGGATGTTGCACTGTGTGGGAGGATGAGGGCGGGGAGCACAAGGAGGGATCATCATACTGCCCAGCAAGAACACTGTAAACTCTTTACATCTGCTCCTGTTGTCCGATAACATGTGATGGGCTTCCTACAATATTTTGTGTCATCGTGCATCAATGATCGGCCTGGCTATGGTATAACCGACACGTGCGTTGGCCGCACGTCTTAACCACAAAATAACGGACATGTTTGGGCTGTCGTTTTTGCACCACAAAGTAACTACGTGACTGGGAACATGGACTGCTGGTGAATGGCGTCGCATAGTGTTAAACAATGAATCGCGTTGCTGCACTAGCCCGGATGTCAGCGTCAGCGAGTAATACGGTAACCTGGGGAAAGGTCTCATTCTTTCAATATTTTTGGAGAGGCACGGTGGTGTTAGTCCCGCCGTCATTGAGTGGGAAGCCATCGGTTACGAATTCAGGTCACAGCAGGTAATGACTGAGGGAAATCACAGCACAATGGTACGGGGTGTTTTAAAAGTCTCCTCACAGTGCCGTATGATTTTAGCCGCGCGTGCCGTATGCCGCAGTGAATATACCGAAATGAAACTTAGTGAAATACAAGTTATTAATTTATTGAATATTCATATTTACTTACAAATTTTCACATTAAATGTTGAAAGTGTCCCACCTGTTGTTAAGTACACAATTCAAATCGTCTAATCATGTTTCCAAACACAAGCTGTAACACATCTTCTGTAACAGAAGCAATGAAAGTGGATATTGCAGTTTTCAATTCATCGATAGATTTTGGACGGTTTTTATACACAGTTGCTTTCGCTGCACTCCAGAAGTCAGTTGGTGTTGAGAGGCACCCACATGCCTTGCTCATAGTGTGGCATCAAGCAGTCAGGCCTGCAAGATGAGTGGTCTCCCAAGCGAGTGGATTCATTCTTATTTATCGAGTAACATAAACTCTCGTACTCACAATTAAGTTACGAATTATCCTCCTATATGAATAATACGCAACGGAAACGCACATCTGACTATCAGTAATTTACAGAACTCTGACTGTTCACTACGCACTGGCAATACCACATTTTCTTTTTTTTTTTTTATTTAACGGCTTTTATCAACATGTGGCCAACACACTGAATATGAGTGACGCACACATTATAAATTCTGGATATCATGACAACATACAATTCGAAGGAAAAGGCCACCAATCTTTTTCTTTTCACTATCTTATTTATTCCGATAAATTCTATAACCTAAACACACAAATTCTATAACCTACAACAATAACACATGAGAAATTCCGCCCAGTGGGCATGGCTTTACATTGGTGATTCTCTACCTTATGGTCTCGTAATTATTTAACGCTACAGTGCACTTTCTGGATAGGATGGTGGATCTTTTATTATATCTCACACTTCGACTCTCACAATCATCATCACGAAACTTTCCTCCAGACCGAGCGGTACAGAAGGAACACGCATAACCCACTACCTCTGAAACTACCTTGCTACTCTCCCATGCAAACCACACATACTTAAATTACATGACGTACACCACACTACAACATGGAATACAACACAGGGAATAGTCACAACATTATGACTTTCAGCTTTCCCATTTCAATTAGTATTTATCCCAGTTTCACACGACACTGCCCCACTTCGTAATTCTTCTTTCCTACTATGAACTCTGGAGATATACGCACGTCTTCCTGTGAAATGCAAGCCAAGTGGCGTTGCTGGATAGACGGCTGACTCACCTTGCTTCTCTCTCAGAGTATTATAGTTTGAATCAAGCGTCACACGGAAACATAACACGCAAAGTAATATTAAGAACATATTCATCACACACGCGAGTCCTCAACTGATACCATGGACGAGTACTCCTCTTTATCCTTTGTCTCATACACAGATTGAGACTCACACAGTCCTCACCACGTGGAAGTACTCGTACAAGTCCTGCACACGCCATTTCTTAAATATTTCAACTTATTGTACACACACTAGTAATTCAGCTTAACTTAAGCACACGGAAGTATTCAAACTTATTGCTACACGTGGTTTCATTGTGACCGTTGGTCACTTCCGAAGATTACTATGATCCCATTAAGATTACCTGCCTGACATTTATTTCTCCCCACAAAAGTTCCTGAAATAGAGAAATTATTATTTCAAACTACTCTTAAATATTCCACATACATACCATGTCTCCACTCTTTTGTGTTTACAGAGCACACTTAAGACAAGTCTTAACAGCACAAGATCCAGCGGCAGAGTGCTGAAACATGGCCTTTCTTCAGGTCCTCTCTCACCTCTGCCGAAGTGGGGGAGCACCTTGCTACCGTATTGGCCAGCCACATTTCAGGCGCTCAAAGCTCAGGTAAATTTTATCTCTTTGGTCCCACCAAAGGTGGCCAAAGGATCATCTCAAAGATGATCATATATTCACATTCACTATCTGCAGTTAGCAGACGACCATACATTCATTCATTTCACAGATCTCACCAAACTGGATGTAGGGATTTATTTTGTGGGAGTGCACATGTGATCAATTAAATAAATAAATTGTCATTCTTTCCCACACTGGTATCCGGCTTCGCTGTATTAGTTGAAATTGAGTTATTTTAGAAAAAATTGTGTTGTTCTGACAAAAATAATGAAGTATGTTGTACCTATTTTCAATGTCGGGCGGTACTGTACCCTTTCAGCGTTAGGTCAGGCAATCGTGGAGGCCAAAGTCTCTGTGAAATTATGCGATCACCAAAAACATCAGCAAGCAGTGACATTGAAACGCGAGCTGTATGCGCGGTTGCACCATCTTGTTGAAAATAACCGTTCAGTATTTCACTTAACACAAGTACTCCTATGAATGGGTAAATAATATCATTGCAGTATCGTTGTGCGTTTATTGTTTCGTTGAAAAATATGGGACCCACAGTCCGAGTCTAGAAATTGCAATCCAAACTCCGATTTTCACAGAATACACAATGGATTTGCGGTACTCCACATACGAGAATTCTGCGAGTTCATGTATCCGGATAAATGAAACCACGCCTCGTCAGTGAGAACCGTTTCATTAAGAATATCCCTTCCATTTCGTTGAACGAAATTTTTCAACCATTGGCAATAATGCAGTCTCTTGCCGTGATCAGTATTTTTCAGTTCTTGCGCGACTCTCAGTTTGTATGGGAAAAGTTCTAATTTTTTCCTTACAGCTGTGTGGGCCGTTCCGACACTAACTTCGATTTCCTGGGCGAGTTTTCTTACTGACTTGTTCGGACTCATGGACATTTTATCGGAAATATCGAGTAGTCTATCCTCAGACAAAACGCTAGGACGACCACTTCTCGGTGCATCTGTCACTGAAACCGTACTTCGAAATTTGTTAATCAAATCTCGCACAGTATCAGGATGTGGGAGTGTTGTCTCCGAAAAAAGTGAATTAAATGTTTGACGAACTGTGTATTTACCGCCAGCTTTGAACACTTGTTCTACTAAAAACACACGTTCTTCAACGGTTAGCATTTTAACAGTGACATAAACGAAACAAATGAGCAAAGGAACTAAATTTAAACGTTCACCTCAACACGTAACGACACACAAAAACGATACCACTGACGCTGGCTGAGATAAACGAAACAGTGGAATGCTGGGAGAGTCCACTTGAAGGGAAGTAAGCCAGGCAGGCGAACAATCATACGGCATGCGCGGTTAACAGTCATACGACACTGCAGAGAGACTTTTTGACACATACGCAGACATCCTGCATCCGCATACGCGACAGTATCATGGTGCCATTTTTGAACAGGACTTGTTCCCCCACACAAGGCGCGTGTCTCTGCAAACTGTATGTATGTTGTTGAAGTACTCCCGTTGCCAGGAAGAGTCCCAGATCCATCCTGAATAGAACAAGTGTGAGACCAATTTGCATGTCAACTCTATCTCAGTGCCAGTAAGCACGATATCAACGATCAATTTTAATAGTCGTGCGTCAGCTTGTCTCTGAAAAGGATGCATGGGGACCAAACAGTGCTTGCAGCCATGCGAAGGGGTGGGAATGGAGGGAGGGTGTGGCGTGGATGGAGGGATGGGGGTGGATGAGGACGAAATCAAACTGGTAAGTAGACTCATACAGCCAAGTTCTTTGCAGTGCTTCTATTTAGTAATCACTGCTATACTATCATAAACCCTCTCAACTGTTGAAAGTTTCGTCCGGTTTCCTCCTCCCCTTCTGAGTCCTTACGTTTTCTGTCAGGGAGTGTATTTTATAGGTACGTTGCAAATCTTAATAATAATAAAGAAAATTCATTTACCTGTCATATATGTTGAACCAACAATTCTCTTTCACACAGCCATAATTCAGTACAGTATTTCAGAGATACTCCTTGAGCTTCTATATGCTCGTGATAAGTTTCCTCTTTAAAATCCAGTTTAATATCATAGTATGATTCTTTAAAGCTTTAACTGGCCGGTTCGTGGTTAATATTACTGATCAGTAATAAGTAGTACGTGATTAATGTTTTCCACAAACTGCTCAATAAAGATGTACAATAACATTGTGCAGAATTTTTTCTGGCCCGAAACGTGAATAATCAAAACACCGCTTCTGTAATTAAAACTCTACTTCATTGCAAGAAGAAGAAAAATAGAAGCTGTTTAAAAAATTAAGCGTCAAAAATTCGTGAATTTTATTCTTAAACAAATAAATTTAAAAAACCCTCGCTCGTGGCTGTAGGATATTGTAAATCGTCTGTATACAAGTCGCTTCATTGACTTTCATGGTTGATTTCGACTTTTACCGTTCTTAACAGCATCGCTTATATCGGTACTCCTACAAATTCAAACTGAGAGGAAGATTTTCAACGTGGTGATATATGTGGCAGCCTTAATGATATTTCAGTACAAAATTACCACATCTGATCTGTATGTCCCATCTAAATTATTTACCATATTAGCTATGAATTGTGTAAATATGTCATTGGGTTCGGGGTAAGTTTCTCTGAATGTAGGGGCACCTTAGCCAACTTTAGTGCAAAACAAAGGGGAACTTTTCTGGGTCAGAGAGAGACATGTGAGTGACGATCCGTCGCTTTTGTTGAAGTTGGCTCAGTTACAACGTGCATATATTGTCTGTGTGCCGGTTACCGGTCTGCACTAGGGAATATGGGTCCTGCAGTCTCAGTACATAAGGAATCGTCGGAGAGGTAACATCAGGTTTTGGCCCTTAGTGCAGTAATTTTGTGTATATAAAAGTTCAGTTTAACTTCATTGTTAGTAGGTTTCAGATATTATAGTCTAGCTCAGAATACTTTGTATATATAGAAATTCAGAGTAATTTCGAATAAATATTGTCTAAATAATTTGTATTTATAACAGTGTTTTTCGCGCTCTGTAACTTTGCAATTGAGGGGCGTTAGGCCATGTGGATCTATGAGTGTGATTATTTTCCTGAATAAATCGTGTAACTGGTTACAAAAAAACCAGGCGATTGTATCTGCGGAGATGTGAGTGAATTTTCTTTGGCCATTGGTTGAACAGCCGTTATCACGTAGTTGATTGTGAGATAGTAGTTTTAGTATCCCTTTCGTAAATAACTTCTCGTGCGCTACAGTTTGATTTCGTGGTATTTCTTGTCGTGATTTTCATATTTAATCGATGTTTCTTTGTAGTGGAAGGCCACGTGGTTAGTACTGATGTACGGTGACTCCCATCTTAGGAAGAACTTTTCACAGGACGTAGTTCCTACTCTTTGTTTCTTAATTGAAATTACGCATGAATTTTACTATAATTTCCGGAGTAATTTTGTGTTAAAATACGCGACCATTGAGACTAGTCTCACTCTAACCCAACTTAGATCTTATTTGCTTCTTGAATTACTGAATAAGTTTTTTCTCTGATCTGAATTTGTAATTTATCTTTCCCACCACGCTTTCCATTTTCAAAGACAGAATCAGTTACGTATTCATTTCCGTGCGTTCTACCACTAATGTTTCAGTACCAGCACTACGTAGTAGACTAAATTTTTTTTTACACAATTGTTCTGGTGCATCCTGGTAAATATCTTAATGAAAAGAATAAATGCATAGGACAGTGCATTCCTGATGTTTAATAACTCACACGCTAGTTATCCAATTATTAGCAAGCCTCTTCTCGCTTAGCTTAGATTACACGTGTATGATTATTAGCATACTTTAACAGCATTTTCACAAAACTGAATTAATCAAGAAATTATCTATGTACCCAAGATTGAAATTCACAAAATGAAGTTCCACAGATAAGTCTAGCAACTATCTTTCCAACAGATAAATTACAAGTGCTCTTTGTATTTAGTGAATAACAACTCACAACAGCAAGCTCCGCTCCTTGGAGTGGAAAATGAAAAGAGCAGAAAACAAAAACAAGAATCATTCCTAATTCCGACAACCGCAGACCCAAGAGACTATTCGAGGGAGATAGTGGTCAATGCCACCTGGACAAGAAGAAATTCGCAGGAAGACTGTAGTAACCGTTTTTTGAGCTATTAGTCCGCTACTACACTAACAAGACATCGTTCTTGTACAAATCAAAATACACGGGACACGAAGAATTAATGTAAAATCTAATTAGACATCAAAATATTTCTGATATGAAACTTATTCATAAGTATTCTACATCTACATCTACATGATTACTCTGCTTTTCACAATTAAGTGCCTGGCAGAGGGTTCAATGAACCACCTTCAAGCTGTCTCTCTACCGTTCCACTCTCAAAAGGCGCGCGGGAAAAACGAGCACTTAAATTTTGTTGTGCGAGCCCTGATTTCTCTTATTTTGTCGTGACCATCATTTCTCCCTATGTAGATGGGTGCCAACAGAATGTTTTCGCAATCGCAGGAGAAAACTGGTGATTGACATTTCATGAGAAAATGTCGTCGCAAGGAAATACGCCTTTGTTTAAATGATTGCCACTATAATTCACGTATCATTTCTGTGGCACTATCTCCCCTATTTCGCGATGATAAAAAACGATCCGCCCTTCTTTGAACTTTTTCGATGTCATACATCAGTCCCACCTGATGCCGATCCCACATCGCACGGCAATACTCCAGAATAGGGCGGACAAGTGTGGTGTAAGCAGTGTCTTCAGTAGATCTGTTGCACCTTTTAAGTGTTCTGCCAATGAATCGCAGTCTTCGATTTGCTCTACCGACAGCATTATCTATTTGATGGTTCCAATTTAGATTATTTTTAGCCGGCCGCCGTGGTAGAGCGGTTCTAGGCGCTTCACTCCGGAACCGCACGACTGCTCCGGTCGCAGGCACCAATCCTACCTCGGGCATGGATGTGTGTGATGTCCTTAAGTTAGTTAGGTTTAAGTAGTTCTAAGTTCTAAGGGACTGATGACCTCAGATGTTAAGTCCTATAGTGCTCAGAGCCATTTGAACCATTTGAGATTATTTGTAATTGTAATTCCTAAGTATATAGTTGAAGTTACAACTTTCAGATTTGAGTGACTTATCGCGTAATCGAAATTTAGCCGATTTCTTTTAGTACTCATGTGAATAACTTCACACTTTTCTTTATTCAGGGTCAATTGCCACTTTTCGCACCATACAGATATCTTATCTAATTCATATTGCAATTTGTTCTGGTCATCTGTTGACTTTACAAGACGGTAAATCACAGTATCATCTGCAAATAATCTAAGAGCGCTACTTAATTTGTCTCTATGTCGTTAATATAGACCAGGAACAACAGAGGGCCTGTAACACTTCCTTGGAGAGCGCCGGATATTACTTCTGTTTTTCTCAATTACTTTCCGTCTATTACTATGAAATGTGACCTTTCTGACAGGCAATCACGAATCCAGTCGCACAACTAAGGCGACATTCCATAGGCAAGCAGTTTTGTTAGAGGACGCTTGTGAGGAACGGTGTCGAAAGCCTTCTCGAAATCTAAAACTATGGAATCAGTTTGACAAGTCCTGTCGATAGCACACATTACTTTCGAACGTTCGAATATAGTATATGTTCCAAAACCCTACTGCAAATCGACGTTAGTGTCATGGGCCTGTAATTCAGCGGATTACTCTTATTTCTCTTTTTGGGTAATAGTGTGACTTGAGCAATTTTCCAGTCTTTAGGTACGAAACTTTCTGTGAGCGAGCGGTTCAGGTGACAAATTACTACACTAACAATAACATTTATTCTTACAGTGACCTGCGCTTCAGCAACCATCTAAAAAAAGCACCTACAATTAACAATAATATCGGATCTGAAACAGAATCTTTGTTCTGAATCATAAGAAACCACATATATGTTCGGACTACCATGACGAAGAGTTTTCTAGAATTTTACAAACATTACAAGTAAAGCCAGGTTGTAGTATGTTCGATATTTTAAAGAAATATAGTGCGTCAAAAATCAGTATTTTGCAATACTTGGTGATGCATATGATGTTTACAGGAGCAAACTAAATCAGTCACCTGAAAATCTGAGAATGAGCCTGAGTAAAGTAGCAAACAATTATTGTGACAGACATCGCTTACAGAAATCATCTAATACATTCCTCCTGTGTTAGAGACATTAAAAAGCATGGTAATATGTAAATAAATATCTGCTAGTCAATTGGCAACATATTTTGCATGTGTGTCTTATATGTTCTCTGTTTACTACAAATACCCACTGAGTTCCTTTCCACATTCATTGTTGATACCGTAATCGAGATGTTCTCTACCATATAACGCAGCACATTATCTGTGATTAGTTACATATTTAATGATAATGGTACATAATTTGTACACCATTAATCCTTCATTAGATTCCATTTAAGTGCAAATGAAATATGATGTAATTTAAATATTCTAATGTTGTACGTTTCACTGTAAGCTGTTTACATGTATAAAAAACGCTTTGGTCTAGTAGGAAAAGTTTTATCTGCGCAAAATTTTGTTGAAAACTATGATCGCCATACTGTTGTAGAAGCGCACTACGTTTTAAGAAGTGGCTCAGATTTTCATGGTATCACTGAATAAGAGAAGATGCAAGAGAAGGAGCTTCCATGAACGAAGATTGCAAGAGAGAAGATAGCAAGAAAGAAGATAGCAAGGAAGATGATTCAAGATTGCAAGATTTGGCAGTGAATATTTGCAGAAGAGCAGAAGAATCAAACACTAAAGGTGTTAAAAGAATCAGCTGTCTTGTGGACAGTGGTATGAAAAGTGATTGTTTAGCGGCCTACTTTATTTACAGAATTTCGACTGTGAACTGACTGTCTGTGACTGTATTTAAAGAATCACCTTTTAGGAGAACCGAAGAGTGAAAGTCTAAATATAATTGTACACATTGCTATTGCAACATATGTTTTGTGCAGACATTAATTATAGTTAAATTTGAAACACTTTAAAGATTAGAGACTGTTATCAAAAGAACAATAGCCTATACATATTTTTATTTTCAGTGAAACAAAGTTTTGTCTTGTAATTAAATATTTTTGTGATGCTATTAGAGGCTGCATGATTTCGTTGTAGCCCAGAGTTTTCTTGCACAAGTACAACACTTGCTAGCGATTAAGTTTCACATAAAGTTTGCCCACCGTACAAAAATGAATAAACCTCAATTACATAATAGTCTGATTACCCTCAGTGATGATTCTCAGACCCTGATACTTAAATAGTGCAATGGACTTTATATTTGATGCTTGAAATAATTTAAATTTTTTCTGCTTGTTAACTTTCCTTTTACTGAAACCAGATAGAATCTTCCTAACATCTAGCTTTCCTCTGATTAGAAAGATATAGGCAGAAGCTGTTGCATTCGTACACAAAATGACTACCTATCTGCGGCAAGAGTTTAATACCACAAAATATGTAATCAGAAAATTATGTAGCTGCCTTCTCAAAGTAAGTAGCTTAATAATACAAATAATATCCTATTTCTCAATATTAATTATGGACAAAACTGTTTCTGAATGAAATATAATTTGAAATGTTCGTGAGAATATTTGATTAGTTACTTTTGCTCATAGCATTGAAGAAATGCTGTATACTTGCTAATATGTATTATCTCACAACAATTGTACATCGTTTAGTTGATTCTATCATTGATATGCTTTTAAAATAAAATGTATAAGATTTATAGCTTGGTCTATTACTGTGCCTTGCACATACAAAATCTCCATAGTCCTCATCAACTACACCAATACGAAGCACGTGCTGTCCTTAGCACACTCAATCAATAATCAGTTTCTCATCGTGTACTGGAAGATCATGTAAGGCACAGCCTATTTAGGGAATGAATTATCGAATTTCTTAAGCCGACCACAAGATAAATACATTTCGTAACGCAAATTAGTCCACTGAATGGTATTCTGCCACAACATTCAATATTTGAGCCAGATAAGAGTTCGACTAGCCCACATGGTTCACCTTCTGCGAGCTTTTAATATACACACATATATAAGTGTGTTCGTGTGTGTGAAAGCAGCAGTAGTTTGTATGTCTCTCTCTCTCTCTCTCTCTCTCTCTCTCTCTCTCTCTATATATATATATATATATATATATATATATATATATATATATATATATATATATTAGTAAATGCAGAAGATTTCAACAACACAAATTCAATCAGGCTGAGTTGGTGTGTGTAAAAAATATAATTTCTCCAGTCAAGCATGGTGACGAATATGGTTTACTAAATTTCCCAATACACAAATCTCTGATGGATAAGAAATCACTGTAATCAAAACCAGATTATTCCTCACAATTGTAACAACCAGAACCTTCAGCCTTCTTGGCTGTTTATTCCGCTTCTTCCTTATTCTGTGACTGTTCCATCACCACACTGAGCCTCAGTTTTTGTGAATTTATTTCTAAGATATGTAGTAATGCATCATGACTCGAAATTAGCTGTTTAATTTTTTTATGCACCTCCTGATGAGATATCCTCTAAAAATATTCCTCCCTCAAATTTTGAAAATCATTTTGTATGTGTTAATTTTGTCAGTAACAACTAGTTGAAATTGACCAATACCCTCCAGCGAAGATGGTAACTGTGGATGCCGAAATCAGAAGCGAAGTGGACGTTCTCACTAATTCCAGAGGTGTTACATTGGGTTCATGTCAGGATTCTGGCGACGTAGTCCATTTCAGAAATGTTATAGTCCACAAAAGATTGGCTGAAAGATGTTGTTTTATGATAGGGTATAGCATCATGCTAAAGCGAACAATCCTCGTTCCGAAATAGCCCGCTGCTGTATGCACCACACAGTCCTGTGATATCAGCTCATATCCTTCTGCGTTTAGCGTTCCCTTAAGCGTTGCAATGGGACCACTACCTAAACATAAAAACAACGTCATACCATAACAGTAGTCCGCAGCTCGTGGTCGTGCGGTAGCGTTCTCGCTTCCCACGCCCGGGTTCCCGGGTTCGATTCCCGGCGGGGTCAGGGATTTTCTCTGCCTCGTGATGACTGGGTGTTGTGTGATGTCCTTAGGTTAGTTAGGTTTAAGTAGTTCTCAGTTCTAGGGGACTGATGACCATAGATGTTAAGTCCCATAAAAAATGGTTCAAATGGCTCTGAGCACTATGGGACTTAACATCTTAGGTCATCAGTCCCCTTGAACTTAGAACTACTTAAACCTAACTAACCTAAGGACATCACACACATCCATGCCCGAGGCAGGATTCGAACCTGCGACCGTAGTAGCCCCGCGGTTCCGGACTGCAGCGCCTAGAACTGCATGACCACCACGGCCGGCTTAAGTCCCATAGTGCTCAGAGCCACCATAACAGTATTTGTTTTGCACTCAGGTGAAATCCAATGATTATTCCACGTTAAATTCACTAAGCTCTCCCCACCTACTGAATCTACTGATACTACTTTTCTACTGACAATCCAATATCCCCTACCTCGTTTTCTGCTTTCGGAGCCACCTCCCATGACATCTAATGGTTAATTTCATATTACACCAAAGTGTTCCAATACTACCGTATACTATGAAGAGTGGTGGTGCAATATCTCTAAATAGAGGTAGTGTAAATGGGCCGTGTTTACAGGCGTAAGACTCCGCTGCCTGTCGCCAGGATCAAATGTCGGTCCTCTACAGGGCATGAGGAAGATGATGGTTGGAGTGTGTCCATGGATGGCTCCTGACAACAGAATAACAACATTTATTGATCAAAAGTAATACATCGTGGGCCCTCTGGGCGAGTTTTTCTGCTGCTCGTAATATTCTCAGTTGCAACGAAGGAGCCCGGCGGATTTTCAGATGTGCGTCCACTACGGCAGCAGTAGCTCTGCTGGCATTAAATGGAATCCACTGCCTCGGCGGGGGCGCTACGGCCTTTCGGGGTCGTACTGCAATGGCTGGAACCAACTGCCACAGGCCTCTGTTGTGATTATGACTGAAGGTGTGGCAATGTGACAGGTCAGTGCCCTGTGTAAACGACCATCCCCAGCTGCAGCTGTCTGGCGTCAGTGGGACCTGAGTCCTCATCTCTGGCCCTAGTCACAGGGTTTGTGGAGGCAGCATTCCAGGGTGATGGCGACAGTGATTACCACAACGCACCCCAAGTGATGACTCCCACGGCACGTGGTTGGCTGTTGACAGCACCCAAAGACAGTTGCAGCATCATTCGGGCTACGACTACATTACGAGGGTGACTATTATGATGGCTGCAATGACAGGGACGATTCCGTGCTACTTGCAGTGCCAAGTGACTCAGGTCACTCCAACGACTCCTGGCGGACGATATTGATGAGTTGGCTGCCAGTCCTTAAATACGGGTTCCGCTGCTGATGTTTGCCATTATTCTTCCCCAATGGGTCGATAAGATATTCTGATGTTGCTAGACTGGCGTAACTGAACCCATTACCGCCTTTGATGTTGCCACCTCGGCGAGCGACGAGATGGTTGGTGACATGGTGTGCTACTACGTGTTGTTTAACTCGGCGCTCCACTGACCCAGTTGCGTCACAGTAGCACACCATTGAACTGCGCAACAAACTGAAACACACATACGACTTCTGGCTCTCAATATTCCTTCACATTTTAATTAAATTCATTACTGTAATACTCCTACCTTTAACTACCTTAATCGCTCTAATCATTCAACCCTCTACACTCCTACCTTCCGCGGAAAGAACACGTCCCCTCATTCTGTCTCTACTTCTATTTGCACTGGACACTATTTACATGGTTCTGAGGCCTCTACCAATACCATATTTACAAAGTTCACTTCCTTTGAAACTTTGTACTGTGGCATGTCACTGCTAATTAGAAAAGAGTTTTCTCTGTTTATACACAATTGTTCCTAATGGTCGTTGAGCACAATTGGTCTTTGCCTTCATGATCGTTCACTCACTACAATGCCTTGTCGAAGGGTGCTTTTCTGGACGGTTCAAATCCATAGGTGGAAGTTGAGAGGGGTCAAATTTGGCCAGCTCTTCTCTTGAACAAAAAGTATATAGCTCCAATCACGAGAAGGAATACACAAGCAGTTGATATTCAGGAATCAGTGAATACCAAGTGCTGCTGCTTACTACTATTGCTTATCATGCGCTCTATGAGATGTTCCATGGTGACACAACCATGCTGTGTGGTAATCATCTGATCCAGATAGGTGAGCAGGTCCTCTTCAAGGATACTGTTAAGAAACGAAAGGCATTTGACGCCAAAACTAAGGTAGGAAGGTCAGGTATCTAAATTAAGGAATGGACAATAATGAAGACTGTGGTTCCCATTATAGTAACTGGGAAGCGGAAAATGTTTCCAGACATTTCACAGCGGGCTCCATTGGACATTAATCCTTGATCCTGCAGAACGAATATATTGGTGTGCCACCTAACTTCCTCTGCTTGTAACACGTACAAACGACGACTGTCAGCTCTGGCATCAAATATAACTAGAGATATCCTACCCACTGAAAGTATTCCCCGTCGTCCAACAATAGTCTCGTAGGGTATTCCAGATGCCCCTTTCCAGAATGAAACAACACGAATTCGCAAAACTTCAACACTAAATTCATTAACTTCAGAGGGCAGATGGGAACCGGTCTGTGGTGACAGCGTAACAACTGTCGTATTGACATTAACTCATGACTGTGTCTATCTCGTGCCACTAGTAAGTTCTGGTTCAATTTTAGTCTGTCGTGCTTCCACAAAGACTCCATTGCTACTGGATACGTGTGTACTGCATATCACTCCAAATAACAATCTCTACAAGTTCGTAGTATTTGTGTGCTAACTTTTAGGTGAGGCCCTCTATGCTGGCTCATAACGGTAGCCAAGCAATAGCACATAGTCAAGTATTCCTCCCTGGCCAGTTTAATAGGTCCCAAAAGCGCTGGCATAACAGTCTGGATTTCTTTCAAACATGTCGAAAATAATTTCGGCCGTAATAGAATTAATGTAAGGTGCCCATGATGGCATGCAGCAGTGCTTCCTGCAACCCCACAACTTCAGTACAAAGATCTGTCAAGTTGTCGGCAAGACAGCTTAGTAATGCGGCAGTCATTACCTGTGCATCAAAATTACCCAAGCGGTCACCAATAACATGCAAGTCCTGATCGGTGGTTTCGGAAGATGATCTAATATGTGACATTAAAGCAGCGGCCACCTCACGAAGCTGTCGAATGTTGTTCAGCACATTGCTTTCCAAACTGGTGAGCTGGATTGTGTGCAAATTCACACTGCCTCCGGGTTGCTTTCCGCGTCCTTAGATCTTCCTGTAATGCGTTATTAACGTTAGTTACATCATCCGCTTTGGCTGTACTAAACATTGTCTCGAACATCCTACCACTTGCATTCAACCAACCTCATTTCTGTCTAATCCATGGGACCAACCGTGTTGTCTATTGCAGTTGCCCCTGCACCTTTGCAAACTCCAATCGTGAGAGACGATACTCTCCTTGTGTGCCGTTATACCCTGACTGATTATTCATCTTGTCGTGCATGACAGTCTCAAAATCTTCTTCAAATGGCTCTGAGCACTATGGGACTTAACATCTGAGGTCATCAGTCCCCTTGAACTTTGAACTACTTAAACCTAACTAACCTAAGGACATCACAGACATCCATGCCCGAGGCAGGATTCGAACCTGCGACCGTAGCGGTCGCGCGGTTCCAGACTGAAGCGCCTGGAACCGCTCGGCCACAACGGCCGGCTCAAATCTTCTTCTCAAGTGCTCAAATGCTGCAATTTACCCTTAATGTCCACTTGTTATCTGACATAATCACCGTCTGTCTGCTTGGAAAACACGACACCTCCCAACACTGAACATGCCGTAGCTACTTTGGCTACACACCCAAAGTACAATAGGCCTAACACGTTAAGACTCCATACTCCATTCCTCCTCCATGGATCGAATGTTCTCCCACGCACTGATTCCATCTTCTGCCTTCCCAGGGGAGGAATGTGCATCCTGCAAGGAAGGAAAATTCTAATGTCAGTCCCACATCCCTGTTCTAGCTCTCAGCATATACCAATGACTCCCCATATTATCCAGTTTCTTTCGCTTTGCGTTTTCCTTTTTATAGTGACCTGCCCACTCGTATCTTATAGCCGGCCGAAGTGGCCGTGCGGTTAAAGCCGCTGCAGTCTGGAACCGCAAGACCGCTACGGTCGCAGGTTCGAATCCTGCCTCGGGCATGGATGTTTGTGATGTCCTTAGGTTAGTTAGGTTTAACTAGTTCTAAGTTCTAGGGTACCTATGGAATGCTGCCTTCTCGGATAGCTATACAACATTTCAAGCAAATAACTTTAATGATTTATACTCCAATAAAGAAGATTAGCAATACTTAACTTTGGATTTACAATGAGATGTTGCAAGCGATGGGCGACTTGCAAACAGTCATTGTCCTTCACTATATACAATGTCTATGTAAGCATTCACACTCGCTCATAAGTCACTGCTATCACTAATGTCACTTCTCATCTAGGCCTCTATGCTAGTGTCCATCTTCTACAGTTCCTGAGGCTGGCAGGAGCGACGCTTATATTCTCTTCAAATAGAGGCCGCTCCTGTCGTGGTGCGGTCCTATTCAGTGGGCTATTGCCTGACGTCGTTTCACAGCATTTTCTGCTCTTGCGTTCTTCATCTTCGCACCGAGGCTTTCGTTTGCGCGAGAACACTTTTCCTCCTCCTCGCCCATGATTTCTCTCCGCCCTTCTGTGGAAACTGGGGTCACATGAGGCAAATTGTCCATATCCCCTCACAGGGCCGAATTTGCCTGTGTGGAATGTTGAAGGGTATGTTGGGAGCTGCAATTAAACATAAACTGGAGATGTCATCTCTGTTATCTGGTAAGGGCCATTATACTGCGACACAAATTTCTCTTTTTCCGCTTCCTCACATAACCATTCGTTAACATAACCCTATCACTAGCAGCGCCTCAGACGGTGTTTATCTACATGCTCTAATCAGGTGCAGTAGTACACATACCTGCGCTCGCCGTAGAGTCTGTGTTGTCCTAAACGGTCTGGCTCCATGAGCCCAAACGCTCGACTTGTAATACACAATACCGATTAAAATTACATTTCGGTATATTCTTACTGGGATTGGTGAAAACTGAAAACTTCTTTGGCCAACTGTTGCTATTTCCTTCAGGATTTTATTGCCTCTCTTTCAGACGAATACTGTATGGGCACGAAAGGCGTGCTTTTCGTCGCTGTTGGTATCAAAATACAGGGCCGGTCGTGATTAGTACCTGACAGTGGAAGGCATTATCCTCTCTGACTGTTCACCTTTGTTGGTTAGCCACGAGAGCGTGGTTAGCCACAAGAGAGAAGGTGATGTCTAGAGGTGCCTTCAGATTTGAGATTCCGTAACCACAAGCAAAATTTAACCTTTGTACAGTCGAACATACCTGCTGCACGATTCTCTGTTGTTGCTTCTCAATGGTGGCAATATCTGTTCACATCGAACTGCGATAGGAGACAAAATTTACGTGAGGGAAAATATTCACAACCCGAAATGAGAACTATGTCTCTGAATCTGAAAAGTATTGGGCGAAAACGTGACACACCACTAGAAATTTACGGGGGATAACCACATACCATATCAATTACTACGTTGCGTTCGAAGGCTCATTTGCGAATTATGAATGTGGCTCATCACAGTTTTTGGGTAGAATTGTAAGATAAAAGTCATGTGATTAAGTTCCGGATATTCCGTAGCTCTTCAAACAAAGAGTTAAAGGCGTTCTATCACTTCCTGATTACTGGAACAATTTTTGGTATGAAACGTATTCTGCACCTTTCGGCCAGGTACATTCCTTTTCCCTTAATATGAAATGACCTCATCCATTCAGTTACACCATTCTCACCCTTTATCTCAAGGACGTTAACCCCAGTCTTCTTTCCTCCTTACTTTTACCGTACCTTTCACACTCTGCACTCTTCTAGAAATGGATACATAGTCAACCCATCTGTATCATTTTTGTACTAGCATACGTTTCGCGTTTAAGGCCTACAGTCATATGGGTATATTGTATTTTCTGAGAATGGGATTTCACACAGAGCTCTGCTATTTAGTACTTCACAAGCCCAATCCATGCCAGACAGTCCAGTTTAGAAACAACTGCATGCAGTACTCCTTAGTTAAATCGTTCACACTTCTTAACGTGACATTTACGCCTCAAATTCAGTCTTCCTTGACGCTCGCCCACTTGAATGTCGGTTGTTTTTTCCAAAACCTGAAATAAAATTCCAGACATTCCAACGCACTATAGAATGTCTCGTTGCTTTGGTGCATACATTCACAAATTTCACGTTGAATGCCTCCAGTAATCAGATTTTGGCTCATTGTTTCCATAATATCAAAATATGCAGACGTTTAGGTCTGATTACAATAAAATGAACTGAGGAACGTTTCTAGTCAAAGAAACTGCAAAACACATGGGAATTGCTGAAGGTCTCTATTAAGCACTTATTTTGCTCTTTTGAATGAATTTCAAATTACATTCAATATTTTCGGTGATGAAGATATAAATTGTTAGTGTTATTTTCTTTTCGTATGAGAAAATGGTTCAAATGGCTCTGAGCACTATGGGACTTAACATCTGAGGTCATCAGTCCACTAGAACTTAGAACCACTTAAACCTAACTAACCTAAGGACATCACACACATCCATGCCCGAAGCAGAATTCGAACCTGCGACCGTAGCGTTTCGTATGAGAATTGTTATGATGAATAACTACGACTATTAAAAAGAAAGTTCACGAATGGTCAGAAAAACAGTTTTTTTCTGTCACAAAGTATGGTAACTCTTTAGAACTGTTCAGAGCCGAGGTTCATAACAATGAAACATCGCTGGACGTGGTGTGTGCGTTGCCTAGCATTTGTCTGCCTGGTGAACTGACGTTGTTCGCGTGTGTATCGGAGTTTGTAGGAAGCGAATTTGGTGAAAACCGAGGTGTGCTGCGTATCTTCTGTTAGGAGGAGCTTAAGTCAACGCCGAAACAAGTTTAACTGTAGAAGACAGGCAGATATCAGAGTTAGAAAGCCATGAAGCCAGTGGAGGTAAGTGACCACTAATTATTTTTGCTGCGTCCACGCAGAAACCCCCTACTATCTAATTCAACTATAAAACTGCTACTGTAGAATGCTGTGATCTCATACGTCATAATCACAATAATACAGAGCTTGAATCCGAAGTCAATCAAACAAATTTCGTAGGTTGTTAACAGATATACCCTGAGTGCCTACCATGTGAGATCGCAGTCTCCAGTGTGAATCGCGTATCGCTGTAAACAGAAATCTGTGCTCCGCAAACCACCTTACGGCGTGTGGCGGAGAGTGCTTCTGCCTTCCCACCTTTATTGTTGTATTAGCGAGATGTGCTTGAGAAGATCGCGTAATAAGACGCTACCGTAAGGGCTCTAATTAGTCTCAGTTTCATGTCACTGTCAGTTCGCTGGAGCTGTAGGGGAGGAAATAGAATGCGGCCCGATCCTTTCCGGAACTTAGTCTCTCGGATTTTTGACGACAGCTTCTCCATCGTCCACAACAACGCCTGTAGGGGCTGCCACTGGAGTTGAGAATTTCCATATCGCTTTCGCGCCCACTAAACAGTCCCGTGACACCTCTCGATCTCCTTTGGACCTCCTCCAACTCCTGTATTATTCCAAGCTGGTAAAGGGCCCAGACTAATCTGTAACACTGAACAATTCGTCGAACAAGATTTTTGAAAGGATATTTTTCGTGGATGAATTACACTTTCTCAGGGCCCTTCTAGTGAGTCTCACCTAAGCGTCTGCTTTTCCTACAATTAGTTTTAAGTCATCATTCGACTTCACATCGCTTCGGATTGTTAATCGCAGGTATTTTTTCGTTGTTTCAGTTTCCGTTGATTTATCGCCAGTGACGAGATTGAACAATTCCTGTGGAACTAATCGGTTCTCCGCAGAAATTTCTCCATTTCGCTTACAGTCTTTTGGCATTGCAACCTTCCTGTAGACAACAGAGTCTCCTTCGTGTAGCCTCAAGAAACTGCCGACGTTAACCACTAAGCTCATTAAGATCTGTGTTTTCAGAAGAATTTTTTTCAATTTTCTTTCTGCAAAAGCTTCGTTATGTGTGAACATAAAACATGTTTAACTATTCTTCAACAGATTGTCGTGGCAATACAGGCATATACTTAGGTGCATCTATCCAACAACCCTTCTCCTGCGCTTTTCCAATCCAATGGTACTCTCAATTGCTCCCGCGACCAACGATAAAGTTGTACTTGGAGTTCTTCGGATAATCTGTATAGAATGTCTCAGTATCTTATCTGGTCCCAATGTGTTTCCCGCCGTGAGCGATTTTACTTGATTTTCTTTTTCGTAGTAACTTATCTTGAAACTACCACTTAGGCGTTTGTGCAGCAACTGAACAGAGAAATCGTATTACGATCATTTTTGGTGAAACATTTTCTAAAATTCGAATTCATTATTTTGGTTTTCTCTTTACGATCTACCATTTCGATACCAGTATGGTCAAACGAACCACCGAATACAAGATTTCGATTATTTAAGAGTATTTGCGATGACCTCACAAGTCCCCAAAGGATTAACACTTAAGGCAGGCTCAGCATGGGCCTTTTGGTTTCCACCGAACTGCCGATGTGAGCAATGTGTGCTATTTGCGTGAATCTAATTTCATCAAAGGGTTCTAATGGCTCTGAGCACTATGGGACTTAACATCTGAGGTCATCAGTCCCCTAGAACTTAGAACGACTTAAACCTAACTAACCTAAGGACATCACACACATCGATGCCCGAAACAGGATTCGAACCAGAGACAGAAGCAGTCGCGCGGTTCCGGACTGAAGCGCCTAGAATCGCTCGGTCACCGCGGCCGGCTAATTTCATCAGTCCACAGCGTGGATGCAGTAGCCTAGAATACAAATTCCTAAATTTCAACTCCTACAGCTCCATTCTGGTGTGATCATGTTACTCCCAACAATACGAAACTTTGTCCGAAGGAAATAAATCTTTTAAAAGATTCATCCGCAGTTCTCCGAGATAACACCCTCACAGATAAGTTCTCTGTGGTATGTGCCATGCAAGTATATTGCCTTATAACCAGGGTCAGCCAATTTAAAGTTTTTGAGAACCCAAACTGACTGAATGTAACCCAAAATATGTGTGAATCACACGTAATATGAATGTAGTACTACTACAGTCAAACGAGGATCCCAGTTGAGCTTTTTTCATTAAGCACGAACCAGTGCTTCTGATTACCACAAATAATTTGTGTTAAATCCACAATAAGTTGCGAGTGAGTGGATAGTAAAAGGTATCCCACCTTTAAATCATTATCGCTCTTCCCTCTCAATTTCAGAATTTTGTTTTTCCACTGCTTAGAACCACATATAGTGAAAGACAGAACTGAAACGTTGCGCAGTAACTACGTTCATACTGAATTGCATCATCAGCTTAGCAATAACATTGTCATTTACCTGAAGTGTTTCGAAATATTTTACACTGGTTAACATGCTCTGTAAAATAAGTTAAATATGCTTATTAGCCGTTGTAAAATCAGTTTCCAGTACAATACACGTTTGTACTACGTCACGTCTGCAGTACGTAAACTCACCGTTCCTTTCATAGCATTTTATAGCTAAGTACTATGAATAAGAATACAATTTAGATTTCTAAAACTTTATTTGCTTATTCCTGAATCTTCGGCGTTTTATTCGCACAGAACGATATATCAGTCACGAATAAGGTCTATATAGAACAAGAATAGTTAAATGTCACTAACTCTGATGTGCATATATATTAAAAGATCTACGGACATAATAGACGCCACCGTGTTTCATCATCTTGCCACAGCTGCATTTTGTGCTCCAGAGTACATTGACAACGCAACGACTCATAGTAAAAGCAACTAGCAGCTATTTTTCTAATCGTTGAAATATTTACAGAAGTTTGTGACTAATGTAGTGAAAGAAAGTATTTAGCACTGTTTAGAGGAGGATGCGATCGCTACCTAGGAAGACATCATCAACACAAAAATGACGGCTGGAAATGGTTGTTTACTGTGATCCATTTATTTTACGGGGCGTTAGTAATCTTTTCAGGCCTAAATTTCCATTAAAATAGTGACTGATTTTGGTGGATTCCAGGTACAATATAGAAAGACGCAAACTTTCTTTCCAGGACGGGAACCGTCGATTAAGGATCCTAAAATCTGCCACGAGACTAAAAGGATATCTAGAGCTGTGTTGGAACTCCAGCCTATGCGGTGAATCACAAGGCAGCAGAAACGAAAAAGTGACAAAGTAATATCCAACGATATGGACCAGCGGTTAGCACACTGGACTCGTATTCAGGAGGACGACGTTTCACAAAGGCATCCGGCCATCCTGATTAGGTTTTCAGTGATTTCCCTAAATCGCTTCAGGCAAATGCCGGAATCGTTCCTTTAAAAGGGCACGGCTGATTTCTTTCCCTATCCTTCCATAATCTGCTGGCACCGATGATCTCGCAGTGTGGTCCCCTCCCCTGAATCGACCAATCAACGTACCCAAACCAACCAATCAAATTAAGGAAATGAAATAAATTACATCTGAGATAGCTGAACAGCTCGAATCGTAAGAAACTCCAACGCGTTAACCTCTCCGTCAAAATGTCCTGCACTACTTACTCGTCCACATTCAAAATATACGTCGCAACTGACCAAGAAGGCTGATGTGGGCACCTGGAAATAGATGCATTTGCGATGCCTGTTTCCTTCCTCTTTGGCGTCGTTAATCTCAGCAAATTGCTGGTTGTTCCCTCATACGAATGCTACTCCTTTACCAAGGTCTGCTATGCCATGAAGTACATCCTACAGTGGATATCCCATGAATCCTTGCCCGTCTGTCTGGGTCAGTGTCCAGGCTATGCCCGGTGATCGCATCATGTCACTCTTATCAATTTTCAGAGAGCAAGTAAAATTCCTACAAAATATGGTCTCATGCGAACAACAAGTGTCTGCCGAGACATTACGCCTGATTACATGCAGTTCACGTAACTTAAACAGTCAGGCATTTCCTTCTTCATGACACTTCTGGCCGCAGAATGCAGGGCCATTGAAGATGCCACTGCAGTGTTTCCAATGGGAAGTCTTTGACCACCCGCCTTTCGGTCCGGAATGTCTCCCTCCGCGTTTCATCTCCACTCACGTGAACCGGTCTCCATGAAAGCAACATTTCGGTACAGACAACGAATGCTGACCAGCGTACAGAATTTTTGGGGAGCGCAGGAAGCTGCCTTCTATGAAGGAGGGATTGTTAATGTAGTACAACGCTACGAAAAGTGTCTAAGGCTGAGAGGCAAATATTTAGAGAAGTAGCAGAAAGGTGCAGTCAGTTCTTGCAAATAAATCATTTTGGGTGTCTCCGTGGTTTCCATTTCGCAACCGATCGGACCTTAATAAAAGAACAGCCGTCGAAGTAAGGTGAGGCAATGTGTGGAGTTATCTGAAAAAGGCATAAATATAACAGGCAACACCCACTACGGCTTTGCTTTGTAAGAATTTTAGTACTAATACTTTTTGACTTGGGTTTATTGAGCCATGTTGCAAAAAGCTTGATACAAATACAAAATTATATCTACTGAGAAAGCAGAATGTAAGCTGTAGCTACAGTGATATCAAATTCCACAGTTTCCACATAAGGACCAATGTTGGTACAAAAGAAACCAAACATATCAAGTAGTATGTCACGACAGATAAGACGCCAAGCTTCGTATAAAGACATTATTACCTCGTGTAAATCATTAAAAGTTGTGCATCCTTCTCAGCCTTGACGTTAGATTTTGTGGGTGGAAATTGTTTGTAGGTGGTCAACTATTGGTGCTGGGCCTAAATAAGACAGAAACACTATATTACAAAATTTTCTTGTGATTCACCTAACTATTAGCACACGAAGCATATTCACTACAGCAGGACTCCACACGATTTTCACCCTAGTAATGACGTATTTCCGCGGATTACTTTGCAGTAATTTATTTATAAACTGACACCCGAAATGCTTAGGTATATTTGTGTAAGTAACACAAAATGTTAGCTTATTACACTATGTGATCAAAAGTATGTGGACACCTGGCTGAAACTGACTTACACGTTCGTGGCGCTCTCCTTGGGTAATGCTGTAATTCAATATGGTGTTGACCCACCCTCAGCCTTGATTCATCGTCCCTCTCGCAGGTATACGTTAAATCTGGTGCTGGAAGGTTTCTTGAGGAATGGCAGCCCGTTATTCACTGAGTTCTGCACTCAGGAGAGGTTTCGATGTCGGTCGGTGCGGCCTGTTACGATGTCGGTGTTCCAAAACATCCAATAGGTGTCTATAGGATCCAGGTCAGGATTCTGTGCAGGCCAATCCTTTACAGGGATGTTATTCTCGTGTAACAACTCGCCACCGGCCACTCGCCATAACCGTATTGCTCTTCAACAGCGGGAAGCAAGAAGGTGCTCAAAATATCAATCTACGCCTGTGTTGTGATATTGCCACGCAAAACAATTAAAGGTGCAAGCCCCCTCCATGAAAAACACGACTACACCATAACACAACCGCCTCCGAATTTTACTGTTGGCACCACACACGCTGGCATATGACGTTCACCGGGCATTCGCCATAACCATACCGTGCCATCGGATTGCTATATAGTGTACCATGATTCGTCACTACACACAAAGTTTTTCCACTGTTTAGTCGTCCAATGTTTACGCTCCTTACAGAAGCGAGGCGTCGTTTGGCAGTTAACGGCATGATGTGTGACTTAAGAGCAGCCACTAGACCATGAAATACAAGTTATCTCACTTCTCGGCTAACTTTTATAGTTCTTGAGTGGATCCTGATTCAGTTTGAAATTCCTGCGTGATGGTCTGGATAGATGTCTCCCTATTGCACATTACGACCCTCTTCAACCATCGGCAATCTCTTGTCAGTCAACAGACGAGGTCGGCCTGTACGCTTTTGTGCTGCACGTGTCCCTTCACACTTCCACTTCACTATGACATCGAAAACAGAGGACCTAATGGTGTTTAGGAGTGTGGAAATCTCGCGTTCAGACGTTTGACTCAAGTAACACCCTATCACCTGAACACGTTTGAAGGCCGTGAGTACTGCGGAGAACTCCACTATGTTCTCACATGATGCCTAATGACTACTGAGGTCGCTGATATGGAGTACCTGGTTGTAGGTGGCAGCACAATGCACCCAATAAAAAAGCGTATGTTTTTGGGTGTGTCCGGATACTTTTGATCACATAACGTACTACACGTGAAAATAGAATGAGAAACTATTTAGTGCTAGGTGCCCTCAAATCAAGTTAGATATTTTCATGATAGGCCAGACTGACGCAGATACATGAAACAATTTTGGAATATAGTCATCAGCCTGTGTAAACATCACTCGGAGCCTTGTAAAAGTCGTTCGACTACCCGACGATAGCAACCCATCTGTTGGTCACAGAGCCATTCGAGAACCGCCACACGAATATCTTCATCGCCGGAAAAGTGTGACTGCTTTGAAATAGTTCTACAATTGCATGGACATTCGAGTCTGTGGTCGATGTCGGTATCAATGGCCTTCCTTTCTGATCAGCGTCACCCACGTCTGTGTAGCGTTGGTCGTTTCAGTACGGCACGACGCGATATCGCTTTTTGCCCACATGCCGCCAGAACTGACTATCAAACTATACGCAGTTTAGACGTTTTACGCACACGAATCCTACTCTACCGCGCACCTCAACTTTCGAGTACCTTTCCAGTCGC
Organism: Schistocerca piceifrons; assembly: GCF_021461385.2. NCBI lineage: Eukaryota > Metazoa > Arthropoda > Insecta > Orthoptera > Acrididae > Schistocerca > Schistocerca piceifrons. The sequence goes on from NC_060143.1 coordinate 28,548,755, forward strand.
CGCGCCATTTCATTCTCCCACTGTGACACAGTTATTATCCGTACCTCGGCGGTGCTGTATCTGCAGGATATCCTGGATATGTGCTCTCTTCTGACAGCAGGCCCCTCTTGTTTCGCAGTGACCTTACAGGAGACGACATGTGTAACTTAGCTTCTGAAGCAGCTGCGTGTATGGGACATTCCGCTATTTTTTATGGAAATGCAAAGAGAAGCTCCTTTTTTTTCCGTGAAACAAATATATTTAGTGCACTGCATAACCTGAAATACATCCATGCGACGCACATCTGAATCGACTATTCCGAGTTTTATTCAGTAACTAAGGTGGGCAAAAATGGTTCTAATGGTTCTGAAGTCATCAGACCCCTAGAACTTAGAACTACTTAAACCTAACTAACCTAAGGACATCACACACACAAACGCCCGAGGCAGGATTCAGTCCTGCGACCGTATCGGACGCGCGGTTCCAGACTGAAGCGCCTAGAACAGCTCGGTCACATGGCCGGCTCAGGTGGACAAGATACATTGCATGGAACATCTTTGTTGTTAGTATTGGCTGAGGGTTTGGTGTTCGGGGGCATTTCCTCATTCGAAATGCGTCAGTTTTGTCATCACATTCTGCCTCTTCTTCTACACTTTCTTCTACGTCTTTTATCCTGTATTGTGACTGTGAATCTATATGTTGTTGTTGACAGTGTAGCTACTGCTACGAGGGCGTACTGAACCGTAATGCTTCCGACATTTTTATCTGAAACTGTTATAGATTTTTAAATAAAACATACGCTTTTAATGTTCGATATGTGTATTTTTCATGCCTACATATTTCTTTCTCATCGTGGTCACTCCAGTGACGAACGTATTACTCCCAACGAGAGATCAGTTTGTTCATAACGTCACTGTACAATGTTTCGCTTTGTTTGACGGAGCTATAACCTCACCTTTGCATGCACCGTTTCTACACTACCAAAGTGGAGGCCTCGTAGGTAATGTTTAAGTTGTGAAAACAGATGCAAGGGATGGGACCCAGTCTGGACTGTATGGAGGAAGGTCGATGACAGAAAACACAAAGCGACGGATTGTTGAAGATGTCGCAGCGCTCGTTTGCTTTCCATGTGAGGACGAAATCTTAAAATTCTTGCTTTATTGTTTTCTGTGATTCTGTTTCTCACGCAACGACATAGCTACATGACACACAGCCACGTTACACGCTAAAATCCGGAGCACTCTAGCGCCAGAGTTTTGCAACTTGCGTCAGTGAAGTGGAAAAGTCGACTGAGTAATACACATGACATGTAGTACCTCAACCGACATTGAGAACAGAATAAAAAATTCGGAGGCGATAATACACATTACGATGTCGTACATCGAAAAAATATATCGTTTAATTGTTGTGAGCCAGTAAACATTCTCTTATTCTACAGCGGAGGATGTATACACACATACAACCTGGAATTACCTTCATTTTTCCAAACCATGCTATCATTTCGATAAACACCTGTCTTCAGTTAGATACTGAAACTATCTGGGGGATTACAGAAAAGGAAACAAATGATGAACAGAAAACGCATGGTGTAAAGTATAACCTACAATCAGACACAGCAAGTTCTGTTAATTACCTGAGTCAGAAAAAAATGAATAAAACGTCGATGCCGAGTATATGGTTCGTTAGAACGGAGAAGGATATTTGAGGCTCTCATGATACAATAAAACAGAAGCACTTGATGGGACTTCATCGAGATTGTGCAGTAAATGTTTGGCTGTGTTTCGATGTCACTGTAGGAAAACACTTATCTGCTAATATCTCCAGCTTCTATCTTGTGACAGTCACTGGAAGGGTTATACTTGACGCCTATCCGACGTACGTTGGAAGTAGTTGAACGATGATTTGTACGATTATCAGCTTCTTGCACTCTGAAGTTTCCGAAGCCAGGTGGAGCTTCTAATTAGTGCTTGTATCGCAATGTAGTGTTGACTTCTATAGTAGGCTACACTAAAAGGCCCCAACATTCTGCCCATTTTTCTTGGCCAGTGTCCACCTCCATGAGGCGGAGTAAGACTCCATAGAACGTTCTGGAGCACCGCAGGACGACCAGATGGGAGAATCTCCCGAATCACTGTCGCCTCTGCTGTAAAAATGGAAAATATGGGGCAGACGAAACTGCTTCGAGTATTTTAGCTTCGAGACAATAAATACACTTCGTATTGCTGAAATCACTTGAAATCACAAACCACCAATACAAGCATGAACACTGTGAGTCCAGTAAGTATTAACGTAAGCACAGACACTTGAACGCATTGTGCCAAAGCAATTTTTCATCAAACTGTAATACAGAATTTCGAGTTTTACAAACTGATATAGGAATGGGATTCCAAATGCATCTATGTAGGTATCTCTTTGAATCCAAAGGTAGATGGTACACACCCAGTCTCATGCTTAAACCAATAGAGAGCAAACACGACATATTTTCGATGTAGATCCTATGTGCGGAAGAATTTCTTTCATTTCCCCTAGGAGAGAGATTAATCTACAGTCGGACTGACACTTCCTGACAGATCAAAACTGTGTGCCGGACCGAGAATCGAACTCTCGGGCTTTGCCATTCGCGGGCAAGTGCTCCACCAACTGAGCTACATAATCACGACTCGCGACCCGTCCTCACCGCTTCAAATCTGCTAGTACCTCGTCTCCTACCTTCACAGAATTTTGCGAGTGCCTTGTCTCCTACGTTCACAGAATTCAGAGTTACTACGGACTGGCCATTAGGTGAACTGCACCTCTGAATGATGGTACAGCAATGAGAATAACTGAAGGGGTCCCTTCTTTCATAAGTTGTCCACAGATGAACACCCTGTTCAAAGACTCTGGCCTAAAGGAACAGATTCTTGGCGTGGTTATTAAAAAGCAAAAGTATGTGGTCAAATATACCATCAAAAGCATTTTCTTCCTGAGCTTGTTATGAATGAAAATAAAACTAATTTTTAGAGACCTGAGTAACTCTATTTGCTTAGTAAATGCCTACATAGGGGCACTCAGAATACAAATGAAAGTTTCAACCACTGTATATGGGAAACATTATCCAAAGCTGTTTTTCTAGGAGTAAATCCATTAAAAGTTGGTGTACTAGATGCAGTGATATGTTTCAATGATGGAGTGATAGAAAGGTTGGAAGTCCCAAGAAATTAAGGCATAAAATGTGGCTCTAATTTGGAAGATCAATTGCTTGCGTGTGACAGACAACGGATGAACGAAGATTAAAGATTCACTCTTCAAGTTACCAAAGAAGCAAAAAGTGCTAAAAGGAATGCCAAGAGGAAGCTTGTAGATGAAGAAATCCTGCAGGATGAAGACTATGCTTCAGGAATGTTCTGAGGCACAGTTTAATTGGACTCATATCTTCATTCGAAATGTCCCGCAAGTTGTATTTTTCAGAATTCAGGTACAAATATTTCCTAAGGTTTATAAAGCATTGCTCTAATTTGTTCCTGTAACATGCAATAGTCCATTCTTCTGTAGTAGATCTAAGCTTTATTGCAGAATCAGCTAAATTATAGAAAAAATAACATTTTTATGACGAAAAAAAACTATAGAAATTAAAATGTAAGATATGATTTTTTTTATCCTTGTGATATTTATAATAGGTGGAATTAAATAGGTCTAGTACCTCAGCCATCACGTCATGCGTATCTGGCAAAAATTTGGTCCCCTTAAAATGTATAAAATTGGCTTAAATGGTACCTCAATTTGAGGAAGTAGGTTGGAAAAAATATTGCATCAATTTCTTTGTAATTCTTTTTAATAATCCTAAGCAGGTTCTAAAATACTCAAAATACTTCCAATTTGTTTAGAATGTGTGCTGCATTACCTGATATCAACAAAAAATCTGTAGAACATACACACTATAAACAGTGCCTGTAAGAAATAGGTGTTGATTTTTACATAACATTGAGCCGGAAAAGACCCTGTATCCTTTAGTGCGAGTCAACGTTATGGAATAATTTGTGAGCATTCCGTATTTCATTATGTCACAGAGTCGTTAACATGTAACGAAGTACCACGTCGTTTTTGGGATAGAGAGATCAGTCACATTTAATACACTGAAGAAAGTATAGTAGGATACTTGCGCTGGGTCCATTTCTAGCACCAAAGCTATTGTATTCTCCATTTTTTGAAAGGGTGCCACTTGCCTTTGTTGGTGTCCGAAAAAATGAAAGGAAAGAATTTTACGTCTCTTGCCGTCGGTTTGTCCTCGGAACATTACGGAAATTATCTGATCTTAATTTGTCTACAAATATTAAGTAGAAATCTTGGCATCTGTTGACGAGCATAACGTAAAGGCCCCAACAGAGCCGCTTTTGTGGGGAAGAGACATCAGAACATCAGGATACAACAGGCATAGTTGGAATTAAGAATATGAGAAAAACAATACCGGCAGGAACGGACATAACTCGTTTGACATCATATATTACAGCAATCCGACTTAAGTCACTGTACGACCATCTTCAATGCACATATTAAACTCTTGAAGACTCATTTAATAAGAGCACAAATTACAACTTGAATATGGCGTCAACATAGAAGAACATACCAGTTAACGAACAGATTTAATCGTTAAGTGGAGTGTTCTTCTATTACGTACATCCAAAGGGAGCATCGTGTTAGTGTTACTATGATACAGTACAGTGTCAAAATGTGAAATTAACACACTTCAAAATTTTTAAGGCTTTCATCGCTTCTTGTTGACAAGCTGCCTGCAGGCTCCTTTTCCGGACTCTTCGGCCGTTGTTTTCTGATGATTTTTCTGACAGCTCGCCAGTAGGAGTGGCTGGCATTGTCATAGCTTCAACCTCCATTGCCGGTGGTGGACTGGAGCCGAGCTCGCGACCGCAGACAATGTGCAACTGGTTCGCCAGCGACCTAGTGCTTCTCTGCGGTCATTTCCGATGCGCTTCTCTTCTTGCTATCTGGAACGCTCATACGCTGCAACACGGAAATCCAGGATCTGTTTACCTTGAGGATTTGTTCTTTCTTGTTGAATCTAGTCTCGTCCTTGTTTATAACTGTAGCTTCTCTGAATAAGCGGGTGTGATAGCTATTTTCTACAGCCAGAACCTCACTGTCGGGGAATTTTACTATGTGGTCGGTCTAACACAGCGCGTGCTCTACAATGAGCGATTTCTCCAATTGTCCCAACCTGCAATATCGGTTATGTTATATGATCCTGGCGTTGATTGAAAGTTGAAATGACTAGACGATCAGTCAACACCAGGATCAAATAAGTCTTAATAAAACTTTCAAGGGTTCTTCTGGCTCATGACGACGTTGTAATTCCGGCGTTGCTCTAGATCAAAGAGCTGGAAGCATTATTTGAATTGTTCAGTGAGGAAGTGAGGTCCCAGCCAGATATCTTTGAAAGGTTGTAGAAATGTTGTCAACGCACGATTTGGCGGGTTACACAGCGCATGACAGTGATTATGATCCACTCCAAGAAAAGGTCCATAGTGGACTTCTTTATGAGTTACCTTCTTGTACTCCTCGCAGCGGACAACTTAATTGTATTCATCGTTTCACAATAATTTATCCAGTTCTATTTTTTCTACAGCCTGTTAGTTTCAGGAACTGTCTTACAGCAGGTCAGGATGTCTTCTCAAGATAAAGAGATGTTATATAGCTTAGGGGCTATTCGACGCTGCGCAATCATGTGTGAGGATTCCGTATTCCACCATATCACAGAATTGTTAATCTGGAACGAAGAAGCGTAAAACGGTGCGAGCTGAAAACGTAGTCTATAAAGTAGCATAGAACGGATAAAGTTTCTTCATCATACGAGTTCTGGGAAATCCACGTTGCAGTATTGAGGCACAGGGAAGTTATCTGCGCGCTAAAACCTGTGTGAGGTGTAAAGTTAGATGCGCGATATTTGAGTTTCATATATGTATTCTATCAAACTTTTACTGCTCCACTCAGTTCTCTTCATATGAGTGTTGCGCCCCTCCGTGTCCGCCAGAAGAAGGGAAATAGCTGAAAGATGCTCCTACTGGAGGACAAAACAATGCGAATATGCTCCTGTTTTAAAGACTCTGACTGAAAAGTGGGGAACCAGCTACGCCATTCTACCTTTCTCGGCATCTTTAAAAATTTCCCAAAACATTTGGAAACACGAATAGAGAAAGAAAGTGAAACAGTGGCAGTGGAACAGCAAAGAGAACGCGTAAGTGGAAGTGGGTGACAGCCAGTGATAAGGAAAGACAGTGCCTATAACAATAACAAAGAGAAAAAGAGAGATAGTGACAGTGAAAAGGCAGCAGCAGTGGGAAGGGGTGAATGTGGTAGTAGGGATAAGAGGCAAGTGGGAGACAACTACAGTGAGGGGAAATAGTAGTCGTAGGGCAGAAGGAAGGCGACAGTGGCTGTGAGACAAGAGACAGTGACAGAGAGACACACAGATATAATGTCAATGAGTTGTGCTGTATCAGAGAGTGGCAATGAATAAGTGGGAGTGAATGAGTATCAGCGCTTACAGCGATGGGGTAGTGGGTGTGAGCGCGTTACAGTTAGATTAGCTTTTTGCCAATGAGTGATGAGTTCCATGTTAAAATGAGCGCATTTATGTTCCCATGCAAAACATTTGAGAAATATTCATAGGTGCTGAGGAAAGTATAATGAAGCAACTGGCGATTCACACATTTTATTTGTGCTATGATCTGCGCTACCGAAAAGATATCTGCTTTCCACAGCAGGTCAGGGAGCGCATCTTTCCACCCTGGTCTGCTAGGCTTGATAACAAAGAACGCTCTACAGTTCATATATACACCTACGTCTACATCATACTCCACAAGCCACCAAATGGTGTGTGTCGGAGGGTACTTTCGGTACCACTATCTGATCCTTCCAACACTGTTCCACTTGCGAATAATGCGTGGAAATAATGGTTGTCGGTAAGCCTCTGTATTGGCTACAATTTCTCTAATTGTCTCCAGTGGTTAATACGCGAGATGCATTTGGTAGGGAGGTAAAACTTTGTCCTACTCCTCCTCAAAAGTGCTGTCCCGAAACTAGAATACTAAATCTCTCCGTGATGCACAACGCTTCTCTTGTAATGTGTGCCAGAGGAGTTTGTTCAGCATTTCCGTAACGCTATTTTGCCAGCTAAACGATCTCGTCATGAATCACGCGGCTCTTCGTTGGATCTTCTCTATCTCCTTTATAAGTCCTACCAGACAGGGATCCCAGATAGATGAATAATATTCAAGAATCGGGCGAACAAGCGTCTTATAAGCCACTTCTTTCATGGAAGAGTTACATGTCCTTAAGATCCTTCCGATACGCCAGTCTATCGCGAACAACGTTTCAAAAACACAGGCTGCGGAAGTATTTTGCTACGAAATCTCTCGGCAGACTCTCTTTATGGCCTATGGATGACAGATCACTCTATTGAACGATCCTGAAAACGGTCATAAGTTGTTGTTGCTGTGGTCTTCAGTCCTGAGACTGGTTTGATGCAGCTCTCCATGCTACTCTATCCTGTGCAAGGTTCCTCATCTCCCAGTACCGCCTGCAACCTACATCCTTCTGAATCTGCTTAGTGTATTCATCTCTTGATCTCCCTCTACGATTTTTACCCTCCACGCTGCCCTCCATTACTAAATTGGTGATCCCTTGATGCCTCAGAACATGTCCTACCAACCGATCCCGTCTCCTAGTCAAGTTCTGCCACAAACTCCTCTACTCCCCAATTCTATTCAATACCTCCTCATTAGTTATGTGATCTACCCATCTAATCTTCAGCATTCTTCTGTAGCACCACATTTCGATAGCTTCTATTCTCTTCTTGTTCAAACTATTTATCGTCCATGTTTCACTTCCACACATACAAATACGACTTCCTGACACTTAAATCAATACTCGATGTGAACAAATTTCTCTTCTTCAGAAACGCTTTCCTTGCCACTGCCAGTCTACATTTTATATCCTCTCTACTTCGACCATCATCAGTTATTTTGCTTCCCAAATAGCAAAACTCCATGACTACATTAAGTGTCTCATTTCATAATCTAATTCCCTCAGCATCGCCCGACTTAATTCGACTACATTCCATTATCCTCGTTTTGCTTTTGTTGATGTTCATCTTATATCCTCCTTTGAAAACACTGTCCATTCCGTTCAACAACTCTTCCGAGTCCTTTGCTGTCTCTGACAGAATTACAATGTCATCGGTGAACCTCAAAGTTTTTATTTCTTCTCCATGGATTTTAATGCCTTCTCCGAACTTTTCTTTTGTTTCCTTTATTGCTTGCGCAATATACAGAATGAGTAGCATCGGGGAGAGGCTACAAACCTGCCTCTCTCCCTTCCCAACCACTGCTGCCCTTTCATGTCCCTCGACTGTTATAACTGCCATCTGGTTTCTGTACAAATTGTAAATAGCCTTCCGCTCCCTGTATTTTACCCCTGCCACCTTCATAATTTGAAAGAGAGTATTCCAGTAACGACGTCCTCCTGAGTAGTCCCCGGCCGGAGATCCGAATGGGGGACTATTTTACCTCCGGAAAATTTTACCCAAGAGGATGGCATCATTATTTAATCATACAGTAAAGCTGCATGCCTTCGGGAAAAATTACGGCTGTAGTTTCCCCTTGCTTTCAGGCGTTCGCAGTACCACAACAGCGGGTAATAATGCTTAAAATATAATTTCTTAAATCTCTCATGTATAACTCTGATTCGGTGGGGGACAGTAGCTCGGTTGTTAATATGATGCTTGAGATGTTTTGCGTGTCTTGATAACGTCTCTCATTCGTCGTGGAAGTCCTGAACACTGCTGGTGTGCCTGCTTCACGACATGACAAGGACACCTTGTTCACCTGCAGTAGAGGAAGGAGGGGAATAGTCCGTGAGCTTCCATCAGTCTTCGTGTGATATTTTATAGTTTTAGGCTAAAAGGAGGGGAATAGTCCGTGAGCTTCCATCAGTCTTCGTGTGAATTTTTATAGTTTTAGGCTATTTTTTATAACAAACTGAGGAAAGGTCAAGTCCACAAAAAATTACCAAATTTCTGACTGCTCTCCATTAAAAGTTTTATGTGGCGTCATTTTGCTGACATAATGAATAAACTCTGAATCACACGTGTTGTAACGTTCTTTTTTGTTCGCAGGTGCTATACAGCATTTTATGCTGTCTGTGTCTTCCCTGCAGGAGGAAGACACGTGGTTTTGGAGACAAATCAAAGAAAACGCGTTCGACAGAAGTCTATAATGACTGTAATGTGGACATGGAGAAGGTGAGCATTGAGCAACTCCAAGGTCTATGAAAAGCCCCACAGTGACTCGAAAGACCAGTTACATTCAAAGTTAATATCGTCACTGCCGCAACACCACACTGAATCTCACTGTATCGGTTTCTGGACTCGGCAAGACTGTCGTAGCTTCTCTAGTCGCAGTGAAGTGATCGTCAAAGGACAGCTCCTTGTTTAGAACACACTCACTGCACCCTGTTGTCAATACATTTAGAGCGACAGTGAAATAAATGTGGATCGAAGCACACATACACCTTCGTGTTCGTCAGCCCCATAAGACTGGCCGCTCACTTCCCTGTGGTCTTCGGATCACCATCATAGCTGTACCAGCTTACATAAAGAACTGATAAACATTGATAATTAATAGTAACAACACTAATGTTTGGAAGTAAGCTAGTAAACTGAACTGATGAAAACAAAATACTAAAATTACGAACTAGATTCACAAATTTCGAATACATTTAGCTTTCTGCTTTTTGCTTTATTAGTCTGACATGACAACCTGTACGCTTATCGCTAGTGATCGCCCTAATCATTTCGGCTATACATTCCCGCATCCCAGACCCACAAACGTTTCCTTATGTCACATGTTACCCATATTTTCTATTTTCGCACTTTCAAATTCATGCGCAAAAGTGACAAATTTTTGCAATCGTCATTTTGGTCCATCGACGCAAATATAACAATCATTTACACAATCTCTCTTTTTACGGAGTCTGTATATTGTATTACATGTATGCAGATGTTAACGGTCTGAGGGAAGAAAACTATGCACTTAAGTTCGCTGTTCTAGGACGCAGTTTCTATACGCAACGTCACGATCAGTTACAACGCTGGGGACAGCGGCATGCTGTCTTTGAGAAATAGTACTTTTCTTGTAACAATTAACCTATCAGAGCCTCTGACTTATATGTTGTTAACAACCGCACGGGATGTAATGTTAACGTAATTTGATTCGGCAGAGGATTTAGGGTAGTATTATCACCATAAAGCTAAAGTTTCGTTAACAAGCTTTTATGTTTATAGCTGCCTACATATCTGAAATTTCGTGGCAAATTAAAATTGTGTGCAGCATCGTGACTCGAACTCGGGAACTTTGAATTTCGCGGTCACGTGCTCATCGACAAAACAAACAAAACATGACCAACGACCCGTCCTAGCAGCTGTACGTCCGCCAATACCTCATCTCCTACCTTCCAAACTAACATAACGGCAAAGGTCTCATGTTCGATTCTCAGTCTGGCATATTCTGGCCTTCATATTACACTAGGTGTTTCGTGTATAAATCTATGCAAATTTGCTTCATATGTTTTAAACTTTTTGAATACATACAAATTTCTCCTTTGAAGTGTCTGATTAAATATCACAGAATGCTGTAGCAGTAGTGACATTAACGTTCCTATCACTCTGTTTATCGCTTTCTATAAAAATCTTACCTCACCTTTTCATTTTGTAGCTGTCAGTTCTCTAACTTTTTTGATGTATTAATTTATAACCGACGTACGTACCACCACACTTCACGTTCTAAGCGTCACAGCTATGGACTACTTACTTTATAAAAATCTGATCCAACCCGGTAGGACAAGTGTCTAAAATATTCGCATTTATTAGAAATACGACATCCCATGTGAGTCGTAATAGTAAAAATAAACCACCCACACTTTCAGGTGTATGCTCGCTTGAGAAAGAAGAGGGTGGCAGAAGTACCGTCTGTCTTCGAGATCTTTCCCTGTCAATGGAACCCGGAATCCGCCAGTCGTATTAAGGATGGGGAGAAGAGTGTGGACTATCCGCTGAAGGACGGCTGTGCACAGGTAAGTCAACATCAGTACAACTACGTAAAGTAAACACGAAGAAAGTATAAGAGAGAACAAGAACGACAAAATAAAGTTCAAATTGTACCCTTTGCGGAATCTATTACTCTTCCGGATAACTCTTCCATTTGTAGAAGAAGGACTAAATAAGAAATGCATCTGATTACAATCCAATAAGACTATCGTGCACTGTTTTACAAGAACCTAAGGTAAATGTAAGGTGAAACGCAATTGTAGTACTCGGTCATTAAGCTTCCACTGTAACATTGCTGGAGGTTCCGAATGTATCACTCGATTGACACGTAATACAGTTCGTCGGAGCTCGACCTTCACCAAATGAAAAACGAAGGTAAACAGTTAATTCAGTCCTACGAGGTCTCGCAAGGGCTTTCGACGTGACACCCTACGTCCGCACTCAAGATACGTCCGAAGGAAGAGTTAGTTTGAGTACCTGTGCATAAAACTAAGCAGTTCCATACACTAGTATAATTTATGCCATCGTTAAAAAAAAGACGAAATCGAAAGTTGTGTGCAGTAATCTGAGGAAGTTGTACGAATCCATTGCGTCCAAATGTTGGCATGCCTGAGTGATGTAACGTAGATTAAAGTTCCAATGTCTGTGACGCTTTCCAAGACCTCGTGCAGGAGAAGGTTTAGATATTGAAAAAATTGTGGATAAGAAGATAAGTAGCTGCAACGCACCATAGGGAGACGTTGCAGAGGGTCATAGAGTGCGGAGACCCTTAAACAAAAGATAACAATGCTGTCGTAGAATCCTCCTGTAGTCTTCCAGAATCGGAATTCAGTTGATTGGGAGCCATGACGTGAATTCACGTGATGATGGGGAGAATAAGCTAAGAGAAATTACTGTGGAAACTGGGACAATTATTAAAATGAATTTACATTTTCGTTAGTAAACTCTCTCACTGGCAATTCCCTGCGTATTTCAGAATGTACTTGCACTTCAAACTTTTTTGGTGTAGTGCTGTAACTACTAAACAAGAAAAGAGCATCACAAACGATAACTACGAAACATACTATACACAGTTCACGGCGTTTTTAGATCATAAGTTCCCTAACTGTTATTCGTCAGGGTTTAATTATGTCACACTACGTCGGCAATAAGCTGATTCTTCTATTCTAAGCATTGCATATTTTCGCAGTTTCACCTTTCTAGTGCCTGGTTAACTGTTCCAGCATACCTTAGCAGGAGTCGTACCAAACTAGACTAACTCCACTAAGTGTGCTCCATAAACATCTTTTCTCGCCTTTTCACTCTTGTACCTCTCACGTCTCTACCTTATTCGATAACTTAACTTTTAGCACACATGAATAGCACCGCGTTCAAATTCTTTAAAAGCTACACTTTTGGGCTCCTTATTTAATGCATAATCTGTTTAATTATTACAGGTCAGATATCTAAACTTTTATATACGCTATGTCTATGACGTCTTGCCTGAATTAATGCTGGTAAAAACGAAACTCCCACAGGTTGGTGTATTTGGGCGCTTCAAGGTGCAAAATGTGGCAGAAGAAATTCCACCGCTTGTTGCCCACGACGGCCAGCTGCCTGCACAAACTCGCAACCGCAGGAAGAGACGACAGAAGAAACACGAGGAGCCCCTTTACGTAAGTCATTATCATTACTGCCATCAAAAACAAGCAGCTTGTATCTCAGATGCACTGCGGATTCAGCTACTCTGCCAGATAATATTACTGAGAAACGCTCAACTTCTATACACGCTTTCAACGCACGAGAGACTACAAGTGACACTCAAATTTACATGAAGAACAATGTGACGGATTCACTCTATTACAGACCATTAATACTACCCTTAACTTTTTACAAAACCCAAAGTTAAAATTAAGGTCGCATATAAGTATATTACAGTGGGACGAAAGATTAGCGATAAAATTGAACTAGGAAGACGAAGAAAACATACATGTATACACAGTCACTGTCATGTACAATAACTGGCATCAACTGGTCAACGCACTGTATAGGCAATCCTCTGCTGCCTCTGTTCTAACCTGCCCTTATCTTTATAGTTTTAATATACATTTAAAGCACTGTATTTCACGTTCATTGCATCCTATAGTTAAGGCCTCCTTATTTAATACGTAATCCATTTAAGAATTCTGTCAGGTGTCTATTCTAGCTGAGTCAGTGATGATAATCTCAAACCTCCCACAGGTAGATTTTACTTGGGACTTCGGAGAGGACGAGGCGGCTGGAGATATTCCACGTTCTGAGGACCACACTTGCGAAATGTGTGCTGAACCGGAAATTTTCGCGGTGAAACCAAAGATAGAATTGCAGGATGCGCCGCAGGAGGGCCGTACTGAGGTAAGTCAGTGCCATTACTACCACGAATAGCAGCAGGAAGAAACGGCCTGACAGGGTGACAGCGGAGGAAAGCCAATTACACCTCGATTGCATGCACTTCAGAATCACCCACACTTAGCGATTTTTATCCCCTAATCTCTTTCGCTCCAGACATGGCTTCATGACTTTAAAATGAAATCGACAGTCATATTTACAAGAAGGACTTTACAAGGTATTCACTTTATTACAATCCAACAATGCTAACGGCCATTGCTTACAAGACGATAGAGTAAACTTAACCTCGAACACAATAATACTACAGAAATACAGTAAGCTTGAGTTGTAAAATTGCCGGGAGTTCGGAATATCATAACTTGACACAGGTCAGTCTAACAGGACTTGTGATGCACCGATTATAGACGACAGTCTTGGTGTGTAACAACTGACCGAACTCTACTGCTGGTCTTCTGTCCGCCAGTGTAGTAAGCTCGAGGTAAACGTGTAAGATTAGTAGCTGACGTTCAGTCTGTGATGGAGGCATTATACACGTAGTGCGATTTCGACTTGTGGGCCGAGGGAGACTGACATCGATTGTCTCAGTACTAAGGCGACTACGACGAGAACTGTGTTAAGCGATTTACGGAAACGTGGAAAACTTAAATACCGGTGGCAAAAGCGAAATTAACATCCATACTGATTGCATGTCCTTTGACTTAACCAACTCAGCTAGTTGCAGTTTCTTGCGGAAATACATCTTTGTTTAGCTTGCGTCTTTCAGAAAGATGTAATACTTTGCTCAAGCATACGGCTGCACCAAATTTGGACTTCTGCTGCTTGCGAATAAGCTTAATTTGACCTGTTGCTACCGGTGGATTGCGTCCTTAGCCACATTATGGAAAGAACAGATATTTCCTTGAGCAAATTCCCTTGTTTCCAGTTGACTGCGTGCTTTACTGTGTATTTGGTGTACTTCTGTATATGCTTTATTGTAATCAGTAAACGAACATCCATCACAAAACATTGCATACCACACTGATGACAGACAATGCCTCATACTGGTAGATCATCACTCTCTTAGCTGTTTTCATACTTCTGCATAGTACAATCATTTTGTATCGCTGTGTGCACCAAGCACTGCGTGGGAAATAACCTGCTTCTTATATTCCAACTTCAGCCTATCTTAACAATTTTTACTTGCAAGTACCCACTTACCAGATTTCACGTCAACCTACACATAATTCAGATGAGTGTGCCTCATAAAAACGTTCCCACGCCTTTACATTTATGGACCTCTCAGTTCTCTACCATATGTGATACCCCTCTTTTTGACAGACATCTGTGGCACCGTTATTCACTTTTATTACAACCTACACATAGGGATGCTTACGTAATATAAAATCTATTTAAGAAAGTTTGTGTCTAAGGTTTTTTACGTGTTAGATGTATGCCTTTGCAGCTGAGTCAGTGATGATAAGGTCAAACCACCCACAGGTCGGTGTCATTGGGCGCTTCTACGTGACGGTTGTGCCGGAAGAAATTCCACCGATTCAGGACGACGATTGTGAACTGACTGTGGAAATTGAGATTACTGCCAAGAAACAAGAGACGGAATTCGTTGATCCACCACGCGAGGATCCAGTTGAGGTAAGTTAGTATTATTAGTGTAATGAAGAACTAGCAGGAATAAACGGCCACTGAGTTTGGAGCGAGGGAATGGCAGTTATATCTCAGACTGTCTCTATTACTAAACCAGCCACTCTGCCGGACTTCAATTTTCGCGAACCTCTCACAATCCAGGCATCTTCCATGACCGTAAAATGTAGACGACTTTCTTGTTTATATGAAGACCTAAACAAAGGAGTCATTATATTATAAACCAATTATCCAATTATACGCTCCAAGACAAAAACGATGCACCACAAAGGAATTATCCGTATGTGACGGAAATCGGTAGACGTGGCAAACAAATGATAGTTTACAAGAAAATAGATGGTTTAGTCAAGAGGAAGTGCTTAAAAATCGCTATTGCTGTTCTCAATTGTACATCATCTGTACTTCAGCATTTGTCCGCTATTTTGTCGCCCAAACAGCAAACCTCATTTGCTGCTTTCAATGTCATTTTCTAATCCGTTTCCCTTCGTAGCTATGATTTTATTTACTGCATTTTAGTGCCCTAGTTCTAGTTTTTTGATATTCACCTAATTTCTTTTCTAGACAGTACCCCATCCATTCAACCGCATGTCCCAACTAAGTGCAGTTTCAGACAGAATTATGCTGTCATTGATTAAACAAAAAGTTTTTTTTTTCTCCCAGAACTAAAATCTCCGTTCCATGTTCCTGTTTCCTTTCAGTATTGCTTGCCGAATTTATACACTGAATAAGATGTCGAATAGGCTGAAAACCTTTCTCATTCCGTCTGGTATTTTATCCCTGTTACCTTAAGAAACGCAAATGCTAACTGTGTACTGTGTCCCTCCTTATCCTAATGCAATTCGTCTTTCCTTTCGATAATATTCATTCCAAGTTGGTACCCCTTGTTGTACCTATCTATACACTGTATCCCAGTTTCCGTCTTTCCTTCACTGCTTCATACTGTCTTGTAAACTGAGCTCCAGGTATTCGCTGGCGTCATACAGTTTCCCCAAAGTTTTCTTAAATTTTCCTATGCGTAGCATCTATCGATTACAAAGTCAAGCTTTGAATTTCTTCTCCATTATTTTTAGCCTTGTGTGTTCACATCTGACGGCTTAATTTTCTATATTTTGATATTTTCTTCTGTCGTGAGTAAAATTCAGTATCAAAGGATTTGTTCTGGGCCCTGTGTCTTTTTCTCCATTTGATACTACGCTTCTCTCAGTATTTCATCTCTCAAAACCAACCATTCGTCTTTTTTTTGCTATACTTCCTCCATACTTAGTCGGTGGATGCTTAAGGTTCCCTTTAAAACAATAGATACTGAAGAATTTTTAACTTTTTTAGAACCGATTTCCTTCATTTCTTACCTTCCTGATAATTCTTCCACTCCTATATGCAGTTAACATCTGGTTCTAAACATCTGTCTTATCACACACACAACCTATCTGAAGCAGTCTGATATCACCGGATTTCTAGAAGATATACATCCTCCTATCACGTTTTTTAACCCACATTCAACTGATTTCTGTGCAAATTTTACCAGGTGACTTTCTCTCTAATAATTTTCCCATAGTTCCTGTTGCCCTACAATTTTTCCCTCTCATGCTTTTCCTACTGTCGAATTCTTGCCCCCTCCACAATTACATTTCTGCCTCTTTTTATGCAATGACTAATTTCTTCTAGCTCAACCTTTATTATTTACATCTCCTAATAATCTACAGAGCTGGAGGCCTATTGTACTAACATGACGTAGGTGTGGGATTCGTGATTATCTGGATACGATATCACGTTCATTAAGTTATTCGGCTGCATTCCTATTTTGTTGTCCATAATTATATCAACTCGTGAGAAATTTCCTCTTGCTTTTAGCTGTTGAAAGTATTCATACGACAAACCCCACCCACTGACCAATTTAACTCTCTTGAAGAGGAATACATGTATCAATAGCCAGTGTGTAATCAGGACGCAAATGACGACTTTATGTTGCCTCGCTGGCGGGAATGAGGCTCATCTCAGCCAGGTAGTGGGCTTCATGAGCCACACCCATCCAGTCCTCCTGCCAGTGACATGGGACTTTGCGGCTCCACAGTGAGGCAGCTGCGTTAGTGGCACTCTACAACGTGTAGACGCAGTCAATGAGTGGTCTTTCTTGGTTGCTACATCCATAATTTAAGTACATCAGACTCCCTCCTGCACTGATACCCAGCATAAATCATATATTACCGTATTTTCTTTAAATTACGTCGGGTGTCCTGAATGCAATGAAGTCACTTCGTGCAAAATGCACTCAATAAGTAGCTGTGCACAGAGGGAATGGGGAATGGGGGAATTTTGGAGCACACATAAGAGCTGAAATCACATAATGCTTATAACTGACGCGTAGTTCTTCATCGAGTAGCAGTACACCAACGAGCTGCGCGGATACCAGTAGAGAAGACTGCTTGAAAGGACTTACTGTGAAAGGACAACTTAACTGATAACGAAACAGAAATTATTTCAGTGTTTCGCTAGTTACAGCTTCATAGACAATAGGTTCATCTTCAGCGGTACCACATTGTTCTGTATGCGATAACAGAAGACTACTGTTTTTAACAATTTACTTCTCTTTCATTTTTTTAAAGATATCAGACGTGCTGCCTTCATTGAAGGCTGGGTTTCTTGTTGTTGTGTCTCAGTATCATTTTAGAGCTTGTCGGACATTATCATGACATTGGCCTCCAGTCCTATTGCGCTCCTCTGGTTCTGGCTATGCTTATTCTATAACTTGAAAGCTTCTATCACTGCCTGTGAAACTCTTGCCTGGTGCCATTTTTTCGGCTGGACTGTTCCCATATATTTTAAATGTCGTGAAGTTGATCTAAGATTTTTAACTTCTTCGAGCAGTTTTCTGCTACTTTGTTCAGTCAGCTCATGACTGTATTAAGCTCACTATGCAGGTCCCTGGTTCTAGTCGAAAAGTGTTCTCTCGGAATGAGTCTCAAGCACCTCCAAGAGTTTTTTATATTTGTCTGGCATACTGTGCCGTAAATACTTCCGTATTTCATGGCCTTAACCATCAGTGCGTTACAATATCTTATTTTTGTATTGCCTTTCACGTTTCCGCTTGCTAGTGATCTATGTAGGGCACGAATTAGTCCGCTCATCTTCTCTTTCTTTGCTTGTATGTGTGACCTGAATGTAAATTCAATGCCTAGTAAGACACCTAAGTACCTGACCTGGTTGGTCCACTGTATCCGTGTATTACTGATTCGCAGTTGGACCATGAGGCTTGGTCTTCTTCTGGTGAACACGACTGACCCATTTTGATCCGCATTTGGAGGTATTATGTTACAATTTGTCCGCTGCTATGTGACAGTTAGCTGCCTCTGAGGGCGGCCTGTCACTGCATTCACTCTATCTCAAAACCATTTACTAAATTCCTCAAATTTGAAGTTTATAGTTCGTAGCCATGTTGAGAGCCCATGTGTAATGGTTTTATTTATTAGCTATTATCTATTGTGAATGTTGCTCAAACTTGCATTTCTTTGGTGCAGCACACACGAAATGATGAGGATGATAACCCCCATTAAGTCTTTGTTCATCACGGTGTCTGGATATACTTTACTACTATTATTTTGTTACCTAAGTTATAGTTGATCAATGTGTTGTCGCCACTATAACAATCATGTCATGTTTGCCTAGGTGGACCCTGCTGACAAGCAAGAACCCCGAGGAGATTCGGAGGAGGGGGCAGCCAAGGACTCTAGCAGCCTGGCTTCAGGTGCTGCTCCCAACCACTGAAGAAACAATTCATTTGTTCTATCAGTTTTCGTTTGTTCTTTTTTCTTTCGTTCCAATTATTATTTTTTGTTCAGTTTCTTCGTTTTCGTTTTGTTCAAACTATTATTTGTTCCATTTTCTTAGTTTGTGTTGCGTTCAAGTTATTGTTTGTTCAGTTTTGATGTTTCATTATCAATCTTTGGAGCAATTAGAAACAAAAAAATAAATCTTTTGTTTTTCGTCAGCTGTTGCCTCGTTTTTTACGTGTGTAACTGTAAAATGATAGTTACTGAATAGACTGTCTACATAGTTCCGTTTTCGAGTCCTTACTAACAAGCAACAATAAATGCTACACATTTAGAAAAGTTAACTAAGTTAGCAATAATAAATAAAATAGCCTCTGGCCTCAAGGATGGCTCTTCTACTCTCATCATTTCCGGAACTGATACTCTCACCTTCAGGCACACCTTAAATACACAAATAATCAATGTTACGCATTATTCCCTCGCAATAACACCTGTCTGTCAACCGCAAGGTAAACATGTAAGCCCCATGTCCACAGGACCACACACAATGACACCTCACTGTTGGGATATTTTTGAGGTGTTGTGTGCGTAGGTCGAGAACATTTCTCATTCTATTAACAGCTAGTTGCAATCCAGAAAAATAGTATTCAGAGAATTAATATTCAACAACAATTCGTTGGATAGGTGAGGTACACGTGAAGATGGGACTAGCAATTCCAAAATCGATCATGTACGGGAAAAAAATATGTATAACACTATCCTTGCACCCACAGGAAACAGTACTTATAACTGCTTATCATGCGCAGCTGCATTCCCACCATTCACTACGACGTGTATTCAAGATAACGGTCAATTCTAGTGTGCGATTCCACACGTCGGCTTTGAGCAGTGACGTCATACGTAAGGCAGAGAAGCAACATAAACGCAATCTCTGAAAGCGACTGATCATATCCATAAACAAACGAATCTAGCGTACGATAAAATTGATTAATTAGCCACAAATTGTAACGAAAAGAATTATAGGTAACTAAAATAAATAAAATTAGAATGTCGGCATTTGTCGTAATTTTGATGATTTATGAACAGCAACATCGATTTCCGATCACATAATGATCTTCAGTGACGGCAGTTAAACATTTCACATAGCGATCAGTGAATAAGAAACAAAAGACCACAAATACACCAGAGTAAAACCAACTGTTGGTAAGAATAACCCTTTAGCGTACAAATTAAAGCTCGTAGGCACTGTTGTCTTGTTATTAGCAGTAACAGAGGCTTTTAAACGATCACAATAGGTGAAGTCGCTGTTTAGATTCACCTATACAGCAGACCTCTGTGTGACAGGGGCTTGGAATGCCTTCTATGTGACATGAGTCACGTGAAGGCTTAACATTATTTGGCAAGAGATTACCACAAAATACCAAATGTGCACTTGCAAATCATTAACTGAATATATGAAATTTAAAACTGTACATTAAACACGCATTTGAAAACGGAAAGGGGAAATGCACATCTTGCCAACAAACACTGGCGTGTTATTTCAAAAACAACTTAAAAAACATGCAAGAATAAAAATCGACAGGTAAATTATATGGTGTCAGATTACAGGACTAGTAAAAAAGAAAAATATAGAAATAACATAACATCAAATATAACAGAATTTGTTCTAGCACAGTAACCGCCACCTGGCGTGGGAAGTCAGAGGTGCAAAGTTCTTAATTTACGTAAAATATTACGTAGAAACCAAGAAGTCAAATACATAAATAGTGGTCATTTGTACAATATGCCACGATTTAACAGATCAAAATTTCATGATACAAAACATTCTTTATAGTAATTTTTATGGTGCGGACTAACAATTTTTAGCGTATTTAACGACATGATAATACACGCATGTCATTCGTCTCGTTTGGGCATGTTAACACATTATAAGTGTTTGAGGCTTAATTACGAAAAATTATGAAAAGCAGAATGATATAAAACACATTGTGGAAGCATAGATCGTTTAGCGCACTCATCAGTAAGACCTACTGTTACAAATTGCAAAGAATTAGTGATACGTTGGCTAGAGACACAAGTGTACGAAATGCTCTAGCCTAATAAAAACATCCACTACCACACCTATTATTTATAGGTAAAATTTCCTGATATGATACAAACAGAACTTGGGTCTAAGGAAATAATGTTCTAATATTTTGAGGAATCAGCCTCAGTTGCACAAATTTTCTGACCTTTACCAGGTTTCAGCTAAATTAATCTAGCCTTCTTCAGAAGCGTTAAATTACTATAACATGCCAGAGTAAGGCACAGTCAACATTAAAATGAAAGCCTATAGTACCGTGGTACCATGTCGAATAAAACTTTTTTGCGGCAATCGGCACCGTCCTATAGATCTTTTTGTATCTATGATATAAATTTAAGAATTCTGTATCATTGCGAATCTTTTTCATGGAACTGAGGTGTTTAAGTGTTTAGGGGAACTTCTTAACACTGCTGCTATCGATCAGTTTTTATGAGATGTTGATACAGATATGCATACTTTTGGAAATGCCTTTTCAAATTTCAGTTTAAACAACATGGAGAATTTAGAGAATTTCATATTCACATTGGTTTCCTTATACACTTTGTAATATTATTGGTATTTCCGTACTACGAAAGCTTTGAGTATTCTTTGAAAGACATTTGTTTTGTATAATTTACGTAACTGTAAAGATGCGCATCTAGCGCGGACGCTAATACATCGATTGCGCAGTCAAAGAAACATTTTAACAGAAGCTGAACTGTCGTTCCGCTCCGATCTAAATAAAAGATGACGGTAGAAAACGTTTGTAGATCTTCAGATTTTAATGTACTGCTGCTTGTGGTGTGAAAGCGTGGAGAAGGTCGACTTTAAGCTAAAAAAGTGAGCGGTCTTGCCAGCGTGCAGACAACATTATTAATTAATAACATTAAAGTAATTTATGTTCGAGATTGTAATTCAGCAAGTTATTGTTATCGGATGTGTTGAACAGTGCAAGAATTATCTTCAACGAAAGGAGAAAAGTAGTGACTATAATTTGTGACAAAAACGTGAACCAAGGAGACAGCACAGGACAGGCTGAAATCTGATCGCACCATACTGTTAGAAAAGTAATTATGTAAGTTGTATTGTTTATAAATAAGCCCTAATTTGGTAGTGAGAATTGTTTGAATATATTTAGTGTTTACCAGACTTCTTATTCTGTTCTTTTTCCTTTATATTTTTTTATCCTCCACGCCATATTATTTTTGTAAATGTCAAACAGCCTTTACTACAGCAGAGAATACTGCGGCATCCTGGTCGTAGACAGAAGGCCGCTCCTTGTCATCTATACAACTCATAGCTGCCCCATTTATGAATGATTTCATTTGCAAATGCATTTTTTCTTACTGTTCAATGTTAAAGGTCCCTTAGGTAATTATAAAATTCATACTGATTACGTAAGGAAATCCGGGTTGTTCTTTTCCAAGTAATAGAAGTCTTTGCGTAATCAGAAACTAGCCTCCTTCTGACAACGATCAGGAGCCGACCAGAAGACGGACGTCTTCGACCGCTTTCGTGTCTCCTGTGGCAAAGCTGTGCCAAACTGGGAACACGACATTCTAGTATGAAACACAGATTTAAATTGAAAGAATAGAGATATATTTAATAGTAATAATTTTTTTTATCATACTAGAACTTGTTTTTCTAGTTCTTTGGAAAAATCTTCTATTTTGATTTCTGATAGATGTCGTTTGTAGACTTGTAGTTTAGGGAATGATTCGTTCCATGATTATACTGTTGTTATCTGACAGAGATGGTCTGATAGTCCAAGATCTTTTACAGCTACATCACATTTTTCCCTGTCCATATTTGTTGCCACATGGTCAATTACTGATGAAGTTGTTGTACTATTGACCAGTAGGGACATGTCAAAACTTTGAAGGATATTTATGCAGGTGCTGCTGAATTCTCTTATGATATTAGTGTTGATGTTAATGTACCCACACAAAATTACGTTGACCTTTGTACTTGAGATTTTATCTAGAACTTCTGTTAACTTATTGAAAAAAGTGTCCACGTAACCATTGGGAGATCTGTACACAAAAAAATGGCTCTGAGCACTTTGGGACTTAACATCTGAGGTCATCAGTCCCCAAGAACTTAGAACTAATTAAACCTAACTAACCTCAGGACATCAGACACATGCATGCCCGAGGCAGGATTCGAACCTGCGACCGTAGCAGTCGCATGGTTCCAGACTGAAGCGAATAGAACCGCTCGGCCACTCCGGCCGGCTGATCTGTACACACACAACATGATTAATTTCTTGGTGATATCAAACCCTGTTAATTCAATAGCTGATATTTCAAGGTGTTTGTCTTAACTTACTGTACTGTGGTCATGTCTTGATTTGAACTGTGTTCCTTTTCTGATTTAAATGCATGATACTCAACCCCTTGAAGTATGTCTGCAGTAAGAGTTTGCTTTTTCATACAATGATAATACTACATGTTGGATTTCTATGTCTCTACACCAGTGCTCCATAATACAAACTACTTTGCAGTTCAAAGATTGGAGCTCAACTTCTAATAGGTGTGTTGTATTTTTTATTGATTGCATGTTTTCATGGAGGATTGTTAAGTCTGTGAAATGTTCCATGTTACTTTTTGCAATGGATGTTTTTCTTTGTGACATCTGGTATATGTGATATTTGAGGTGTCAAAATCTGTCTTGTGAATGATTGTTTCAGTATTTTTAAGGTGCTGGAGATACTCTTTAGGCAGGGGAATCTGTTGTCTGGATTTATCCTAAAAAAACTACTTTTCCTACCTATGACATCAAGTATTTGACCATGTGTGTCCCGAGATCCACTCCCTATACTGTCATGAATCAGCTGTACCAATCTCCCCTTCCCAGTCCTGTAGGCCATGCCTAGTGAAACCCCATCTGTTGGTAGTCCCGATGGGCACCAGAGATACATGAGTAAAATTGGCTGTCCTCAGAGCCATCCCTAAGCTACATTCATTCGCCTCACAGCTCCAGCAAGGTGTGGTCGATCATGACGCCGGAACAGCTCAACACAGTGTACGTTGGTGCTATGAGTTAGGGAGGCTATCTTGTCCACCTCTGTCATACGATTCACCCCTGTCCAAACTGTTTCCCACCCCACCCACTATCACTACATGGTCCTCTTTTGTAAAGTCTTTACATAAAAACCCTAGGTCCTCTATGACATGACTTAGTCCTTCATTTGGCTTGAAGATACTTGTGGCCTGGTGCACTGACCCTAACTTTCCTGTAACTGAAGGCCTACACCTCGCCCAAGGCTACTACCTAGCAGCAGCACTTTCTTGTTCCTAAGACTTTGTACATTCCTAGGCTTTTTGGCCTCGGTTGAAGTGTGCTGCACATTTCCTGCTCTTCATTCTACCTAAAGCTCTTCTCCACTTAACTCTGGCAGTGGTAGATACCCGTTTTTGGTGTTGATGATAAAACTGTCAGATCACGTTATCTTTAGAAATTTGCATTACGAAGAAATACACGTTCTGTTTTGCTGTGCCTCACGAAGGCTTCAGTAACCAAAAATTAAAGCTCTTCAAGGCACATGGACTCTAAGGAATAGTTACAATGTCATGTCGTACCTTTTATTTTTTGATTTCGTTCTTTAATGCTGCAAAGGGGAGAAGATTCCAGTCACCCTTTGTCGGAACATGATATTTACGTTTAAATTTATCTAACTGAGTGAAGCTCGCCTTTGTAGGCACGTATGAAGAGCTCAAGGAAGGGCTAGGAAGGGCTAGCAAGTTTCATATCAGCACACACTCCGCTGCAGAGTGAAAATTTCATTCTGAAAGTTACATAGAGTCTGTTTATTTTTCTCAGGATTTCCATTCTCCCTTCTTTAAGTAAAATGCCAAGAAGAGAATCGTCCAGTTGAGGATATCACTGGCAAAATAGTTTTATAACTCCTTAGACTTTAACAAATAAAATCTCAAAAGAAGTACAATTTAGGCACCTCTCCCTAGGTATCGTTATGAATGTTTTACAACCAATCACTAATAACACTTATATGTTGCGCGTGACATCGGTACGTCGACAAATGTCGTTCACGTTATTCCTCCGAGGGTCCTACAGTGAAACTGGAATATGCCTACTTGGACTGGTTCACTCATGAAGAAAAGTTATGAGTAAAAATTTAAAATCAAAGTAATACGAGGGCGTGCTAGATAGCAATGCCTACGAATTTACAATGTGAAAACTCATAAAGCATTTTTAAATAAAATAAACGTTATTACCATTCTACATAGTTATTCTTCATGTATAAATATTTGCAGCCCTCTGCCACTAGAGGCCTCCGAAACCTATGGTGAAACATGCCGGTGTGTAATAACTATGTCGGCGCGTGGAAAATCGTATATGGGATTTCAAGAGTTCGCCCATACATATAGCTTCTCCTTCAGGCTGTCAATGCCATGTTACACACGAAGGCTGACACATCTGAAACAACCCGGCGCCATAATTGTACTGTCATCGACCATCCGCCATGCAGTCCCGAATTGGCTTTATCCTGTTTTCATCTGTTTCCTAACCCTAAAGAGCGCCTTCGAGGACTATACTTTGATAGTGATGAAGCGATGCAAGCGGAGGTGAGGTTGTAGCTCTGTCAACGAAGTCAAATATTCCATAGTGACGGTGTCAATAATCTGATTTCTCATTGGGTTGGGAGGAATTTCTGAGTATGTTGAGAAATAAACATGTTGGCACGAAGAATAAAGAGGTAGAATGTTAATAATTTTTGTTTCATAAAAAATCTTTAAGTGTTTCACATATAAATTTCAGAGGCATTACTTTTACCACGCCGTCATATATTGTTTGAATCAACACAGATATTGTGCTGTCTGTCAACCCTCTAAAAGTCGATTACTGTTATTGAGCTTTCCTATGAGTCAGTCTGTGCAAAACACTCCACTGCATTGTCAATACTTGGTGTAATTTGAAAAAAAGTTTCGGAGAACCGAATCTTCACTTAAGTTAACTAAACAGTCTCTTGACACTACCAAAGTTCGTTCCCCGTAAATATACAGTATTTTCCGATCTTGATTCTGTTATTTCAGTCACCATACACGGCACCGTTGATGATTAATGGTCGTCAGGTATGTACTGCTCCTGACTAATCTATACTGCACAGTTCCACGTTAGTTACGCGGCACCCCGAATGCGCAGACAAAGCAGATAACAGTAAATTTGGCTTCGATGCATCAATTGATTCCAAAGAGGAGTAATTTCCGACCAGCGATCTATTATGTCTAATACGTGTCTTCACTCAGTGGTATGCTTTGTGCGAAGTATTTTGACGACACACCATTCGAAGCTGCTTGCACTGCAACCTCTCCAGCCACAGAGGAGGTGGGAGGTTATAGATACGAGACGCGTACGCACTGTATAAGAAGTGGAGCAGCGTATTTCGTACGAATATTGACGAATTTATGGCGTACTTCACTCGAATACTGATCAATAAAAAGTGATTACATGCCTCATACGATGATGTAAGCATTATTCTCACAGATGTCCTCGGACTCCGGTTCTTTAAGCTTTCCAGTCAGATTTTCATTAGATCAACGTCGTCTTCTTTCAAGCATAGACCCCCTCCCCCGTTCACCCACCCCAACACTTCCGTTTCATTTCGTATGATGTTTACGGCTCAGTTACGGTTCGTTCGATATCTAGTGTGATTTCTACCAAATAAGAGCGCAAAGGCTGAATCAACAGTCAACATCTGTTGAATCAAGCCTCTCGTACGTGTTCTCCTTCACCCATGCGCAGCGCTTTCGCAGAATCCTCCCAACAAATACGTCTTCACTTCCCCTTCCTTACTGCAGAGTTTTTATGTTCATCTCATTCAACTTCGTTTCTTAATATGGCTCACATTCAAACGATGGAACGAGCTCCAAACTTTCGAGACTAATATCTTAATCGAATATTACCCAGTCTGCATTTCTACTTTATTCTGGAAATTACCAAGCGCTCGTCTACCTTTAATAGAACATTACTACAAGTCGGAAATTTGGTCAAGTCTTTCTGCATTTTATTACGATCGTTCAACAACGACGGTTTCCAGTACACAAATTCACCGTCTTGAATAATCTGGCCCTCTGTAATAAATATTTCATGTATAATGGGATTGTGTTGTGTGGGTATGTGATTGTTTTGCGTGTGTAAATGAACATCGTGTGAACCTCCTTTCGACTAATATGATGAAGCCTTACAGCAGCATTTACACGCAACATTCAGGATTACTTATTGGATATATTTCAGTGTTTTCCTTCATCTAAATGCAATATTTGCCCCCTACTTCCTGGTGCATATAACTAAAGTGCAGTAACTCACGAAGGACCTGTGTGGGCTGCAGTTACGGTATGACAGTGGAACTTGGTTGATACGCAATGCGTTCGTGCAGAACCGATTTACTCTGGAAAAAAATTACTTCACGTTTTGGCTACCAGGTGCAAATTTAGCGTTGTCAATACAAATTAAGACGTATAGATATGTTTCCATATATAATGGATAATGAGCAGGACCTGGGCATGAAAGATCAAACAAGTGAGAAAAGCGTAAGTTAATTGTACTGTTAATCACCTTACACGAAAACAGTGATTTCCATACAGCTGCGCACTTGAACCACATGCTGAACGTTCGGACGTCATGGTACACCTGAGAGCTCCTCGGGTGTATTCTTTACAAAGAAGAACGGACCAAGAATACAGGTGCTTGTGAATCACGTCACCCAGCCACATGCGACGAGTGAAATGGCTCATCGTGCACAACACGCGATTTACCCCAAATTCGGCTGTTCTGTGTATTAACTGCGTCCTGTAGTGTAAAATGTGCCTCGTCACCCCATAGAGTATTTCCTGGCCACATGTCATCAACTTCGATCAGTGCCACAAACCAAAGAGTAAATTCAGAACGTTGCTGCGGATCGTAAGGTTTCAGTTGCTGCACATTCTGGATTTTGTACGGGTACCAGTGTAATACATTCCGTACTGTTGATAAGGTGACACACAGTTTCCGTGACACTACACGGACACTACCACTACCCGGGACACGTGTCAGTTCCAGCAACAATCACTTCGTCAGTAACTTCCGACGGGGTAGCAAGCCTTTCTCTTCCAGGAACAACACCAAACTCATCCGTGAATTTTATTATCATCTTCTTCTAACCATTAACGACACTGGCGCCTCTCCTGAGACCTTTCAGTCGGCGATACTCCCCCATCGCAGAACTGTAACTGCTGCCGTTCACATGAAACAATTTCACTAAAAGTGCAAGGTCTCTCCTCTCGACATCCATTCTGTGCACTTAGCTTATAACTTGTCAAATGACAGTGTGGATGCCATACAGTCATACAAACAGCGTATAGCGCAAGATTTGATCTGGTGGCCGATATTGGAACACTTTTTTTCAGCGTAGATCTGTTCCACACTAACGCATAAGCGAATCTACCAAGTTTCGCTACCACACGACATTTAAAGTAGACAGTGGTCCTCCGTGAGTCGCTGCACATTAATTATAACTACCCGGTACTATGGCAGCCATTGCCTGATGCTTTAACACGCAGTCGTCCCTGCCATTCTCCTCGTCAATATTTTCCACATATTGCAATCCTGACCGATTCTGAGCAGAACCTCTCCGTTTTCATGTGATTTTCAGAATCCATCTGTAACAAAGTACCTGCAAAGGGGTCAGTTCGTTTCTTTTCAGTCTTTCCCACAAAGTACGCTTCACTTCCACGCACTTCGGTGTCCCAGACGCACGTTATCAGAAATTTGTTCTCCTAATTATGGTCTGCGTTGTACTCTAGTAACCATCATTGTGAGAAATACTCTCTTTATCTTCACTAATCCGCTTTTTATAAAACACTGTTTAGTTAGTCATGAGTTATTTGGTTACCGAGTTTGCTGAATTCATCCACTTGGGCCATTTAGTAGTCCCACAATACTGATGTCATATTTATCACTCGTGTAATCTCTAAGTTTTTTCAATACTTTCAGCTTTCTTTGATTTACTGTAAATCGGTATTTTGTAATCAGTAGACTGTTCATTAGATTCAGCAAGTTCTGTAATTTTTCTTCGATTTGCTGAGAAATGCAATGTCATCAGTGAAGTTTTGCACTGATACCTTTTCCCCCTTAATTTTAATCACAGTTCGCAGCTTCTCTCTTGCTCCTGTATTCTTATCGTTCCCTTGCTATTTCTTGACACATCGTATACAAGGTAATACAACTACTCTAACCGAAGTCGCTTTATGCAACCTACAATGACATATCTGCCCTTCGAAAACCACCGTAAGATTTTCACATCCTTTCGCTCACTACCCCCAGTACTATGAACAGAACTTTATTGAATCATTAGGTAATAGAATGTTTGTTGTAAGGTTTAGTGCACAATAGTTACTTTTGTTCTTTATTTATTTATCAGAAAGCACACTGGTGCAAGGCTACTGGCCGTGACATTCAAATTTAAGAAGGAAACTTTATTGATTTTATGCAAAAGAATTTAACAATGGATATTATTGTTACTTTAGAACGTGAAAGTGGCCAAGTTTTGATTATTTAAATATGTTAAAATCTAAAGTAATATAGAATAAGCGGTAGCCAAACAGATGGACGGCTACAAGAAAGGGAACTGCGCTAGCCAATTGAACGAAGATGTTCGGCGCGTCGGAAAAGCGGCTGGAAACGGGCTGAGGGCAGTTCTGGTATAGGCACCAAAGAGTACAGTTCGGCTGGAGACATCAAAGGGTATAGTTCGGACTGAGACGCGAAAGCGGACAGTCGGTCTTTAGCCAGCTAGGAAGTGAAATGTTTTAGAAAATGTCGCTTTGTAGTATTATTACTGTTATTATATCTTACGTTAACCTTGTATTTCGCAAACTTGCCATCAGCCAGACAATTTAACCAAAGAGTCTCAAGTGTCTAATTTAGGGCGTGTAATGCGACACGTGCGGTTCAACCCCTAGACCAGTTTGAGCCAAGAGATTTCGACGAAGAGGAACCGAATGTGAGTCCGAACATCCTTGGGATGTTAGCTCGCAACTATAATTGTTTATGTTATTCTGTTCAAATTAACAAAAATGTTAGGTGAGAACTTCGAAAACGTCACTTCTACAATTTGTAAGTGGTCTGCTAAGCCAAAGGCGTAATGGCGCCAGTCAGTGAAGGTCAAAATGGTCGAAAGTAGGAAATAATTCCTGCAGTCGCACATTTTTGTACAGTGGTAAGAGGGAGTGCCTTGGACAACATGCTTGACACCCTGACCGGTGGAGAATGAGTGCAGGAGTGACGGTGCGTTTGAAACTCAGTCTCATAAGTTTCTTGTCTTGAATAACTCGAAACTGCGGCCTCTAGCGAATACTTAGCCCATTACAAAACATAACTACATTAAATTTCCTACAAAACGGTAAGTTACAGGCTGGTGAGATGGTGACTAGAAGAACGATAGGGCAGGAATTACGGAAATCTGTGCTCGTGTGGACATTAACAAATGTACATTAACAAATTTTTCGTATAAATCTCACGTTGAAATAGAAAGAATAACGTTATATGGGTGTTGCAATTGTAGGTATTAATTGAAGTAGACATGGCAAATAACTAAGAGAAACACTGAATAACAATGATACACAGGTACCAATCAAACAAAGTTCTTCATTACTTACTGTTACAAAAAGCAACGATAGTCACACGCGAACAAGATGTAAGGCATTGTAGACAAAGAACATGAGGAATTAGGAGGTTCATGGCGGCTCATGGGAGTCAGTGAAGTAAAATGGAAGGAACGATTTCAGCTCAGACGTACATCAACAGCAGCGGAAAATAGTGTAGCGGGAGTAGGATTTATTAAGAACAAAAAGGTAGGGCAGCAATTTAGTGCGAAAAGTTCAGAGATAGGGTTGTCCTTATCAGCATCGACATCAAACCAACACCAACAAGACTAGGTGAGGTATACATGCCAGTCTCACAAGCAGAAGTTGAAGACATAGAGAAGGAACATGAAGATATTGAATGGGCAGTTCAGTATGTATAAGAAGATACTTGCCTAATTGGAAGGTGAAGTACAGGAAGAAACCAAAGAAAGATTGACGGGAGAATATAGCCCTGGTAGTCGGAAAGAGAATCACTAACTTAGGTACGCAACAAATTTCAGCTAGTAATAGCGAATACGCTGTTGAAAATCTCTATAGAAATCCCCTTTACGTAACAGCACATTCCAACAGCTGCCTTCCAACAGATCTCAGTCATCCGTTGGCGTTGCCCGGTTCTAACTGTCCACATTCATTCCGTTTCATCTTACTTCTTTGTATCAGCCCATATCACTTATACGATGTGACGTGCTCTACTTGGCCGACACTATCGTGTTCTTACTGAGCAGACAATAAATAGCGATTTCCTATTGCGATTTCACCCAAAGGTATTTTCTTACTTCTGGTAAATCTCATTAGGCTATTTTCCAGGAAGGAAAGACGTACTAAACTCGAGGAAATGAATGGAGACGGATATCTGGAATCTGAAAGGTGTACTACAAATTTTCAAAACTGTACGCAATACCAAAATAAATTATTTTAATTTTTCTCGTTTAAATCTTCTGGGATAGGTATCAGTTTAATGCGATTCAAAAGAAATGATATTTTAATTATTCCACAGATACACTGGAAAATGCAGAAGTTTATTAATCTTCGAGCTAAATACTTCACTGCATTTGTGCAATCCAAATACAAAAATCAGCCAGACCAATCTTTGTCCTGCAGGATGCTCGAAATAAACATTTGGTACTTTAATTGAGCAATACAGAAATCGGTCGCATAGCAGACAGTGACACATCCTTCGCAATCGTACCTCACCTAAACAAGTAAACAGAAATCAAGGGTCCGCAGCTCGTGGTCGTGCGGTAGCGTTGTCCATTCCCACGCCCGGGTTCCCGAGTTCGATTCCTGGCGGGGTCAGGGATTTTCTCTGCCTCGTGATGACTGGGTGTTGTGTGATGTCCTTAGGTTAGTTAGGTTTAAGTAGTTCTAAGTTCTAGGGGACTGATGACCATAGATGTTAAGTCCCATAGTGCTCAGAGTCATTTTTTTTTGAGAAATCAAGTAAAAATGTTATGTATGCTGTTATACACGTTAGTGGGAAACCGGAACAAAGAAGGGTCAAATGGCTCTGAGCACTATGGAACTAAACATCTGAGACCATCAGTCCCCTAGACTCAGAACTACTTAAACCTAACTAACCTAAGGACATCACACAACACCCAGTCATCACGAGACAGGAAAAATCCCTGACCCCGCCGGGAAGCTGGGTATTGCCTAGGGAGAAATAAACTAGAGCAGTGGAACCGCTGTCAACGTAGATCAGATTTGTTGTAAGGAATGGCATATGCAGCAACTTTAATGCTAATTTTGGCAGATCAGAAGACAGTCAACAGGATTGTTTTACTTAAGGAATCTTAAATACAACACAACACGCAAGGGACAGACACTGCTCGTGCACATCAATCACAAAAATTCTGCAGGCGATAGGAAAAAGGCTGACCATTTCCTCCGGCACCCTCCCATGCATTCGGAGCTGCTACCTCCCCCCCCCCCCCTCCGTCCCCCAACCCCCCAAATGAACCGTGAACCTTGCCGTTGGTGGGGAGGCTTGCGTGCTCTCAGCGATACAGTCGGTAGCCGTACCGTAGGTGCAACCACAACAGAGGGATATCTGTTGAGAGGCCAAACAAACGTGTGGTTCCTGAAGAGGGGCAGCAACCTTTTCAGTAGTTGCAGGGGCAACAGTCTGGATGATTGACTGATCTGGCATTGTAACACTAACCAAAACGGCTTTTCTATGCTGGTACTGCAAACGGCTGAAAGCAAGGGGAAACTACAGCTGTAAGAGGTATGCGATGTATGCGCTGCCTGCAACAGGCAAGACTTAGGAGAGTCTCTGACCAGAGAGCAGTATGTAGTTAGTTGTTGCTTGTCGCGAGTCTGCGCGTGTCGACAGTAGTCTGCGCTTGTGTGCAGTCTGCTCTGGTCGGGACTCTGGAGGATGGGTATTATTGTAAAAGGTAAAGAAGCAGCCTTGCTCATATCTAGTAATGTATGTTAACTGTCATCCAATTTCTTTCAAAAAATGCCCCAAAAATAATTTTTATAATATAAAGTAATTTTTTTTAAAAAAAGGCATTCATTTCAATTTAAAGATTTTATTCAATGGATTATCTTTCCTTTTATGGATCACAAAGCATAGGCCAGCATTGCACGGAGCTGTGCCGAAAATTTTTTATGTAAGAGCAGATATATTCGCAGTCTTTATTGAGGTAAGAATTTTTACCTTTTTTTTAATTCAGAATACAGGGCCGAGGCGCAGCGCTGCTGTCGCCATAAAATCTACCAGGTTACTGAATTTTTTTATTATTTTGGTGGTTAGGAATTTTTCTGTATCGAACTTAACATTAAATAAGAAAATAATTTTGTGGGAACATTAAATGTGAATGCATTTCTGCACAGAGATTATAAATGGGAGCCAATTTTGTTCAGAGGTTACAAAATTTAAAATTCATTTAATTGTTATTTCCGTGGGGAGTTTATTCATGGTTCATTTTAATGAAATATTTCTGTGGGGAGGTTACACAGCCGTCATTTTTCCCGAGGGCATGCAGCATTACTGTATGGTTAAATGATGATGGCGTCCTTTTGGGTAAAATAGTCCCCCATTCGGATCTCCAGGTGAGGACTACTCAGGAGGACATCGTTATCAGGAGAAAGAAAACTGGCGTTCTATGGATCGGAGTGTGGAATGTCAGATCCCTTAATCGCGCGGGTGGGTTAGGAAAGTTAAAAAGGGAAATGGATACATTAAAGTTAGATATAGTGGGAATTAATGAAGTTCGGTGGCAGGAGGAACAAGACTTTTGGTCAGGTGAATACAGGGTTACAAATACAAAATCATATAGGGGAAATGCAGTAGCAGGTTTAATAATGAATTAAAACATAGGAGTGCAGGTGAGCTACTACAAACAGCATAGTGAAGGCATTATTGTGGCGAAGATAGACACGAAACGCATACCAGCCGCAGTAATACAAGTTTATATGCCAACTAGCTCCACGGATGACAAAGAAATTGATGACATATATGTTGAGATAAAAGAAATTATTCAGATAGTGAAGGGAGACGAAAATTTAATAGTCATGGGTGACTAGAGTTCGATAGTGGGAAAAGGAAGAGAAGGAAACGTAGTAGGTGAATATTGATTGGGGGTAAGCTATGAAAGAGGAAGCCGCCTGGTAGAACTTTGCACAGGGCATAACTTAATCATAGCTAACACTTGGTTCAAGAATCATAAAAGAAGGTTGTATGCATGGAAGAGGCCTGGAGATACTCGAAGGTTACAGATACATTATGTAATGGTAACACAGAGATTTAGGAACCAGGTTTTAAATTGTAAGACATTTCCAGGGGCAGATGTGGACTCTGACCACAATCTATTGGTTATGAACTGTAGATTAAAACTGAAGAAACGGCAAAAGGTGGAAATTTAAGGAGATGGAATCTGGATAAACTGAAAAAACCACAAGTTGTAGACAGTTTCAGAGAGAGTATTAGGGAACGATTTACAAGAACGGGGGACAGAAATACAGTAGAAGAAGAATGGGTAGCTTTGAGAGATGAAATACCGAAGGCAGCAGAGGATCAAGTAGGTAAAAAGACGAGGGCTAATAGAAATCCTTGGGTAACAGAAAATATATTGAATTCAATTGATAAAGGAGAAAATACAAAAATGCAATAAATGAAGCAGGAAAAAAGGAATACAAAAGTCTCAAAAATGAGATCAACAGGAAGTGCAAAATGGATAAGCAGGGATGGCTAGAGGACAAATGTAAGGATGTAGAGGCATATCTCACTAGGGGTAAGACAGATACTGCCTGCAGGAAAATTAAAGAGACTTCTGGAAACCAGAACTTGTACAGAAACCAGATGGCAGTTATAAGAGTCGAGGGACATGAAAGGGAAGCAATGGATGGGAAGGGAGTGACACAGGGTTTTAGCCTCTCCCCGATGTTATTCAATCTCTGTATTGAGCAAGCAGTAAAGGAAACAAAAGAAAAATTCGGAGTAGGAATTAAAATTCATGGTGAAGAAATAAAAACTTTGAGGTTCGCCCATGACCTTGTTAATCTGTCAGAGACAGCAAAGGACCTGGAAGAGCAGCTGAACGGAATGGACAGTGTCTTGAAAGGAAGATATAAGATGAACATGAACAAAAGCAAAACGAGCATAATGGAATGTAGTCGAATTAAATTGGGTGGTGCTGAGGGTATTAGATTAGGAAATGGGACACTTAAAGTAGTAAAGGAGTTTTGCTATTTGGGGAGCAAAATAACTGATGATGGTCGAAGTAGAGGGGATATAAAATGTAGACTATCAATGGCAAGGAAAACGTTTCTGAAGAAGAGAAATTTGTTAACATCGAGTATAGATTTATGTGTCAGGAATTCGTTTCTGAAAATATTTGTATAGGGTGTCGCCATGTATGGAAGTGAAACGTGGACGATAAATAGTTTGGACAAGAAGAGAATAGAAGCTTTCGAAATGTGGTGCTACAGAAGAATGCTGAAGATTAGATGGGTAGATGACATACCTAATGAGGAGGTATTGAATAGAATTAGGGAGAAAAGAAATTCGTGGCACACCTTAACTAGAAGGAGGGATCGGTTGGTAGGACATGTTCTGAGGCATCAAGGGATCACCAATTTAGTTTGGAGGTCAGCGTGGAGGGTAACAATCGTAGAGGGAGACCAAGAGATGAATACACTAAACAGATTCAGAAGGGTGTAGGTTGCAGTAGGTACTGGGAGATGAAGAAGCTAGCACAGGATAGATTAGCATGGAGAGCTGCATCAAATAAGTCTCTTTACTGAAGACCAGAACAACAACCTCTCTGTCATCCTCGACCACTGCACTGCCCATCACTCGTACATCATAGCGCTCAGCCGTCAGCCGCCAAGCGTATTACTCACTCTGCTCGTTCCAGAGCTATCGGAAGACTACACCCTCTCGCCCCAGTTACCACCTCCCAGTTATTGGTTGTGCTGGCTCTTGTGCTCTTTCACGTTTCCCGCACTCACTCGCTCACTGCAAGTGCATTGCTGGAGCATTTGTCAACACCTGCTGAGTGGTGCGGGATCTTCACTGTGTTGTGTGTAACTTCATATACAACGGTAGGGAGAGGTGGGCTACAGAATGTTCGGAAAAAGAAGTCGTAGGAAAGCTGGACAGGAAGAGAAATGACTAGCGAACAACTTAACACAGTGAACAGAAGATTTACTTGCATTTCTCAAAGTGTACGAAGACTCTTTACAAACAATGCAGCAAGAAACAGAGTGCAGCTCGTAGAGCAGCAACAAGAATGAAGGTCTCTGTACTAAAGCGCAAACGACGGAGTCAGAGCCACATAGAGGCAGCGTCATACGGGCAGCGTCCACTTAGCGTCATGTAATGAACTGGCCCTGAGTGCGATTGGCTCGTATTGCTTCCTCCGGCGGGTTTATCTCTTGTCGGCTGAAGGCGCCTGTAGCCCAGGGGCGTGGCTCAGCTGCCCTGCTCCATTGGAGCCACCAAATCTCGCAAGACCGCTATCGCTATTCGGCAGAAACTTGCGGTTCCGTTGCCAGCTGTGAGACTCTAGTAGTATGGTATCCATATGTGATGCCACACACTATGCTGTGGTTATTACAGAAAACTGCAAACCATTACATTCTGCTGCTTGTAAAACATCCGCATAGTCGGACTGTCGGAAATGCATACATTTTCAGGGGTACAGCGCATACTGGTGAGAAACTGGTGGATTTTTTCGTAACTTACAGCAGAATATATGCAGGCTGGTTCCCAGTTACACTCTGTGCAACTGAAACCATCACTCACTTTCGTTAACACCATCAAAATATGTCATGAGACTGTGCATATTACTCAAGAAAACGCACACGAACGAAGGCTGCTACCAATTAAGCTCCAGAAATATTGGTTCCTGCAACTGTTATAATAAATCGCATCCCATTTCTAGTCAAATACAAAACTGGCCTGTATTAGACAAAAAGTGTTCTGTGTGTTCCTCATAGGCATAAATGTCACCTATTCCCTATTGCCGATCCTCTAAATTTTCTCAGTAATGTTTCGCGTAAAGATCGCCGCCTTTCCTACAGGGACTTTCATTGGATTACACGAACTTGGACTCGCTTTCGGGTGGACGACGGTTCAAGACCGCATCTGGCCATCCTGATTTAGGTTTTCCGTTATTTCCCTAAATCGCTTCAGCCAAATGCCGGAATTGTAATTGTTTAAGGGCAATCAATCAACAATAAATATCTGCCATCTGGCACACACACACACACACACACACTCATATATATATATATATATATATATATCTCCGGCATTTAAAGGGTATATTTTGCTTGCTATTACACTGTGCCGCATTCGATGGACCACGAAGTTGGTAATTTATTTGCAGATTACGGTACTATTTACGAGATATCAGAACCAAGTTGATTTCTTATTTGTGTGGGTAGTTATCCATGGCACACGGAGGTACACTCAGCATTCACAGGGGCTGTGCTTCTGTGCCACCAAAGGTGTGGAAATTGGGAGGTAGCTGTTAGGGTCTCAGAAAATCCTTCCTGGCTGTCCTCGAGGCTCATCTTCTCGCTGCTTCCGGAAAGTTGTCGTATGTGGTTCTTATGCCAAGATGCCTCTCGTTTTCATGATGTGTGGTCTCTTCTTCGTAGACTCTCTGTCATGTGGGTTTGAAGTTCATAAACTGATATTTTAGCTTCCGTCGAGCTCAGCGGATGACACAGTTTCATTATTATGTTAGAGGCTGTTGTTTTACCAAAAATGATGCTTTAGTTATCTCTAGCATCTAGTGTGATGGTACATTCTTAGACTATGCTATTCGGGAGCTGATTGCTCCACATTAACATCTATGAAGCGTTGTCGTACATTCAGTAAATAGCTAACTGGCTATGGACCATGTCCCTACAGGTAGTGTATAGCTCATTTTCTCGGAAGGAAGTATAACACTCTCGTCCTTCATTTCAGGTTAGGAAGGGATTGGTAAGTCCTGCTCTCGGTTCCTGCCCTGTCCCAGATTTCTTGTCATTCTCTATCAATGCAATCCTTTACTTCCTTACTCGGTATTGCTCTTATGCCCAGCATCTTCTTTAGCTTACCACGTTCGCCCTTCTTGGGCCAATATTGTAGACATTTCTTTCTTACGGTAGGTCTAGAAGTAGTATCACAAGCAGCGCCTCAGACGGTGTTTATCTACATGCTCTAATCAGGTGCAGTAGTACACATACCTGTGATCGACGTAGAGTCTGTCTTGTCCTAAACGGTCTGGCTCCATGAGCCCAAACGCTTGACGTGTAATCCACAGTAGCGATTAAAATGACATTTCGGTATGTTCTTACCGGTCTTGGTGAAAGCTGGAAACTTCTTGGGTCAAGTGTTGCTAGTTCGTTCAGGATTTTATTACGTCTCTGGCAGACGAATACTGTATGGGCACGAAAGATGTGCTTTTCGTCGATGTTGGTATGAAAATATAGTGCCGGTCATGATTAAGACCTGACAGGGGAAAGCATTATCCTTTGTTGGCTAGCCACGACAGATTGGTTAGCCACAGGAGATAAGATGATGTCTAGAGGTGCTCAAGGATTTGAGATTTCATACCCACAAGCACAATTTTTCTTGTGTACAGTCGACCATACTTGCTGCATGAATGTCTATTGTTGCTTCTAATTGGTGTCAATATCTGCTCACATCGAAATGCGATGGGAGACAAAATTTATCTGAAGGAAAATATTCACAACCTGAAATGACAACTATGTCTCTGAATATGAAAAGTATTGGCCTAAAACGTGACACATCACTAGGAAACTACGGGGGATAACCACATACCATATCAATTACTACGTTGCGTTCGAAGCCTCATTTGTGAATTATGAATGTGGCTCATCACAGTTTTTGGATAGATTTGTAAGGTAAACATCATATGATTAAGTTCCGGCTATTCCGTAGCTCTTCAAACAAAGAGTTAAAAGAATTCTGTCACTTCTGGAATACTGGTACAATTTTTGATATGAAACGTATTCTGCACCTTTCGACCTGGTACATTCCTTTTCCCTTAATATGAAACGACGTCATCCATTCAGTTACTCCGTTCTCACCCATTATCTCAAGGACGTAAACCCCAGACATCTTTCTTCCTTACTTTTTCCGTACCTTTCACACACTGCACACTTCTGGAAATGGATGCATAGTCAACCCACCTGTAGCATTTTTGTATTGGCACACGTTCGCGTTTAAGACATTCAGTCATATGGGTATAAAATTCCACACATTTGAACGCACTATAGAATGCCTCGTTGGTCTGGTGCATACATTTACAAATTTCACGGTGAATGTCTCCAGTAATCATATTTTGGCTCATTGTTTCTACAATATCACAATATGCATCTGATCACAAGAAAATAAACCGACAAACGTTTCTAGTAAAAGAAACTGCAAAACATGTGGGAATTGCTGAAGGTATCTATTAAGCACTTACTGTGCTCTTTTGAATGAATTTCAAATTACATTCAATATTTTCGGTGATGAAGATATAAATTGTTAGTGTTATTTTCTTTTCGTACGAGAATTATTGTAATGAATAACCACGACTATTAAAAAGAAAGTTCGTGAATGGTCAGAAAAAACAGTATTTTTCTGTCACAAGATATGATAACTGTTTAGCATTGTTCCGGGCCGAGGCTCATAACAATGAAACATCGCTGGACGTGGTGTGTGCGTTGCCTAGCATTTGTCTGCCTGGTGAACTGACGTTGTTCGAGTGTGTATCGGAGTTTGTAGGAAGCGAATTTGGTGAAAACCGAGGTGTGCTGCACATTTTCTGTTAGGAGGAGCTTAAGTCAACGCCGAAACAAGTTTAACTGTAGAAGACAGGCAGATATCAGAGTTAGAAAGCCATGAAGCCAGTGGAGGTAAGTGACCACTAATTATTTTTACTGCGTCCACGCAGAAACCCCCTACTATCTAATTCAACTATAAAAACAGCTACTGTAGAATGCTGTGATCTCAATCGTCATAATCACAATAATACAGAGCTTGAATCCGAAGTCAATCAAACAAATTTCGTAGTTTGTTAGCAGATATACCCTGAGTGCCTACCATGTGAGATCGCAGTCTCCAGTGTGAATCGCATATCGCTGTACATAGAAATCTGTGCTCTGCAAACCACCTTACGGCGTGTGGCGGAGAGTGCTTCTGCCTTCCCACCATTATTGTTGTATTAGCGAGAGGTGCTTGAGAAGATCGCGTAATAATACGCTACCGTAAGGGCTCTGATTAGTCTCAGTTTCACGACACTGTCAGTTCGCGAGAGCTGCAGGGGAGGAAACAGTATGTTGCCCGATCCTCTCCGGAACTTAGTCTCCCGGATTTTTGACGATAGCTTCTCCATCGTGTACAACGCCTGTAGCGACTGCCACTGGAATTGAGAATTTCCATATCGCTTTCGCGCCCACTAAACAGTCCCGTGACACCCATCCATCTCGTTTGGATCTCCTCCAACTCCTGTATTATTGCAAGCTGGTAAAGGGCCCAGACTAATCTGTAACACTGAAGTATTCGTCGAACAAGACTTTTGAAAGTGTCTTTTTCGTGGATGAATTACACTTTCTCAGGGCCCTTCTAGTGAGTCTCACCTAAGCGTCTCCTTTTCCTACAATTAGTTTTAAGTCATCATTCGACTTCACTTCGCTTCGGATTGTTAATCACAGGTATTTTATCGTTGTTTCAGTTTCCGTTGATTTATCGCCAGTGACGCGATTGAACAATTCCTGTGGAATTAATCGGTTCTCCGCAGAAATTTCTCCATTTCGCTTACAGTCTTTTGGCATTGCAACCTTCCTGTAGACAACAGTGTCTCCTTCGTGTAGCCTCAAAAACTTCCGACGTTAACCATTAAGCTCATTAAGATCTGTGTTTTCAGAAGAATTTTTTTCAATTTTCTTTCTGCAAAAGCTTCGTTATGTGTGAACATAAAACATGTTTAACTATTCTTCAACAGATCGTCGTGGCAATACAGGCATATACTTAGGTGAATCTATCCAGCTACCATTCTCCTGCGCTTTTCCAATCCAATGGTACTCTCAATTGCTCCCGCGACCAACGATAAAGTTGTACTTGGAGGGTCATAAGTTCTTCGGATAAGCTGTATAGAATGTCTCAGTATTTCATCTGGTCCCAATGTGTTTCCCGCCGTGAGCGATTTTACTTGATTTTCTTTTTCGTAGTAACTTATCTTGAAACTACCACTTAGGCGTTTGTGCAGCAACTGAATGGAGAAATCGTATTACGATCATATTTGGTGAATCATTTTCTAAAAATCGAATTCATTATTTTGGTTTTATCTTTACGATCTACCATTTCGATACCAGTATGGTCAACCGAACCAACGAATACAAGATTTCGATTATTTAAGAGGATTTGCGATTACCTCACAAGTCCCCAAAGGGTTAACACTTAAAGTGGGCAGGCTCAGCATGGGCCTTTTAGATTCTACCGAACTGCCGATGTGAGCAACGTATGCTATTTGCGTTAATTCACGTGAATCTAATTTCATCAAATGGTCTAAATGGCTCTGAGCAATATGGGACTTAACATCTGAGGTCATCAGTCCCCTAGAACTTACAACTACTTAAACCTAACTAACCTAAGGACATCACACACATCCATGCCCGAGACAGGAATCGAACCAGAGACAGAAGCAGTCGCACGGTTCCGGACTGAAGCGCCTAGAACCGCTCGGTCACCGCGGCCGGCTAATTTCATCAGTCCACAGCGTGGATGCAGTAGCCTAGAATACAAATTCCTAAATTTTAACTCCTACAGCTCCATTCTGGTGTGTTCATGTTACTCCCACCAATACGAAACTTTGTCCGAAGGAAATAAATCTTTTAAATGATTCATCCGCAATTCTCCGAGATAACACCCTCACAGATAAGTTCTTTGTAGTATGTGCCATGCAAGTATATTGCCTTATAACCGGGGTCACCCAATTTAAAGTTTTTGAGAACCCAAACTGACTGAATGTTATCCAAAATATGTGTGAATAACACGTAATAAGAATGTAGTACTACTATAGTCAAACGAGGATCCCAGTTAAGTTTTTTTCATTAAGCACGAACCTGTGCTTCTGATTACCACAAATAATTTGTGTTAAATCCACAATAAGTTGCGAGTGAGTGTATAGTAAAAGGTATCCCACCTTTCAATCATTATCGCTCTTCCCTCTCAATTTCAGAATTTTGTTTTTCCACTGCTTAGAACCATATATAATGGAAGACAGAACTGAAACGTTGCGCAGTAACTACGTTCCTACTGAATTCCATCATCAGCTTAGCAATAACACTGTCATTTACCTGAAGTGTTTCGAAATATTTTACACTGGTTAACATGCTCAGTAAAATAAGTTAAATATGCTTATTAGCTGTTGGAAAATCAGTTTCCA
Source organism: Schistocerca piceifrons (assembly GCF_021461385.2). Taxonomy (NCBI): domain Eukaryota; kingdom Metazoa; phylum Arthropoda; class Insecta; order Orthoptera; family Acrididae; genus Schistocerca; species Schistocerca piceifrons. The sequence continues at coordinate 28,591,207 of NC_060143.1, forward strand.
GTACAATACACGTCTGTACTACGTCACGTCTGCAGTACGCAAACTCACCGTTCCTTTCGTAGCATTTTATAGCTAAGTACTATGAATAAGAAGACAATTTAGATTTCTAAAACTTTATTTGCTTATTCCTGAATCTTCGGCGTTTGATTCGGACACAACGATACATCAGAGTTCAATAAGGTCTATATAGCACAAGAATACTTACATGTCACTGTGACAACGCAACGACTCATATTAAAAGCAACTAGCAGCTATTTTTCTAATCGTTGAAATATTTACAGAAGTTTGTGACTAATGTAGTGAAAGAAAGTATTTAGCACTGTTTAGAGGAGGATACGGTCGCTACCTAGGAAGACACCATCAACACAAAAATGACTGAAGGAAATGGTTGTTTACTGTGATCCATTTATTTTACGGGGCGGTAGTAATCTTCTCCGGCCTAAATTTCCATTAAAATGGTGACTGATTTTGGTGGATTCCAGGTACAATATAGAAAGACGCAAACTTTCTTACCAGGACGCAAACCGTCGATTAAGGATCCTAAAATCTGCCACGAGACTAAAAGGATATCTAGAGCTGTGTTGGAACTCCAGCCTATGCGGTGAATCACAAGGCAGCAGAAACGAAAAAGTGACAAAGTAATATCCAACGATATGGACCAGCGGTTAGCACGCTGGACTCGTATTCGGGAGGACGACGGTTCAAACCCGCGTCTGGCTATTCTGAATCATGTTCTCCGTGATTTCCCTAAATCGATTCAGGCAAATGCCGGGACAGTTCCATTGATTGAAAGCGCAAGGACGACTTCATTCCCCATCCTTTTCTAATCCGCTGCGACTGATGACCTCGCTATTTGGTCCCCTCCTCCAAATCAAACCGAGCAAGGTGGCGCAGTGGTTAGCAAACTGGACTCACATTCGGGAGGACGACGTTTCACACCGGCATCCGACCGATTAGGTTTTCCGTGATCTCCCTAAATCGCTTCAGGCAAATTCCGGAATCGTTCCTTTAAAAGGGCACGGCCGATTTCTTTCCCTAGCCTTCCATAATCTGCTGGCACCGATGATCTCGCAGTTTGGTCCCCTCCCCTGAATCGACCAATCAACATACCCAAATCAACCAACCAAATTATGGAAATGAAATAAATTTCATCTGAGATAGCTGAACAGCTCGAATCGTAGGAAACTCCAACGCGTTAAGCTCTCCACCAAAATCTCCTGCACTACTTACTCGTCCACATTCAAAATATACGTCGCAGCTGACCAAGAAGGCTGGTGTGGGCACCTGGAAATAGATGCATTTGCGAAGCCTGTTTCCTTCCTCTTTGGCGTCGTTAATCTCAGCAAATTGCTGGTAGTTCCCTCATACGATTGCTACTCCTTTACCAAGGTCTGCTATGCCATGAAGTCCAACCTACAGTGGATATCCCATGAATCCTTGCCCGTCTGTCTGGGTCAGTGTCCAGGCTATGCCCGGTGATCGCATCATGTCACTCTTATCAATTTTCAGAGAGCAAGTAAAATTCCTACAAAATATGGTCTCACGCGAACAGCAAGTGTCTGCCGAGACATTACGCCTGATTACATGCAGTTCACGTAACTTAAACAGTCAGGCATTTCCTTCCTCATGACACTTCTGGCCGCAGAATGCAGGGCCATTGAAGATGCCACTGCTGCGTTTCCAATGGAAAGTCTTTGACCACCCGCCTTTCGGCCCGGAATGCTCCCCGCAGCGTTTCATCTGCACTCACGTGAACCGTTCTCCATGAAGGCAACATTTCGGTACAGACAACGAATGCTGACCAGCGTACAGAATTTTTGGGGAGCGCAGGAAGCTGCCTTCTATGAAGGAGGGATTGTTAATGTAGTACAACGCTACGAAAAGTGTCTAAGGCTGAGAGGCAAATATTTAGAGAAGTAGCAGAAAGGTGCAGTCAACTCATGCAAATAAATCATTTTGGGTGTCTCCGTGGTTTCCATTTCGCGACCGATCGGACCTTAATAAAAGAACAGCCCTCGAAGTAAGGTGAGGCAATGTGTGGAGTTATCTGAAAAAGGCATAAATATAGCAGGCAACACCCACTACGGCTTTGCTTTGTAAGAATTTTAGTACTAATACTTCTTGACTTGGGTTTATTGAGCCATGTTGCAAAAAGCTTGATACAAATACAGAATTATATCTACTGAGAAAGCAGAATATAAGTTGTAGCTACAGTGATATCAAATTTCACAGTTTCCATATAAGGCCCAATGTTGGTACAAAAGAAACCAAACATATCAAGTAGTATGTCACGACAGATAACACGCCAGGCTTCGTATAAAGACATTATCACCTCGTGTAAATCATTAAAAGTTGTGTATCCTTCTCAGCCTTGACCTTAGATTTTGTGGGTGAAAATTGTTTGTAGGTGGTCAACTATTGGTGCAGGGCCTAAATAAGACAGAAACACTATATTACAAAATTTTCTTGTGATTCACCTAACTATTAGCACACGAAGCATATTCACTACAGCAGGACTCCACACGATTTTCACCCTAGTAATGACGTATTTCCGCGGACTACTTTGCAGCAATTTATTTATAAACTGACACCCGAAATGCTTAGGTATATTTGTGTAAGTAACACAAAATGTTAGCTTATTACACTATGTGATCAAAAGTATGTGGACACCTGGCTGAAACTGACTTACACGTTCGTGGCGCTCTCCTTCGGTAATGCTGTAATTCAATATGGTGTTGACCCACCCTCAGCCTTGATTCATCGTCCCTCTCGCAGGTATACGTTCAATCAGGTGTTGGAAGGTTTCTTGAGGAATGGCAGCCCGTTATTCACTGAGTTCCGCACTCAGGAGAGGTTTCGATGTCGGTCGGTGCGGCCTGTTACGAAGTCGGTGTTCCGAAACATCCAAAACGTGTATATAGGATCCAGGTCAGGATTCTGTGCAGGCCAATCCTTTACAGGGATGTTATTGTCGTGTAACAACTCGCCACCGGCCACTCGCCATCACCGTATTGCTCTTCAACAGTGGGAAGCAAGAAGGTGCTCAAAATATCAATCTACGCCTGTGTTGTGATATTGCCACGCAAAACAATTAGAGGTGCAAGCCCCCTTCATGAAAAACACAACTACACCATAACACAACTGCCTCCGAATTTTACTGTTGGCACTACACGCGCTGGCATATGACGTTCACTGGGCATTCGCCATAACCATACCGTGCCATCGGATTGCCATATAGTGTACCATGATTCGTCACTCCACACAAAGTTTTTCCACTGTTTAATCGTCCAATGTTTACGTTCCTTACAGAAGCGAGGCGTCGTTTGGCAGTTAACGGCATGATGTGTGACTTAAGAGCAGCCACTCGACCATGAAATACAAGTTATCTCACTTCTCGGCTAACTTTTATAGTACTTGTGTGGACCCTGATGCAGTTTGAAATTCCAGCGTGATGGTCTGGATAGATGTCTGCCTATTGCACATTACGACCCTCTTCAACCATCGGCAATCTCTTGTCAGTCAACAGACGAGGGCGGCCTGTACGCTTTTGTGCTGTACGTGTCCCTTCACGCTTCCACTTCACTATGACATCGAAAACAGAGGACCTAATGGTGTTTAGGAGTGTGGAAATCTCGCGTTCAGACGTTTGACACAAGTAACACCCTATCACCTGAACACGTTTGAAGGCCGTGAATACTGCAGAGAACTCCATTATGTTCTCTTATGATGGCTAATGACTACTGAGGTCGCTGATATGGAGTACCTGGTTGTAGGTGGCAGCACAATGCACCCAATAAAAAAAGCGTATGTTTTTGGGGGTGTCCGGACACTTTTGATCACATAACGAACTACACGTGAAAATAGAATGAGAAACTAGGCCACACTGACGCAGATACATGAAACAATTTTGGAATATAGTCATCAGCCTGTATAAACATCTCTTGGAGCCTTCTGAAAGACGTTCAGTTACCCGACGATAGAAACCCAATTGTTGGTCACAGAGGCATTCCAGAACCGCCACGTGAATATCTTCATCGCCGGAAAAGTGTGACTGCTTTGAAATAGTTCTACAATTGCATGGACATTCGTGTCTGTGGTCCAAGTCGGTATCAATGGCCTTCCTTTCTGATCAGCGTCACCTACGTCTGTGTAGCGGTGGTCGTTTCAGTACGGCACGACGCGATATCGCATTTTGCCCACATGCCGCCAGAACTGACTGTCAAGAAGAACACTTAACTGTTGTGTTCTTCTATGTTGATGTCATATTGAAGTTGGAATTAGTGCTCTTATTAAATGAGTCTTCAGGGGTTTAGTATGTGCATTGAAGATGGTCTCACAGTGACTAAAGTGAGTTTGCTGTAATGAATTATAAACGTCTTACGAGCATTGCTGTCGATATTATTGTTCTCATATTCTTAATTCCAACTATGCCTGTCGTATCCTGATGTCCTGATGTCTCTTCCCCACAAAAGCTGCTCTGTTGGGGCCTTTTCGTTATGCTCGTCAGCAGATGCCAGGATTTCTGCTTAATACTGCATGACGAATTAAGATCAGATCATTTCCCTAATGTTCCGAGGACGGAGCAACGCAGTTTAGACGTTTTGCTCACACGAATCGTACTCTACCGCGCACCTCAACTTTCGAGTACTTTTCCAGTCGCCGCGCCATTTCATTCTCCCACTGTGACACAGTTATTATCCGTACCGCAGTGGTGCTGTGTCTGCAGAATATCCTGGATATGTGCTCTCTTCTGACAGCAGGCCCCTCTTGTTTCGCAGTGACCTTACAGGGGACGACATTTGTGACTTACCTTCTGAAGCAGCTGCGTGTATGGGACATTCCGCTACTTTTTATGGAAATGCAAAGAGAAGCTCCTTTTTTTCCGTGAAACAGATATATGTAGTGCACTGCATAACCTGAAATACATCCATGCGACGCACATCTGAATCGACTATTCCGGGTTTTATTCGGTAACAAAGGCTGGAGAAATGGTTCTAATGGCTCAGGGAACTTACCATCTGAAGTCATCAGACGCCTAGAACTTAGAACTACTTAAACCTAACTAACCTAATCACATCACACACACAAACGCTCGAGGCAGGATTCAATCCTGCGACCGTAGCGGACGCGCGGTTCCAGACTGAAGCGCCTAGAACAACTCGGTCATATGGCCGGCTCAGGTGGACAAGATACATTGCATGGAACATCTTTGTTGTTAGTATTGGCTGAGGGTTTGGTGTTCGGGGGCATTTCCTCATTCGAAATGCGTCAGCTTTGTCATCACATTCTGCCTCTTCTTCTACACTTTCTTCTACGTCTTTTATCCTGTATTGTGACTGTGAATCTATATGTCATTGTTGATTGTGTAGCTACAGCTACGAGGGCTTACTGAAACGTAATGCTTCCGACATTTTTATCCGAAACTGTTATAGAGTTTTAAATAAAACACACGCTTTTAATGTTCGATATGTGTATTTTTCATGCCTACATATTTCTTTCTCATCGTACTCACTCTAGTGACGAACGTATTACTCCCAACGAGAGATCAGTTTGTTCATAACGTCACTCTACAATGTTTCGCTTTGTTTGACGGAGCTATAACCTCACCTTTGCTTGCACCGTTTCTACACTACCAAAGTGGAGGCCTCGTAGGTAATGTTTAAGTTGTGAAAAGAGATGCAAATGGGATGGGACCCAGTCTGGACTGTATGGAGGAAGGTCGATGACAGAAAACACAAAGCGACGGATTGTTGTAGATGTCGCAGCACTCGTTTGCTTTCCATGTGTGGACGAAATCTTAAAATTCTTGCTTTACTGTTTTCTGTGATTCTGTTTCTCACGCAACGACATAGCTACATGACACACAGCCACGTTACACGCTAAAATCCGGAGCACTCTAGCGCCAGACTGATGCAACTTGCGTCAGTGAAGTGGAAAAGTCGACTGAGTAATACACACGACATGTAGTACCTCAACCGACATTGAGAACAGAATTAAAAATTCGGGGGCGTTAATACACATTACGATGTCGTACATCTAAAAAATATATCGTTTAATTGTTGTGAGCCAGTAAACATTCTCTTATTCTACAGCGGAGGATGTATACACACATACAGCCTGAAATTTCCTTCATTTCTCCAAACTATGCTATCATTTTGATAAATTTCTGTCTTCATCTAGATACTGAAACTAACTGGAAGATTACAGAAAAGGAAACAAATGATGAACAGAAAACGCATGGTGTAAAGTATAACCCACAATCAGACACAGCAAGTTCTGTTAATTACCTGATTCAGAGAAAAATAAATAAAACGTCGATGCCGAGTATATGGTTCTTTAGAACGGAGAAGGATATTTGAGGATCTCATGATACAATAAAACAGGAGCACTTGATGGGACTTCATCGAGATTTTGCAGTAAATATTTGGCTGTGTTTCGATGTAACTGTAGGAAAACAGTAAGCTGCTTATATCTCCTGCTTCTATCTTGTGACAGTCACTGGAAAGGTTATACTTGACGCCTATCCAACGTACGTTGGAAGTAGTTGAACTATGATTTGTACAATTATCAGCTTCTTGCACTCTGAAGTTTCCGAAACCAGGTGGAGCTTCTAATTAGTGCTTGTATCGCAATGTAGTATTGACTTCTATAGTAGGCTACACTAAAAGGCCCCAACATTCTGCCCATTCTTGCTCGGCGAGTTTCCACCCCCATAATGTGAAATGTGAGGATGGTAAATTGTCATTCATTACATGGCCAGAAATACTGACCTCCTTCGGAATCTATTCGGCCTTCTCATTGTAAACTAATCCTAAATGACCTCGGCTCCTCAACAAGGTGATTGTCGTACCTCTTCGCTTATTTTGCAACATAATTTTCAGGACCTGAATGTTCATTTTACTTATCCACAGTCAATGTTGAATACATTGGTATACGCTTTTGGAGTAAGACTCCACAGAACGTTCTGGAGCACCGGAGCACGACCAGATGGGAGAGTCTCTCGAATTACTGTCGCCTCTGCAGTAAAAATGGAAAATATGGGGGCAGACGAAACTGTTTTGAGTATTTCAGCTTCGTATTGGTGAAATCACTTAGAACAGTGTGAGTCCAGTAAGGATTAACGTAAGCAGAGACACTTGAACTCATTGTCACAAAGCTATTTTTCATAATACTGTAATAGCGAATTTCGAGTTTTACAAACTGATACAGGAATGGGATTCGAAATGCGTCTATGTAGGTATCTGTTTGAATCCAAAGGTTGATGACATACACCGAGTCTAATACTTAAACCAATAGAGAGCAGACATGATATATTTTCGATGTAGATCCTACGTGCGGAAGAATTTCTTTCATTTCCCCCAGGAGAGAGATTCATCTACAGTAGGACTGAAACTTCCTGACAGATTAAAACAGTGTGCCGAACCGACACTCGAACTCTGGGGCTTTGCCTTTCGCGGGCGAGTGCTCTACCAACTGAGCTACACAAGCACCCACCACGACCCGTCCTCACAGCTTCACTTCTGCCAGTACCTCGTCTCCTACCTTTCATACATCACAGAATCTCTTCTGCGAACCTCGCAGAACTAGCACTCCTGGAAGAAAGGATATTGCGGGGACATGGCTTAGCAACAGCCTGGGGGATGTTTCCAGAATGAAATTTTCACTCTGCAGCGGAGTGTGCGCTGATATGAAACTTCCTGGCAGATTAAAACTGTGTTCCGGACGAGATTCGAACTCGGGGCCTTTGCCTTCCGCGGGCAAGTGCTCTACCAACTGAGCTACCAAAGCACGACACACGACCCGTCCTCACAGCTTCAATTCTGGCAGTACCTCGTCTCCTAACTTCACAGAATTCTGCCGGTACCTTGTCTCCTATCTTCACAGAATTCAGAGTTATTACGGACTGGCCATTAGACGATCTGCACCTCTGAATGATGTTAGAGCAACGAGAAAAACTGAAGGGGTACCTTCTTTCATAGGTTGTCCACAGATGACCACCCTGCTCAAGGACTTTGGCCTAAAGGAACAGATTCTTGGTGTGGTTACTAAAAAGCAAAAGAAAGTGGTCAAATATACCATCAAAAGCATTCTCTTCCTGTGCTTGTTATGAACGAAATAAAACTAATTTTTAGAGACCTGAGTGACCATATTTTGCTTAGTAAATGTCTTCATACGGGCACTCAGAATACAAATGGAAGTTTCAACCATTTTATATGGGAAACATTACCCAAGGCCTTTTTTGTAGGGGTAAATACATTAAAAGTTGGTGTACTAGATGCAGTGACATGTTTCAATGATGGAGTGATAGAAAGATTGGAAGTCCTGAGAAATTTAGGCATAAAATCTGTCTCTAATTTGGAAGATGAGATGCTTGCGTGTGGCAGACAACGGATTAATGAAGCTGAAAGATTCACTCTTCAGGTTACCAAAGAAGCAAAAAGTGCTAAAAGGAATGCCAAGAGGAAGCTTGAAGATGAAGAATTACTGCAGGACGAAGACTATTCTTCAGGAATGTTCTGAGGCACAGTTTAATTTTACTCACATCTTCATTCGAAATTTCCTGCAAGTTGTATTTTTGAGAATACAGGTACAAATATTTCCTACAGTTTATAAATCATAGCTCTACTTTTTTCCTGTAACTTGCAATAGTCCATACTTATGTGGTAACCTAAGCTTTATTGCAGAATCAGATAAATTATAGAAGAATAACATTTTTATCACGGAAAAAACTGTAGAAATTAAAAAGAAAGATGCGATTTCTTTAATCCTTGTTATATTTATAATAGGTGGAATTAAATAGGTCTAGTACCTCAGCCATCACGTCATGCGCATCTGGTAAAAATTTGGTCTTCTTCAAATGTACAACATTGCATTAAATGGTACCTCAGTTAGAGGAAGTAATTAGGAAAAAACTGCACCTATTTCTCTCTAATTTTTATAACAATCCTAAGCGGATTCAAAAATACTAAAATACTTCTAATTGGTTTAGAAAGTCTGCTGCATTACCTGTTATTAACAAAAAATCAGTAAAGCATACACACTATAAACAGTGCCTAATAGAATAAGGTGTTGCTTTTCACATAACATTGAACCGGAAAGGTACCCTGTATCCTTAAGCGCTAGTTGACGTCATGGAATAATTTGTGAGGATTCCGTTATTCAGTATGTAACAAAGTCGTTAACCTGTAACGAAGTACCATTTTGATTTTGGGATAGAGAAATCAGTCACATTTAATACACTGAAGAAAGTACACTAGGACATGTGCGCTGGATCCGTTTCTAGCACCACGGCTGTTGTATTTTCCATTATGTTTTGAAAGGGTGCCACTTTCCTCTGTTGATGTTCGAAAAACTGATAGGAAAGAATTTTACGTCTCTTGCTGTTGCTCCGTCCTCGGAACATTAGGGAAATGATCTGATCTTAATTCGTCATGCAGTATTAAGCAGAAATCCTGGCATCTGCTGACGAGCATAACGAAAAGGCCCCAACAGAGCAGCTTTTGTGGGGAAGAGACATCAGGACATCAGGATACGACAGGCATAGTTGGAATTAAGAATATGAGAACAATAATGTCGACAGCAATGCTCGTAAGACGTTTATAATTCATTACAGCAAACTCACTTTAGTCACTGTGAGACCATCTTCAATGCACATACTAAACCCCTGAAGACTCATTTAATAAGAGCACTAATTCCAACTTCAATATGACATCAACATAGAAGAACACAACAGTTAAGTGTTGTTCTATTACGTATAACCAAAAGAAGCATCGTGTTAGTGTTAATACGATACAGTAAAGTGTCAAAATATGAACTTAACGCACTTCAAAATTTTTAAGGCTTTCATCGGCTCTTGTTGACAAGCTGCCTGTTGGCTTCTTGCTCGGACTCTTCGGCCGACGTTTCTCTGATGATTTTTCTGACGTTTCGCCAGTAGGAGTGGCTGACATTGTCATAGCCTCAATCTCAATTGCCGGTGGTGGACTGGAGCCAGACAATATGTAACTGGCTCTCCAGCGACCTAGTGCTTCTCTGCGTTCATTTCCGGCGCGCTTCTCCTCTTGCTTCTGGAACGCTCATACCCTGCAACACGGAAATCCAGGATCCGTTTACCTTGAGGATTTGTTCTTTCTTGTTGAATGTAGTCTCGTGTTTGCGTATTACTATAACTTCTCTGAATAACCGGGTGTGCTAGCTATTTTCTACAGCCAGAACCTCACTGTTGGTGAATTTTACTATGTGGTCGGTCTAACACAGCGCGTGCTCTACCATGAGCGATTCCTCCAGTTGTTCCAACCTGCAATGTCGGTTATGTTATGTGATCCTGGCGTTGACTGAGTACTGGATTGACTAGACGATCAGTCAACACCAGGATCAAATGGGTCTTAATAAAACTTTCAATTGTTCTTCTAGCTCAAGACGACGTTGTAATTCCGGCGTTGCTCTTGGTCAAAGAGCTGGAAGCATTATTTGAATTGTTCAGTGAGGAAGAAAAGTGCCAGCCAGATATGTTTGAAAGGTTGTAGAAATGATGTCAACGCACGATTTGGCGGGTTACACAGCGCAGAACAGTGACTATGGTCCACTCCAAGGAATTAGTCCGTCGTGGACTTTAGCATTTATTTTAGCTCTTTCAGCTGAAACGGTGATCACAGGATACGGTCAGATACTATGACTAGTGATGGAATAGGGGCACTGCAGTCGTAAGAAAAATCTAGTTGTCAAGCACAACAACTAACGTATAGTCCAGGTTCCACTTAATATTTATGAGTTACCTTCTTGTACTCCACGCAGCGGACAACTTTATAGTATTGATCGTTTTACAATAATTTATCTTGTTCAATTTTTACAGCCTGTTAGTTTTAGCATCTGTATTACAACAGTGCAGGATGTCTACTCAAGAGAAAGATATCTTATATTGCATAAGCGCTATTCGACGCTGCGCAATCACGTGTGAGGATTCCATATTCCACCATATCACAGATTTGTTAACCTGGAACGAAGAAGCATAAAACTGTGCGAGTCGAAAACGTAGTTTATAAAGTAGCATAGAACGGATAAAGTTTCTTCATCATCAGAGTTCTGGGAATTCCACGTTGTAGTATTGAGGCACAGGGAAGTTATCTGCACGCTAAATCCTGTGTGAGGTGTAAAGTTAGATGTGCGATATTTGAGTTTCATACACATTCTATCAAAATTTTACTGAGCCTCTAAGTTCTCTTCATATCAGAGATGTGGCCCTCTGTGTCCGGCAGAATAAGGGAAATAGCGGAAAGATGCTCCTACTGGAGGACAAAACAATGCGAATATGCTCCTGTTTTAAAGACTCTGACTGAAATGTGGGGTACCAGCTACGTCATTCTACCTTTCTCGGCATCTTTAAAAATTTCCATTACATTTGGGAATACGAATAGAGAAAGAGAGTGACACAGTGGCAATGGAACAGCAAAGAGAATGAGTAAGTAGAAGTGGGTGACAGCCAGAGACAGTGTCTATGACAATGACAAAGGGGAAAAGAGAGATAGTGACAGTGAAAAGACAGCAGCAGTGGGAAGGGGTGAATGAGGTATTAGAAATAAGAGGCAAGTGGGAGACAACTACAGTGAGGGGAAACTGTAGTAGTAGGGCAGAAGGAAGGAGACAGTGGCTGTGAGATAAGAGACAGTGACAGAGAGAAACAAAGATATAATGTCAATGAGATGTGCTGTATCAGAGACTGATCATGAGCAAATGGGAGTGAATCAGTATCAGCGCTTAGAGCGATGGGGTAGTGGGTGTGAGCGAGTTACAGTTAGATTAGCTTTTTGCCAATGGGTGATGAGTTGCATGATAAAATAAGCGCATTTATGTTCCCATGCCAAGCATTTGAGAAAAATTTATAGGTGCTGAGGAAAGTATAATGAAGCAACTGGTGCAACACACGTCAGTCAGAGTCAGTTAAAACAGGAGCGTATTCGTCTTATTGTGCACAAATAGGAGCTACCTCTGGTACACATTTCACCAACTTGCGATGAGACCGTTGAGAATTCCAGAGAACACCAGAGGTTGGTTCAAGTATTCCAGTTCGCTTCGTTCGTATTGCATTACGGGTTTCAATGTGCCGATAGCAGGCTGAATGATACAAGACACAATTTTATTTCTACTACCGATATCCACAGTCCTACAGTAGGGGAAAGATCTGCGCTTCCGAAAAAGTATCGTCTTTCCACAGCAGGACAGGGACCCCGTATTTCCACCCTGGTCTGCTGGACCTGATAACAAAGAACGCTCTACAGTTCATATTTACACCTACGTCTACATCATACTCCACAAGCCACCAAATGGTGTGTGTCGGAGGGTACTTCCGGTACCACTATCTGATCCTTCCAACCCTTTTCCACTCGCGAATAGTGCGTGGAAAGAATGGTTGTCGGTAAGCCTCTGTATTGGCTATAATTTCTCTAATTGTCTCCTCAATACGCGAGATGCATTTGGGAGGGAACTAATACTTTGTCCGACTCCTCCTCAAAAGTGCTGTCCCGAAACTAGAATAGTAAATCTCTCCGTGATGCACAACGCCTCTCTTGTAACGTCTGCCAGAGGAGTTTGTTTAGCATTTCCGTAACGCTATGTTCCTAGCTAAACGATCTCGTCGTGAAACACTCGGCTCTTCGTTGGATCTTCTCTATCTCTTTTATAAGTCCTACCAGACAGGGATCCCAGATAGATGAATAATATTCAAGAATCGGGCGAACAAGCGTCTTATAAGCCACTTCTTTCATGGAAGAGTTACATTTCATTGAGATTCTTCCGATACGCCAGTCTATCGCGAACAACGTTTCAAAAACACAAGCTGTTGTGTACTTGCATACGAAATCTCTTGGCAGACTCTCTTTATGGTCTACAGATGACAGATCACTGCACTGAACGATCCTGAAACCGTGGTAAGTAATAATGCTTAAAATACCATTTCTTAACTCTCTCATGTATAACTCTGCTTCGGTGGGGGACAGTAGCTCGGTTGTTAATATGATGCTTGAGATGTTTTTTTTTTGTCTTGATAACGTCTCTCATTCGTCGTGGAAGTCCTGAACACTGCTGGTGTGCCTGCCTCACGACATGACAAGGACACCCTGTTCACCTGCAATAGAGGAAGGAGGGGAATAGTCCGTGAGCTTCCATCAGTCTTCGTGTGATATTTTACAGTTTTAGGCTATTTTTATAACAAACTGAGGAAAGGGTCAACTCCACAAAAAATTATCAAATTTCTGACTGTTCTCCATTAAAAGTTTTATGTGGCGTCATTTTGCGACTTAATGTATAAACTCTGAATCACACGTGTTGTAACGTTCTTTTGTGTTCGCAGGTGCTATACAGCATTTTATGCTGTCTGCGGCTTCCCTGCAGGAGGAAGACACGTGGTTTTGGAGACAAATCAAAGAAAGCGCGTTCGACAGAAGTCTATAATGACCGTAGAGTGGACATGGAGAAGGTGAGCATTGAGCAACTCCAAGGTCTATGAAACGTCCCACAGTGACTCGAAAGACCAGTTACATTCAAAGTTAATATCGTCACTGCCGCAACACCACACTGAATCTCACTCTATCGGTTTCTGGACTCGGCAAGACTGTCGTAGCTTCTCTAGTCGCAGTGAAGTGATCGTCAAAGGACAGCTCCTTGTTTAGAACACACTCACTGCACCCTGTTGTCAATACATTTATAGCGACAGTGAAATAAATGTGGATCGAAGCACACACACACCTTCGTGTTCGTCAGCCCCATAAGACTGGCCGCCCTCTTTCCTGTGGTTTTCGGATCACCGTCATAGCTATACCTGCTTACATAAAGAACTGATAAACATTGATAATTAATAGTAACAACACTAATGTTTGGAAGTAAGCTAGTAAACTGAACTGATGAAAACAAAACACTAAAATTACGAACTAGATTCCCAAATTTCGAATACATTTAGCCTTCTTCTTTTTACTTTATTAGTGTGACATGACAACCTGTTCGCGAACGGGGCTCGACCGAGATTTACCGCTTATCGCTAGTGATCGCCCTAATCATTTCGGCTATACATTCCCGCATCCCAGACCCACTAACGTTTACTTGTGTCACATGTTACCCATATTTTCTATTTTCGCCCTTTGAGATTCATGAACAGGACAATAATTTTTGCAATCGTCATTTTAGCCCATCGACGCAAATAAAACAATCATTTACACAATCTGTGTTTATACGGAGTCTGTATTTTGTATTACATGTATGCATATGTTAACGGTCTGAGGGTATGCATTTAAGTTCGCTGTACTAGGACGCAGTTTCTATATGCAACGTCACGGTCAGTTACAATGCTGGCGACAGCGGCATGCTGTCTTTGAGAAATACACTCCTGGAAATGGAAAAAAGAACACATTGACACCGGTGTGTCAGACCCACCATACTTGCTCCGGACACTGCGAGAGGGCTGTACAAGCAATGATCACACGCGCGGCACAGCGGACACACCAGGAACCGCGGTGTTGGCCGTCGAATGGCGCTAGCTGCGCAGCATTTGTGCACCGCCGCCGTCAGTGTCAGCCAGTTTGCCGTGGCATACGGAGCTCCATCGCAGTCTTTAACACTGGTAGCATGCCGCGACAGCGTGGACGTGAACCGTATGTGCAGTTGACGGACTTTGAGCGAGGGCGTATAGTGGGCATGCGGGAGGCCGGGTGGACGTACCGCCGAATTGCTCAACACGTGGGGCGTGAGGTCTCCACAGTACATCGATGTTGTCGCCAGTGGTCGGCGGAAGGTGCACGTGCCCGTCGACCTGGGACCGGACCGCAGCGACGCACGGATGCACGCCAAGACCGTAGGATCGTACGCAGTGCCGTAGGGGACCGCACCGCCACTTCCCAGCAAATTAGGGACACTGTTGCTCCTGGGGTATCGGCGAGGACCATTCGCAACCGTCTCCATGAAGCTGGGCTACGGTCCCGCACACCGTTAGGCCGTCTTCCGCTCACGCCCCAACATCGTGCTGCCCGCCTCCAGTGGTGTCGTGACAGGCGTGAATGGAGGGACGAATGGAGACGTGTCGTCTTCAGCGATGAGAGTCGCTTCTGCCTTGGTGCCAATGATGGTCGTATGCGTGTTTGGCGCCGTGCAGGTGAGCGCCACAATCAGGACTGCATACGACCGAGGCACACAGGGCCAACACCCGGCATCATGGTGTGGGGAGCGATCTCCTACACTGGCCGTACACCACTGGTGATCGTCGAGGGGACACTGAATAGTGCACGGTACATCCAAACCGTCATCGAACCCATCGTTCTACCATTCCTAGACCGGCAAGGGAACTTGCTGTTCCAACAGGACAATGCACGTCCGCATGTATCCCGTGCCACCCAACGTGCTCTAGAAGGTGTAAGTCAACTACCCTGGCCAGCAAGATCTCCGGATCTGTCCCCCATTGAGCATGTTTGGGACTGGATGAAGCGTCGTCTCACGCGGTCTGCACGTCCAGCACGAACGCTGGTCCAACTGAGGCGCCAGGTGGAAATGGCATGGCAAGCCGTTCCACAGGACTACATCCAGCATCTCTACGATCGTCTCCATGGGAGAATAGCAGCCTGCATTGCTGCGAAAGGTGGATATACACTGTGCTAGTGCCGACATTGTGCATGCTCTGTTGCCTGTGTCTATGTGCCTGTGGTTCTGTCAGTGTGATCATGTGATGTATCTGACCCCAGGAATGTGTCAATAAAGTTTCCCCTTCCTGGGACAATGAATTCATGGTGTTCTTATTTCAATTTCCAGGAGTGTAGTACTTTTCTTGCAACAATTAATCTATGAGAGCCTCAGACGTATACGTTATTAACAACCGTTCAGGATGTACTGTTTACTCAATCTGATTCGGCAGAGGATTTAGGGTAGTATTATCACCATAAAGCTGCATTTTTGTTAACAAGCTTTTATGTTTATGGCTGCCTACATATCTGAAATTTCGTGGCAAATTAAAAATGTGTGCAGCATCGTGACTTTTCATTTTGTAGCTGTCAGTTCTCTAACTTATTTGATGTCTTAATTTATAACCGCCGTACGTACCACCGCACTTCACATTCTAAACATCACACCTATGGAGTGCTTACTTTATAAAAATCTGATCCAACCTGGTAGGACAAGTGTCTAAAATATTCACATCTATTAGAAACCCGACATCCTGTGTGAGTCGTAATGGTAAAAATATACCACGCACACTTTCAGGTGTATGCTCGCTTGAGAAAGAAGAGGGTGGCAGAAGTACCGTCTGTCTTCGAGATCTTTCCCTGTCAATGGAACCCGGAATCCGCCAGTCGTATTAAGGATGGGGAGAAGAGTGTGGACTATCCGCTGAAGGACGGCTGTGCACAGGTAAGTCAACATCAGTACAACTACGTAAAGTAAACACGAAGAAAGTATAAGAGAGAACAAGAACGAAGAACAACAAGATTAAGTTCAAATTGTACCCTTTGCAGAATCTATTACTCTTTCGGATAACTCTTCCGTTTGTAGAAGAAGGACTAAATAAGAAATGCATCTGATTACAATCCAATAAGACTATGGTGCACTGTTTTACAAGAACCTAAGGTAAATGTAAGGTGAAACGCAATTGTAGTACTTGTTCAGTAAGCTTCCACTGTAATATTGCTGGAGGTTCCGAATGTATCACTCGTTTGACACGTAATACAGTTCTTCGGAGCTCGACCTTCACCAACTGAAAAACGAAGGTTAACAGTTAATTCAGTCCTACGAGGTCTCGCAAGGGCTTTCGACGTGACACCTTACGTCCAGCACAAAAGATAGTCCGAGTGTTAGTTTGAGTACCTGTGCATAAAACTAAGCAGTTCCATACACTGCTATAAATGTATGCCATCGTTAAAAAAAAAAGATGAAATCGAAATTTGTGTGCAGTAATCTGGGGAAGTAGTACGAATCCATTGCGTAAAAATGTTGGCATGACTGAGTGATGTAACGTAGATTACAGTTCCAATGTCTGTGACGCTTTCCAAGACCTCGTGCAGGAGAAGGTTTAGATATTGAAAATATGGCTGATATGAAGATAAGTAGCTGCAACACACCATAGGGAGACGTTGCAGAGGGTCATAGAGTACGGAGACTCTTAAACAAAAGATAACAATGCTGTCGTAGAATCCCCCTGTAGTCTTCCAGAATCGGAATTCAGTTGATTGCGAGCCATCACGTGAATTCACGTGATGATGGGGAGAATAAGCTAAGAGAAATTACTGTGGAAACTGGGAGAATTATTAAAATGAATTTACATTTTCGTTAGTAAACTCTCTCACTGGCAATTCCCTGCGTATTTCACAATGTACTTGCACTTCAAATTTTTTTGTGTTGTGTCATAACTACTAAACAAGAAAAAAGTATTACAAACGATAACTACGAAACATACTATACACAGTTCACGGCGTTTTTAGATCATAAGTTCCCTGACCGTTATCATTATTCGTCAGGATTTAATTATGTCACACTACGTCGGCAATAAGCTGATTCTTCTATTCTAAGCATTGCATATTTTCACAGTTTCACCTTTCCAGTGCCTGGTTAACTGTTCCAGGATACCATAGCAGGAGTCGTACCAAGCTAGACTTAACTCCACTAAGTGTGCTCCATAAACATCTTTTCTCGCATTTTCACTCTTGTACCTCTCACTTCTCTACCTTATTCGATAACTTAACTTTTAGCACAGATCAATAGCACAGCGTTCAAATTCTTTAAAAGCTACACTTTTGGGCTGCTTATTTAATGTATAATCTGTTTAATTATTACAGGTCTGATATCTAAACTTTTATATACGCCATGTCAATGACGTGTTGCCTGAATTAATGCTGGTAAAAACGAAACTCCCACAGGTTGGTGTATTTGGGCGCTTCAAGGTGCAAAATGTGGCAGAAGAAATTCCAACGCTTGTTGCCCCCGACGGCCAGCTGCCTGCACAAGCTCGCAACCGCAGGAAGAGACGACAGAAGAAACACGAGCAGCCCCTTGATGTAAGTCATTATCATTACTGCCATTAAAAACAAGCAGTTTGTATCTCAGATGCACTGCGGATTCAGCTACTCTGCCAGATAATATTACTGCGAAACGCTCAACCTCCATAGACGCCATTCTAGCTGAGTCAGTGATGATAATCTCAAACCTTCCACAGGTGGATTTTATTTGGGACTTCGGCGAGGAAGAGGTGGCTGGTGATATTCCACGTTCTGAGGACCACACTTGCGAAATGTGTGCTGAACCAGAAATTTTCGCGACGAAACCAAAGATAGAATTGCAGGATGCGCCGCAGGAGGGCCGTACTGAGGTAAGTCAGTGCCATTACTACCACGAATAGCCGGCAGGAAGAAACGGCCTGACATGGCGACAGCGGAGGAAAGCCAATTACACCTCCGTTGCATGCATTGCAGAATCACCCACTCTTCGTGAGTCTTTTTTTTTCGAATCTCTTTCGCTCCAGACATGGCTTCATGACTTTAAAATGGTCCCATTGAAGGACTATACAAGGGATTCACTTTATTACAATCCAGTAATACTAACGGCCATTGGTTACAGGACGTTAGAGTAAACTTAAGCTGGAACGCAATAATACTACGGAGATGCAGTTAGCTTCAGTTGTAACACTGCCATGAGTTCGGAATATCACTAGCGTGACACATGTCAATGTATAAGATCTTGAGATGCCCCGATTATAGACGACAGTCTTGGTGATTCACAACTGACCGAACTCTACTGCTGGTCTTCTGTCCGGCTACCCGCCTCCCTGTACAGTAAAAGTAGACTGCCTATGCACAGAATCGTCTCGCCAAAACACACTAAACAGAGATATTACTGCGAAGACCTAGAAGTATTTAAGCGAAAAACTGTGATGCACATCTGTAATTGTGTAAGCGTCGTTAGGCAAATCTGTTAGTTCAAATACTCCCTTGATTCGGATATGTCATGGGATGTGAGGCCAAGAGCGGGAAACAAATGAGTGTAAATACCATAAATTAACATGTTATGTAGGAGTAGGGGACAGGTAAAGTGCACAGAAAGAATTGTAACACCAAAAGGATTGTTGCCGACGAGAAGGTGAATGTGCCAGTTCATTAAGTTTCATAACGGGTACGATGGTTCGATTCCTCGTAAAAGTTCGAAACGAACTTATGAAATATTCTGTGACATACACAAAGGGCACTCCACGGGAACTCTTCATCTACCTTCGAACTTACCTCCCACACAAAGTGCTTCAGTTACACTTTCGTGGGGTCTGTTTTGCCCTGTTGTGATACTGCCGACGATTGTTCTAATGTTGAGGCTCACGTGATCTTGCAATTAGGTTCTTAATGCACAATATCGGGATGAGTAGAATGTAAGAGTACACAAAATTGTAAGAGCAGTTGGCAAAGGCCAAGTGGAATCAATGGCACAAGCCATAATGAGAGAATGAAGGGTGGCGTAGTCACCTCGGTACAGCTTATGACAGACTTACTAGCAGAACTGAACCATATGCCATCCAGTCTGTAAGTCCAAAGCGGTATTGATCATTGTTAATACCCAAGTTAAAGATGATTAGTATTGTATTACGACTTCTTTAGTATATAGAAATTTATAGAAATGAATAAGGCATAAATTTGGTTTTCTGCCCAGAGTAATAGTCTGCCTTCGTGGCTAAACTGTTTAAAATGTGGATGTAACAACGTTGTGGATTACCTCTTGTCACAGGCTGAGCAACGTCTCAGAGGCAAACTCTACAACGAACTTTATAATCACGTAATCCGAAGAAAACTATCTGCGATATAGGACATATGTAATAGTCTTTGCTAGAAGATTGCGCTTCTTAGCCGCAGGAGAGTATTATGTGTGACCAGTGTCCACTTCAAGGACTTAGTGTAAATGAATAACTTAGCAGGAGACGGAAATTTGTGTGATCAGTATTATGTAAGGGTTTCGCTTGTTCTGCCAAGCTACAGCAAGGATGCATCCAGTAGGAAAGCACACATGCTGTATCACCCGTCGTCCATTCCCATATCTAGACCGAGTTTAATAATGACCTCGTCAACCATGGGATGTTACGTTTCATTCAGGCACGCTCCCTTCATGGCGGCTGACATAGCAGGCACTTTCCACATACTTGTGCGCCCTGCCACAGTTGCGCTGCTAGAGAGACGTCGGATAATACCTTTTCAGATTAAATATTGTGTCGTTGATGATGATACATTGGTTATCTGATATCCTAGGGAAGTCAACACTTTACTGAATGAGGCGATCTGGAACAGATGGGGTATCGTTAAATATGCTCCTCACACGTATCATCTGGATTGATTTGACTGAAGAGAGTGGCACCTATAAATGTATGAGCACTGGATGAGTACTAAAGCGTGATATAAATGTAAACAGAAAAGATTTATTAAAAGATAACAGTTGATGAGAAATAAATTACTCCACAATGTGAATACCCAAAATACATTTCGAAGTAATTCTATTTCGTGGAGACAAAGCATAAGAGATCAGCTAAACACTTTTATTTGTAAGAGTAATTAATTATCTGGACAACTGATAAATATACTATTACTAACTCCCAACGATATAACTATTATTTTACATATTATGTAACTATCCTATGATTCAGAGTGTAATAGATAAGGAAATCAATGTTTTCTTGAGCGAATTCCTTTGTTTACAGTTGACTGCGAGCTTTACTGTGTATTTGGTGTACTTCTGTATATGCTTTATTGTAAACAGTAAACGAACAACCATCACAAACATTGCATACCACACTGATCACAGACAACGCATGTTGTTAGATCATCACTCTCTTAGCTGGTTTCATTCTTCTGCATAGTACAATCATTTTGTATCGCTGTGTGCACCAAGCACTGCGTACGAAATTACCTGATTCTTATATTCCAACTTCCACGTATATTAACAATTTTTACTTACAAGTGCCCAATTAACTATTCCTCGCTGCCTTACCAGATTTCACGTCAACCTACACATGATTCGTTCCCACGCCTTTACATTTGTGGACCCCTCAGTTCTCTACCATATGTGATACCTCTCTTTTTGACAGACAGTTATTCACTTTTATTACAACCTACACATAGGGATGCTTACTTAATATAAAATCTATTTAAGAAAGTTAGTGTCTAAGGTTTATTACGCGTTAGATGTATGCCTTTGTAGCTGAGTCAGTGATGATAAGGTCAAACCTCCCACAGGTCCGTGTTATTGGGCGCTTCAACGTGACGTTTGTGCCGGAAGAAATTCCACCGATTCAGGACGACGATTGTAAAGTGACTGTGGAAACTGAGATTACCGCCAAGGAACCAGAGACGGAATTCATTGATCCACCACGCGAGGATCCAGTTGAGGTAAGTTAGTATTATTAGTGTAATGAAGAACTAGCAGGAATAAACGGCCACTAAGTTTGGAGCGAGGGAATGGTAGTTGAATCTCAGACTGTCTCTATTGCTAAACCAACGAGCGCTTTTGTTCAGTGAGAGGGTGGGTCGGATGGCAGACGGAAGATTCATGGATATTTTTATGACCAATCCTTAGACTAAGTCTTTCGGATATAATCTGCCATGCACCTTCAGTTTATCTTCACTCAGATTAGGCCTCTGTGGCACAGTGGTAATTACCGAATGTTTCTGAAAAAAATGGTTCAAATGGCTCTGAGCACTATGGGACTTAACTTCTGAGGTCATCAGTCCCCTAGAACATAGAACTACTTAAACCTAACTAACCTAAGGACATCACACACATCTATGCCCGAGGCAGGATTCGAACCTGCGACCCTAACGGTCGATCGGTTCCAGACTGTAGCGCCTAGAACAGCTCGGCCACCCCGGCCGGCTTTCAGAAAAGGCGGTGGGTAACGTAACAAGCCAAATGACGGTAAACGTGTTACCATGTGATATGACAGTTAAGAACCGACAACGAATTTACAGAATGGTGGGGTAATGATAGTGTGTTGAATGTAAAAGTTTAATGAAACTACTGTTCGTGGAGATGTAAGAACAGATCCCATATTACTTACATTCAGTCGCCACTACTACCAGAATGTAGGGGACAGAATTTTTTCGTGTAAGGCTGTGTCTATTTAGCCTCATCCACTGTTTTGTTATGAATTACTGGGAACTATTAGAGAATCAATCTGTGGCACAGCTTTTGCCCTTAAGGTCTCCTGCCTGAAGGATGTCGCCATGCAGCTCGCCACACTAGTCTCTCCTCTGAGAGCCCCTTCGTTTCTTCATAACTATGACAAGCGACGTTCATCTGAGTCCACTTATTGTGCTGAAGACTAAATCTACCTGCACAATTTTACATCCCCTCCACCCTTCATGTCCACACTCACACATCCCTTTATTACCTGTCTGATGACCCCCGAAGCTTTATGACACATCGTATCAACAAATCCCGCCTTTTATTCACTTTTTGTCATAAAGTTATTTCCCCACCAGTTCGATTGAGTTCCCCCATCTAAGCCACGCGTTCCGTCCATTTGATCTTCAGCACCCTCTTCGAATACCTCATTTCAAAACAATCTATTCTTTTCCGCCCTCAAATTTTTATCGTCAGCGATTACTCATCTAGAACGCTAGACTACGGACAAATACCTTCAGAAAAGACAATCTGACTTCAAAATTTATATTCTTTGTTAACAAATTTTTGCTATTGGTGTTCTCAATTGTACGTCTTCTGTACTTCAGCATTAGTCTGCTGTTCTGTCGCCCAAACAGCAAACCTCATTTGCTCCTTTCAATGTCGTTTTGTAATCCGTTTCCCTTCGTAGCTCTGATTTGATTTACTGCATTTTAGTGCACTAGATTCAGTTTTTTTAATATTCACCTAATTTCTTTTCAAGACAGTACCCATTCCATTCATTCCATTCAACCGATGTCCGAAGTAAGTGCAGTTTCAGATAGAATTACGCTGTCACTGAGTAAAAAAAAAAGTTTTTTTTTTCTCCCAGAACTAAAATCTCCGTTCCATGTTCCTGTTTCCTTTCAGTATTGCTTGCCGAATTTATACACTGAATAACATGTAGAATAGGCTGAAAACCTTTCTCATTCCGTCTCGTATTTTATCCCTGTTATCTTAAAAAAAGCAAATGCTAACTGTGTACTGTGTCCCTACTTATCCTAAGGCAATTCGTCTTTCCTTTCGATAATATTCACTCCAAGTTGGTACCCTTTGTTGTACCTATCTATACACTGTATTCCAGTTTCAGTCTTTCTTCCTTTGCTTTATGCTGGCCGAAGTGGCCGTGCGGTTCTAGGCGCTGGAATCTGGAACCGCGAGACCGCTACGGTCGCAGGTTCCAGTCCTGCTTCGGGCATTGATGTGTGTGATGTCCTTAGGTTAGGTAGGTTCAACTAGTTCTAAGTTCTAGGGTACTAATAACCTCAGAAGTTGAGTCCCATAGTGCTCAGAGCCATTTGAACCTTTGCTTCATACTGTCTTGCAAACTGAGCTCTAGGTATTCGCTGGCGTCATACAGTTTTCCTCAAAGTTTTCTTAAATTTTCCTATGTGTATAATCTATCGTTTACAAGGTCAAGCTTTGAATTTCTTCTCCATTATTTTTAGACGTGTGTGTTCACATCTGACGGCTTAATTTTCTATATTTTGATATTTTCCTCTGTCGTGAGTAAAATTCAGTATCAAAGGATTTGTTCTGGGCACTGTGTCTTTTTCTCCATTTGATACTACGCTTCTCTCAGTATTTCATCTCTCAAAACTAACCATTCGCCTTTTTTTGCTATACTTCCTCCTTACTCAGTCGGTGGATGCCTAAGGTTTCCTTTGAAACAATAGACACCGAAGAATTCTTAACTTTTTTAGAACCGACTTCCTTCATTTCTTACCTTTCTGATAATACTTCCGCTCCTATATGAAGTTCAAATCTGGTTCCTAAACATCTGTCTTATCACACATAACCCATCTGAAGCAGTCTGATATCTCCAGATTTCTAGAAGATATACATCCTCCTTTCACGTTTTTTAACCCACATTCAACTGATTTCTGTGCAAATTTTACCAGGTGACTTTCTCTCTAATAATTTTCTCATAGTTCCTGTTGCCCTACAATTTTTCCTACTCATGCTTTTCCTCCTGTCTATTTCCTTGACAATTACATTTCTGCCTCTTTTGATGCAACGACTAATTTCTTCTAGCTCAACCTTTATTATTTACATCTCCTAATGATCTGCAGAGCTGGAAGCCTATTGTACTAACATGACGTAGGTGTGGGATTCGTGATTATCTGGATACGATATCACGTTCACTAAGTTATTCGGCTGCATTCCTATTTTGTTGTCCATAATTAGATCAACTCGTGAGAAATTTCCTCTTGCTTTCAGCTGTTGAAAGTATTCATACGACAAACCCCACCCACTGACCAAGTTAACTCTCTTGAAGAGGAATACATGTATCAATGGCCAGTGTCTAATCAGGACGCAAATGACGACTTTATCTTGCCTCGCTGGCGGGAATGAGGCTCATCTCAGCCAGGTAGCGGGCTTCATCAGCCATACCCAGCCAGTCCTCCTCCCAGTGACATGGGACTCTGCGGCTCCACAGTGAGGCAGCTGCGTAAGTGGCACTCAGTCAATGAGTGGTCTTTCTTGGTTGCTATATCCATAATTTAACTACATCAGACTCCCTCCTGCACTGATACCCAGCATAAATCACATATTACCGTATTTGCTTTAAATTATGTTGGGTGTCCTGAATGCAATGAAGTCACTTCGTGCAAAATGCACTCAATAAGTAGCTGTGCACAGAGGGAATGGGGAATGGGGGAATTTTGGAGCACACATAAGAGCTGAAATCACATAATGCTTATAACTGACGCGTAGTTCTTCATCGAGTAGCAGTACACCAACGAGCTGCGCGGATCCCAGTAGAGAAGACTGCTTGAAAGGACTTACTGTGAAAGGACAACTTACCTGATAACGAAACAGAAATTATTTCAGTGTTTCACTAGTTACAGCTTCATAGACAATAGGTTGATCTTCAGCAGTACCACATTGTTCTGTATGCGATAACAGAAGACTACTGTTTTTAACCATTTACTTCTCTTTCATTTTTTTAAAGATATCAGACGTGCTGCCTTCATTGAAGGCTGGGCTTCTTGTTGTTGTGTCTCAGTATCATTTTAGAGCTTGTCGGACATTATCACGACATTGGCCTCCAGTCCTATTGCGCTCCTCTGGTTCTGGCTATGCTTATTCTATAACTTGAAAGCTTCTATCACTGCCTGTGAAACTCTTGCCTGGTGCTATTTTTTCGGCTGGACTGTTCCCATATATTTTAAATGTCGTGAGGTTGATCTAAGATTTTCAACTTCTTCGAGAAGTTTTCTGCTACTTTGTTCAGTCAGCTCATGACTGTATTAAGCTCACTATGCAGGGTTCTTTCGGGATGAGTTTCAAGCATCTCCAAGAGTTTCTTTATATTTGTCTGGCATACTGTGCCGTAAATACTTCCGTATTCCATGGCCTTAACCATCAGTGCGTTACAATATCTTATTTTTATATTGCCTTTCACGTTTCCGCTTCCTAGTGATCTATGTAGGGCACGAATTAGTCCGCTCATCTTCTCTTTCTATGCATGTATGTGTGAGCTGAATGTGAATTCATTGCCTAGTAAGACACCTAAGTACCTGACCTGGTTGGTCCACTGTATCCGTGTATTACTGATTCGCAGTTGGACCATGAGGCTTGGTCTTCTTCTGGTGAACACGACTGACCCATTTTGATCCGCACTTGGAGGTGTTATGTTACAATTTGTCCGCTGTTATGTGACAGTTAGCTGCCTCTGAGGGCGGCCTGTCACTGCATTCACTCTATCTCAAAACCATTTACTAAATTCCTCAATTTTGAAGTTTATAGTTCGTAGCAATGTTGAGAGCCCATGTGTAATGGTTTTATTTCTTAGCTATTACCTATTGTGAATGTAGCTCAAACTAACATTTCTTTGGTGCAGCACACACGAAATGATGAGGATGGTAGCCCCCATTAAGTCTTTGATCATCACGGTGTCTGGATATGCTTTACTACTATTATTTTGTTACCTAAGTTATAGTTGATCAATGTGTTGTCGCCACTATAACAATCATGTCATGTTTGCCTAGGTGGACCCTGCTGACAAGCAAGAACCCCGAGGAGATTCGGAGGAGGGGGCAGCCAAGGACTCTAGCAGCCTGGCTTCAGGTGCTGCTCCCAACCGCTGAAGAAACAATTCATTTGTTCTATCAGTTTTCGTTTGCTCTTTTTTCTTTCGTTCCAATTATTATTTTTTGTTCAGTTTCTTCGTTTTCGTTTTATTCAAACTATTATTTGTTCCATTTTCTTAGTTTGTGTTGCGTTCAAGTTATTGTTTGTTCAGTTTTGATGTTTCATTATCAATCTTTGGAAACAAAAAAATAAATCTTTTGTTTTTCGTCAGCTGTTGCCTCGTTTTTTACGTGTGTAACTGTAAAATGATAGTTACTCAATAGACTTTCTACAAAGTTCCGTTTTCCAGTCCTTACTAACAAGCAACAATAAATGCTACACATTTAGAAAAGTTACCTAAGTTAGCAATAATAAATAAAATAGCCTCTGGCCTCAAGGATGGCTCTTCTACTCTCATCCTTTTCGGAACTGATAGTCTCACCTTCAGGCACACCTTAAATACACAAATAATCAATGTTAGGCATTATTCCCTCGCAATAACACCTGGCTGTCAACCGCAAGGTAAACATGCAAGCCCCATGTCCACAGGACCACAAACAATGACACCTCACTGTTGGGCCATTTTTGAGGTGTTGTCTGCGTAGGTCGAGAACACTTCTCATTCTATTAACAGCTAGTTGCAATCCAGAAAAATAGTATTCAGAGAAATAATATTCAACATCAATTCGTTGGATAGGTGAGGTACACGTGAAGATGCGACTAGCAATTCCAAAATCGATCATGTAATGGAAAAAAATATGTATAACACTATCCTTGCACGCACAGGAAACAGTACTTATAACTGCTTATCATGCGCAGCTGCATTCCCACCATTCACTACGATGTGTATTCAAGATAACGGTCAATTCTAGTGTGCGATTCCACACGTCGGCTTTGAGCAATAACGTCATACGTAAGGCAGAGAAGCAACATAAACGCAATCTCTGAAAGCGACTGATCATATCCATAAACAAACGAATCTAGCGTACGATAAAATTAATTAATTAGCCACAAATTGTAACGACAAGAATTAAAGGTAACTAAAATAAATATAATTAGAATGTCGGCATTGGTCGTAATTTTGATGATGAAAGCATAAAAGTGGAAGGAGTATATAGAGGGTGTATACAAGGGCGATGTACTTGAGGACAATATTATGGAAATGGAAGAGGATGTAGATGAAGATGAAATGGGAGATACGATACTGCGTGAAGAGTTTGACAGAACACTGAAAGACCTGAGTCGAAACAAGGCCCCGGGAGTAGACAACATTCCATTAGAACTACTGACGACCGTCGGAGAGGCAGTTCTGACAAAACTCTACCATCTGGTGAGCAAGATTTATGAGACAGGCGAAATACCCTCAGGCTTCAAGAAGAATATAATAATTCCAATCCCAAAGAAAGCAGGTGTTGACAGATGTGAAAATTACCGAACTATCAGTTTAATAAGTCACAGCTGCAAAATACTATCACGAATTCTTTACAGACGAATGGAAAGACTGGTAGAAGCCGACCTCGGGGAAGATCAGTTTGGATTCCGTAGAAATGTTGGAACACGTGAGGCAATACTGACCTTACGACTTATCCTAGAAGAAAGATTAAGGAAAGGCAAACCTACGTTTCTAGCATTTGTAGACTTAAAGAAAGCTTTTGACAATGTTGCGTGGAATACTCTCTTTCAAATTCTAAAGGTGGCAGGGATAAAATACAAGGAGGGAAAGGCTATTTACAATTTGTACAGACACCAGATGGCAGTTATAAGAGTCGAGGGACACGAAAGGGAAGCAGTGGTTGGGAAGGGCCTCTCCCCGATGTTATTCAATCTGTATATTGAGCAAGCAGTAAAGGAAACGAAAGAAAAATTCGGAGTAGGTATTAAAATCCATGGAGAAGAAAAAAAACCTTGAGGTTCGCCAATGACATTGTAATTCTGTCAGAGACAGCAAAGGACTTGGAAGAGCAGTTGAACGGAACGGACAGTGTCTTGAAAGGAGGATATAAGATGAACATCAACAAAAGCAAAACGAGGATAATGGAATGTGGTCGAATTAAGGCAGGTGATGCTGAGAGAATTAGATTAGGAAATGAGACACTTAAAGTAGCAAAGGAGTTTTGCTATTTGGGGAGCAAAATAACTGATGATGGTCGAAGTAGAGAAGAAATAAAATTTAGACTGGCAATGGCAAGGAAAACGTTTCTGAAGAAGAGAAATTTGTTAACATCGAGTATAGATTTAAGTATCAGGAAGTCATTTCTGAAAGTATTTGTATGATGGAGTGTAGTCATGCATGGAAGTGAAACATGGACGATAAATAGTTTGGACAAGAAGAGAATAGAAGCTTTCGAAATGTGGTGCTACAGAAGAATGCTGAAGATTAGATGGGTAGATCACATAACTAATGATGAAGTATTGAATGGAATTGGGGAGAAGAGGAGTATGTGGCACAACTTGACAAAATGAAGGGACCGGTTAGTAAGACATGTTCTGAGGCATCAAGGGATCACAAATTTAGCATTGGAGGGCAGCGTGGAGGGTAAAAATCGTAGAGGGAGACCAAGAGATGAATACACTAAGCAGATTCAGAAGGATGTGTGTTGCAGTAAGTACTGGGAGATGAAGAAGCTTGCACAGGATAGGGTAGCATGGAGAGCTCCATCAAACCAGTCTCAGGACTGAAGACCACAACAACAACAACAACATGAACAGCAACATCGATTTCCGATCGCATAATGACCTTCAGTGATGGAAGTTAAACATTTCACATAGCGATCAGTGAATAAGAAACAAAAGACCACAAATACACCAGAGTAAAACCAACTGTTGGTAAGAATAACCCTTTAGGGTACAAATTAAAGCTCGTAGGCACTGGTGTCTTGTTATTAGCAGTAACAGAAGCTTTTAAACAATCACAATAGCTGAAGCCGCTGTTTAGATTCACCTATACAGCAGACCTCTGTGTGACAGGAGCTTGGAATGCCTTCTATGTGACATGAGTCACGTGAAGGCTTGATGTCTGAACATGGCATGCGGCAACCAGGAGAGAAACATGGTGGTCAATGTAACAGGGATAATTGAAACGAAACGTAACAAAGATTGGAAACCTTCGCATTACGGTTATCAGTTTCCAGACAGCCAATGATATACGCTCACGAGTTGCCATGTGCTCAGTATAATTCCGCGTGCAACGGTCGGTGCCAATGTTAGTTGCCGCTTCCAACCGACCGCGACGTGAAGAGATGCCGGGGCTGGACTTCAGCTACGTAGTTTTATTCGACATGGTACCACGGTACTATAGGTCTTAATTTTAATGCTCACTATGCCTTACTCTGGCATGTTATAGTAATTTTATGCTTCTAAAGAAGACTAGTAAAGACCAGAAAATTTGTGCAGCTGAGGTTGATTCTTCAAAATATTAGTCCATCACAGTTGCTGACGGGGCTGCAATATGCTAAAAATTCTTAAACAGTGTTCTCTTTAAGGTATAAAAGCTTTGTCCCCAAAAAATACATCTAACTCTGGTTATACAGATTTGAGAACCTTCAACATCGCAGCGCGTCAGCAATCGTTGGTTAATATATTAAAAAACCAAAAACCCGCCTCGATTGCGAAAAAAGTTCCTAGTGTTAAGTGTTAACCCAGGTTTCGGCGTAGATAACTACACCATCTTCAGAACAACAATAAAACCCACAAGTGCCTATAAAGACCTTTGTCAATGGTTAAAAGAACACCATAGCTACACATTTATAAACGAAAAAGAAAAGGAAAACACAAACAGTACATATGTACAACAAAACCACTACTTAACATAATGGTGTACGCTCCACCTCACACCGGCCTATGTTCGATGGGCCATGACCCACCATAAACTGCAGCCACAAACGGTCGCTCCCTTACAAGGCTGACGCGCTATCTATGCACATGCGCAAGTCAAGGGAAGTTACTTGAATGCGCATGAGCATACGAATACGAGAGAGTTTATACATGTGTCGGGGCTAAATAGCCCATATATTCCCAACCGTGGATCAACGTATTTCAAAAAATGAAATGGATAGAACAAGAGACGAGCTAAATAGGAGATGGAACCTAGAAATAACGGCACACGGTTGCTTATGCTAGTAAAGAAACTTATATATGAAGCTACCTATGACAACATGTCTTGGATAACTTAACGAATGACAAGCTCTTCTGACAGCTCATAATGTTTAACTAATCGCAATAACGATATAAGAGAACAAATATGAGACGAAAACTGTCTCTATCCCACACCACATGTTAAAGTCCTACTTTAGACAAAAAAAAAACTGCATGTGAGGCATATCACGAGACTATAAAATGACTTGTTCTTTCAGTGAACCTTGGTTCAGTAACCAACTAGTAAAAGGGAAAAAATATGTGCCAGCAACTTATCATGACCAATAGTTAGCAGTAAGCAAAGCCTACTGTTATGGATCGTAATAAACTAGAGATAATCATCGTATGTTCGGACAACCCTGGCCAAGAAACTGCCGGAACTTTACAAACATACAAGGATATTCTGGTGGTGGTAGGCACGAAATTTTACAGAAACGTAACGCATCGAAAAATCGGAATATTGTGATAGTTGGGGGTGCGTATGATGTTTACAGGAAAAAACTGAGTCATCTCAAACTTTGAGAGTCAGTCTGACTAAAGTAAAGAAGCCAACAATTATTGTGACATACTTTCTTCACAAGAATCGTCTAATAGGTTCTTATTATACAAAATCATTTAAAATGCATGTCAGTATCTACAGAAATATCTGCTAGTCAACTGCAAATCAATTTTTTTCCTGTGTGTTTTAAATCTCCTTTGTTTACGATAAGTGCCCATCGATTCTTTTTGTTTCCTCGGTTCATGGTAATACTGTAATGAAGATCTCCTCTGCCATAAAACGCAGCACCTTTTCAGCGATTAACTAAATATTTAATGATAATTGTATATAATTTGTATGCTATTATTTTTTTGTTAGCCTGTGTTTAAGTGTAAACTAAATATGATGTATTTTACGTGTTGTTATGTTTCAAGTAATTTGCACAGTACGTAATCTACATGTATAGAAAACGTTTTGGCCTGGTATGAAAAGCTTTATCTACGCAAAATTCATTTAAGGAGGAAGCAACAAATGAAAGGAGTCTGTCGATGGTACTACTCGGTAATGTAATGACGAACAGACAAGAGGTGTTGTTTAATCAGTAAAAAGTGTGAAGAGCGATCAGTTACCGGAAAGGGAGGCATATCTTTACAGTGGAAGTCCAATTTTGTTTAGGGAAGAGACTTACAGTAATGAGCAGGAGAAAGCAATTTGATTATGCTATGAGAAAAGGTGCGCAGAAGTTTACAAAATGCTACTATTGTCACACTGTTGCAGTAAAATGCTATGTTGTAAGAACAGATACAGCTCTTAATGATATCGGCGAAGAGGTGGAGGTGCAAGAGAGGACGATTGCTAGCAAAAAGATAGCGAGAAAGAAGTGAGCAAGAAAG
The DNA here is from genome assembly GCF_021461385.2 of Schistocerca piceifrons. Taxonomy (NCBI): domain Eukaryota; kingdom Metazoa; phylum Arthropoda; class Insecta; order Orthoptera; family Acrididae; genus Schistocerca; species Schistocerca piceifrons. The sequence continues at coordinate 28,622,941 of NC_060143.1, forward strand.
AATTTTCAAGACTGTAAAATTTGGTCTTGATTCAATGCAGAGAGACAGAAGAATGAAGACATCGAAAGTATGAGAAAGGTCCAGCCATCTTCACAAAAACTAGTATACATTTAATTTTCTGAGGCTGAGTATACTTAACTGTTATCAGCTCTGCTTTGATTGAGAAGAGACAGTGAACATCAGCATTAATATGAACGGCGTTCGGGAAAGAGATTGTACACAGGCCTCTTGTATTTACATAATTCGGACTATCAGTTGACCGTCCATTAAGAAATTATTTATAGGGGGGACCAAGGCATACATTATTTGAAGAGTGAAAGTATAGATAAAATTATAAATATTTACATAGATGTTTTGTTTGGATATTAACTGCTGTTATAGAAATTTAAATGACATTCAATGTTGGAGACACCCCTAGTGATATATGCTTCTACCTTATTACGTTTTCCCTCTAGATATTCTTGCTTTGACATTTTGCGCTTCCTGTCGATCTCATTTTTTAAACGTTTGTATTCTTTGTTGCCAGCTTCAGTTATTGCATTTTTATGTTTTCTCCATCCATCGATTCAGTATCTCTTGTGTTAACCAAATATTTCTACTAGCCAAATATTTGGACTAACCCTCATCTTTTTATCTAGATGATCCTCTGCTGCCTTCACTATTTCATCTCTCAAAGCTACCCATTCATCTTCTACTACATTCTTTCCTGTTATTATTGTGAACCGTTCCTATTTCAGTTTATCCCGGTCCCATATCGTTAAATTTCTGCCATATTGCAGTTTCTTCAGTTTTCATATGCAGTTCATAAACAATAAATTGTGGTCAGAGTCCACATCTGCTCCTGAAAATGTCTTACAACCTAAAATCTGGGCACTAAACATCTGTCTAACTATTACATAATCAAGCTGAAACCGTCTGGTGTCTCAAAGTCTCTTCCACGTGTATAACCTTCTCTTATGATTCTTCAACCAAGCGTTAGCTACGATTAAATTCTGCTCTGTGCAAAATTCTACCAGGCGGCTTCCTCTTTCATTCCTTTCCCCCAGTCCATATTCATCTCCTACTTTTGCTCCTCTTCCTTTCCCTACTATCGTATTCCTGTCCCCCCATGACTATTACATTTTCGTCCGTCTTAATTATCTGAATAATTTCTTTTATCCCATCATACATTTTCTCCATCTCCTCCTCATCTGCGTAGTTAGTTTACACATAAACTTGTACTACTGTGGTGGGCATCATCATTTAACACTACAGTACAGCTGCATGCCCTAGGAAAAAGCACATCTGTAGTTTCCCCTTGCTTTCAGCCATTCATAGTATTAGCACAGCAAGGTCATTTAGGTTGGTGTTACAGGGTAATGTCAGTCGATCATCGAGATGGTTGTCCCTGCAACTACTGAAAAGGTTGCTGCCCCTCTTCAGGAACCACACGTTTGTCTGGCCTATCAACAGATACCCCTCTGTTCTCGTTGCTATTAAACATGTATGGTGTTTGTGTAGTGAGGATTTTCTTTTTCTTTAAATTGTAACACATGCTGTTGATTATGTCCAACATAATGGCTGCCCAGAACTAACTGAACCTCAGTGTGTCTAATGGAATCTGACTACTTCTAGTTATGGTTAATATTTCCATATTGAAATTTTCACTTTGCAATGGAGTGTGGACTCATATGAAACTTCCTGGCAGATTAAAAGTGTGTGTAGGACCGAGACTCGAACGCAGGACCTTTGCCTTTCATAGTCTAGTGCTCTATCATCTTTTATTTTTGTCTTCTTACCAGACTGAGACACGAACCAATATTTCCACTTATAGTGAGCGGCTGCTTTACTATTTTGTTAAAGGGACCTTCCTGGCGCCCATGGAAGGGGGTGGGGGCAAAGTGGGCAGGGGTTGCAACAAGAGGTGTGGCCACCTTGTCCCCTTCCCAAACGTCAGTAACAAAGGAAAGCGCAGGGAACGTGGAGTAGAGGTTCAATGAACGTCTTTATGTATTTAATTTTCTTATCTTTCTTTTTTAAAATTTTTTATCATTAATACCATTGAGAGTACCAGGAAACCGGCGTCGTTAGCAGGAGGTCGCAACAAGACATCAGGCCCATTGAGACTATCAACATACAGTTTGCCGGAGCAGAACATTCCGATGATCAGAGAATATATCGGTTTTAAGTGTGAAAGAGGCGGGGATCAACTCTTCATGATAGGAATACCCAACTCTGGCGTGGGTTAAGGACGACATTGCAAACGAAATTGGAGAAAAAATGTATGTATTTTCGATTGCAGACAACTGCACAGTGGTGTCCATTAAGAAATGAAGGATACTTATTTCGTCATCAGCAAACCAGTAGTGACCTTTGTGTCCACAAATTCAATTCACAGAGCTCGTCTTCGCTTGTGGGAAGTATCCCGGGTCCATAAAGAGGAACAGTTGAGTGGAATCTGATGAGGAGACGTACAGAAAATTAGGAACAACATCTGTTGCACCAAGAACCAGACACCTCTTGCCAATCTGCACACCAGGTGGTGCTTGTCTGTGTCACAACATCACACGAGTTACACAGCGGGGTGCCTGCGATGTAAATTCTGTGAAGGTGTGACTGGCATACTTGCTTCATTTACCACACAGATTCGATGTGTGAAGATAAGGACTGTGCACCGATCGTGAAACAGCTTCCCCTCAACCACATTCGGTGACCTGTACTACCGAAGGAAACCATAGATCATCTTCCTGGATGTTGTAGTAGTAGTCATAGTACTAGCAGCTTCATTCATCCATGGATCTCGTTTTACAGGGATATAGGACATGTCACAGTGTTTACAAATTTAGATCAATTTAAAATAAGCTAATTCATATACACATATCTTTACAGATTTCTAGTTAGACAATCATTAGATTTACTCCTGGTATATAATACTTTTTTTACAAATAACTTATTAAATAAGTTAAAGGCACACTGCTCACTTATTTCTCACTATCAGTCACTGCACACACTATACACACATTGTTTCATAACACTTCACTCACTACACACACACACACACACACACACACACACACACACACACACACACACACACGCACATACACACACTAGTGATCTATCGGACATTTTCAGTACCGCAACTTCCCATTAGCTATGCTGAAAAACTGATTCAGCATCCCTCCATAATGAGCGAGATGTTGAGCTCAGAAAGAGCAAAGAGGTGTTAGTATTGTGCTATGCATAGCTTGGCGCTAAGTATTTCCAGAAAGGAAAAAAGAAGGAAAAGAAACATAAAGGGAAGTGTTATGTGGAATACTGGATAATTTATTATCATTATTATTATTATTATTTACACTCCTGGAAATGGAAAAAAGAACACATTGACACCGGTGTGTCAGACCCACCATACTTGCTCCGGACACTGCGAGAGGGCTGTACAAGCAATGATCACACGCACGGCACAGCGGACACACCAGGAACCGCGGTGTTGCCCGTCGAATGGCGCTAGCTGCGCAGCATTTGTGCACCGCCGCCGTCAGTGTCAGCCAGTTTGCCGTGGCATACGGAGCTCCATCGCAGTCTTTAACACTGGTAGCATGCCGCGACAGCGTGGACGTGAACCGTATGTGCAGTTGACGGACTTTGAGCGAGGGCGTATAGTGGGCATGCGGGAGGCCGGGTGGACGTACCGCCGAATTGCTCAACACGTGGGGCGTGAGGTCTCCACAGTACATCGATGTTGTCGCCAGTGGTCGGCGGAAGGTGCACGTGCCCGTCGACCTGGGACCGGACCGCAGCGACGCACGGATGCAGGCCAAGACCGTAGGATCGTACGCAGTGCCGTAGGGGACCGCACCGCCACTTCCCAGCAAATTAGGGACACTGTTGCTCCTGGGGTATCGGCGAGGACCATTCGCAACCGTCTCCATGAAGCTGGGCTACGGTCCCGCACACCGTTAGGCCGTCTTCCGCTCACGCCCCAACATCGTGCAACCTGCCTCCAGTGGTGTCGCGACAGGCGTGAATGGAGGGACGAATGGAGACGTGTCGTCTTCAGCGATGAGAGTCGCTTCTGCCTTGGTGCCAATGATGGTCGTATGCGTGTTTGGCGCCGTGCAGGTGAGCGCCACAATCAGGACTGCATACGACCGAGGCACACAGGGCCAACACCCGGCATCATGGTGTGGGGAGCGATCTCCTACACTGGCCGTACACCACTGGTGATCGTCGAGGGGACACTGAATAGTGCACGGTACATCCAAACCGTCATCGAACCCATCGTTCTACCATTCCTAGACCGGCAAGGGAACTTGCTGTTCCAACAGGACAATGCACGTCCGCATGTATCCCGTGCCACCCAAAGTGCTCTAGAAGGTGTAAGTCAACTACCCTGGCCAGCAAGATCTCCGGATCTGTCCCCCATTGAGCATGTTTGGGACTGGATGAAGCGTCGTCTCACGCGGTCTGCACGTCCAGCACGAACGCTGGTCCAACTGAGGCGCCAGGTGGAAATGGCATGGCAAGCCGTTCCACAGGACTACATCCAGCATCTCTACGATCGTCTCCATGGTAGAATAGCAGCCTGCATTGCTGCAAAAGGTGGATATACACTGTACTAGTGCCGACATTGTGCATGCTCTGTTGCCTGTGTCTATGTGCCTGTGGTTCTGTCAGTGTGATGATGTGATGTATCTGACCCCAGGAATGTGTGAATAAAGTTTCCCCTTCCTGGGACAATGAATTCACGGTGTTCTTATTTCAATTTCCAGGAGTGTATTTTTATAACATTTTTTAACAAACTCCTACTCTGTTTGAGCTAAGTAATCCTTCAATACATAAAACATATTGCATAACAGGTATTTTTAGCTGTCTTTTTAAATAAGTGTATTTTTACAATTTCTTTAATCTCTTTTGGTAATATATTGTACAGTTTTATTCCTTGGTAGAAAATGCTGTTTTGAGTTTCATGTTTATTTTTTCTTGGTAAATGTAAGTTGAGTCTATCTCTTTGTAACATCCACGAGATAAATTTTAGCTACAGTGCGATGAGAGAAAATTGTGCCTCTAACAGTTATAAACATTATCTATTCGACGTTTGAAAAAACAGTGAAAACGAACGAAAACGATGATAAATATTAATTATTTATATAATATTCTATGATGTAATAGGACATATCGATGTGTATCATACAAAGACAATGATAATTGTAAATTCCTTTTATGATCTGCGTTTGTCTTCCTTTTTTTTTTTTTTTTTACCTTTTGTTGGTTGGCTTTTGTAGGTTGCGGATGCATATCGAACTGAGGTCTGTTAAGAAATTGTAATTATTTGTTAATTATTACTTGAAAATAGAGTTTATTATTATTGTAAATATGAGTGAATAATTATTTGTAACTTTAATTCCTCTCTCAGTAAGCATTATCTGTGTTAATTATTTCTTTCCACTGCAAGGAACGCAGCCATTGATGATAGCGATTTGTATCGCGTTTTTGTCTGTGTTTTCCTTAGAAACAAATCAAATGTTTGCTTGATGGAGTCTAAATAGTGCACAATACGGAAGTAGATTTCATAGAGTTTAATAAGTATTTTAAATATTTAGTTATTTGCCCTAACAATAGAAAGTCTCTATCAATTGTCTGCCGCCATCTTAACAATTATCTCAGTGGCAAATTCAAATTTAAATTACGCAACTCTGCAGAATAAATGCCGAAGGTAATACAAATGTTTGAAAACAAATGTGCACCGGTGGTCCCGACCTCATTTTAATGAAAATGATTCGAATCAGATTGTTCTTCAAAAACAGTGCTCATAGCACGATCCTTATAAGAAACTTTTCTAGCTGATGTATGGAGCCGAAATTAATTACGCACGAGTTGCGAAGAATATTGTTTCAGGTAACATACGTCAGTGTTGTGCGCGGCTGATATTCGGTGGTTTTAATGATCATTTTGCTGAAGATAACTGCTTCCATCTTAATCAATAGTTGTAAGGAATCTGTTGTATGAACTGTGATTTAGTGACACTTCCACAACTTACAGACGACACTTTAACACGACGTTAACTTGGAGTTCTTTAGAAACTTGATCAAATCTTTAGCTGGGAGAAAAATTATTAAGTAATTACTCAATGTAATAAAATAAGATTTATTTATTTATTTATCGTATCCAAGACATCACCAGTTTACAAAAAAAAATATATTACAATGCAAGAGAAGCAGTTATAATACAATAATACATGGTTATAAGGTAAATTAACTACAATAATGTAGAAAAGTATGTAACATATAATGATAAGCGCTAAGGATGCGAAACAGAGCGATTTTCATATCCCACGTGAAGCCCAATACACTGCAGCTTGAATAGCCTTGTCATTTGCTTCAAATAGGTCTCGAGTCGAACACGGGTTGTTTAGTTTCCTGCAGACCAGTAGGTGTTGTGGGTCTTGCTGTTCTCCACACTCGCAGGGCTCGTCTGCACTGATGTAGCCCCATTTTTCCAAGTTTGCTCTGCATCTTGATACGCCTGTTCGTAGTCTATTCAGGGCTTTCCAGGTCGTATATGGGAGTTCAGAGCCAGCTGTGGGTTCTTCCCTGGGGCTATTCCCTGGTCTTCCTGGGTCCACATTGTACCACAGCTCTTCTCGTCGTGCTCTAGGCGATAAAAGAGTTGCTTCAGTTGTTCGTAAGAAACTCTTCCTTGATTTAAGTCGGCGAGGTTGAAGATTGTATCCGAACATTGGACGCCTGGGATCTGTCTCCTGTTTATGTTTCTCGATTTCTGCGGCAGTCCTTCTTCTGATGTCTGGCGGGGCTATGCCCATGAGGTGGTACAGCTGCTTTGTGGGAGTTGGGCGGAGGCATCCTGTCACGATGCGTCCAGTCTCATTCAATGCTATATTTACTTGTTCAGCGTGGGTGGAATTTTGCCAAACGGGTGCCGAGTACTCCGCAGTGGAGAAACATAAAGCTAAAGCTGACGTGCGGAGAACTGTAGGTTGCGCTCCCCATCTGCTATTTGTTAGCTTGCGGATGATGTTGTTCCTGGCACTCACTTTCATCTTTGTGGCCAAACAGTGTTCCTTGTAGGTGAGAGCACGGTCAAGTTTAATCCCAAGATATTTTGGTGTGTCGCAGTGAGATAGATGTTGTCCCTTCCAGCTTATGTTGAGTTTCCTCCTTGCTTCCTTATTACGTAGGTGAAAAGCACAGACCTGGGTTTTTGCTGGGTTTGGCTTGAGGTGGTTATTATTATAATAGTCACCCAGCTTTTCAATCGCTAAAGTTAATTTACTTTCTACCTCTTCAAAGGTTTTTCCCTGGGTGGCAACGACTGTATCGTCTGCATAGATGAAGGAGCGAGCGTCCATGTTGATCAGTTGGTCATTGGTATAAATATTATACAGCAATGGGGCGAGGACGCTACCTTGAGGTAGGCCGTTTTTCTGGATCCGCCATCGGCTCTTCTTCGACTGCAGCGTGACAAAATACCGTCTATTCTGCAACAGGCACTGGATGAATTGCGCCAGCCGGTAGTCTTTTGTGGTGCTATATATTTTTGATATTAACTTACTGTGGTTTATGGCGTCGTAAGCTGCTGTAAGGTCGATAAAGGCTGCACCTGTAATTTGTTTCCGCTCGTACCCATCTTCTATGTACTGTGTAAGGTTGAGGATTTGTCCACAGCATGACTTTCCTGGGCGGAATCCTGCTTGCTCTTTAATTATATTCTTGTCTACATGTTCTGAGATGCGGTTAAGGATCATTCTTTCTAAGACTTTATAGAGCTGACAAAGCAGGGAGATAGGCCGAAAATTTTTAGGGTCTGTGGGGTTTTTTCCAGGTTTTGGTATAGCTACTATATTTGCCTTCCGCCAACTCTTGGGGATTTTCATTTCAAGAACACATTTGTTCATCATATCTAGTAACCACCGTCTGGTAACAGGTCCGAACATTTTTATTTGTTCTGGGCGTAGATCATCTAGGCCAGCGGCTTTATTAATTTTTATTATGGAGATGGAATCTTCTAATTCTTTCAGAGTAAAGGGGGTGCCTAGCTGGTCTTTTTCTAGAGTGCCTCTCTGTAGTTTCTTTCTTGGGTGCTTCCTGTTGGTTTTACCATTAAGTAGAAGTTGATTTGCTATTTGATTTGGTGTGACCTTATACAAATTTTGTGTATTAGATGAGGGGTCATTATTGATGTTATTAAGAAGTTGCCAGGCCTTTCAGCTATTCTGTTTCATGTCTAAGTTTGTGATTAGATTACACCTTTTCATTGTTCTTGAGGCTGATATGGCCTGGACGAATTCTTCTCCCGCCATAGTTGTTTCCTCTGAAAAAGGGTTTTCCTCGAAGAGCTGTTGGTAATGTTCCAGAAGAACCTTTGAGTTTCCGTCAAGTCCAGGGATATAACTAGGTCTGCAGCCTCGGGGGATATTTCTTGGGGAGACAGTTTTAACTAATTCAATGAAAGTGTCATATTTTTCCGGGCTAGCATCAAGGTTCTGCACCTCTTTGTCAAGTTCTTCAGAGAATTTGTCCCATAGGGCACGTTTAGAATTAAAACGTCTTTGGAAATGGGTGGTTGCTGGTTTAACAACTGCTTCAACCAGACATAATATAGCTCGGTGCTGTGTATGTGGGAGAGGTTCTCCCACATCCTTCCTGGTTTGATGTGCTACGTTTTCGCTGACAAAGATGTTATCTGGATTGTATCCACGGTTCCACCTGCTGCTGTTGAAGGAATATGGAAGTTTGGGGTCGTGTATTACTTTAAGGCCAGTTGAGTCTTCCCAGGTTTCTAGGTCGTCCCCACTTTTGTCTGTGTGCCTGTACCCCCAGGCTGATCCATGACAGTTGAAGTCGCCCATTACTATTTTCGTTGGTTGTGAGTTGAAGTTGGTTGGCTCACTGAATCTGAACTCCGTGCTCGGTGGCTTATATATAGACGTCACAGTGCAGGACTGTAACTCTACAGTCAAGATTTCGATGTCTTCTTGAGATGTCAGTTCTGCAGATATAATACCTAGGCCCATTTTGGCGAAGATTGCGCTGCAACATTGCTCGTGTGGTCTTTCAATTACTAATTTCATTCCGTGGATCTTTGGTCTTCTATTTGTGGGGCCAATGTGGGTCTCTTGGATTAGTAAGAGATCACAGTTGTGAGTTTTACATGCTACAGCAAGTAGCACTTCTTTCTCATGAGAGAGCCCTTCAATGTTTATGGACATTATATTTAGCGCTGGCTTTGATAAAAGCCTTTTTGTGGTGTCTTGGTGTTGAAAGGATTGGTCGTTAGGGACAGGCCTAACGTTGCCCAGGGTACGCCCGATCGTTGTCATGATCTTCGGGGAGGCTCCTTTCGTGTACCCCCCTTTCCATTTACAAATTAGTTAAATACCAAACCACTGAATAACACAGCAAACGCCACACTTCTCTTGTTGCATGCTCATGGACAGAGCTGTTTGTGCAGTAATTAACAATGTTACTTTTGATGTGTACAGCTGACTGGTAAATGTATTCACATGGAGGACTTAAAATCTTCAGTGTTTTGTACAGATCTTTAGAGTGAGCTCGACTATTACTTTTAGTTATTCTTCTTACGGCTTTTTTCTGGAGTTTGAAAGCTGTGTTTATATTTTGTGCATTTGTTCCCCAAAAAAGAATGCTATAGCTAAGAATTGAGTATAAATATGAATAATGTGTAACAAAAAGACACTGCATGTTACACACCGATGATAAGATTCTAAGAGTATAACATGCTAATGACATTCTGTTTGTTACTTCCTTTGTGTGTTCACACCACTTCAATACAGAATCAATATTCATTCCTAGAAATTCTGCATTTGTTACACAGTCTATAGAGGTGCCATCTACATTTAATTTAACATTGTCATTTTTCCTCTTCAAACTGAAATTCATGGCACTAGTTTCCTTTATGTTCAATGTCACTTTATTGCTTATTGACCAATCACAAACTTTGTTGAGAGTTTCATGTGCTTTCTCGGCAAGGAATTCTCTCGTTTTTTCAGTGACTATGATTTGCTGTCATCAGCAAAGAGAAATTTTTCACCATGAGTAACACTACTGGGAAAGTCATTGATGTGTATCAGGAACAGTATTGGTCCTAATATGCTACCTTGCAGAACAAATTGTTCAAATGGCTCTGAGCACTATGGGACCTAACATCTGAGGTCATCAGTCCCCTAGAACTCAGAACCACTCAAATCTAATCAACCTAAGGACGGTCGAGCGGTTCCAGACTAAAGCACCTAGAACCGTTTGGAGACACTGGCCGGCCCCCTTGCAGAAGCCCTGTATTAATGTATTTTGGTTCTGATAAGTGTTTTACTAACTATTTAGATATATTTGATGTATGTGTTATCTCTATTCCTTGTACCCTATCTCTTAGGTATAATGGAAACTGTTCATTAACTACCCCTCTTATTCCTAACGCATCTAATTTATTTAACAGAATCTTCTGGTCGACTGTATTAAACTCCTTAGAAAGATCCAAAAATATGCCTGTAACACACTCATCTTTATCAAGAGCATCAAGAACAACTTTTGTGAATTCTACTATGGCTGACTCCATATTTTTGCCACTTTGGAAACCAAACAGCGATTCGCTTAAAAGTTTGTATTTATTCAGGTAATTCATTAATTTGTCTTTCTTAAGAGCTTCTATTATTGTTGAGAAAGGTGACAGCAGGGAAATAGGCCGGTAATTTTCTATGTCTTCAGCATTACCTCTCTTAAGCAAAGGTACAACTCTTGCCTGTTTTAACTGCTCTGGAAATGCCCCTGATAAGAAGGATTCATTTATTATAGACTGCTTTGCTTTTATTCTCTGCATTATATATTATTTTTTCATTAAATGACTTTTTTTCGGCAATCAGCACCTTCCTATAGATCTTTTGTATCTATGATATAAATTTAAGAATTCTGTATCATTGCGAATCTTTTTCATGGAACTGAGGTGTTTAAGTGTTTAGGGGGATTTCTTAATACCTGCTGCTATCGATCTGTTTTTCTGAGATGTTGATACAGATATGCATACTTTTGGAAATGCCTTTTCAAATTTCTATTTAAACAACATGGAGAATTTTGAGAATTTAATATTCAAATTGATTTCCTTATGCACTTGTTTTTCTAGTTCTTTTGAAAATCTTTTATTATGATTTCTGATAGATGTCGTTTGTAGACTCGTAGTTTAGGGAATGATTCGATCCATGATTATACTGTTCTTATTTGACAGAGATGGTCTGATAGTCCAAGATCTTTTACAGCTACATCACATTTTGTCCATATTTGTGGCCACATGGTCAATTACTGATGAAGTTGTTGCACTATTGACCAACAGGGACATGCCAAAATTTTGAAGGATATTTATGCAGGTGCTGCTGGATTCTCTTATGATATTAGTGTTGATGTTAATGTACCCACACAGAATTACGTTGACCTTTGTACTTGAGATCTTATCTAGAACTTCTGTTAACTTATTGAAAAAGGTGTCCACACTACCATTGGGAGATCTGTACACAAAAAAATGGGTCTGAGCACTATGGGACTTAATCAGTTCCCTATAACTTAGAACTACTTAAACCTAACTAACCTATGGACATCACACACATCCACGACCGAGGCAGGATTCGAACCTGCGATCGTAGCGGTCGCACGGTTCCACACTGAAGTGCCTAGAACCGCTCGGCCACACCGTCCAGCCGATCAGTACACACACAACATGATTAATTTCTTGGTGATATCGAACGCTGTTAATTCAATAGCTGATATTTCAAGGTGTTTGTCTTCACTTACTGTACTGTGGTCATGTCTTGATTTGAACTGTGTTCCTTTTCTGATATAAATGCATGATACTCAACCCCTTGAAGCACTTCTGCAGTAAGAGTTTGATTTTTCATACAATGATAATACTACATGTTGGATTTCTATGTCTCTACACCAGTGCTCCATAATACAAACTACTTTGCAGATCAAAGATTGGAGCTCAACTTCTAATAGGAGTGTTGTATTTTTTATTGATTGCGTGTTTTCATGGAGGATTGTTAAGTCTGTGAAATGTTCCATGTTACTTTTTCCAATGGTTTGTTTTTCTTTCTGACATCTGGTACATGTGATATTTGAGGTGTTAAAATCTGTCTTGTGAGTGATTCTTTCAGTATTTTTAAGGTGCTGGAGATGCTCTTTAGGCAGGGGAAACTGTTTGTCTCGATTTATCCTAAAAGAACTACTTTTCCTACCTATGACAACAAGTATTTGACCATGTGTGTCCCGAGATCCACTCCCTATACTGTCATGAATCAGCTATACAAATCACCCCTTCCCAGTCCTGTTTAGGTGTAGGCCATGCCTAGTGAAACTCCATCTGTTGGTAGTCCCGATGGGCACCAGAAAAACATGAACAAAGTGGGCTGTCCTCAAAGCCATCCTAAGCCACATTCATTCGCCTCACAGCTCCAGCAAGGTGTGGTCGATCATGACGCCGGAACAGCTCAACACAGTGTACGTTGGTGCTATGAGTTAGGGAGGCTATCTTGTCCAAGTTACCACCTATGTCATACGACTCACCCCTGTCCAAACTGTTTCCCAACGCACCCATTATCACTACATAGTCCTCTTTTGTAAAGTCCTTACATAAGAACTCTAGGTCCTCTATCACATGACTTAGTCCTTCATTTGGCTTGAAGATACTTGTGGCCTGGTTCGTTGACCCTAAACTTTCCTGTAACTGAGGGCCTACATCCCGCCCAAGGCTACTACCTAGCAGCAGCACTTTCTTGTTCCTAAGACTTTGTATATTCCCAGGTTTCTTAGCCTCGGTTAAGTGCGCTGCACATTTCCTGCTCCTCGTTCTACCTAAAGCTCTTCTCCACTTAACTCTGGCAGTGATAGATACCTGTCTTTGGTGTTGATGATAATACTGTCAGATGACGTTCTCTTTCTTCCTATCCTGTGTAAAGTGATCCGCCTGTATTTCAGTATGGAAGTAGCTCAGGTGGAGAACAAAGTGGCGGAAGTGAAATAAGGGTGGTGGGACTTCCGAAAGCTGCATAGGTGGTGAGAGGGTGTTTTGCATGGTGTCATTCTCTAACTCGACTGATGTCTTAGGAAGACAGTGAGGAGGTACCGTATACATCAGAACATACATGCTTGCCGTCTAATAGGCCACACCACACGGCTACAGTTATAGAATTAGTTCAGCAATGCTGTACCAATCCGTATGTAACCTCTTTCTTCCTAGTTTCTGTCGCCATGGTTACTAAAGTAGCACTGATCGTGTTCCCCATTTTCTATACCATCCCAACATTTCAAAGCAATGGATATTTTGCAATTAAATATTACTCATTACATAAAAAGTTCAATTATAGAACCAAACATCATAGCACTGCTGCTAAGGCAAATTCATAGGCCGATTTTTTCCCATCGCTAACATATTGCACCGGTTCATATTTTTGTACCACAACTATAAAATTCGTGTCTCATGTATTGCCGACGTTTAGTGGGACCATACGTTCAGGTATGAGTACTGTGTATTGAGGAACAGATTATCTGAAGACAGCGTCGACAGTGTGGCAGTTTTCATCTAACGTTTTGTGTACGTCGCGAAGATAGTTACTTCTATAAAGTAAGTGACAATGATATCCTCTACTTAGGGGCGAATATACATCCGATAACGTTAGTTTCAGGTAGTTATGAAACTGTTCTGGTAGCGTTTCGTCTGCAGTACACTGATGAAAAGAAAACTGTGACCTCGAATATAATTTACCACTATAAGTTTTTGATATTGTGTCGGTATTGGAATGCTGAAAACAGTATCAACCCTAAAATATCTGCGTGTATCTATCTGGTGCCACCTTAAGCGGAATGACCACATAAAGCAAATAGCAGGAGAGTTCCCGTCAGGTTTGGCAGGTAGGAGACGAGGTACTGGCGGAAGAAAACATGCGAGGACGTGTGGCAAGCCGTGCCTGGGTAACTCAGTCGGTAGAGCACTTGCGAAAGGTAATGGTCCCGAGCACGTCATGAGATTCGTTTAGAAATTTGCATTACGAAGAAATACACGTTCTGTTTTGCTGTGGCTTACGAAGGTTTCAGTAACCAAAAATTAAATCTCGTCAAGGCACATGGACTCTAAGGAATACTTACAATGTCATGTCGTACCGTTTATTGTTTGGTTTTGTTCTTTAATGTTGTAAAGGGGAGAAGATTCCAGTCACCCTTTGTTGGAACATGACATTTACGTTTAAATTTATCTGAGTGAAGCTCGCCTTTGTAGGCACGTTTGAAGAGATCAAGGGAGGGCTAGGAAGGGCTAGGAAGTTTCATGTCAGCACACACTCCGCTGCAGAGTGAAAATTTCATTCTGGAAGTTACATACAGTCTGTTTATTTTTCTCAGGATTTCCATTCTCCCTTCTTTAAATAAAATGCCAAGAAGAGCATCGTCCAGTTGAGGATATCACTGGCAAAATAGTTTTATAACTCCATAGACTTTAACAAATAAAACCTCAAAAGAAGTACAGTTTAGGCACCTCTCCCTAGGTATCGCTATGAATGTTTTACAACCAATCACTAATTACACTTATACGTTGCGCGTGACATCGGTACGTCGACAAATGTGGTTCGCGTTATTCCTCCGAGGGTCCTACAGTGAAACTGGAATATGCCTACTTGGACTGGTTCACGCATGAAGAAAAGTTATGAGTAAAAATTTAAAATCAAAGTAATACGAGGGCGTGCTAGATAGCAATGCCTACGAATTTACAATGTGAAAACTCATAAAGCTTTTTTAAATTAAATAAACGTTATTACCGTTCTACATAGTTATTCTTAATGTCCAAATATTTGCAGTCCTCTCCCGCTAGAGGCCTGCGAAACCTATGGTGAAACATGGCGGTGTGTAATAACTATATCGGTGCGTGGGAAACAGCGTGCTGTAATCGTATACGGGATTTCAAGAGTTCGCCCACACATATAGCTTCTCCTTCAGGCTCACAATGCCAGTCTACACACGAGGGCTGACACATCTGAAACAATCCGGCGCCATAATTACACTGCCATCGACCATCCTCCATGCAGTCCCGAATTGGCTTTATCCTGTTTTCATCTGTTTCCTAAACTTAAAAAGCGCCTTCCAGGACTACACTTTGATAGTGATGAAGCGATGCAAGCAGAAATGAGGTTGTAGCTCTGTCAACGCAGTCAAATATCCCACAGTGACGGGATCAATAATCTGTTTTCTCATTGGGTTGGGAGGAATTTGTGAATATGTTGAGAAATAAACATGTTGGCACGAAGAATAAAGAGGTAGAATGTTAATAATTTTCGTTTTATTAAAAATCTTTAAGTGTTTCACATATAAAATTCAGAGGCATTGCTTTTTAGCACGCCGTCATATATTGTTTGAATCAACACAGATATCGTGCTGTCTGTTAACCCTCTAAAAGGCGATTACTGTTATTGAGCATTACTATGAGTCAGTCTGTACAAAACACTCCACTGCATTGTCAATACTCGGTGTAATAAAAAAGTTTCTGGCTTCGATGCATCAATTGATTCCAAAATGAGTAATTTCCGACCAGCGATCTACTATGTCTAATACGTGTCTTCACTCAGTGCACTGCAACCTCTCCAGCCGCAGAGGAGGTGGGAGGTTATAGATACGAGACGCGTACGCACTGTATAAGAAGTGGAGCAGCGTATTTCGTACGAATATTGACGAATTTATGGCGTACTTCACTCGAATACTGATCAATAAAAAGTGATTACATGCCTCATACGATGATGTAAGCATTATTCTCACAAATGTCCTCGAACTCCGGTTCATTAAGCTTTCCAGACAGATTTTCATTAGATCAACGTCGTCTTCTTTCAAGCATAGACCCCCCTCCTGTTCACCCATCCCAACACTTCCGTTTCATTTCGTATGATGTTTACGGCTCAGTTACGGTTCGTTCGATATCTAGTGTGATTTCTACCACATAAGAGTGCAAAGGCTGAATCAACAGTCAACATGTGTTGAATCAAGCCTCTAGTACGTGTTCCCCTTCATCCATGCGCAGCGCTTTCGCAGAATCCTCCCAACAAATACGGCTTCACTGCGCCTTCCTTACTGCAAAGTTTTGATGTTCATCTCATTCAACTTCGTTTCTTAATATGGCTCACATTCAAACGATGGAACGAGCTCCAAACTTTCGAGACTAATATCTTAATCGTATATTACCCAGTCTGCATTTCTACTTTCTTCTGGAAATTACCAAGCGCTCGTCTACGTTTAATAGAACGGTGGCTCATTACCATAAGTCGGAAATTTGGTCAAGTCTTTCTGCATTTTATAACGATCGTTTAAAAACGACTGTTTCCAGTACACACATCCATCTTCTTGAATAATCTGGCCCACTGTAATAAATACTTCATGTATAATGGGATTGTGTTGTGTGGGGATGTGATCGTTTTGTGTGTGAGTGTGTGGGTGTGTGTGTGTGTGAGAGAGAGAGAGAGAGAGAGAGAGAGAGAGAGTGTGTGTGTGTGTGTGTGTGTGTGTGTGTGTGTGTGTGTGTGTATGTGTGTGTCTGTGTTTAAACGCACATCGTGAGAACATCCTTTCGACTAATAAAATAAAATGAAGCCTTACAGCAGCATTTGGACGCAATATTCAGGATTATTTATTGGATTATTTCGGTGTTTTCCTTCAACTGAAAACAATTTTTGCCCCCTAGTTCCTGGTGCATTTAACTATAGTGCAGTAACTCACGAAATACCTATGTGGGCTGCAGTTATGGTATGACAGTGGAACTTGGTTGATACGCAATGCGTTCGTGCTGAACCGATTTACTCTGGAAAAAATTAGTTCACGTTTTGGCTACCAGGTGCAAATTTAGCGTTGTCAATGCAATTAAGACGTATAGATATGTTTCCATATATAATGGATAGTGAGCAGGACCTGGGCATGAAAGATCAAACAAGTGAGGAAAGCGTAAGTTAATTGTACTGTTAATCACCTTACACGAAAACAGTGATTTCCATACAGCTGCGCACTTGAACCACATGCTGAACGTTCGGACGTCATGGTACACCTGAGAGCTCCTCGGGTGTATTCTTTACAAAGAAGAACGGACCAAGAATACAGGTGCTTGTGAATCACGTCACCCAGCCACATGCGACGAGTGAAATGGCTCATCGTGCACAACACGCGATTTACCCCAAATTCGGCAGTTCTGTGTATTAACTGCGTCCTGTAGTGTAAAATGTGCCTCGTCACTCCACAGAGTATTTCCTGGCCACATGTCATCAACTTCGATCAGTGCCACAAACCAAAGAGCAAATTCAGAACGCTGCTGCGGATCGTAAGGTTTCAGTTGCTGCACATTCTGGATTTTGTTCGGGTACCAGTGTAATACATTCCGTACTGTTGATAAGGTGACACACAATTTCCGTGACACTGCACGGACACTAGCACTACCCGGAACACGTGTCAGTTCCAGCAACAACCACTTCGTCAGTAACTACCGACGGGGCAGGAAGCCTTCCTCTTCCAGGAACAACACCAGACTCATCCGTGAATTTTATTATCATCTTCTTCTAACCATTAACGACACTTGCGCCTCTCCTGAGACCTTTCAGTCGGCGATACTCTCCCAGCGCAGAACTGTAACTGCTGCCGTTCACATGAAACAATTTCACTAAAAGTGCAAGGTCTCTCCTCTCGATATCCATTCTGTGCACTTAGCTTATATCTTGTCAAATGACAGTGTGGATGCCATACAGTCATACAAACAGCGTATAGCGCAAGATTTGATCTGGTGGCCGATATTGGAACACTTTTTTTCAGCGTAGATCTGTTCCACATTAACGCATAAGCGAATCTACCAAGTTTCGCTACCACACGACATTTATAGTAGACAGTGGTCCTCCGTGAGTCGCTGCACATTAATTATAACTACCCGGTACTATGGCAGTCATTGCCTGATGCTTTAACACGCAGTCGTCCCTGCCATTCTCCTCGTCAATATTTTCCACATATTGCAATCCTGACCGATGTTATTATGTTCAAATTAACAAAAAAGTTAGGTGAGAACTACAAAAACGTCACTTCTACCATTTGTAAGTGGCTTACTAAGCCAAAGGCGTAATGGGGCCGTCAGTGATGGTCAAAATGGTCGAATGTGGGAAATAATTCCTGCAGTCGCAAATTTTTGTACGGCGGTAGGATGGAGTGCCATGAACCACATACCTGACATCGTAGTCGCTGGAGACTGAGTGCGGGAGTAGAGGTGCATTTGAAACTCATTCTCGTGCGTTTCTTGTCTTGATTAACTCGAAACTACTGTCTCTAGCGAAAACTTAAACCATTACATAACATAACTACATTGAATTTCTTACAAAACACAAAGTCACAAGCTGGTCAGATGGTGAGCAGAAGAACGATAGGGCAGGAATTACGGAAAACTGTGTTCGTGGTGTACAAAAACATTAACAAACTTTTCATATAAATCTCACGTTGAAATAGAAAGAATAACGTTATATGGGTGTTGCAATTGTAGGTATTAATTGAAGTAGAAATGGAAAATAACTAAGGGACACACTGAGTAACCATGTTACACAGGTACCAATCAAACAAAGTTCTACATTACTTACTGTTACAAAAAGCAACGATAATCACACGCGAACAAGATGTAAGGCATTGTAGACAAAGAACATGAGGGATTAGGAGGTTCATGGCGGTTCATGGGAGTCAGTGAAGTAAAATGGAATGAAGGATTTCAGCTCAGACGTACATCAACAGCAGCGGAAAATAGTGTAACGGGAGTAGGATTTATTAAGAACAAAAAGGTAGGGCAGAAATTTAATGCGAAAAGTTCAGAGATAGGATTGTCCTTATCAGCATCGACATCAAACCAACACCAACAAGACTAGATCAGTTATACATACCAGTCTCACAAGCAGAAGTTGAAGACATAGAGAAGGAACATGAGGATATTGAATGGGCAGTTCAGTATGTATAAGAAGATACTTGCGTAATTGGAACGTGAAGTACAGGAAGAAGCCAAAGAAAGATTGACGGGAGAATATTGACCTGGTAGTCGGAAAGAGAAACACTAACTTAGGTATGCAACAAATTTCAGCTAGTAATAGCGAATACGTTGTTAAAAATCTCTATAGAAATCTCCTTTTACGTAACAGCACACTCCTACAGCAGCCTTCCAACAGATCTCAGTCATCCGTTGGCGTTGGCCGGTTCTAACTGTCCACTTTCTTTCCGTTTCGTCTTACTTCATTGTATCAGCCCATATCACTTATACGATGTGAGGTGCTCTACTTTTCCGATACCATCGCGTTCTTACTGAGCGCACAATAAATAGCGATTTCCTCTTGCGATTTCACCCAGAGGTATTTTCTTACTTCTGGTAAATCTCATTATGCTATTTTCCAGGAAACAAAGACGTGCTAAACTCGAGGAAACGAATAGAGACGGATATCTGGAATCTCAATGCTGTGCTACAAATTTTCAAAACTGTACGCAATATCAAAATTAATTATTTTCATTTTTTCTCGTTTAAATCTTCTGGGATAGTATCAGTTTAATGGGATTCAAAAGAAATGATATTTTAATTATTCCACAGATACACTGCAAAATGCAGAAATTTATTAATCTTCGAGCTGAATACTTCACTGCATTTGTGCAATCCAAATACAGAAATCAGCCAGTCCAATCTTTGTCCGGCAGGATGCTCGAAATAAACATTTAGTACTTTAATTGAGCAATACAGAAATGGCTCTGAGAACTATGGGACTTAACATCTATGGTCATCAGTCGCCTAGAACTTAGAACTACTTAAAACTAACTAACCTAAGGACATCACACAACACCCAGTCATCACGAGGCAGGAAAACCCCTGTCCCGCCGGGAATCGAACCTGGGAACCCGGGCGTGGTAAGCAATACAGAAATCGGTCGCATAGCAGACAGTGACACATCCTTCGCATTCGTACCTGACTTAAACAAGTAAACAGAAATCAAGGAAAAATGTTACGTACGCCGTTATACGCGTTAGTGGGAAAATCGGAACAAAGAAGGTTCAAATGGCTCTGAGCACTATGGGACTAAACATCTGAGGTCATCAATCCCCTAGACTCAGAACTTAACTAACCTAAGGACATCACACACATCCATGCCCGAGGCAGGATTCGAACTTGCGACCGTAACAACAGCTCGGTTCCGGACCGAAGCGCCTAGAACCGCTCGGACACAGTGGTCGGCCTAACAAAGAAGGATCGAAGCGATTGAGATATGGTGCTACGGAAGAATGTTGAAAATCAGGTGGACAGATGAGATAAGGAATGAAGAGGTTCTCCGTTCAGTCGGTAAAGAAAGGAACGTATAAAAAGCACTGAACAGAATAAAAGACATGATGATAAGACATGCGTTAAAGCAAAAGGGAACACTTGAGAGACCTGTGTGGGTATAAATTGTAAGGAGAGACAGACTGGAAAGCACATAGCAAATAATTGAGGACGTGGGGTGGAAGTACTGTTCTGAGATGGAGGGCTTGGCGCAGGAGAGGAATTCTTGGCGGTCTGCATCAAACCAGGCAGAACTCTTGTTGATAATGGAAGAAAAAAATCTCTGGATTAAGTGAACTGTTCGTGTGTCGGTAAAGTTAGTAAATCCGTTACACTCCGAAAATTTTATGAGTAGACTGAAACAGAAGTTTGTAATTGTAGCAGCAGACTCTCAGAAACTTACAGAGTAAGAAAGTCAGCACACTGTAGCTTTAGGGTTGCATTAAGTGCAAACTCACAAATTAAGACATAATAAACATTGTCATCATGAGCTACTTGACATCCGATCTTTGACAGGAGCCGACTCCATACATGTCCTTGCATTCAGATTTCTGAATGCTCATCTTTGTTGCTCGTAATCATATTCTGATGTTTTCTTTGCTTTTCACTGAAGACATATCGTTACAAACATAAGAAGAAAACATTGAAAATAAGCACTCTATTTGACCAATGACATTAGTTTTCGGATGTCCTGCACGGCATTTGTGGGACATTGCGGAGACAAAAATTTTGCCAAATGTTATAATAACCCTACTACAACAAGAAATTATATATATTACAATGAAAAAGGTAGAGGATGCTGTATGGCCCACATCCCCAGAAGTTCAGGCCACTCTCCAAGGATACCTACACGTAACAGCCAGTGGGTTCGTTGTTTGTATTCTACTCTCAGTGTCGTTGGGACCAGAGATATGAGGACAGCTGGGTATTGCCCTAGGGAGAAATAAACTAGAGCAGTGGAACCGCTATCAACGTAGCTCAGATTTGTTCTAAGGAATGGCATATGCAGCAACTTTAATGCTAACTTTGGCAGATCAGAAGACAGTCAACAGGATTGTTTTAATTAAGGAATCTTAAACACAGCACAACACGCAAAGGACAGACACTGCTCGTGCACATCAATCACAAAAATTATGCAGGCGATAGGAAACAGGCTGACCACTTCCTCTGGCAGCCCCCCGTGCATTCGGAGCTGCTACCTCTCTGTCCCCCCCCCCCCCCCCCCCCACCCACCACCATCATGAGGCAGGGCTCATGCCGTTCGTTTGGAGACTTGCGTGCCTCAGCGATACAGATAGCCGTACCGCAGGTGTAACCACAATGGAGGGGTATCTGTTCAGAGGCCAAACAAATGTGTGGTTCCTGAAGAGGGGCAGCAACCTTTTCAGTAGTTGCAGGGGCAACAGTCTGGATGATTAACTGATCTGGCCCAGTAACACTAACCAAAACGGCTTTTCTGTGCTGGTACTGTGAATGGCTGAAAGCAAGGGGAAACTACAGCCGTAATTTTTCCCGAGGGCATGCAGCTTTACTGTATGGTTAAATAATGATGGCATCCTCTCGAATAAAATATTCCGGAGGTAAAATTGTCCCCCATTCGGATCTCCAGGCGTGGACTACTCAGGAGGATATCGTTATCAGGAGAAAGAAAACTGGCGTTCTATGGATCGGAGAGTGGTATGTCAGATCCTTTAATCGGGTAGGTAGGTTAGGAAATTTAAAAAGGGAAATGGATACGTTAAAGTTAGATATAGTGGGAATTACTGAAGTTCGGTGGCAGGAGGTACAAATGGTTCAAATGGCTCTGAGCACTATAGGACTTAACATCTGAGGTCGTCAGTCCCAAAGAACTTAGAACTACTTAAACTTAACTAACCTAAGGACATCACACACATCCTTGCCCGAGGCAGGATTCGAACCTGCGACCGTAGCGGTCGCGCAGTTCCAGACTGTAGCGCCTAGAACCGATCGGTGGCAGAAGGAACAAGACTTCTGGTCAGGTTATAAATACAAATCAAATAAGGGGTAATGCAGGAGTAAGTTAAATAATGAATAAAAAAATACGAGTGTGGGTGAGCTACTACAAACAGCACAGTGAACGCATTATAGTGGCCAAGGTAGAGGGGTGTAGGGTTGGGTTGTTTGTGGGAAGAGACCAAACTGCGAGGTTAAATGGTTCAAATGGCTCTGAGCACTATGGGACTTAACATCTATGGTCATCAGTCCCCTAGAACTTAGAACTACTTAAACCTAACTAACCTAAGGACATCACCCAACACCCAGGTATCACGAGGCAGAGAAAATCCGTGACCCCGCCGGGAATCGAACCCGGGAACCCGGGCATGGGAAGCGAGAACGCTACCGCACGACCGCGAGATGCGGGCAACTGCGAGGTCATCAGTCTCATCAGATTGGGGAAGGACGGGGAAGGAAGTCAGCCGTGCCCTTTCAAAGGAACCATCCAGGCATTTGCCTGGAGCGATTTAGGGAAATCACAGAAAACCTAAATAACGATGACCGGACGCGGGATTGAACCATCGTCCTCCGGAATGCGAGTCCAGTGTGTTAACCACTGCGCCACCTCGCTCGGTATGCCAAGGTAGACACGAAGCCCTAAGTACTACAGTAGTACAAGTTTATATGCCAACTAGCTCTGCAGATGATGAAGAAGTTAATGAAATGTATGATGAGATAAAAGAAATAATTCAGGTAGTGAAGGGAGACGAAAATTTAATAGTCATGTTTGAGTGGCATTCGATAGTAGGAAAAGGAAGAGAAGGAAACGTAGTAGGTGAATATGGATTGGGGGGAAGAAATGAAAGAGAAAGCCGCCTGGTAGAATTTTGCACAGAGCATAATTTAATCATAGCTAACACTTGGTTCATGAATCATGAAAGAAGGTTATATATATGGAAAAGGACTAGAGATACTCGAAGCTTTCAGATACATTAGGTAATGGTAAGGCAGAGATTTAAGAACCAGGTTTTAAACTGTAAGACGTTTCCAGGGGCAGATGTGGACTCTGACCACAATCTATTGGTTATGGACTGCAGATTAAAACTGGAGAAACTGCAAAAGGGTGGAAATTTAAGGAGATGGGATCTGGATAAACTGACTAAACCAGAGGTTGTAGAGAGGTTGAGGGAGAACGTTAAGGAACGATTGACAGGAATGAGGGAGTGAAATACAGTAGAATAAGAATGGGTAGCTTTGAGGGATGAAATAGTGAAGGCAGTAGGTAAAAGACGAGGGCTAGTAGAAATCCTCGGGTAACAGAACATATATTGAATTTAACTGATGAAAGGAGAAAATATAAAAATGCAGTTAATGAAGCAGGCAAAAAGGAATACAAACGTCTCAAAAATGAGATCGGCAGGAGATGGAATATGGCTAAGCAGAGATGGCTAGAGGACAAATGTAAGGATGCAGAGGCATATCTGACTAGGGGTAAGATAGATACTGCCTACAGGAAAATTAAAGAGACTTTTGGAAAAAGGAGAACCACTTGTATGAATATCAAGAGCTCAGATGGAAACATAGTTCTAAGCAAAGAAGAGGATCAGAACGGTGGAAGGTGGAAGGAGTATATAGAGGGTCTGTGCAAGGGTGATGGACTTGAGGACAATATTATGAAAATGGAAGAGGATGTAGATGAAGATGAAATGAGAGATATGATACTGCGTGAAGAGTTTGACAGAGCACTGAAAGACCCAAGTCGAAACAAGGCACTGGGAGTAGACAACATTCCATTAGAACTACTGATAGCATTGGGAGAGCCATTCCTGTCAAAACTCTACCATCTGGTGAGCAAGATGTATGAGACAGGCGAAATACCCTCAGAGTTCAAGAAGAATATAATAACTGCAATTCCATAGAGAGCAAGTGTTGGCAGATGTGAAAATTACCGAACTATCAGTTTAATAAGTCACAGCTTCAAAATACTAACACGAATTCTTTACAGACGAACGGAAAAACTGGTAGAAGCCGACCTAGGGGAAGATCAGTTTGGATACCGTAGAAATATTGGAACACGTGAGGCAATACTGACCCTACGACTTATCTTAGAGAATAGATTAAGGAAAGGCAAACCTACATTTCTAGCATTTGTAGACTTAGAGAAAGCTTTTGACAATGTTGACTGGAATACTCTCTTTCAAATTCTAAAGGTGGCAGGGGTAAAATACAGTTAGAGAAAGGCTATTTACAATTTCTACAGAAACCAGATGGCAGTTATAAGAGTCGAGGGGCATGAAAGGGAAGCAGCGGTTGGGAAGGGAGTGAGACAGGGTTGTAGCCTGTCCCCGATGTTATTCAATCTGTATATTGAGCAAGCAGTAAAGGAAACAAAAGAAAAATTCGGAGTAGGTATTAAAGTCCACGGAGAAGAAATAAAAACGTTGAGGTTCGCCGACGACATTGTAATTCTGTCAGAGACAGCAAAGGACTTGGAAGAGCAGTTGAACGGAATGGGCAGTGTCTTGAGAGGAGGATATAAGCTGAACATCACCAAAAGCAAAACGAGGATAATGGAATGTTGTCGGATGATGCTAAGCAATTAGATTGGGAAATGAGACACTTAAAGTAGTAAAGGAGTTTTGCTATTTGGGGAGCAAAATAACTGACGATGGTCGAAGTAGAGAGGATATAAAATGTAGACTGGCAATGGCAAGGAAAGCGTTTCTGAAGAAGAGAAATTTGTTAACATCGAGTATAGATTTAAGTGTCAGGAAGTCGTTTCTGAAAGTATGGAGTGTAGCCATGTATGAAAGTGAACATGGACGATAAATAGTTTGGACAAGAAGAGAATAGAAGCTTTCGAAATGTGGTGCTGCAGAACAATGCTGAAGATTAGATGGGTAGATCACATAACTAATGAGGAGGTATTGAATAGAATTGGAGAGGAGAGGAGTTTGTGGCACAACTTGACAAGAAGAAGGGACCGGTTGGTAGGAAATGTTCTGTGGCATCAAGGAATCACAAATTTAGCATTGGACGGCAGCGTGGAGGATAAAAATCGTAGAGGGAGACCAAGAGATGAATACACTAAGCAGATTCAGAAGGATGTAGGTTGCAGTAGGTACTGGGAGATGAAGAAGATTGCACAGGATAGAGTAGCATGGAGAGCTGCATCAAACCAGTCTCAGGTCTGAAGACAACAACAACAACAACTACTTTATTTTGTTTTCGTACGAGAATTGTTGTAATGTATAACCACGACTATTATAAAGAAAGTTCGCGAATGGTCAGAAAAACAGTATTTTCCTGTCACAAGCTACGGTAACTCTTTAGTATTATTCCCAGCCGAGGCTCATAACAATGAAACATCGCTGGACGTGGCGCGCGCGTTGCCTAGCATTTGTCTGCCTGGTGAACTGACGTTGTTCGAGTGTGTATCGGAGTTTGTAGGAAGCTAATTTGGTGAAAACCGAGGTGTGCTGCATATCTTCTGTAGGAGGATCTTAAGTCAACGCCGAAACAAGTTTAACTGTAGAAGACAGGCAGATATCAGAGTTAGAAAGCCATGAAGCCAGTGGAGGTAAGTGACAACTAATTATTTTTACTGCGTCCCCGCAGAAACCCCCTACTATCTAATTCAACTATAAAAACTGCTACTGTAGAATGCTGTGATCTCATACGTCATAATCACAATAATACAGAGCTTGAATCCGAAGTCAATCAAACAAATTTCGTAGGTTGTTAACAGATATACCCTGAGTGCCTACCATGTGAGATCGCAGTCTCCAATGTGAATCGCGTATCGCTGTACATAGAAATCTTTGCTCCGCAAACCACCTTACGGCGTGTGGTGGAGAGTGCTTCTGCCTTCCCACTATTATTGTTGTATTAGCGAGAGGTGGTTGAGAAGATCGCGTAATAAGACGCTACCGTAAGGGATCTGATTAGTCTCAGTTCCACGTCATTATCAGTTCGCGAGAGCTGCAGGGGAGGAAACAGTATGCTGCCCGATCCTCTCCGGAACTTAGTCTCCCGGATTTTTGACGACACTGGAGTTGAGAATTTCCATATCGCTTTCGTGCCCACTAAACAGTCCCGTCACACCTCTCGATCTCCTTTGGATCTCCTCCAACTCCTGTATTATTCGAAGCTGGTAAAGGGCCCAGACTAATCTGTAACACTGAACAATTCGTCGAACAAGACTTTTGAAGGCATCTTTTTCGTGGATGATTTGCAGTTTCTCAGGGCACTTCTAGTGAGTCTCACATTGGCACCTGCTTTTCCTACAATTAGTTTTAAGTCATCATTCTACTTCACGTCGCTTAGGATTGTTAATCACAGGTATTTTATCGTTGTTTCAGTTTCCGTTGATTTATCGCCAGTATCGCGATTGAACAATTCCTGTGGAAGTAATCGGTTCTCCGCAGAAATTTCTCCATTTCGCTTACAGTCTTTTGGCATTGCAACCTTCCTGTAGACAACAAAGTTGCCTTCGTGTATCTTCATGGAAAATACCCGGCGTTAACCACTAAGCTCAATAAGATCTGTGTTTTCAGAAGAATTTTTTCAATTTTCTTTCTGCAAAAGCTTCGTTATGTGTGAACATAAAACATGTTTAACTATTGTTCAACAGATCGTCGTGGCAATGCAGGCATATACTTAGGTGAATCTATCCAGCTACCATTCTCCTGCGCTTTTCCAATCCAATGGTACTCTCAATTGCTCCCGCGACCAACGATAAAGTTGTACTTGGAGGGTCATAAGTTCTTCGAATAATCTGTATAGAATGTCTCAGTATCTCATCTGGTCCCAATGTGTTTCCCACCGTGAGCGATTTTACTTGATTTTCTTTTTCGTAGTAACTTATCTTGAAACTACCACTTAGGCGTTTGTGCAGCAACTGAATGGAGATATCGTATTACGATCATATTTGGTGAATCATTTTCTAAAAATCGAATTCATTATTTTGGTTTTCTCTTTACGATCTACCATTTCGATACCAGTATGGTCAACCGAACCAACGAATACAAGATTTCGATTAATTAAGAGTATTTGCGATTACCTCACAAGTCCCCAAAGGGTTAACAGTTAAGGCAGGCTCAGCATGGGCCTTTTTTTTCTACCGAACTGCCGATATGAGCAACGTATGCTATTTGCGCTAATTCACGTGAATCTTATTTCATCAAATGGTCTAAATGGCTTTGAGCACTATGGGACTGAACATCTGAGGTCATCAGTCCCCTAGAACTTAGAACTACTTAAACCTAACTAACCTAAGGACATCACACACATCCATACCCGAGACAGGATTCGAACCAGAGACAGAAGCAGTCGCGCGGTTCCGGACTGAAGCGCCTAGAACCGCTCGGTCACCGCGGCCGGCTAATTTCATCAGTCCACAGCGTGGATGCAGTAGTCTAGAACACAAATTCTTAAATTTTAACTCCTACAGCTCCATTCTGGTGTGTTCATGTTACTCCCAACAATCCGAAGGAAATAAATCTTTTAAATGATTCATCCGCAATTCTCCGAGATAACACCCTCACAGATAAGTTCTCTGTCGTATGTGCCATGCAAGTATATTGCCTTATAACCGGGGTCACCCAATTTAAAGTTTTTGAGAACCCAAACCGACTGAATGTTATCCAAAGATTGTGAAATCACACGTAATAAGAATGTAGTGCTACTATAGTCAAACGAGGGTCCCAGTTAAGTTTTTTTCATTAAGCACGAACCTGTGCTTCTGATTACCACAAATAATTTGTGTTAAATCCACAATAAGTTGCGAGTGAGTGTATAGTAAAAGGTATCCCACCTTTCAATCAT
Organism: Schistocerca piceifrons; assembly: GCF_021461385.2. Classification (NCBI taxonomy): domain Eukaryota; kingdom Metazoa; phylum Arthropoda; class Insecta; order Orthoptera; family Acrididae; genus Schistocerca; species Schistocerca piceifrons. Next base: position 28,651,063 of record NC_060143.1, read on the forward strand.
TATCGCTCTACCCTCTCAATTTCAGAATTTTGTTTTTCCACTGCTTAGAACCATATATAATGGAAGACAGAACTGAAACGTTGCGCAGTAACTACGTTCATACTGAATTCCATCATCAGCTTAGCAATAACATTGTCATTTACCTGAAGTGTTTCGAAACATTTTACACTGGTTAACATGTTCAGTAGATTAAGTTAAATATGCTTATTAGCGTTGGAAAATCAGTTTGCAGTACAATACACGTCTGTACTACGTCACGTTTGCAGTACGCAAACTCACCGTTCCTTTCATAGCATTTTATAGCCAAGTACTATGAATAAGAAGACAATTTAGATTTCTAAAACTTTATTTGCTTATTCCTGAATCTTCGGCCTTTGATTCGGACACAACGATATATCAGTCACCAATAAGGTCTATATAGAACAAGAATAGTTAAATGTCACTATGTCTGTTGTGCATATATATTAAAAGATCTACGGACGTAATAGACGCCACCGTGTTTCGTCATCTTGCCACAGCTGCATTTTGTGCTCCAGAGTACATTGACAACGCAACGACTCATAGGAAAAGCAACTAGCAGCTGTTTTTCTAATCGTTGAAATATTTACGGAAATTTGTGACTAATGTAGTGAAAGAAAGTATTTAGCGCTGTTTAGAGGAGGATACGGTCGCTTCCTAGGAAGACGTCATCAACACAAAAAGACGGGTGGAAATGGTTGTTTACTGTGATCCATTTATTTTACGGGGCGTTAGTAATCTTCTCCGGCCTAAATTTCCATTAAAATAGTGACTGATTTTGGTGGGTTCCACGTACAATATAGGAAGACGCAAATTTTCTTACCAGGGCGCAAACCGTCGATTAAGGATCCTAAAATGTGCCACGAGACTAAAAGGATATCTAGAGCTGTGTTGGAACACCAGCCTATGCGGTGAATCACAAGGCAGCAGAAACGAAAAAGTGACAAAGTAATACCCAATGATATGGACCAGCGGTTAGCACACTGGATTCGTATTCGGGAGGACGACGGTTTAAACCCGCGTCTGGCTATTCTGAATCATGTTCTCCGTGATTTCCCTAAATCGATTCAGGCAAATGCCGGGATAGTTCCATTGAAAGCGCACGGACGACTTCATTCCCCACCTTTCTCTAATCCGCTGCGACTGATGACCTCGCTATTTGGTCCCCTCCTCCAAATCAAACCGAGCGAGGTGGCGCAGTGGTAAGCACACTGGACTCACATTCTGGAGGACGACGTTTCACACCGGCATCCGGCCATCCTGATTAGGTTTTCAGTGATTTTCCTAAATCGCTTCAGGCAAATTCCGGAATCGTTACTTTAAAAGGGCACGGCCGATTTCTTTCCCTATCCTTCCATAATCTGCTGACACCGATGATCTCGCAGTTTGGTCCACCCCCCCCCCCCCCCCTGAATCGACCAATCAACGTACCCAAACCAACCAACCAAATTTAGGAAATGAAATAAATTTCATCTGAGATAGCTGAACAGCTCGATTCGTAAGAAACTCCAACGCGTTAACCTCTCCGCTAAAATGTCCTGCACTACTTACTCGTCCAAATTCAAAATATACGGCGCAGCTGACCAAGAAGGTTGATGTGGGCACCTGGAAATAGATGCATTTGCGAAGCCTGTTTCCTTCCTCTTTGGCGTCGTTAATCTCAGCAAATTGCTGGTAGTTCCCTCATACGAATGCTACTCCTTTACCAAGGTCTGCTATGCCATGAAGTCCAACCTACAGTGAATATCCCATGAATCCTTGCCTGTATGTCTGGGTCAATGGCCCGGCTATGCCCGGTGATCGCATCATGCCACTCTTATCAAGAGAGCAAGTAAAATCCCTACAAAATATGGTCTCACGCGAACAAGTGTCTGCCGAGACATTACGCCTGATTACATGCAGTTCACGTAACTTAAACAGTCAGGCATTTCCTTCTTCATGACACTTTTGGCCGCAGAATGCAGGGCCATTGAAGATGCCACTGCAGCGTTTGCAATGGGAAGTCTTTGACCACCCGCCTTTCAGCCCGGAATGTATCCCTCTGCGTTTCATCTCCACTCACGTGAACCGGTCTCCATGAAGCCAACCTTTCGGTACAGACAACGAATGCAGACCAGCGTACAGAATTTTTGGGGAGCGCAGGAAGCTGCCTTCTATGAATGAGGGATTGTTAATGTAGTACAACGCTACGACAAGTGTCCAAGGCTGAGAGGCAAATATTTAGAGAAGTAGCAGAAAGGTGCAGTCAGTTCTTGCAAATAAATCATTTTGGGTGTCTCCGTGATTTCCATTTCGCAACCGATCGGACCTTAATAAAAGAACAGCCCTCGAAGTAAGGTGAGGCAATGTGTGGAGTTATCTGAAAAAGGCGTAAATATAACAGGCAACATCCACTACGACTTTGCTTTGTAAGAATTTTAGTACTAACACTTTTCAACTTGGGTTCATTGAACCATGTTGCAAAAAGCTTGATACAAATACAGAATTATATCTACTGAGAAAGCAGAATATAAGTTGTAGCTACAACGATATCAAATTCCGCAGTTTCCAAATAAGGACCAATGTTGGTACCTAAAGAAACCAAACTAGTACGTATGTCACAACAGATAATACGCCAAGTTTCGTATAAAGACATTATTACCTCGTGTAAATCATTAAAAGTTGTGTATCCTTCTCAGCCTTGACCTTAGATTTTGTGGGTGAAAATTGTTTGTAGGTGGTCAACTAGTATTGGTGCTGGGGCTAAATAAGACAGAAACACTATATTACAAAATTTCTTGTGATTCACCTAACTATTAGCACACGAAGCATATTCACTACAGCAGGACTCACACACGTTTTTCACCCTAGTAATGACGTATTTCTGCGGATTACTTTGCAGCAATTTATTTGTAAACTGACACTCGAAATGCTTAGATATATGTGTGTAAGTAACACAAAATGTTAGCTTATTACACTATGTGATCCAAAGTATGTGGACACCTGGCTGAAACTGACTTACACGTTCGTGGCGCTCTCCTTCGGTAATGCTGGAATTCAATATGGTGTTGGCTCACCCTTAGCCTTGATTCATCGTCCCTCTCGCAGGTATACGTTAAATCTGGTGCTGGAAGGTTTCTTGAGGAATGGTAGCCCGTTATTCACTGAGTTCTACACTCAGGAGAGGTTTCGATGCCGGTCGGTGCGGCCTGTTACGAAGTCGGTGTTGCAAAACATCCAATAGGTGTCTATAGGATCCAGGTCAGGATTCTGTGCAGGCCAATCCTTTACAGGGATGTTACTGTCGTGTAACAACTCGCCACCGGCCACTCGCCATCACCGTATTGCTCTTTAACAGCGGGAAGCAAGAAGGTACTCAAAATATCAATCTACGCCAGTGATGTGATATTGCCACGCAAAACAATTAGAGGTGCAAGCCCCCTCCATGAAAAACACGACCACACCATAACACAACTGCCTCCGAATTTTACTGTTGGCACTACACACGCTGGCATATGACGTTCACTGGGCATTCGCCATAACCATACCGTGCCATCGGATTGCTATGTAGTGTACCATGATTCGTCACTCCACACAAAGTTTTTCCACTGTTTAATCGTCCAATGTTTACGCTCCTTACAGAAGCGAGGCGTCGTTTGGCAGTTAACAGCATGATGTGTGACTTAAGAGCAGCCACACGACCATGAAATACAAGTTATCTCACTTCTCGGCTAACTTTTATAGTACTTGATTGGATCCTGATGCAGTTTGAAATTCCTGCGTGATGGTCTGGATAGATGTCTGCCTATTGCACATTACGACCCTCTTCAACCATCGGCGATCTAAAAATGGTTCAAATGGGTCTGAGCACTATGGGACTCAACTGCTGAGGTCATTAGTCCCCTAGAACTTAGTACTAGTTAAACCTAACTAACCTAAGGACATCACGAACATCCATGCCCGAGGCAGGATTCGAACCTGCGACCGTAGCGGTCTCGCGGTGCCAGACTGCAGCGCCAGAACCGCGCGGCCACTTCGGCCGGCCATCGGCGATCTCTTGTCAGTCAACAGACGAGGTCGGCCCGTACGCTTTTGTGCTGTACGTGTCTCTTCACGCTTCCACTTCACTATCACATCGAATACAGAGGACCTAATGGAGTGTGGAAATGTCGCGTTCAGACGTTTGACACAAGTAACACCCTATCACCTGAACACGTTTGAAGGCCGTGAGTACTGCGGAGAACTCCATTATGTTCTCACATGATGCCTAATGACTACTGAGGTCGCTGATATGGAGTACCTGGTTGTAGGTGGCAGCACAATGCACCCAATAAAAAAAGCGTATGTTTTTGGGGGTGTCCGGATACTTTTGATGACATAACGTACTACACGTGAAAATAGAATGAGAAACTAGGCCAGACTGACGCAGATACATGAAACAATTTTGGAATATAGTCATCATCCTGTATAAACATCTCTTGGAGCCTTCTGAAAGACGTTCAGTTACCCGACGATAGAAACCCAATTGTTGGTCACAGAGGCATTCCAGAACAGCCACGTGAATATCTTCATCGCCGGAAAAGTGTGACTGCTTTGAAATAGTTCTACAATTGCACGGACATTCGTGTCTGTGCTCGATGTCGGTATCAATGGCCTTCCTTTCTGATCAGCGTCACCCACGTCTGTGCAGCGTTGGTCGTTTCAGTACGGCACGACGCGATATCGCATTTTGCCCACATGCCGCCAGAACTGACTGTCAAACTGTACGCAGTTTAGACGTTTTGCTCACACGAATCCTACTCTACCGCGCACCTCAACTTTCGAGTACCTTTCCAGTCGCCGCGCCATTTCATTCTCCCACTGTGACACAGTTATTATCCGTACCTCAGCGGTGCTGTGTCTGCAGAATATCCTGGATATGTGCTCTCATCTGACAGCAGGCCCCTCTTGTTTCGCAGTGACCTTACAGGAGACGACATGTGTAACTTACCTTCTGAAGCAGCTGCGTGTATGGGACATTCCGCTATTTTATATGCAAATGCAAAGAAAAGCCCCTTTTTTCCGTGTAATAAATGTATTTAGTGCACTGCATAACCTGAAACACATTCAGGCAACGCACTTTTGAATCGACTACTCCGGGTTTTATTCACTACCTCAGGTGGACAAAAAATGGTTCAAATGGCTCTGGGGACTTAAAATCTGACGTCATCAGTCCCTTATAACTTAGAACTACTTACACCAAACTCACCTAAGGACACGACACACATCCGTGCCCGAGGCAGAATTCGAAGCTGCGACCGTAGCGGACGCGCGGTTCCAGACTGAAGCGCCTAGAACAGCTCGGTCACATGGCCGGCTCAGGTGGACAAGATACATTGCATGGAACATCTTTGTTGTTAGTATTGGCTGAGGGTTTGGTGTTCGGGGACATTTCCTCATTCGAAATGCGTCAGCTTTGTCATCACATTCTGCCTCTTCTTCTACACTTTCTTCTACGTCTTTTATCCTGTATTGTGACTGTGAATCTATATGTAGTTGTTGATTGTGTAGCCACTGCTACGAGGGCGTACTGAACCGTAATGTTTCCGACATTTTTATCTGAAAATGTTATAGATTTTTAAATAAAACACACGCTTTTAATGTTCGATATGTGTATTTTTCATGCCTACATATTTCTTTCTCATCGTAGTCCCTCCAGTGACGAACGTATTACTCCCAACGAGAGATCAGTTTGTTCATAACGTCACTGTACAATGTTTCGCTTTGTTTGACGGAGCTATAACCTAACCTTTGCTTGCACCGTTTCTACACTAGCGAAGTGGAGGAGTCGAAGGTAATGTTTAAGTTTTGAAAACAGATGGAAATGGGAGGGGACCCAGTCTGGACTGTATGGAGGAAGGTCGATGACAGAAAACACAAAGCGACGGATTGTTGCAGATGTCGCAGCGCTGGTTTGCTTTCCATGTGTGGACGAAATCTTAAAATTCTTGCTTTATTGTTTTCTGTGATTCTGTTTCTCACGCAACGACATAGCTACATGACACACAGCCACGTTACACGCTAAAATCCGGAGCACTCTAGCGCCAGAGTTTTGCAACTTGCGTCAGTGAAGTGGAAAAGTCGACTGAGTAATACACATGACATGTAGTACCTCAACCGACATTGAGAACAGAATAAAAAATTCGGAGGCGTTAATACACATTACGATGTCGTACATCTAAAAAATATATCGTTTAATTGTTGTGAGCCAGTAAACATTCGTTTATTCTACAGCGGAGGATGTATACACACATACAGCCTGAAATTTCCTTCATTTCTCCAAACTATGCTATCATTTCGATAAATTTCTGTCTTCATCTAGATACTGAAACTAACTGGAAGATTACAGAAAAGGAAACAAATGATGAACAGAAAACGCATGGTGTAAAGTATAACCCACAATCAGACACAGCAAGTTCTGTTAATTACCTGATTCAGAGAAAAATAAATAAAACGTCGATGCCGAGTATATGGTTCTTTAGAACGGAGAAGGATATTTGAGGATCTCATGATACAACAAAACTGGAGCACTTGATGGGACTTCATCGAGATTTTGCAGTAAATATTTGGCTGTGTTTCGATGTAACTGTAGGAAAACAGTAAGCTGCTTATATCTCCTGCTTCTATCTTGTGACAGTCACTGGAAGGGTTATACTTGACGCCTATCCGACGTACGTTGGAAGTAGTTGAACTATGATTTGTACAATTATCAGCTTCTTGCATTCTGAAGTTTCCGAAACCAGGTGGAGCTTCTAATTAGTGCTTGTATCGCAATGTAGTATTGACTTCTATAGTAGGCTACACTAAAAGGCCCCAACATTCTGCCCATTCTTGCTCGGCGAGTTTCCACCCCCATAATGTGAAATGTGAGGATGGTAAATTGTCATTCATTACATGGCCAGAAATACTGACCTCCTTCGGAATCTATTCGGCCTTCTCATTGTAAACTAATCCTAAATGACCTCGGCTCCTCCACAAGGTGATTGTCGTACCTCTTCGCTTATTTTGCAACATAATTTTCAGGACCTGAATGTTCATTTTACTTATCCACAGTCAATGTTGAATACATTGGTATACGCTTTTGGAGTAAGACTCCACAGAACGTTCTGGAGCACCGGAGCACGACCAGATGCGAGAGTCTCTCGAATTACTGTCGCCTCTGCTGTAAAAATGGAAAATATGGGGGCAGACGAAACTGTTTTGAGTATTTCAGCGTCGTATTGGTGAAATCACTTAGAACAGTGTGAGTCCAGTAAGGATTAACGTAAGCACAGACACTTGAACTCATTGTCACAAAGCAGTTTTTCATAATACTGTAATAGCGAATTTCGAGTTTTAAAAACTGATATAGGAATGGGATTGGAAATGCGTCTATGTAGGTATCTGTTTGAATCCAAAGGTAGATGACATACACCGAGTCTAATACTTAAACCAATAGAGAGCAGACATGACATATTTTCGATGTAGATCCTATGTGCGGAAGAATTTCTTTCATTTCCCCCAGGAGAGAGATTCATCTACAGTAGGACTGAGACTTCCTGACAGATTAAAACAGTGTGCCGAACCGACACTCGAACTCTGGGGCTTTTGCCTTTCGCGGGCGAGTGCTCTACCAACTGAGCTACACAAGCACCCACCACGACCCGTCCTCACAGCTTCACTTCTGCCAGTACCTCGTCTCCTACCTTTCATACATCACAGAATCTCTTCTGCGAACCTCGCAGAACTAGCACTCCTGGAAGAAAGGATATTGCGGGGACATGGCTTAGCAACAGCCTGGGGGATGTTTCCAGAATGAAATTTTCACTCTGCAGCAGAGTGTGCGCTGATATGAAACTTCCTGGCAGATTAAAACTGTGTTCCGGACGAGATTCGAACTCGGGGCCTTTGCCTTTCGCGGGCAAGTGCTCTACCAACTGAGCTACCAAAGCACGACACACGACCCGTCCTCACAGCTTCAATTCTGGCAGTACCTCGTCTCCTAACTTCACAGAATTCTGCCGGTACCTTGTCTCCTATCTTCACAGAATTCAGAGTTATTACGGACTGGCCATTAGACGATCTGCACCTCTGAATGATGTTAGAGCAACGAGAAAAACTGAAGGGGTACCTTCTTTCATAGGTTGTCCACAGATGACCACCCTGCTCAAGGACTTTGGCCTAAAGGAACAGATTCTTGGTGTGGTTACTAAAAAGCAAAAGAAAGTGGTCAAATATACCATCAAAAGCATTCTCTTCCTGTGCTTGTTATGAACGAAATAAAACTAATTTTTAAAGACCTGAGTGACCCTATTTTGCTTAGTAAATGTCTTCATACGGGCACTCAGAATACAAATGAAAGTTTCAACCATTTTATATGGGAAACATTACCCAAGGCCCTTTTTGTAGGGGTAAATACATTAAAAGTTGGTGAACTAGATGCAGTGACATGTTTCAATGATGGAGTGATAGAAAGATTGGAAGTCCTGAGAAATTTAGGCATAAAATCTGTCTCTAATTTGGAAGATGAGATGCTTGCGTGTGGCAGACAACGGATTAATGAAGCTGAAAGATTCACTCTTCAAGTTACCAAAGAAGCAAAAAGTGCTAAAAGGAATGCCAAGAGGAAGCTTGAAGATGAAGAATTACTGCAGGACGAAGACTATTCTTCAGGAATGTCCTGAGGCACAGTTTAATTTTACTCACATCTTCATTCGCAATTTCCTGCAAGTTGTATTTTTGAGAATACAGGTACAAATATTTCCTGCATTTTATAAATCATAGCTCTAATTTTTTCCTGTAACTTGCAATAGTCCATACTTATGTAGTAACCTAAGCTTTATTGCAGAATCAGATAAATTACAGAAAAATAACATTTTTATCACGGAAAAAACTATAGAAATTAAAAAGTAAGATGCGATTTTTTTATCCTTGTTATATTTATAATAGGTGGAATTAAATAGGTCTAGTGCCTCAGCCATCACTTCATGCGCATCTGGCAAAAATTAGGTCTTCTTCAAATGTACAACATTGCATTAAATGGTACCGCAGTTTGAGGAAGTAACTAGGAAAAAAACTGCACCTATTTCTCTCTAATTTTTATAATAATCCTAAGCAGGTTCAAAAATACTAAAATACATCTAATTGGTTTAGAAAGTCTGCTGCATTACCTGTTATTAACAAAAAATCTGTAAAGCATACACACTATAAACAGTGCCTAATAGAATAAGGTGTTGCTTTTCACATAACATTGAACCGGAAAGGTACCCTGTATCCTTAAGCGCTAGTTGGCGTCATGGAATAATTTGTGAGGATTCCGTTATTCAGTATGTAACAAAGTCGTTAACCTGTAACGAAGTACCATTTTGATTTTGGGATAGAGAAATCAGTCACATTTAATACACCGAAGAAAGTACACTAGGACATGTGCGCTGGATCCGTTTCTAGCACCACGGCTGTTGTATTTTCCATTATGTTTGGAAAGGGTGCCACTTTCCTCTGTTGATGTTCGAAAAACTGATAGGAAAGAATTTTACGTCTCTTGCTGTTGGTCCGTCCTCGGAACATTAGGGAAATTATCTGATCTTAATTCGTCATGCAGTATTAAGCAGAAATCCTGGCATCTGCTGACGAGCATAACGAAAAGGCCCCAACAGAGCAGCTTTTGTGGGGAAGAGACATCAGGACATCAGGATACGACAGGCATAGTTGGAATTAAGAATATGAGAACAATAATATCGACAGCAATGCTCGTAAGACGTTTATAATTCATTACAGCAAACTCACTTTAGTCACTGTGAGACCATCTTCAATGCACATACTAAACCCCTGAAGACTCATTTAATAAGAGCACTAATTCCAACTTCAAAATGACATCAACATAGAAGAACATAACAGTTAACGAACAGATTTGTTCGTTAAGTGGAGTGTTCTTCTATTACATATAACCAAAAGAAGCATCGTGTTAGTGTTACTACGATACAGTACAGTGTCAAAATATGAACTTAACACACTTCAAAATTTTTAAGGCTTTCATCGGCTCTTGTTGGCAAGCTGCCTGTTGGCTTCTTGCTCGGACTCTTCGGCCGACGTTTGTCTGATTATTTTTCTGACGTTTCGCCAGTAGGAGTGGCTGACATTGTCATAGCTTCAACCTCCATTGACGGTGGTGGACTGCAGCCGAGCTCGCGACCGCAGACAATATGTAACTGGCTCTCCAACGACCTAGTGCTTCTCTGCGGTCATTTCCGGTGCGCTTCTCCTCTTGCTACCTGGAACGCTCATACGCTGTAACAAGGAAATCCAGGATCCGTTTACCTTGAGCATTTGTTCTTTCTTGTTGAATCTAGTCTCGTCTTTGGGTATTACTATAGCTCCTCTGAATAACCGGGTGTGCTAGCTATTTTCTACAGCCAGAACCTCACTGTCGGCAAATTTTACTATGTGGTTGGTCTGACACAGCGCGTACCCTTCCATGAGCGATTCCTCCAGTTGTTCCAACCTGCAATGTCGGTTATGTTATGTGATCCTGGCGTTGATTGAGCGCTGGATTGACTAGACGATCAGTCAACAGCAGGATCAAAAGGGTCTTAAAAAAACTTTCAAGCGTTCTTCTGGCTCAAGACGACGTTGTAATTCCGGCTTTACTCTTGGTCAAAGAGCTGGAAGCATTATTTGAATTGTTCAGTGAGGAAGAAAAGTCCCAGCCAGATATGTCTGAAAGGTTGTAGAAATGTTGTCAACGCACGATTTGGCGGGTTACACAGCGCAGGACAGTGACTATGATCCACTCTAAGGAATGAGTCCGTCGTGGACTTTAGCATTTACTTTAGTTCTTTCAGCTGAAACGGTGATCACAGGATACGGTCAGATACTATGACTAGTGATGGAATAGGGGCACTGCAGTCGTAAGAAAAATCTAGTTGTCAAGCACAACAACTAACATATAGTCCAGGTTCCACTTAATATTTATGAGTTACCTTCTTGTACTCCACGCAGTGGACAACTTAATAGTATTTATCGTTTTAAGATAATTTATCATGTTCAATTTTTTACAGCCTGTTAGTTTTAGCATCTGTATTACAACAGTGCAGGATGTCTTGTCAAGGGAAAGATATGTTATATTGCATAAGCGCTATTCGACGCTGCGCAATCACGTGTGAGGATTCCATATTCCACCATATCACAGATTTGTTAACCTGGAACGAAGAAGCGTAAAACTGTGCGAGCCGAAAACGTAGTTTATAAAGTAGCATAGAACGGATAAAGTTTCTTCATCATCAGAGTTCTGGGAATTCCACGTTATAGTATTGAGGCACAGGAAAGTTATCTGCACGCTAAATCCTGTGTGAGGTGTAAAGTCAGATGTGCGATATTTGATTTTCACATACGCATTCTATCAAAATTTTACTGACCCACGAAGTTCTCTTCATATGAGTGATGTGCCCCTCTGTGTCTGGCAGAAGAAGGGAAATAGCGGAAAGATACTCCTACTGGAGGACAAAACAATGCGAATATGCTCCTGTTTTAAAGACTCTGACTGAAAAGTGGGGTACCAGCTACGTCATTCTACCTTTCTCAGCATCTTTAAATATTTCCCAAAACATTTGGAAACATGAATAGAGAAAGAGAGTGAAACAGTGGCAGTGGAAAAGCAAAGAGAACACGTATGTGGAAGTGGGTGACAGCCAGTGATAAGGAAAGACAGTGCCTATAACAATGACAAAGAGGAAAAGAGAGATAGTGACAGTGAAAAGGCAGCAGCAGTGGGAAGGGGTGAATGTGGTAGTAGGGATAAGAGGCAAGTGCGAGACAACTACAGTGAGGGGAAACAGTAGTCGTAGGGCAGAACGAAGGCGAATGTGGCTGTGAGACAAGAGACAGTGACAAAGAGACACAAAGACATAATGTCAATGAGTTGTGCTGAATCAGAGAGTGGCAATGAATAAGTGGGAGTGAATGAGTATCAGCGCTTACAGTGATGGACTAGTGGGTGTGAGCGAGTTACAGTTACATTAGCTTTTTGCCAACATAGTGATGAGTTGCATGATAAAATAAGCGCATTTATCTTCCCATGCAAAGCATTTGAGAAAAATTTATAGGTGCTGAGGAAAGTATAATGAAGCAACTGGTACAACACACGTCAGTCAGAGTCAGTTAAAACAGGAGCGAATTCGTCTTATTGTGCTCAAATAGGAGCTATCTCTGGTAAACATTTCACCAACTTGCGATGAGACCGTTGAGAATTCCAGAGAACACCTGAGGGTGGTACAAGTATTCCAGTTCGCTTCGTTTCTATTGCATTACGGGATTCAATGTGCCGATAGCAGGCTGAATGATACAAGATACAATTTTATTTCTACTACCGATATCCACAGTCTTAAAGTAGGGGAAAGATCTGCGCTTCCGAAAAAGTATCGTCTTTCCACAGCAGGACAGGGAACCCGTATTTCCACCCTGGTCTGCTGGACCGGGTAACAAAGAACACTCGACAGTTCATATTTACAGCTACGTCTACATCATACTCCACAAGCCACCAAATGGTGTGCGTCGGAGGGTACTTTCGGTACCACTGTCTGATCCTACCAACCCTGTTCCACTCGCGAATAGTGCGTGGATAGAATGGTTGTCAGTAAGCCTCTGTATTGGCTACAATTTCTCAAATTGTCTCCAGTGGTCAATACGCGAGATGCATTTGGGAGAGAAGTAATATTTTGTCCGACTCCTCCTCAAAAGTGCTGTCCCGAAACTAGAATAGTAATTCCCCCCGTGATGCACAACGCTTCTCTTGTAACGTGTGCCAGAGGAGTTTGTTTAGCATTTCCGTAACGCTATGTTCCCAGCTAAACGATCTCGTCGTGAAACACTCTGCTCTTCGTTGGATCTTCTCTATCTCCTTTACAAGTCCTACCTGACATGGATCCCAGATAGATGAATAATATTCAAGAATCGTGCGAACAAGCGTCTTATAAGCCACTTCTTTCATGGAAGAGTTACATTTCATTAAGATTCTTCCGATACGCCAATCTATCGCGAACAACGTTTCAAAAACACAAGCTGTTGATGTATTTGGATACGAAATCTCTTGGCAGACTCTCTTTATGGTCTATGGATGACAGATCACTGTATTGAACGATCCCGAAAACCGTGATAAGTAATAATGCTTAAAATACCATTTCTTAACTCTCTCGTGTATAGCTCTGCTTCGGTGGGGGACAGTAGCACGGTTGTTAATATGATGCTTGAGATGTTTTTTGTGTCTTGATAACGCCTCTCATTCGTCGTGGAAGTCCTGATCACTGCTGGTGTGCCTGCCTCACGACAGGACAAGGACACCCTGTTCACCTGCAATAGAGGAAGGAGGGGAATAGTCCGTGAGCTTCCATCAGTCTTCGTGTCGTATTTCATAGTTTTAGGCTAAAAGGAGGGGAATAGTCCGTGAGCTTCCATCAGTCTTCGTGTGATATTTTATAGTTTTAGGCTATTTTTATAACAAACTGAGGAAAGGTTCAAGTCCACAAAAAATTACCAAATTTCCGACTGCTCTCCATTACAAGTTTTATTTGGCGTCATTTTGCTGACTTAATGTATAAACTCTGAATCACACGTGTTGTAACGTTCTTTTGTGTTCGCAGGTGCTATACAGCATTTTATGCTGTCTGTGTCTTCCCTGCAGGAGGAAGACACGTGGTTTTGGAGACAAATCAAAGAAAGCGCGTTCGACAGAAGTCTATAATGACCGTAAAGTGGACATGGAGAAGGTGAGCATTGAGCAACTCCAAGGTCTATGAAAAGCCCCACAGTGACTCGAAAGACCAGTTACATTCAAAGTTAATATCGTCACTGCCGCAACACCACACTGAATCTCACTGTATCGGTTTCTGGACTCGGCAAGACTGTCGTAGCTTCTCTAGTCGCAGTGAAGTGATCGTCAAAGGACAGCTCCTTGTTTAGAACACACTCACTGCACCCTGTTGTCAATACATTTAGAGCGACAGTGAAATAAATGTGGATCGAAGCACACATACACCTTCGTGTTCGTCAGCCCCATAAGACTGGCCGCCCTCTTTCCTGTGGTTTTCGGATCACCGTCATAGCTATACCTGCTTACATAAAGAACTGATAAACATTGATAATTAATAGTAACAACACTAATGTTTGGAAGTAAGCTAGTAAACTGAACTGATGAAAACAAAACACTAAAATTACGAACTAGATTCACAAATTTCGAATACATTTAGCCTTCATCTTCTTACTTTATTAGTCTGACATGACAACCTGTTCGCGAACGGGGCTCGACCGAGATTTATCGCTTAAGGCTAGTAATCGTCCTAACCATTTCGGCTATACATTCCCGCATCCCAGACCCACTAACGTTTCATTGCGTCACATGGTACCCATATTTTCTATTTTCGCACTTTGAGATTCATGAGCAGGACAGACAAATTTTTGCAATCGTCATTTTAGCCCATCGACGCAAATATAACAATCATTTACACAATCTCTGTTTTTACGGAGTCTGTATATTGTATTACGTGTATGCAGATGTTAACGGTCTGGGGGAAGAAAACTATACACTTAAGTTCGCTGTACTAGGACGCAGTTTCTATATGCAACGTCACGATCAGTTACAACGCTGGTGACAGCGGCATGCTGTCTTTGAGAAATAGTACTTTTCTTGCAACAATTAATCTATGAGAGCCTCTGACGTATACGTTATTAACAACCGTACTGGATGTACTGTTAACTCAATCTGATTCGGCAGAGGATTTAGGGTAGTATTGTCTCCATAAAGATACATTTTTGTTAACAAGCTTTTACGTTTATGAGTGCCTACATATCTGAATTTATATGGCAAATTAAAATTGTGTGCAGCATCGTGACTCGAACTCGGGAACTTTGAATTTCGCGGTCACGTGCTCATCGACAAAACTAACAAAACATGGCCAACGACCCGTCCTAGCAGCTGCACGTCCGCCAATACCTCATCTCCTACCTTATAAACTCACAGAACGGCAAAGGTCGCGTATTCGATTCACAGTCTGGCATATTCTGGCCTTCATATTTCACTAGGTGTTTCGAGTACATATCTATGCGATTTTGCTTCACATGTTTTAAACTTTTTGAATAAATACAATTTTTTCCTTTGAAGTGTCTGATTAAATATCACAGAATGCTGTAGCAGTAGTGGCATTAACGTTCCTACCATTCTGTATATCGCTTTCCATAAAAATCTTACCTCACCTTTTCATTTTGTAGCTGTCAGTTCTCTAACTTATTTGATGTCTTAATTTATAACCGTCGTACGTACCACCGCACTTCACATTTTAAACGTCACACCTATGGACTGCTTACTTTATAAAAATCTGTTCCAACCTGGTAGGACAAGTGACTAAAATATTCACATCTATTAGAAACCCGACTTCCCGTGTGAGTCGTAATGGTAACAATATACCACCCACACTTTCAGGTGTATGCTCGCTTGAGAAAGAAGAGGGTGGCAGAAGTACCGTCTGTCTTCGAGATCTTTCCCTGTCAATGGAACCCGGAATCCGCCAGTCGTATTAAGGATGGGGAGAAGAGTGTGGACTATCCGCTGAAGGCCGGCTGTGCACAGGTAAGTCAACATCAGTACAACTACGTAAAGTAAACACGAAGAAAGTATAAGAGAGAACAAGAACGAAGAACAACAAAATTAAGTTCAAATTGTACCCTTTGCAGAATCTATTACTCTTCCGGATAACTCTTCCATTTGTAGAAGAAGGACTAAATAAGAAATGCATCTGATTACAATCCAATAAGACTATCGTGCACTGTTTTACAAGAACCTAAGGTAAATGTAAGGTGAAACGCAATTGTAGTACTTGTTCAGTAAGCTTCCACTGTAACATTGCTGGAAGTTCCGAATGTATCACTCGTTTGACACGTAATACAGTTCTTCGGAGCTCGACCTTCACCAAATGAAAAACGAAGGTTAACAGTTAATTCAGTCCTACGAGGTCTCGCAAGGGCTTTCGACGTGATACCTTGCGTCCAGCACACAAGATACGCCCGAGTGTTAGTTTGAGTACCTGTGCATAAAACTAAGCAGTTCCATACTCTGGTATAAATGTATGCCAACGTTAAAAAAAAAAGAGACGAAATCGAAATTTGTGTGCAGTAATCTGGGGAAGCTGTACGAATCCATTGCGTAAAAATGTTGGCATGCCTGAGTGATGTAACGTAGATTACAGTTCCAATGTCTGTGACGCTTTCCAAGACCTCGTGCAGGAGAAGGTTTAGATATTGAAAAAATAGTTGATATGAAGATAAGTAGCTGCAACACACCATAGGGAGGCGTTGCAGAGGGTCAGAGAGTGCGGGGACCCTTAAACAAAAGATAACAATGCTGTCGTAGAATCCCCCTGTAGTCTTCCAGAATCGGAATTCAGTTGATTGCGAGCCATCACGTGAATTCACGTGATGATGGGGAGAAGAAGCTAAGAGAAATTACTGTGGAAACTGGGAGAATTATTAAAATAAATTTACATTTTCGTTAGTAAACTCTCTCACTGGCAATTCCCTGCGTATTTCAGAATGTACTTGCACTGCAATTTTTTTGTGTAGTGTCGTAACTACTAAACAAGAAAAAAGTATCACAAACGATAACTACGAAACATACTATACACAGTTCATAGCGTTTTTAGATCATAAGTTCCCTGACTGTTATCATTATTCGTCAGGATTTAATCATGTCACACTACGTCGGCAATAAGCTGATTCTTCTATTCTAAGCATTGCATATTTTCAGTTTCACCTTTCTAGTGCCTGGTTAACTGTTCCAGGATACCTTAGCAGGAGTCGTACCAAACTAGACTTAACTCCACTAAGTGTGCTCCATAAATATCTTTTCTCGCATTTTCACTCTTGTACCTCTCACTTCTATACCTTATTCGATAACTTAACTTTTAGCACAGATGAATAGCACCGCGTTCAAATTCTTTAAAAGCTACACTTTTGGGCTGCTTATTTAATGTATAATCTGTTTAATTATTACAGGTCAGATATCTAAACTTTTATATACGCTCTGTCTATGACGTCTTGCCCGAATTAATGCTGGTAAAAACGAAACTCCCACAGGTTGGTGTATTTGGGCGCTTCAAGGTGCAAAATGTGGCAGAAGAAATTCCACCGCTTGTTGCCCACGACGGCCAGCTGCCTGCACAAGCTCGCAACCGCAGGAAGAGACGACAGAAGAAACACGAGGAGCCCCTTGATGTAAGTCATTATCATTACTGCCATGAAAAATAAGCAGTTTGTATCTCAGATGCACTGCGGATTCAGCTACTCTGCCAGATAATATTACTGAGAAACGCTCAACCTCCATAGACGCTTTCAGCACACGAGAGACTACAAGTGACACTCAAATTTACATGAAGAACAATGTGAGGGATTCACTCTATTGCAGACCATTAATACTACCCTCAACTTTTTACAAAACCCAAAGTTAAAATTAAGGTCGCATATAAATATATAACAGTGGGACGAAAGATTAGCGATCAAATTGAACAAGGAAGACGAAGAAAACATACATGAGACGTGACTGTCATGTACAGTAACTGGCGTCAACTGGTCAACGCACTGTATAGGCAATCCTCTGCTGCCTCTATTCTAACCTGCCCTTATCTTTATAGTTTTAATATACATTTAAAGCACTGTATTTCACGTTCATTGCATCCTATAGTTAAGGCCTCCTTATTTAATAAGTAATCCATTTAAGAATTCTGTCAGGTGTCTAAAGATAACTGTGCTTAAGGCATATGCCATTCTAGCTGAGTCAGTG
Organism: Schistocerca piceifrons; assembly: GCF_021461385.2. Lineage (NCBI taxonomy): Eukaryota > Metazoa > Arthropoda > Insecta > Orthoptera > Acrididae > Schistocerca > Schistocerca piceifrons. The sequence continues at coordinate 28,668,899 of NC_060143.1, forward strand.
ATGATAACTCAAACCTCCCACAGGTAGATTTTACTTGGGACTTCGGAGAGGACGAGGCGGCTGGAGATATTCCGCGTTCTGAGGACCAGACTTGCGAAATGTGTGCTGAACCGGAAATTTTCGCGGTGAAACCAAAGATAGAATTGCAGGATGCGCCGCAGGAGGGCCGTACTGAGGTAAGTCAGTGCCATTACTACCACGAATAGCTAGCAGGAAGAAACGGCCTGACAGGGTGACAGCGGAGGAAAGCCAATTACACCTCGATTGCATGCATTTCAGAATCACCCACACTTAGCGATTTTTATCCCCTAATCTCTTTCGCTCCAGACATGGCTTCATGACTTTAAAATGAAATCGACAGTCATTTTTACATGAAGGACTTTACAAGGTATTCACTTTATTACAATCCAACAATGCTAACGGCCATTGGTTACAAGACGATAGAGTAAACTTAACCTCGAACACAATAATACTACAGAAATACAGTAAGCTTGATTTGTAAAATTGCCAGGAGTTCGGAATATCACTAACTTGACACAGGTCAGTCTAACAGGACTTGAGATGCACCGATTATAGACGACAGTCTTGGTGTGTAACAACTGACCGAACTCTACTGCTGGGCTTCTGTCGGCCAGTGTTCTAAGCTCGAGGTAAACGTGTAAGATTAGTAGCTGACGTTCAGTCTGTGATGGAGGCATTATACACGTAGTGCGATTTCGAGTTGTGGGCCGAAGTACTAAGGCGACTACGACGAGAACTGTGTTAAGCGATTTACGGAAACGTGGAAAACTTAAATAACGGTGGCAAAAGAGAAATTAACGTCCATATTGATTGCATGTCCTTTGACTTAACCAACTCAGCTAGTTGCAGTTTCTTGCGGAAATACATCTTTGTTTAGCTTGCGTCTTTCAGAAAGATGTAATACTTTGCTCAAGCATACGGCTGCACCAAATTTGGACTTCTGCTGCTTGCGAATAAGTTTAATTTGACCTGTTGCTACCGGTGGATTGCGTCCTTAGCCACATTACGGAAAGAACAGATATTTCCTTGAGCAAATTCCCATGTTTCCAGTTGACTGCGTGCTTTACTGTGTATTTGGTGTACTTCTGTATATGCTTTATTGTAATCAGTAAACGAACATCCATCACAAAACATTGCATACCACACTGATCACAGACAATGCCTCATACTGGTAGATCATCACTCTCTTAGCTGTTTTCGTACTTCTGCATAGTACAATCATTTTGTATCGCTGTGTGCACCAAGCACTGCCTCATACTGGTAGATCATCACTCTCTTAGCTGTTTTCATACTTCTGCGTAGTACAATCATTTTGTATCGCTGTGTGCACCAAGCACTGCGTACGAAATTACCTGCTTCTTATATTCCAACTTCTGCGTATATTAACAATTTTTACTTACAAGTGCCCAATTAACTATTCCTCGCTGCCTTACCAGACTTCACGTCAACCTACACATAATTCGTTCCCACGCCTTTACATTTGTGGACCTCTCAGTTCTCTACCATATGTGATACCCTTCTTTTTGACAGACATCTGTGGCACCGTTGTTCACTTTTATTACAACCTACACATAGGGATGCTTAATTAATATAAAATCTATTTAAGAAAGTTAGTGTCTAAGGTTTTTTACGTGTTAGATGTATGCCTTTGCAGCTGAGTCAGTGATGATAAGGTCAAACCACCCACAGGTCCGTGTCATTGGGCGCTTCTACGTGACGTTTGTGCCGGAAGAAATTCCACCGATTCAGGACGACGATTGTAAAGTGACTGTGGAAACTGAGATTACTGCCAAGCAACCAGAGACGGAATTCATTGATACACCACGCGAGGTTCCAGATGAGGTAAGTTAGTATTATTAGTGTAATGAAGAACTAGCAGGAATAAACGGCCACTAAGTTTGGAGCGAGGGAATGGCAGTTATATCTCAGACTGTCTCTATTACTAAACCAGCCACTCTGCCGGACTTCAATTTTCGCGAAGCTCTCACAATCCAGGCATCTTCCATGACCGTAAAATGTAGACGACTTTCTTGTTTATATGAAGACCTAAACAAAGGAGTCATTATATTATACACCAATTACCCAATTATACGCTCCAAGACAAAAACGATGCGCCACAAAGGAATTATCCGAATGTGACGGAAATCGGTAGACGTGGCAAACAAATGATAGTTTACAAGAAAATAGATGGTTTAGTCAAGAGTAAGTGCTTAAAAATCGCTATTGCTGTTCTCCATTGTACATCTTCTGTACTTCAGCATTTGTCTGCTATTTTGTCGCCCAAACATCAAACCTCATTTCCTGCTTTCAATGTTATTTTCTATCCGTTTCCCTTCGTAGCTGTGATATTATTTACTGCATTTTAGTGCCCTAGTTCTACTTTTTTAATATTCACCTAATTTCTTTTCTAGACAGTACCCCATCCATTCAACCGCGTGTCCCAAGTAAGTGCAGTTTCAGATAGAATTACGCTGTCATTGATTACACAAAAAGTTTTTTTTTCTCCCAGAACTAAAATCTTCGTTCCATGTACCTGTTTCCTTTCAGTATTGCTTGCCGAATTTATACACTGAATAACATGTGGAATAGGCTGAAAACCTTTCTCATTCCGTCTGGTATTTTATCCCTGTTATCTTAAGAAAAGCAAATGCTAACTGTGTACTGTGTCCCTACTTATCCTAAGGCAATTCGTCTTTCCTTTCGATAATATTCACTCCAAGTTGGTACCCTTTGTTGTACCTATCTATACACTGTAACCCAGTTTCAGTCTTTCCTTCATTGCTTCATGCCGGCCGAAGTGGCCGTGCGGTTCTAGGCGCTGCAATCTGGAACCGCGAGACCGCTACGGTCGCAGGTTCGAATCCTCCCTCGGGCATGAATGTGTGTGATGCCCTTAGGTGAGGTAGGTTTAACCAGTTCTAAGTTCTAGGGTACTAATGACCTCAGAAGTTGAGTCCCATAGTGCTCAGAGCCATTTGAACCTTTGCTTCATACTGTCTTGCAAACTGAGCTCTAGGTATTCGCTGGCGTCATACAGTTTTCCTCAAAGTTTTCTTAAATTTTCCTATGCGTAGAATCTATCGTTTACAAGGTGAAGCTTTGAATTTCTTCTCCATTATTTTTAGCCTTGTGTGTCCACATCTGACGGCTTAATTTTCTATATTTTGATATTTTCTTCTGTCGTGAGTAAAATTCAGTAACAAAGGATTTGTTCTGGGCACTGTGTCTTTTTCTCCATTTGATACTACGCTTCTCTCAGTATTTCATCTCTCAAAACTAACCATTCGCCTTTTTTTGCTATATTTCCTCCTTACTCAGTCGGTGGATGCCTAAGGTTCCCTTTGGAACAATAGACACCGAAGAATTTTTAACTTTTTTAGAACCGATTTCCTTCATTTCTTACCTTTCTGATAATCCTTCCACTCCTATATCAATTTAAAATCTGGTTCCTAAACATCTGTCTTATCACACATAACCCATCTGAAGCAGTCTGATATCTCCAGATTTCTAGAAGATATACATCCTCCTTTCACGTTTTTTAACCCACATTCAACTGATTTCTGTGTAAATTTTAATAATTTTAATAATTTTCCCATAGTTCCCGTTGCCCTACAATTTTTCCCTCTCATGCTTTTCCTACTGTCGAATTCTTGCCCCCTCCACAATTACATTTCTGCCTCTTTTGATGCAATGACTAATTTCTTCTAGCTCAACCTTTACTATTTACATCTCCTAATGACCTACAGAGCTGGAAGCCTATTGTACTAACATAACGTAGGTGTGGGATTCGTGATTATCTGGATACGATATCACGTTCACTAAGTTATTCGGCTGCATTCCTATTTTGTTGTCCATAATTAGATCAACTCGTGAGAAATTTCCTCTTGCTTTCAGCTGTTGAAAGTATTCATACGACAAACCCCACCCACTGACCAAGTTAACTCTCTTGAAGAGGAATACATGTATCAATGGCCAGTGTCTAATCAGGACGCAAATGAAGACTTTATCTTGCCTCCCTGGCTGGAATGAGGCTCATCTCAGCCAGGTAGTGGGCTTCATCAGCCATACCCAGCCAGTCCTCCTCCCAGTGACATGGGACTTTGCGGCTCCACAGTGAGGCAGCTGCGTAAGTGGCACTCAGTCAATGAGTGGTCTTTCTTGGTCGCTATATCCATAATTTAACTACACCAGACTCCCTCCTGCACTGATACCCAGCATAAATCACATATTACCGTATCTGCTTTAAATTATGTTGGGTGTCATGAATGCAATGAAGTCATTTCGTGCAAAATGCACTGAATAAGTAGCTGTGCACAGAGGGAATGGGGGAATTTTGGAGCACACATAAGAGCTGAAATCACATAATGCTTATAACCGACACGTATTTCTTCATCCAGTAGCAGTACACCAACGAGCTGCGCGGATCCCAGTAGAGAAGACTGCTTGGAAGGACATACTGTGAAAGATAACTTAACTGATAACTAAACAGAAACTATTTCAGTGTTTCGCTAGTTACAGCTTAATAGGTTGATCTTCAGCGGTACCATAGTGTACTGTATGCGATAACAGAAGACTACTATTTTTAACCATTTACTTCTCTTCCATTTTTTTAAAGATATCAGACGTCGTGCCTTCATTGAAGGCTGGGCTTCTTGTTGTTGTGTCTCAGTATCATTTTAGAGCTTGTCGGACATTATCATGACATTGGCCTCCAGTCCTATTGCGCTCCTCTGGTTCTGGCTATGCTTATTCTATAACTTGAAAGCTTCTATCACTGCCTGTGAAACTCTTGCCTGGTGCCATTTTTTCGGCTGGACTGTTCCCATATATTTTAAATGTCATGAGGTTGATCTAAGATTTTCAACTTCTTCGAGCAGTTTTCTGCTACTTTGTTCAGTCAGCTCATGACTGTATTAAGCTCACTATGCAGGTCCCTGGTTCTAGTCGAAAAGTGTTCTCTCGGAATGAGTCTCAAGCACCTCCAAGAGTTTTTTATATTTGTCTGGCATACTGTGCCGTAAATACTTCCGTATTTCATGGCCTTAACCATCAGTGCGTTGCAATATCTTATTTTTGTATTGCCTTTCACGTTTCCGCTTCCTAGTGATCTATGTAGGGCACGAATTAGTCCGCTCATCTTCTCTTTCTTTGCTTGTGTGTGTGACCTGAATGTGAATTCAATGCCTAGTAAGACACCTAAGTACCTGACCTGGCTGGTCCACTGTATCCGTGTATTACTGATTCGCAGTTGGACCATGAGGCTTGGTCTTCTTCTGGTGAACACGACTGACCCATTTTGATCCGCACTTGGAGGTATTATGTTACAATTTGTCCGCTGCTATGTGACAGTTAGCTGCCTCTGAGGGCGGCCTGTCACTGCATTCACTCTACCTCAAAACCATTTACTAAATTCCTCAAATTTGAAGTTTATAGTTCGTAGCAATGTTGAGAGCCCATGTGTAATGGCTTTATTTCTTAGCTATTACCTATTGTGAATGTTGCTCAAACTTGCATTTCTTTGGTGCAGCACACACGAAATGATGAAGATTGTAGCCCCCATTAAGTCTTTGTGCATCACGTGTCTGGATATACTTTACTACTATTATTTTGTTACCTAAGTTATAGTTGATCAATGTGTTGTCGCCACTATAACAATCATGTCATGTTTGCCTAGGTGGACCCTGCTGACAAGCAAGAACCCCGAGGAGATTCGGAGGAGGGGGCAGCCAAGGACTCTAGCAGCCTGGCTTCAGGTGCTGCTCCCAACCGCTGAAGAAACAATTCATTTGTTCTATCAGTTTTCGTTTTGTTCTTTTTTTCTTTCGTTCCAATTATTATTTTTTGTTCAGTTTCTTCGTTTTCGTTTTGTTCAAACTATTATTTGTTCCATTTTCTTAGTTTGTTTTGCGTTCAAGTTATTGTTTGTTCAGTTTTGATGTTTCATTACCAATCTTTGGAGCAGTTAGAAACAAAAAAATAAATCTTTTGTTTTTCGTCAGCTGTTGCCTCGCTTTTTACGTGTGTAACTGTAAAATGATAGTTACTTAATAGACTTTCTACAAAGTTCCGTTTTCGAGTCCTTACTAACAAGCAACAATAAATGCTACACATTTAGAAAAGTTACCTAAGTTAGCAATAATAAATAAAATAGCCTCTGGCCTCAAGGATGGCTCTTCTACTCTCTTCCTTTCCGGAACTGATAGTCTCACCTTCAGGCACACCTTAAATACACAAATAATCAATGTTAGGCATTATTCCCTCGCAATAACACCTGGCTGTCAACCGCAAGGTAAACAAGCAAGCCCCATGTCCACAGGACCACACACAATGACACCTCACTGTTTGGCCATTTTTGAGGTGTTGTGTGCGTAGGTCGAGAACACTTCTCATTCTATTAACAGCTAGTTGCAATCCAGAAAAATAGTATCCAGAGAAGTTATATTCAACATCAATTCGTTGGATAGGTGAGGTACACGTGAAGATGGGACTAGCAATTCCAAAATTGATCATGTAATGGAGAAAAATATGTATAACACTATCCTTGCACCCACAGGAAACAGTACTTATAACTGCTTATCATGCGCAGCTGCATTCCCACCATTCACTACGATGTGTATTCAAGATAACGGTCAATTCTAGTGTGCGATTCCACACGTCGGCTTTGAGCAATGACGTCATACCTAAGGCAGAGAAGCAACATAAACGCAATCTCTGAAAGCGACTGATCATATTCATAAACAAACGAATCTAGCCTACGATAAAATTAATTAATTAGCCACAAATTGTAACGACAAGAATTAAAGGTAACTAAAGTAAATAGAATTAGAATGTCGGCATTGGTCGCAATTTTGATGATTTATGAACAGCAAAATCGATTTCCGATCACATAATGATCTTCAGTGATGGCAGTTAAACATTTCACATAGCGATCAGTGAATAAGAAACAAAACACCACAAATACACTAGAGTACAACCAACTCTTGGTAAGAATAACCCTTTAGCGTACAAATTGAAGCTCGTAGGCACTGGTGTCTTGTTATTAGCAGTAACAGAAGCTTTTAAACGATCACAATAGCTGAAGCCGCTGTTTAGATTCACCTATACAGCAGACCTCTGTGTGACAGGGGCTTGGAATGCCTTCAATTTGACATTAGTCACGTGAAGACTTAACATTATTTGGCAAGAAATTACCACAAAATACCAAATGTGCACTTGCAAATCAGTAATAGAATATATGAAATTTAAAACTGTACATTAAAAATGCATTTGAAAACGGAAGGGGGGAATGCACATCTTGCCAACAAACACTGGCGTGTTATTTCAAAAACAACTTAAAAAACATGCAAGAATAAAAATCGACAGGTAAATTATATGGTGTCGGATTAAAGGACCAGTAAAAAAGAAAAATATAGAAATAACATAACATCAAATATAACAGAATTTGTTATAGCACAGTAACCGCCACCTGGCGTGGGAAGTCATAGGTGCAAAGTTCTTAATTTACGTAAAATATTACGTAGAAACCAAGAAGTCAAATACATAAATAGTGGTGATTTGTACAATATGCCACCGTTTAACAGATCAAAATGTCATGATACAAAACATTCTTTATAAAAAATTTTATGGTGCGGACAATCAATTTTTTAGCGTATTTAACGACATGATAATACACGCATGTCATTCGTCCCGTTTGGGCATGTTAACACATTATAAGTGTTTCTGAGGCTTAATTACGAAAAATTATGAAAAGCAGAATGATATTAAGCACATTGTGGAAGCATAGATCGTTTAGCGCACTCATCAGTAAGACCTACTGTTACAAATTGCAAAGAATTAGTGATACGTTGGTTACAGACACAAGTGTACGAAATGCTCTAGCCTAGTAAAACATCCACTACCATACCTATTATTTATAGGCAAAATTTCCTGATATGATACAAACAGAACTTGGGTCTAAGGAAATAATGTTCTAATATTTTGAGGAATCAGCCTCAGTTGCACAAATATTCTGGTCTTTACCAGGTTTCAGCAAAATTAATCTAGCCATCTTCAGAAGCATTAAATTACTATAACATGCCAGAGTAAGGCACAGTCAACATTAAAATTAAAACCTATAGTACCGTGGTACCATGTCGAATAAAACTACGTAGCTGAAGTACAGCCCGGCTTCTCTTCACCATGCGGTCGGTTGGCAGCGGCAACTAACATTGGCACTGACCGTTGCACGCGGAATTGCACTGAGCGCATGGCAACTCGAATGTAGATAACGTTCATATGTGTATTAACTACATGCAAATTGTATTAAATGCTTGAAAATGTACTTGGTTGGGTATATAAAGTTTTAAAAAAATCTTTACGACTTTAAGCACATATGGTCAACGTGTAAAGTATCCCCACCGAACATGCCCAATAGCGAGGGCCTTACTTGTCTCACTTATTTAAAACCTGAATCATTATCTATAATTTAACTAGGGTGTAACTGGGAGTACAACGCCCCTGTCATCCCACTTAACTAGTATTGACAGAGAAGTAAAGCGTATTAATTAAAGTGTGACGGAGGGAACAACGTCTGCATCATCATGCTATTGGGCGACATAGGTCAAGTACACTAGAATATAGTCTACGATGTCCGTTTGACGGGAAATATTTTCTATAGGTAAAATTGTGAGTAACGCGATACACGTCTAACGTTAACGTATCATAGAAAATGGGAGGTATTTAAAGCAGCTAAGTTTTACTTACTGTGCTGCATCATTGTTAAATTCAATTATAATGGCGTCCCAACTCTCGTCAAAGAGTAGTGGACCAAACTTAAATGTAAAGGGAAACGTAAGGCTTGATGTCTGAACATGTTAAGCGGCAACCAGGAGAGAAACATGGTGGTTAATGTAACAGGGATAAATTAGAACAAACGTAATAAAGATTGGAAACCTTCGAATTACGGTTATCAGTTCCCAGACAGGCAATGCTATACGCTCACGAGTTGCCATGTGCAACGGTCAGTGCCAATGTTAGTTGCCGCTGCCAACCGACCGCATGGTGAAGAGATGCCGGGCTGTACTTCAGCTACGTAGTTTTATTCGACATGGTACCACGGTACTATAGGTCTTAATTTTAATGTTGACTATGCCTTACTCTGGCATGTTATAGTAATTTTATGCTTCTAAGGAAGGTTAGATTAATTAGCTGAAACCTGGTAAAACCAAAAAATTTGTGCAACTGAGGTTGATTCCTCAAAATATTAGTCTATCACAGTTGCTGACGGGGCTGCAATATGCTAAAAATTCTTAAACAGTGTTCTCTTTAAGGTATAAAAGCTTTGTCCCCAAAAAAATACATCTCACTCTGGTTATACAACTTTAAGAAACTTCAACATCGCAGCGCATCAGCAATCGTTCGTTAATATATTAAAAAACTAAAAACCCGCCTCGATTGCGAAAAAAACTCCTAGTGTTAAGTGTTAACTCAGGTTTCGGCGTAGATAACTACACCTTCTTCAGAACAACAATAAAACCCACAAGTGCCTAATAAGACCTTTGTCAATGGTTAAAAGAACACCGTAGCTATACATTTATAAACGAAAAAGAAAAGGAAAACACAAACAGTACGTATGTACAAAGTCAAAACCACTACTTAACTTAATGGTGTACGCTCCACCTCACACCGGCCTATGTTCGATGGGCCATGACCCGCCATAAACTGCAGCTGCAAACGGTCGCTCCCATACAAGGCTGACGCGCTATCCATGCACATGCGCAAGTCGAGGGAAGTTACTTGAATGCGCATGAGCATACGAATACGAGAGAGTTTGTACATGTGTCGGGGCTAAATAGCCCATACATTCCCAACCGTGGATCAACGTATATCAAAAAATGAAATGGATAGAACAAGAGACGAGCTAAATGGGAGATGGAACCTAGAAATAACGGCACACGGTTGCTTATGCTAGTAAAGAAACTTATATATGAAGCTACCTATGACAACATGTCTTGGATAACTTAACGAATGACAAGCTGCTCTGACAGCTCATAATGTTTGACTAATCGCAATAACGATATAAAAGAACAAATATGAGACGAAAACTGTCTCTATCCCACACCAAATGTTAAAGTCCTACTTTAGACAAAAAAAGAACTGCATGTGAGGCATATCACGAGACTATAAAATGACTTGTTCTTTCAGTGAACCTTGGTTCAGTACTCAACTAGTAAAAGGGAAAAAATGTGTGCCAGCAACTTATCATGACCAATAGTTAGCAGTAAGCAAAGCCTACTGTTATGGATCGTAGAAAACTAGAGATAATCATCGTATGTCCGCACAACCCTGGCCAAGAAACTGCCGGAACTTGACAAACATACAAGGATATTCTGGTGGTGGTAGGCATGAAATTTTAAAGAAACGTAACGCATCAAAAAATCGGAATATTGTGATAGTTGGGGGTGCGTATGATGTTTACAGGAAAAAACTGAGTCATCCTCAAACTTTGAGAGTCAGTCTTACTAAAGCAAAGAAGCCAACAATTATTGTGACAGACCTTCTTCACAAGAATCATCTAATAGGTTCTTATTATACAAAAAAGAACATTTAAAATGCATGTCAGTATCTACAGAAATATCTGCTAGTCAACTGCAAATCTATTTTTTTCCTGTGTGTTTTAAATCTCCTTTGTTTACGATAAGTGCCCATTGATTCTTTTTGTTTCCTCGGTCCATCGTAATACTGTAATGAAGATCTCCTCTGCCATAAAACGCAGCACGTTTTCAGTGATTAACTAAATATATAATGATAATTGTATATAATTTGCATGCTATTATTTTTTTTGTTAGCCTGTGTTTAAGTGTAAACGAAATATGATGTATTTTACGTGTCGTTATGTTTCAAGTAATTTGCACAGTATGCAATCTACATGTATAGAAAACGTTTTGGCTTGGTATGAAAAGCTTTATCAACGCAAATTTCATTTAAGAAGGAAGCAACAAATGAAAGGAGTCTGTCGAAGATACTACTCGGTAATGTAATGACGAACAGACAAGAGGTGTTGTTTAATCAGTAAAAAGTGTGAAGAGCGATCAGTTCCCGGAAAGGGAGGCATATCTTTACAGTGGAAGTCCGATTTTGTTTAGGGAAGAGACTTACAGTAATGAGCAGGAGAAAGCAATTTGATTATGCTACGAGAAAAGGTGCGCAGAAGTTTACAAAATGCTACTATTGTCACACTGTTGCAGTAAAATGCTATGTTGTAAGAACAGATACAGGTCTTAATGATATCGACGAAGAGGTGGAGGTGCAAGAGAGGACGATTGCTAGCAAAAAGATAGCGAGAAAGAAGTGAGCAAGAAAGAATTTTCAAGTCTGTAAAACTTGGTCTTGATTCAATGCACAGGGACAGAAGAATGAAGACATCGAAAGTATGAGAAAGGTCCAGCCATCTTCACAAAAACTAGTATACATTTAATTTTCTGAGGCTGAGTATACTTAACTGTTATCAGCTCTGCTTTCATTGAGAAGAGACAGTGAACATCACCATTAATATGAACGGCGTTCGGGAAAGAGATTGTACACAGGCCTCTTGTATTTACATAATTCGGACTATCAGTAACCGTCCATTAAGAAATTATTTATAGGGGGGACCAAGGCATACATTATTTGAAGAGTGAAAGTATAGATAAAATTATAAATATTTACATAGATGTTTTGTTTGGATATTAACTGCTGTTATAGAAATTTAAATGACATTGAAGGTTGGAGACTGTTAACTGAAATGAAACATATATTTCTCTTGCAATTAAATGATGATGTCACGCTATTTTTCTTGTTGCGGTCTTCACTCGAAAGACTGGTTTGATGTAGCTGTCCATGCTACTTTGTCCTGTGCAAGCCTCTTCATCTCTGCGGAACTACTGCAATCCACATCCCTCTAATCTGCTTACTATATTCATCTCTTGGTCTTTCTCTACAAGTTTTACCCCTTATGCTTCCTCCAGTACTAAACTGGTGATCCCCTGATGCCTCAAATTGTGTCCTACCTGCCGATCCCTCTTTTTAGTCAGATTATGCCACAAATTTCTCGTCTTGTCTGAACCGTTTATCGTCCATGTTTCACTTCCATACATGGCTACACCCCATAAAAATACGTACAGAAAGTACTTCCTGACACATAAATCTATACTCGATGTTATCAAATTTCTCTTCTTCAGAAACGCTTTTTTTGCCATTGCTAGTCTTCATTTTCTATCCGCCCTATTTCGACCATCATCAGTTATTTTGCTTCCCAAACAGCTAAACTCATTTACTGCTTTTGTGTCTCATACGCTAATCTAATTCCCTCAACATCAACTGGTTTAATTAGACTACATTCTATTATCCTCGTTTTGCTTTTGTTGATGTTCATCTTTTATCCTCCTTTCCAGATAATGTCCACTCGGTTCAACTGCACTTCCAATTCCATTGCTGTCTCCCACAGAATTACAATGTCGTCGGCAAACTTCAGCGATTTTATATATTCTACCTCGACTTTAATTCCTATTCCAAATTTTTCTCTTGTTTCCTTTACTGCTTGCTCAATTCGGGGACAGGCTACAACCCCATTTCACTCCTTTCTCAACCACTTCTTCCCTTTCGTGCTCCTCGACTCTTAGACCTACCATGTGGTATCTGTACAGATTATAAGTAGCATTTCGCTCCCTCTATTTTAACCCTGCTATCATTTGAATTTGAAAGAAAGTTTTCCACTCAACATTTCCAAATTTCTCCTTATAAGTCTACAGATGCTATGAACGTAGATTTACCTTTCCTTAACCTATCTTTTATGAGAAGTCGTAGGGTCGGTACTGACTCTCGTGTTCCCGTATTTCTTTGGAATCCTAGATTATCTTCCCCGATGTCAGCTTCTATCAGCGTTCCCGTTCTTCTGTGTAGGATTCATGTTAGTAATTTGTATCTGTGACTCATTAACCTGATAGTCTGGTAATTTTTACAACTGTCAGCACCTGCTTTCTTTGGAAATGGGATTATTGTATCCTTCTTGAAGTACCAGGTTATTTCGCCTGTCTCATACATCCTCATCAGATCTAAACGTTTTGTCACGTTTGGCTCTCCATATACTACCAGTAGCTCTAACGAAATGTCGTCTACTCCGAGGCCTGGTTTCGACTTAAGTCTTCCAGTGCTCTAACAAATTCTTCACGCAGTATCGTATCTCCCTTCTCACCTTCCTCTACGTCCTCTTCCATTTCCATAACATTGCCCTCAAGTACATCTCCCCTGTGTGGCCCCTCTGGATACTCCTTCCACCTTCCTGCTTTCACTTGTTTGCTTAGAACTGGTTTTCCATCTGAGGTCTTGATATTCGTACAGATGGTTCTCTTTTCTATAAAGGTCTCCTTAATTTTCCTGTAGGCAGCATCTATCACAACCCTAGTGATATATGCTTCTACCTTATTACGTTTGCCCTCTAGATATTCTTGCTTTGACATTTTGCACTTCCTGTCGATCTCATTTTTTAAACGTTTGTATTTCTTTTTGCCAGCTTTAGTTATTGCATTTTTATGTTTTCTCCATCCATCGATTCAGTATCTCTTGTGTTACCCAAATATTTCTACTAGCCAAATATTTCTACTAACCCTCATCTTTTTATCTACATGATCCTCTGCTGCCTTCACTATTTCATCTCTCAAAGCTACCCACTCATCTTCTACTACATTCCTTCCGCCTACTCTTGTGAAACGTTCCTATTTCAGTTTATCCAGGTCCCATATCGTTAAATTCCTGTCATGTTGCAGTTTCTTCAGTTTTAATATGCAGTTCTTAGTCAATAAATTGTATTCAGAGTCCACATCTGCTCCTGAAAATGTCTTACAACCTAAAATCTGGGCACTAAACATCTGTCTAACTATTATATAATCAAGCTGAAACCGTCTGGTGTCTCAAGGTCTCTTCCACGTGTACAACATTCTCTTATGATTCTTCAACCAAGTGTTGCTACGGCGAGGTCATTTAGGTTGGTGTTACAGGGTAATGTCAGTCGATTATCGAGATGGTTGTCCCTGCAACTACTGAAAAGATTGCTGCCCCTCTTCAGGAACCACACCTTTGTCTGGCCTATCATCAGATACCCCTCTGTTCTGGTTGCAGCTACGGTACAGCTATCTGTATCGCTGAGCCACAGAAGCCTCATCCAAGAGTCACGGGGGGGGGGGGGGGGGGGTCACTGTTGATTATGTCCAACATAATGCCTGCCCAGAACTAAGTAAACCTCAGTGTGTCTAGTGGAATCTGACTACTTCTAGTTTTGGTTCTCAGAACCCAATACTCAAACGGTTCAACACACATTTATTTAATACCTGAAATAATTTAATATCTCCATATTAAAATTTTCAGTCTGCAATGGAGTGTGCACTCATATGAAACTTCCTGGCAGATTAAAAGTGTGTGCGGGACCAAGACTCGAACGCAGGACCTTTGCCTTTCATAGTCTAGTGCTCTACCATCTTCTATTTTTGTCTATTTGCCAGACTGAGACACGAACCAATATTTCCACTTATGGTGAGCGGCCGCTTTACTATTTTGTTAAAGGGACCTTCCTGGCGCCCAAAGGAAGGGGGTGGGGGCAAAGTGGGCAGGGGTCGCAACAAGAGGTGTGGCCACCTTGTCCCCTTCCCAAACGTCAGTAACAAAGGAAAGCGCAGGGAACGTGGAGTAGAGGTACAATGAACGTCTTTATGTATTTATTTTTCTTATCTTTCTTTTTTAAAATTTTTTATCATTAATACCATTGAGAGTACCAGGAAACCGGCGTCGTTAGCAGGAGGTGGCAACAAGACTCTTCATGATAGGAATACCCAACTCTGGAGTGGGTTAAAGACGACATTGCAAAGGTAATTGGAGAAAAAAATGTATGTATTTTGGACTGCAAGCAACTGCACAGTGGTGCTCATCAAGGAAGTGCCAAAAATGAAGGATACTTATTTTGTCATCAGCAAACCGGTAGTGACCTTTGTGTCCACAAATTTACTTCACAGAGCTTTTCTTCACCTCTGGGAAGTATTCCGGGTCCATAAAGAGGAACAGTTGAGTGGAATCTGATGAGGAGACGTACTGCAAATTTGGAACAACATCTGTTGCACCAAGAACCAGACACCTCTTGCCAATCTGCACACCAGGTGGTGCTTGTCTGTGTCACAACATCACACGCATTACACAGCAGGGTGTCTGCAATGTAAATTCTGTGAAGGTGTGACTGGCATACTTGCTTCATTTACCACACAGATTCGATGTGTGAGGATAAGGACTGCGCACCGATTGTGAAACAGCTTCCCCCCAACCACACTCGGTGACCTGTACTACCGAAGGAAACCATAGATCGTCTTCCTGGATGTTGTAGTAGTAGTAGTAGTACTAGCAGCTTCATTCATCCATGGATCTCGTTTTACAGGGATATAGGACATGTCAAAGTGTTTACAAATATAGATCAATTTAAAATAAGCTAATTCATATACACATATCTTTACAGACTTCTAGTTAGTAAATCATTAGATTTACTCCTGGTATATATCACTTTTCTTTTTACAAATAACTTATTAAATAAGTTAAAGGCACACTGTACACTTATTTCTCACTATCAGTCACTGCACACACTATACACACATTGTTCCACAACACTTCACTCACTGCACGCACGCACACACACACACACACACACACACACACACACACACACACACACACACACATACTAGTGATCTATTGGCCATTTTCAGTACTGCAACTTCCCATTTGCTATGCTGAAAAACTGATTTAGCATCCCTCCATAATGAGTGAGATGTTGAGCTCAGAAAGAGCAAAGAGGTGTTAGTATTGTGCTATGCATAGCTTGGCGCTAAGTATTTTCAGAAAGGAAAAAAGAAGGAGAAGAAACGTAAAGGGAAGGGTTATGTGGTATACTGGATAATTTATTACCATTAATATTATTATTATTTATTTTTATAACATTTTTATCAAACTCTTACTCTGTTTGAGCTATGTAATCCTTCAATATATAAAACATATTGCATAACAGGTATTTTTAGCTGTCTTTTTAAATAAGTGTATTTTTACAATTTCTTTAATCTCTTTTGGTAATATATTGTACAGTTTTATTCCTTGGCAGAAAATGCTGTTTTGAGTTTCATGTTTATTTTTTCTTCGTAAATGTAAGTTGAGTCTATCTCTTTGTAACATCCACGAGATAAATTTTAGCTACAGTGCGATGAGACAAAATTGTGCCTCTAACAGTTATAAATATTATCTATTCGACGTATGAAAAAACAGTGAAAACGAACGAAAACGATGATAAATATTAATTATTTATATAATATTCTATGATGTAATTGGACATATCGATGTGTATCATACAAAGACAATGATAATTGTAAATTCCTTTTGTGATCTGCGTTTGTCTTCCTTTTTTTTTTACCTTTTGTTGGTTGGCTTTTGTAGGTTGTGGATGCATATCGAACTGAGGTCTGTTAAGAAATTGTAATTATTTGTTAATTATTACTTGAGAATAGAGTTTATTATTATTGTAAATATGAGTGAATAATTATTTGTAACTTTAATTCCTCTCTCAGTAAGCATTATCTATGTTAATTATTTTTTTCCACTGCAAGGAACGCAGCCATTGATGATAGCGATTTGTATCGCGTTTTTGTCTGTGTTTTCCTTAGAAACAAATCAAATGTTTGCTTGACGAAGTCTAAGTAGTGCACAATACGGAAGTAGATTTTATAGAGTTTAATAAGTATTTTAAATATTTAATTATTTGCTCTAACAATAGAAAGTCTCTATCAATTGTCTGCCGCCATCTTAAAAATTATCTCAGTGGCAAGTTCAAATTTAAATTACGCAACTCTGCAGAATAAATGCCGAAAGTAATACAAATGTTTGAAAATAAATGTGCACCGGTGGTCCCGACCTCATTTTAATGAAAATGATTCGAATCAGATTGTTCTTTAAAAACAGTGCTCATAGCACGATCCTTATAAGAAACTTTTCTAGCTGATGTATGGTGCCGAAATTAATTACGCACGAGTTGCAAAGAATATTGTTTCAGGTAACATACGTCAGTGTTGTGCACGGCTGATATTCGGTGGTTTTAATGATCGTTTTGCTGAAGATAACTGCTTCCATCTTAATCAATAGTTGTAAGGAATCTATCGTATGAACTGTGATTTAGTGACACTTCCACAACTTACAGACAACACTTTAACATGACGTTAACTTGGAGTTCTTTAGAAACTTGATCAAATCTTCAGCCGGGAGAAAAATTATTTAGTAATTACTCAATGTAATAAAATATGATTATCATTTCCATTTACAAATTAGTTAAATACCAAACCACTGAATAACACAGCAAACCCCACACTTCTCTTGTTGCATGCTCATGGACAGAGCTGTTTGTGCAGTAATTAACAATGTTACTTTTGATGTGTACAGCTGACTGGTAAATGTATTCACATGGAGGACTTAAAATCTTCAGTGTTTTGTACAGATCTTTACAGTGAGCTCGACTAGTTATTCTTCTTATGGTTTTTCTCTAGAGTTTGAAAGCTGTGTTTATATTTTGTGCATTTGTTCCCCAAAAAAGCATGCAATAGCTAAGAATTGAGTATAAATATGAATAACGTGTAACAAAAAGACGCTGCATGTTACACACCAATGATAAGATTCTAAGAGTATAACATGCTAATGACATTCTGTTTGTTAGTACCTGTGTGTGTTCACACCACTTCAATACAGAATCAATATTCATTCCTAGAAATTCTGCATTTGTTACACAGTCTATAGAGGTGCCATCTACATTTAATTTAACATTGTCATTTTTCCTCTTCAAACTGAAATCCATGGCACTAGTTTCCTTTATGTTCAATGTCACTTTATTGCTTATTGACCAATCACAAACTTTGTTGAGAGTTTCATGTGCTTTCTCGGCAAGGAATTCTCTTGTTTTTTCAGTGACTATAATTTGCTGTCATCAGCGAAGAGAAATTTTTCACCATGAGTAACACTACTGGGAAAGTCATTGATGTGTATCAGGAACAGTATTGGTCCTAATATGCTACCTTGCAGAACAAATTTTTCAAATGGCTCTGAGCACTATGGGACCTAACATCTAAGGTCATCAGTCCCCTAGAACTCTGAACCACTCAAATCTAACCAACCTAAGGACGGTCGCGCGGTTCCAGACTGAAGCACCTAGAACCGTTTGGCCACACTGCCCGGCCCCCTTGCAGAACCCCTATATTAATGTATTTTCGTTCTGATAAGTGTTTTACTCACTATTTAGATATATTTGATGTATGTGTTATCTCTATCCCTTGTACCCTATCTCTTAGGTATAATCGAAACCATTCATTAACTACCCCTCTTATTCCTAATGCATCTAATTCATCTAACAGGATCTTCTGGTCGACTGTATTAAATTCCTTAGAAAGATCCAAAAATATGCCTGTAACACACTCATCTTTATCAAGAGCATCAAGAACAACTTTTGTGAATTCTACTATGGCTGACTCCAAATTTTTGCCACTTTGGAAACCAAACAGCGATTCGCTTAAAAGTTTGTATTTATTCAGGTAATTCATTAATTTGTCTTTCATAAGAGCTTCTATTATTTTTGAGAAAGGTGACAGCAGGGAAATAGGCCGGTAATTTTCTATGTCTTCAGCATTACCTCTCTTAAGCAAAGGTACAACTCTTGCCTGTTTTAACTGCTCTGGAAAAGTCCCTGATAAGAAGGATTCATTTATTGTATTTGTTAAGGGACCTTGTATAATCCCTATGCATTGTTTCACTACACACGTTGGTACTTTATCTAAGGCTACTGACTTTTTATTTTTTAGTTTTTGAACAGTGTTATTGACTTCATTGTCTGTGGTTGGAAGTAGCATCACTGTATTTAGTGGAACATTATTTACAGGTGTTGTATTCGTTTGTGGAAACTTTTGCTGTAATTTCTCTGCAATACTTGAAAGATGCTCGTTTACATAGGTTGCTATGTGTTGTGGATCATTTATTACCTTACTCTTCTCCCTTAGCAGTATGTTATTCTGCATTTGTTTGCCTCTCCACATATCTTTTTTTAATAATATCCCAGACTGCTTTGCTTTTATTCTCTGCATTATATATTATTTTTTCACTAAATGTCTTTTTTACGGCAATCAGCACCTTCCTATAGATCTTTTTCTATCTATGATATAAATTTAACAATTCGGCATCATCGTGAATCTTTTTCATGGAACTGAGGTGTTTAAGTGTTTAGGGGGACTTCTTAATACCTGCTGCTATCGATCTGTTTTTATGAGATGTTGATACAGATATGCATACTTTTGGAAATGCCTTTTCAAATTTCAGTTTAAACAACATGGACAATTTAGAGAATTACATATTCAAATTGGTTTCCTTATGCACTTGTTTTTCTAGTTCTTTTGAAAAATCTTTTATTTTGATTTATGATAGATGTCGTTTGTAGACTTGTAGTTTAGGGAATGATTCCATCCATGATTATACTGTTGTTATTTGACAGAGATGGTCTGATAGTCTGAGATCTTTTACAGCTACATCACATTTGTCCCTGTCCATATTTGTGGCCACATGGTCAATTACTGATGAAGTTGTTGCACTATTGACCAATAGGGAGATGTCAAAACTTTGAAGGATATTTATGCAGGTGCTGTTGGATACTCTTATGATATTAGTGTTGATGTTAATGTTCCCACACAGAATTACGTTGACCTTTGTACTTGAGATCTTATCTAGAACTTCTGTTAACTTATTGAAAAAAGTGACCACGTTACCATTGGGAGACCTGTACACGAAACAATGGCTCTGAACACTGTGGGACTTAACATCTGAGACCATCAGTCCCCTAGAACTTAGAACTACTTAAACCTAACTAACCTATAGACATCACACACATCCATGACCGAGGCAGGATTCGAACCTGCGACCGTACCGGTCGCATGGTTCCAGACTGAAGCGCCTAGAACCGCTCGGCCACTCCGGCCGGCCGATCAGTACACACACAACATGATTAATATCTTGGTGATATCAAACCATCTTAATTCAATAGCTGATATTTCAAGGTGTTTGTCTTCACTTACTGTACTGTGGTCATGTCTTGATTTGAACAGTGTTCCTTTTCTGATTTAAATGCATGATACTCAACCCCTTGAAGAACTTCTGCAGTAAGAGTTGGCTTTTCCATACAATGATAATACCACATGTTGGATTTCTACGTCTCTACACCAGTGCTCCATAATACAAACTACTTTGCAGTTCAAAGATTGGAGCTCAGCTTCTAATAGTTGAGTTGTATTTTTTATTGATTGCATGTTTTCATGGAGGATTGTTAATTCCGTGAAATGTTCCATGTTACTTTTTCCAATGGTTTGTTTTTCTTTCTGACATCTGGTATATGTGATATCTGAGGTGTTAAAATCTGTCTTGTGAGTGATTGTTTCAGTATTTTTAAGGTGCTGGAGATACTCTTTAGGCAGGGGAACCTGTTGTCTGGATTTATTCCAAAAAAACTACTTTTCCTACCTATGACAACAAGTATTTGACCATGTGTGTCCCGAGATCTACTCACTATACTGTCATGAATCAGCTATACAAATCTCCCCTTCCCAGTCCTGTTTAGGTGTAGGCCATGCCTAGTGAAACCCCATCTGTTGGTAGTCCCGATGGGCACCAGAGAAACACGAGCAAAGTTGGCTGTCCTCAGAGCCATCCTAAGCCACATTCATTCTCCTCACAGCTCCAGCAAGGTGTGGTCGATCATGACGCCGGAACAGCTCAACACAGTGTACGTTGGTGCTAAGAGTTAGGGAGGCTATCTTGTCCAAGTCACCACCTATGTCATACGATTCACCCCTGTACAAACTGTTTCCCAACCCACCCACTATCACTACATGGTCCTCTTTTGTAAAGTCCTTACATAAAAAACCTAGGTCCTCTATGACATGACTTAGTCCTTCATTTGGCTTGAAGATACTGGTGGCCTGGTGCACTGACCCTAACCTTCCTGTAACTGAGGGCCTACCTACACCTCGCCCAAGGCTACTACCTAGCAGCAGCACTTTCTTGTTCCTAAGGCTTTGTATATTCCTAGGCTTCTTAGCCTCGGTTGAAGTGTGCTGCACATTTCCTGCTCCTCGTTCTACCTAAAGCTCTTCTCCACTTAACTCTGGCAGTGGTAGATACCTGTTTTTGGTGTTGATGATAAAACTGTCAGATCACGTTCTCTTTCTCCTTATCCTGTGTAAAGTGAGCTAGCTGTACTTCAGAATGGAAGTAGCTTAGGTGGAGGACAAAGTGAGGGAAGTAAACTAAGGGTGGTGGGACTTCCGAAAGCTGCATAGGTGGTGAGAGGGTGTTTTGCATGGTGCCATTCTCTAACTCGACTGATGTCTTAGGAAGACAGTGAGGAGGTACCGTACACATCAGAACATACATGCTTACCGTCTAATAGGCCACACCACACGGCTACAGTTATAGAATTGGTTCAGCAATGCTATACCAATCCGTATGTAACGTCTTTCTTCCTAGTTTCTGTCGCCATGGTTACTAAAGTAGCACTGATCGTGTTCCCCATTTTCTATATCATCCCAACATTTCAAATCAATGGATATTTTACAATTAAATATTACCCATTACAAAAAAAGTTTAATTATAGAACCAAACATCATAGCACTGCTGCTAAGGCAAATTCATAGGCCGATTTTTTATTCAGCTATTATTAAAAAATGGAAAAAAGTTCCTGCTATCACAGGAAAAAAAACAAATACGGAAAAATGTCGGTTTTTCAGAACTGTGATATCGACATCGTTTTTAACCTGCCGGTTTTTCCCATCGCTAACGTATTGTAGCGGTTCATATTTATGTACCACAACTATAAAATACGTGTCTCATGTATTGCCGACGTTTAGTGGGGCCATACGTTCAGGTATGAGTACTGTGTATTGAGGAACAGATTGTCTGAAGACAGCGTCGACACTGTGGCAGTTTTCATCTAACGTTTTGTGTACGTCGCGAAGATAGTTACTTCTATAAAGTAAGTCACAATGATATCTTTTACTTAGGGACGAATATACATCTGATAACGTTAGTTTCAGGTAGTTATGAAACTGTTCTGGTAGCGTTTCGTCCGCAGTACACTGATGAAAAGAAAACTGTGACCTCGAATATAATTTACCACTATAAGTTTTTGATATTGTGTCGGTATTGGAATGCTGAAAACAGTATCAACCCTAAAATATCTGAGTGTATCTATCTGGTGCCACCTTAAGCGGAATAAGCACATAAAGCAAATAGCAGGATAGTTCCCGTCAGGTTTGGCAGGTAGGAGACGAGGTACTGGCGGAAGAAAACATGTGACGACGTGTGGCAAGCCGTGCTTGGGTAACTCAGTCGGTAGAGCACTTGCGAAAGGTAATGGTCCCGAGCACGTCATGAGATTCGTTTAGAAATTTGCATTACGAAGAAATACACGTTCTGTTTTGCTGTACCTCACGAAGGCTTCAGTAACCAAAAATTAAAGCTCTTCAAGGCACATGGACTCTAAGGAATAGTTACAATGTCATGTCGTACCGTTTATTTTTTGGTTTCGTTCTTTAATGTTGTAAAGGGGAGAAGATTCCAGTCACCCTTTGTCGGAACATGACATTTACGTTTAAATTTATCTAACTGAGTGAAGCTCGCCTTTGTAGGCACGTTTGAAGAGCTCAAGGGAGGGCTAGGAAGGGCTAGGAAGTTTCATATCAGCAAACACTCCGCAGCAGAGTGAAAATTTCATTCTGAAAGTTACATACAGTCTGTTTATTTTTCTCAGGATTTCCATTCTCCCTTCTTTAAATAAAATGCCAAGAAGAGCATCGTCCAGTTGAGGATATCACTGGCAAAATAGTTTTATAACTCCTTGGACTTTAACAAATAAAACCTCAAAAGAAGTACAGTTTAGGCACCTCTCCCTAGGTATCGCTATGAATGTGTTACAACCAATCACTAATTACACTTATATGTTGCGCGTGACATCGGTACGTCGACAAATGTGGTTCACGTTATTCCTCCGAGGGTCCTAGAGTGAAACTGGAATGTGCCTACTTGGACTGGTTCACTCATGAAGAAAAGTTATGAGTAAAAATTTAAAATCAAAGTAATACGAGGGCGTGCTAGATAGCAATGCCTACGAATTTACAATGTGAAAACTCATAAAGCTTTTTTAAATAAAATAAACGATATTACCATTCTACATAGTTATTCTTAATGTCTAAATATTTGCAGTCCTCTGCCGCTAGAGGCCTGCGAAACCTATGGTGAAACATGGCGGTGTGTAATAACTATATCATCGAGTGGAAAATCGTATATGGGATTTCAAGAGTTCGCCCACACATATAGCTTCTCCTTCAGGCTGACAATGCCAGTCTACACACGAGGGCTGACACATCTGAAACAATCCGGCGCCATAATTGCACTGTCATCGACCATCCTCCATGCATTCCCGAATTGGCTTTATCCTGTTTTTATCTGTTTCCTAAACTTACGGAGCACCTTCCAGGACTACACTTTGATAGTGATGAAGCGATGCAAGCAGAAGTGAGGTTGTAGCTCTGTCAACGAAGTCAAATATTCCACGGTGACGGTATCAATAATCTGATTTCTCATTGGGTTGGGAGGAATTTGTATGTTGAGAAATAAACATGTTGGCATGAAGAATAAAGAGGTAGAATGTTAATAGTTTTCGTTTTCTTAAAAATCTTTAAGTGTTTCACATATAAAATTCAGAAGTATTACTTTTTAGCACGCCGTCATATATTGTTTGAATAAACACAGACATTGTGCTGTCTGTTAACCCTCTAAATGGCGGTTACGGTTACTGAACATTACTATGAGTCAGTCTGTGCAAAACACTCCACTGCATTGTCAATACTTGGTGTAATTTGAAAAAATGTTTCGGAGAACCAAATCTTCACTAAAGTTAACTAAACAGTGTCTTGACACTACCAGAGTTCTTTTCCCGTAAATATACAGTATTTTCCGATCTTGATTCTGTTATTTCAGTCACTATACACGGCACTGTTGATGATTATTGGTCGTCAGGTATGTACTGCTCCTAACTAATCTATACTGCACAGTTCCACGTCAGTTACGCGGCACCCCGAATGCGCAGACAAAGCAGACGACAGTAAGTTTGGTTTCAAGGTATCAATTGATTCCAAAAAGGTGTAATTTCCGACCAGCGATCTATTATATCTGATACGTGTCTTCATTCAGTGACATGTTTTGTGCGAAGTATTTTGACGACACACCATCCGAAGCTGTTTGCACTGCAACCTCTCCAGCCACAGAGGAGGTGGGAGGTTATAGATACGAGACGCGTACGCACTGTATAAGAAGTGGAGCAGCGTATTTCGTACGAATATTGACGAATTTATGGCGTACTTCACTCGAATACTGATCAAGAAAAAGTGATTACGCGCCTCATACGATGATGTAAGCATTATACTCACAGATGTCCTCGGACTCCGGTTCTTTAAGCTTTCCAGGCAGATTTTCATTAGATCAACGTCGTCTTCTTTCAAGCATAGACGCCCTCCCCCGTTCACCCATCTCAACACACCGAGCGAGGTGGCGCAGTGGTTAGACACTGGACTCGCATTCGGGAGGACGACGGTTCAATCCCGCGTCCGGCCATCCTGATTTAGGTTTTCCGTGATTTCCCTAAATCGCTCCAGGCAAATGCCGGGATGGTTCCTTTCAAAGGGCACGGCCGACTTCCTTCCCCGTCCTTCCCTAATCCGATGAGACCGATGACTTCGCTGTCTGGTCTCCTTCCCCCAAAAACCACCACCACCACCCATCCCAACACTTCCGTTTCATTTCGTATGATGTTTACGGCCCAGTTACGCTCCGTTCGATATCTAGTGTGATTTCTACCACATAAGAGTTCAAAGGCTGAATCAACAGTCAACATGTGTTGAATCAAGCCTCTCGTACGTGTTCTCCTTCACCCATGCGCAGCGCTTTCGCAGAATCCTCCCAACAAATACGGCTTCACTTCGCCTTCCTTACTGCAGAGTTTTCATGTTCATCTCATTCAACTTCGTTTCTTAATATGGCTCACATTCAAACGATGGAACGAGCTCCAAACTTTCGAGACTCATATCTTAATCGTATATTACCCAGTCTGCATTTCTATTATGTTCTGGAAATTACCAAGCGCTCGTCTACGTTTAATAGAACAGTGGTTCATTACTACAAGTCGGAAATTTGGTCAAGTCTTTCTGCATTTTAATACGATCGTTCAACAACGACTGTTTCCAGTACACAAATCCATCGTCTTGAATAATCTGGCCCTCTGTAATAAATATTTCATGTATAGTGGGATTGTGTTGTGTGGGTATGTGATTGTTTTGTGTGTGTAAATGAACATCGTGTGAACCTCCTTTCGACTAATATGATGGAGCCTTACAGCAGTATTTACACGCAACATTCAGGTTTATTTATTGGATATATTTCAGTATTTTCCTTCATCTACATACAATATTTGCCTCTATTTCCTGGTGCATATAACTAAAGTGCAGTAACTCACGAAGGACCTATGTGGACTGCAGTTACTGTATGACCGTGAAACTTCGTTGACACGCAATGCGTTCGTGCAGAACCGATTTACTCTGGAAAAAATTAGTTCACGTTTTGGCTACCAGGTGCAAATTTTGCGTTGTCAATACAAATTAAAACATATACATATGTTTCCATATATAATGGATAATGAGCAGGACCTGGGCATTAAAGATCAAACAAGTGAGGAAATTGTAAGTTAATTGTACTGTTAATCACCTTACACGAAAACAGTGATTTTCATACAGCTGCGCACTTGAACCACATGCTGAACGTTCGGACGTCATGGTACACCTGAGAGCTCCTCGGGTGTATTCTTTACAAAGAAGAACGGACTAAGAATACAGGTGCTTGTGAATCACGTCACACAGCCACATGTGACGAATGAAATGGCTCATTGTGCGCAACACGCGATTTACCCCAAATTCGGCTGTTCTGTGTATTAACTGCGGCCTGTAGTGTAAAATGTGCCTCGTCACTCCATAGAGTATTTCCTGGCCACATGTCATCAACCTCGATCAGTGCCACAAACCAAAGAGCAAATTCAGAACGTTGCTGCGGATCGTAAGGTTTCAGTTGCTGCGCATTCTGGATTTTGTACGGGTACCAGTGTAATACATTCCGTACTGTTGATAAGGTGACACACAGTTTCCGTGACACTGCGCGAGCACTACCACTACCCGGGACACGTCTCAGTTCCAGTTCCTGAGACCTTCCAGTCGGCGATACTCTCCCAGCGCAGAACTGTAACTGCTGCCGCTCACATGAGACAATTTCACTAAAAGTGCGAGATCTCTCTTCTCGACATCCATTCTGTGCACTTAGCTTATAACTTGTCAAATGACAGTGCGGATGTCATACAGTCATACAAACAGCGTACAGCACAAGATTTGATCTGGTGACCGAAATTGGAACCTTTTTTTTTTTTTTTCTCAGCGTCGATCTGTTCCACAATAACACACTGGCGAATATACCAAGTTTCGCTACCACACGACATGTATAGCAGACAGTGGACCTCCGTGAGCCGGTGCACATTAATTATAACCACCTTGTACTGTGGAAGTCATCGAAATGGAATGTTGTGTGGCCGGAGCCTCCCGTTGGGTAGACCGTTCGCCTGGTGCAAGTCTTTTGAGTTGACGCCACTTCGGCGACATGCGTGTCGATGGGGATGAGATCACGATGATGAGGACAACACAACACCCAGTCCCTGAGCGAAGAAAATCTCCGACCCAGCCGGGTATCGAACCCAGGCCCCTTGGCATGACACTCCGTCGTGCTGACCGCTCAGCTACCGAGGCGGGCAAGGAAGTCATTGACTGATGCTTTAACACGCATCCTGTCGTCCCTTCCATTCTCCTCGTCAGTATTTTCCACATATTGCAATCCTGACGGATTCTGAGCTGAACCTCTCCGTTTTCATGTGATTTTCAGAATCCATCTGTATCAAAGTACCTCCAAACGCGTCAGTTCTTTTCTTTTCAGTCTTTCCCACAAAGAACGCTTCACTTCCACGCACTTCTGTGTCCCAGACGCACGTTATCAGAAATTTGTTCCGCTCATTAGGGTGTGTTGCACTCTACTAACCATTTGTAGTGAATAATGCTCTCTTTACCCTTACTAATCCGCTGTTTATTAAACATTGTTTAGTTACTCATGCGTTGTTTTGTTACCAAGTTAGCTGAATTCATCCACTTGGGCCATTTAGTAGTCCCACAATACTGATGTCATATTCATCACTCGTCTAATCTCTGATTCTTTTCAATACTTTGCAATGCAATGTCATCAGTGAAGTTTTGCACTGATACCCTATCCCCCTAAATTTTAATCACAAGTCACAGCTTGTCTCTTGCTCCTGTATTCTTATCGTTCCCTTGAGATTCCTTGACACAGCGTATACAAGGTGATACAACTGCTCTAATCGAAGTCGCTTTATGCAAGCTACAATGACGTATCTGGCCTTCAAAAACCACTGTAAGATTTTAATAACGTTTCGCTCGCTTCTAGGTCTACACCAAAAAATTAATTGAAGTTGTGTAGTAAATTTAAGTAGATACATTTTGTTCTAGGATACGTATACGTTGGACGCCCCCGTTTTCGACATATACGAGAAAAACGTACGAAAGTGACCTTCGAACACATCTCTACACGCATACTCATCCCTCACCAGTCAGGATTTCTAGTAGGCTGTTTGTGGCATCACTTCTACCACTGTATACGTGCCCCGACCGGGACTCGAACACTGCATTTCCTTCTTACATGGCAGACGCTCTATCCATCTGAGCCGCCGAAGATACAGACGAAAAGCGCGACTGCAGGGACTTATTCATATACATAGTTAAATGCCACTCTGCCATTGACGTTCGTCTGTGCGAATGCGCACAGGTTGCCAGAACTCTTACGGGAATCGTCACCTTACTGCTCGCGAGTAATGAGAGAATGGGCAGACATCTACTAGGTACAATACGTACGTAGATTGTGGACAGTTGGGAATGTGGGTCTCACGGGAAGCGGACAAGGGATAAGTCCCTGCAGTCGCGCTATTGATCTGTGTCCTCAGTGGCTCAGATGGATAGAGCGTCTGCCACGTAAGCAGGAGAGCCCGGGTTCGAGTCCCGGTCGGAACACACATTTTCAGCTGTCCCCATGTAGGTATAGCAACAACTTCTGTCGTCAGCTGATGGTTTCAATTAATCATCAACATTTGTAAACGTTACGCTAAAACAAATTACGAGCGCCATATGTTAGAAAATTAACCCTTACAAGCTCAGCGGGTAAGTAGTCAGAATACCTGACGAGTGTAACACTATGTGAGTTACGGAGCATTGCGCTCTCGTTTAAATGTATGGCCGCAAGCGTCAGCCTACAGGAACTGTGAAACAAACCGTGTCGTCCAAGACCGCGTGCCACAAAAGTCGCAGATTCGCCGCGAGATGGGAAAATTCATAGGCTGTTACTGTCTGTTGAGGCCTAACCGCTCTAATGTGCGAGTGAGACAGAGGAGAACCTACGTCATGGAGAATCCCAGTAGAAGGCTTTTGTGGCGAGAAGTCACAAGCTGGTGAGATGGTGACCAGAAGAACGATAGGGCAGGAATTACGGAAAACTGTGTTCGTGGTGTACAAAAACATTAACAAACTTTTCATATAAATCTTACGTTGAAATTGAAAGAGTAACGTTATACTGGTGTTGCAATTGTAGGCATTAATTGAAGTAGACATGGAAAATAACTAAGGGACACACTGAGTAACCATGTTACACAGGTACCAATCAGACAAAGTTCTACATTACTTACTGTTACAAAAAGCAACGATAATCACACGCGAACAAGATGTAAGGCATTGTAGACAAAGAACATGAGGAATTAGGAGGTTCATGGCGGCTCATGGGAGTCAGTGAAGTAAAATGGAAGGAAGGATTTCAGCTCAGACGTACATCAACAGCAGCAGAAAATAGTGTAACGGGAGTAGGATTTATTATGAACAAAAAGGTAGGGCAGAAATTTAGTGCAGAGATATGGTTGCCCTCATCAGCATCGACAACAAACCAACACCAACAAGAGTAGATCAGTTATACATGCCAGTCTCACAAGCAGAAGATGAAGACATAGAGAAGGAACATGAGGATATTGAATGGAAAGTTCAGTAAGTAGAAGAAGATGCTTGTCCAACAAGCAGGGGGCACTGGACAGATGTAGTGCAGGAAGAAACCAAAGAAAGATTGACGGGAGAATATAGCCCCGGTAGTCGGAAAGAGAAACACTGACTTTGGTCTGCAACAAATTTCAGCTAGTAATAGCGAATACGCTGTTGAAAATCTCTATAGAAATTTCCTTTACGTAACAGCACATTCCAACAGCAGCCTTTCAACAGATCTTAGTCATCCGTTGACGTTGGCCGGTACTAACTTTCCGCTTTCTTTCCGTTTCGTCTTACTTCTTTGTATCAGCCCATATGATTTATACGATGTGACGTGCTCTACTTGTCCGATACTATCGTGTTCTTACTGAGCAGGCAATAAATGGCTATTTCCTCTTGCGATTTCACCCAGAGGTATTTTCTTACTTCTGGGAAATCTCACTGGGCTATTTTCCAGGAAGGAAAGACGTGTTAACTCGAGGAAACGAATGGAGACTGATATCTGCAATCTCAATGCTGTGCTACAAATTTTCAAAACTGTACACAGCACCAATTATGCGAAGTTCCCAAAGATCATGGTGGAAATAAAAATTGCTCGAAATATACAAACAGTTCATTTATATATCAAAATAAATTATTTTCATTTTTTCTCGTTTAAATCTACTGGGAGAGGTATCGGTTTCATGGGATTTAAAAGAACTGATATTTTAATTATTCCACAGATACATTGGAAAATGCAGAAGTTTATTAATGTTCGAGCTAAATACTTCACTGCAATTGTGCAATCCAAACACAGTCCAATCTTTGTCCTGTAGGATGCTCGAAATAAACATTTAGTACTTTAACTAAGCAATACAGAAATCGGTCGCACAGCAGACAGTGACACATCCTTCGCATTCGTACCTCACCTAAACAAGTAAACAGAAATCAAGGAAAAATGTTACGTATGCTGTTATACGCTGTACGCGAGAAAACTGAAACAAAGAGGGTTGAAATGGCTCTGAGCACTATGGGACTAAACATCTGAGGTCATCAGTCCCCTAGACTCAGAACTACTTAAACCTAACTAACGTAAGTACATCCCACACATGCATGCCTGAGGCAGGATTCGAACCTGCGACCGTAGCGTCAGCGCGGTTCCGGACTGAAGCGCCTACAACCGCTCGGACACAATCGTCGGCCGAACAAAGAAGGATCGAAACGATTGAGATATGGTGCTACGGAAGAATGTTGAAAATCAGGTGGACCGATGAGATAAGGAATGCAGAGGTTCTCCGTTCAGTCGGTAAAGAAAGGAACGTATAAAAAGCACTGAACAGAAGAAAACACATGATGATAAGACATGCGCTAAAGCAAAAGGGAACACTTGAGAGACCTGTGTGGGTATAAATTGTAAGGAGAGACAGACTGGAAAGCACATAGCAAATAATTGAGGACGTAGGGTGCAACTGCTGTTCTGAGATGGAGGGCTTCACGCAGGAGAGGAATTCGTGGCGGTCTGCATCAAACCAGTCAGAACTCTTGTTGATAATGGAAGGAAAAAAGCTCTGGATTAAGTGAAACGTTCGTGTGCCAGTAAAGTTAGTATATCCGTTACACTCCGAAAATTTTATTAGTAGACAGAAACAGAAGTTAGTAATTGTAGCAGCAGACTCTCAGAAACTTACAGAGTAAGAAAGTCAGCACACTGTAGCTTTAGGGTTGCATTAAGTGCAAACTCACAAATTAAGACATAATAATCATTGTCATCATGAGCTACTTGACAACCGCTCTTTGACAGGTGCCTACTCCATAAATGCCCTTGCATTCAGATTTCTGAATGCTCATCCTTGTTGCTCCTAATCATTTTCTGATGTTTTCTTTGCTTTTCACTGAAGACATATCGTGACAAACATAACAACAAAACGTTGAAAATGAGCACTCTATGTGACATTACTTTTCAGAAGTCCTGCTCGGCATTTGTGGGACATTGGGAAGACAAAAATTTTGCCAAATGTTATAATATATTATACAATGAAAAAGGTAGAGGGTACTGAATAGCCCACAACCCCGGACGTTTATGCCACTGTCCAAGGATACTTACACGTAACAACCACTGGGTTTGTCATTTGTACTCTACTCTCAACTTAACCGGGGTCGTCGGGACCAGAGATATGTCGACAGCTGGGTATTTCCCTAAGGAAAAATTAACTAGAGCAGTGGAACCGGTGTCGACGTAGACCAGATTTGTTATAAGGACTGGCATATGCAGCAACTTTAACGCAAATTTTGGCAGATCAGAAAACAGTCAAAAGAAATGTTTTACTTAAAGAATCTTAATTACAGGACACAACATCCGAGGGACAGACACTGCTCGTGCACATCAATCACAAAAATTTTGCAAACCCTACTATAAAGGCTGACCACTTCCTCTCGCAGCCCCCCGTGCATTCGGAGCTGCTACCTCTCTGTCCCCCCCCCCCCCCCACCCCGCCCCAACCCTTCACCCACCGCCATCACCAGCCAGGGTTCATGCCGTTCGTTTGGAGACTTGCGTGCCTCAGCGATACAGATAGCTGTACCGTAGGTGTAACCACAACGGAGGGGTATCTGTTCAGAGGCCAAACAAACGTGTGGTTCCTGAAGGGGGGCAGCAGCCTTTTCAGTAGTTCCAGGGGCAACAGTCTGGATGATTGACTGATCTGGCCTTGTAACACTAACCAAAACGGCCTTGCCGTGCTGGCACTGCGAACGGCTGAAAGCAAGGGGAAACTACAGGCGTAATTTTTCCCGAGGTCATGCAGCTTTACTGTATGGGTAAATGATGATGGCGTCCTCTCGAGTAAAATATTCCGGAGGTAAAATAGTCCCCCATTAGGATCTCCGGGCGGGGACTACTCAGGAGGACATCGTTATCAGGAGAAAGAAACCTGGCGTTCTATGGATCAGAGCATGGTATGTCAGATCCCTTAATCGGGAAGGTAGGTCAGGAAATTTAAAGAGGGAAATGGATAGGTTAAAGTTAGATATAGTGGGAATTACTCAAGTTCGGTGGCAGGAGGTACAAATGGTTCAAATGGCTCTGAGCACTATAGGACTTAACATCTGAGGTCATCAGTCCCATAGAACTTGGAACTTCTTAAACTTAACTAACCTAAGGACATCACACACATCCATGCCCGAGGCAGGATTCGAACCTGCGACCGTCGCGGTCGCACAGTTCCAGACTGTAGCGCAAAGAAGCGCTCGGTGGCAGAAGGAACAAGACTTCTGGTCAGGTTATAAATACAAATCAAATAGGGGTAATGCAGGAGTAGGTTTAATAATGAATAAAAAAATAAGAGCGTGGGTGAGCTACTACAAACAGCACAGTGAACGAATTATTGTGGCCAAGTTAGAGGGGGGGTTGAGTTGGGTTGTTTGTGGGAAGAGACCAAACTGCGAGGTCATCAGTCTCATCGGATTGGGGAAGGACGGGGAAAGAAGTCGGCCGTGCCCTTTCAAAAGAACCATCCCAGGATATGCCTGGAGCGATTTAGGGAAATCACAGAAACCATAGATCAGGATGGCCAGACGCGGGATTGAACCGTCGTCCTCCCGAATACGAGTCCATTGTGCTAACAACTGCGCCACCTCGCTCGGTATGCCAAGGTAGACACGAAGCCAATGCCTACCACCGAAGTACAATTTTATAAACCAACTAGCTCCGCAGATGACGAAGAGATTGATGAAATACATGATGAGATAAAAGAAATAATTCAGGTAGTGAAGGGAGACGAAAATTTAATAGTCATGGGTGACTGGAATTCGATAGTAGGAAAAGGAAGAGAAGGAAACGTAGTAGGTGAATATGGATTGGGGGGAAGAAATGAAAGAGGAAGCCGCCTGGTAGAATTTTGCGCAGAGCATAATTTAATCATAGCTTCCACTTGGTTCAAGAATCATGAAAGAAGGTTATATACATGGAAAAGGACTGGAGATACTCGAAGCTTTCAGATACATTATATAATGGTAAGGCAGAGATTTAAGAACCAGGTTTTAAATTGTAAGACGTTACCAGGGGTAGATGTGGACTCTAACTACAATCTATTGGTTATGGACTGCAGATTAAAACTGGAGAGACTGCAAAAAGGTGGAAATTTAAGGAGATGGGATCTGGATAAACTGACTAAACCAGAGGTTGTAGAGGGGTTGAGGGAGAACATTAAGAAACGATTGACAGGAATGGGGGAAGGAAATACAGTAGATGAAGAATGGGTAGCTTTGAGGGATGAAATAGTTAAGGCAGTAGGTAAAAGACGAGGGCTAGTAGAAACCCTTGTGTAACAGAACATATATTGAATTTAATTGATGAAAGGAGAAAATATAAAAATGCAGTTAATGAAGCAGGCAAAAAGGAATAAAAACGTCTCAAAAATGAGATCGACAGGAAGTGCAAAATGGCTAAGCAGGGATGGTTAGAGAACAAATGTAAGGATGCAGAGGCATATCTGACTAGGGGTAAGATAGATACTGCCTACAGGAAAATTAAAGAGACTTTTGGAGAAAGGAGGACCACTTGTATGAATATCAAGAGCTCAGATGGAAACATATCTCTAAGCAAAGAAGAGGAAGCAGAACGGTGGAAGGTGGAGGGAGTATATAGAGGGTCTGTGCAAGGGTGATGTACTTGAGGACAATATTGTGAAAATGGAAGAGGATGTAGATGAAGACGAAATGAGAGATATGATACTGCGTGAAGAATTTGACAGAGCACTGAAAGACCCAAGTCGAAACAAGGCACTGGGAGTAGACAACATTCCATTAGAACTACCGATAGCATTGGGAGAGCCATCCCTGACAAAACTCTACCATCTGGTGAGCAAGATGTATGAGACAGGCGAAATACCCTCAGAGGTCAAGAAGAATATAATAACTGCAATCCCAAAGAGAACAAGTGTTGACAGATGTGAAAATTACCGAACTATCAGTTTAATAAGCCACAGCTTCAAAATACTAACACGAATTCTTTACAGACGAACGGAAAAACTGGTAGAAACCGACCTAGGGGAAGATCAGTTTGGATTTCGTAGAAATATTGGAACACGTGAGGCAATACTGACCCTACGACTTATCTTAGAAAATAGATTAAGGAAAGGAAAACCTACGTTTGTAGCATTTGTAGACTTAAAGAAACCTTTTGACAATGTTGACTGGAATGCTCTCTTTCAAATTCTGAAGGTGGCAGGGGTCAAATACAGGGAGCGAAAGGCTATTTACAATTTGTACAGAAACCAGATTTTAGTTATAAGAGTCGAGTGGCATGAAAGGGAGGCAGTGGATGGGAAGGGAGTGAGAAAGGGTTTTAGCCTCTCCCCGATGTTATTCAAACTCTGTATTGAGCAAGCAGTAAAGGAAAGAAAAGAAAAATTCGGAGTAGGAATTAAAATCCATGGTGAAGAAATAAAAACATTGAGGTTCGCCCATGACATTCTGTCTGAGACAATAAAAGGACCTGGAAGAGCAACTGAACGGAATCGACAGTGTCTTGAAAGGAGGATATAAGATGAACATCAACAAAAGCAAAACGAGGATAATGGAATGTAGTCGAATTAAATTGGGTGATGCTGAGGGTATTAGATTAGGAAATGAGACACTTAAAGTAGTAAATGAGTTTTGCTGTTTGGGCAGAAAAATAACTGATGATGGTCGAAGTAGAGAGGATATAAAATGCAGACTGGCAATGGCAAGGAAAGCGTTTCTGAAGAAGAGAAATTTGTTAACATCGAGTACAGATTTAAGTGTCAGGAAGTCGTTTCTGAAAGTATTTGTATGGAGTGTCGCAACGTGTGGAAGTGAATTGTGGGCGCTAAATAGTTTGGACAAGAAGAGAATAGAAGCTTTCGAAATGTGGTGCTACAGAAGAATGCTGAAGATTAGACGGATGACATAACTAATGAGGAGGTATTGAGTAGAATTAGGGAGAAGAGAAATTTGTGGCACACCTTGCCTAGATGAAGGCATCGGTTGGTAGGACATGTTCTCAGGCATCAACGGATCACCAATTTAGTATTAGATGGCAGCGTGGAGGGTAAAAGTCGTAGGGGGAGACCAAGAGATGAATACACTAAGCAGATTCAGAAGGATGTGGGCTGCAGTAGGTATTGAGATATGAAGAAGGTTGCACAGGATAGAGTAGCATGGAGAGCTGCATAAAACCAGTCTCTGGACTGAAGACCACAACAACAACCTCTCTGTCATCCTCGGCCACTGCGCTGCCCAGTCACTCACACGTCTTACCGCTCAGCCGTCAGCCGCCAAGCGTATTACTCACACTGCTCGTTCCACAGCTATCAGAAGACTACACCCTGTCTCACCTTTTTCCACCCTCCAATTATTGGTTGCGCTGGCTCTAGCGTTCTTTCATGTTTCCCGCATTCTCTCGCTCACTGCAAGAGCATTGCTGGAACATTTCTCAACACCTGCTTGTGTGTAACTTCATATATAACAGTAGGGAGAGGTGGGCTACAGAATCTTCGGAAAACGAAGTCGTAGGAAAGCTGGATAGGAAACAGAAATGACTAGCCAACAAGTTAACACAGTAAACAGAAGATTTACTTGCATTTCTCAAAGTGTACGAAGACTCTTTACAAACAATGCAGTAAGAAACAGAGTGCAGCTCGTAGAGCAGCAACAAGAATGAAGCTCTCTGTACTAAAGCGCAAACGATGAAGTCAGAGCCACATAGAGGCAGCGTCATATAGGCAGCGTCTGCTTAGTAATGAACTGGCCCTGAGTGCGATTGGCTCGTATTGCTTCCTCCGGCGGGTTTATCTCTTGTCGGCTGAAGGCGCCTGTAGCCCAGAGGCGTGGCTCAGCTGCCCTGCACCATTGGGGCCACCAAATCTCGCAAGACCGCTATCGCTATTGGAAAGAAACTTGCGGTTCCGCTGCCAGCTGTGAGACTCTAGTAGTATGGTATCCATGTGTGAAGCCACACACTATGCTGTGGTTATTACAGAAAACTGCAAACCATTACATTATGCTGCTTGTAAAACATCCACATAGTCGGACTGTCGGAAATGCATACATTTTCAGGAGTACAGTAAATACTGGTGAGAAACTGGTGGATTTTTTCCTTAACTTACAGCAGAATATATGCAGGCTGGTTCCCGGGTAGACTCTGAGCAACTCAAACCACCTCTCACTTTCGTTAACACCATCAAAATATGTCATGAGACTGTGCATATTACTCAAGAAAATGCACACGAACGAGCACTGCTACAAATCAGGCTCCAGAAATAGTGGTTCCTGCAACTGTTATAATAAATCGCTTCCCATTTCTAGTCAGATGCAAACACTGACCTGTATTAGACCAAAAGCGTTCTGTGTATTCCTCATAGACATAAATGTCACCTGTTCCCTATTGCCGGTTCTCTAAATTTCCTCAGTGACGTTTCGCGTAAAGATCGTCGCTTTTCCTACAGGGACTTTCATTGGATTACACGAATCTGGACTCGCTTTCGGGTGGACGACGGTTCAAGGCCGCATCTGGCCATCCCGAGTTAGGTTTTCCGTTATTTCCCTAAATCGCCTGAGGCAAATGCTGGGACGGTTCTTCTGAAGGCGCACTGCCGATGTCCTTCACAGTCTCTTAATCCCAGTTTCTGTACCTTCTCTAATGACATCTCTGTAAACGGCAATCCAAACACTTACCTTCTTCCACAAAATCTGGCCATCCTGAATTAGGTGACTCTCCTTGGAGTACACGAGTGTGGACTCGCTTTAGGGTGGACGACTGTTCAAGCCCGCATCTGGCCCTCCTGAGTTAGGTTTTCCGTAATTTCCAATTTCCCTAACTTGCTACAGGCAAATGCCGGAATGGTAATTGTTTAAAGGAAATAAATCAACAATAAATATCTGCATAAAAGAGAGAAGAAGTCTACACACTACCATATTACCATGTGGCACACACACAAACACACACACATGGCATTTAAAAGGTATATCTTGCTTGCTACTACACTGTTCCACATTGATGGACTACGAAGTTGGTAATTTATGTTTGCAGATTACGGTATTATATACGAGTTATCAGAACCAAGTTAGATTCCTTAATTGTTTCGGTAGTTATTCCATGGCATACGGAGGTACACTCAGCATTCACAGGGGCCGTGCTTCTATGCCACCAAAGGTGTGGAAATTGTGAGGTAGCTGTTAGGGTTTGAAGTTCATAAACTGATATTTTAGCTTCAGTCGAGCTCAGCTGATGCCACAGTTTCATTATTATGTTAGAGGCCGTTGTATTACCAAAGACGATGCTTTAGTTACCTGTAGCATCTAGTTTGATGGTACATTCTTAGACTATGCTATTCGGGTGCTGATTGTTCCACATTCACATCTGTATGAGTATGTGGAGCGTTGTCGTACTTTCAGTAAATAGCTAACTGGCTGTGGACCATGTCCCTACAGGTAGTGTATAGATCCTTTTCTCGGAAGGAAGTACAACACTCTCGTCCTTCATTTCAGGTTAGGAAGGGATTGGTGAGTTCTCCTCACGGTTCCTGCCCTCTCCCAGATTTCTTGTCATTCTCTATCGATGCATGCCTTTACTTCCTTACTCGGTATTGCTCTTATGCCCAGCATCTTCTTTACCTTACCACGTTCGCCCTTCTTGGGCCAATATTGTAGACATTTCTTTCTTACGGTAGGTCTAGAAGTAGTATCACAAGCAGCGCCTCAGACGGTGTTTATCTACATGCTCTAATCAGGTGCAGTACTACACATACCTGTGCTCGACGTAGAGTCTGCCTTCTCCTAAACGGTCTGGCTCCATGAGCCCAAACGCTTGATGTGTAATCCACATACAGTCTGTAACCACGTGATCGCTACGGTCGCAGGTTCGAATCCTGCCTCGGGCATGGATGTGTGTAATGTCCTTAGGTTAGTTAGGTTTAAGTAGTTCTAAGTTCTAGGGGACTGATGACCTCAGAAATTACGTCCCATAGTGCTCAGAGTCATTTGAACCATTTTTTGTAATTCACAATACCGATTAAAATTACATTTCGGTATGTTCTTAGCGGTCTTGGTGAAAGCTGGAAACTTGTTGGGCCAACTGTTGCTATTTCGTTCAGGATTTTATGGCCTCTCTGGCGGATGGTTACTGTATGGGCACGAAAGATGTGCTTTTCGTCGATGTTAGTATCAAAATATAGGGCCGCTCGTGATCAGGATCTGACAGGGGAAAGCATTATTCTCTGTGGCTGTACCCTTTTGTTGGTTAGCCACGAGATATTGGTTAGCCACAGGAGAGAAGCTGATGTCTAGAGGTGTCTACGGATTTGAGATTTCGTACCCATAAGCACGATTTTTCCTTTGTACAGTCGACCATATTTGCTGTACGATTGTCTATTGTTACTTCTCATTGGTGGCAATATCTGTTCACATCGAAATGCGATAGGAGACAAAATTTACGTGAGGGAAAATATTCACAACCTGAAATGAGAACTATGTCTCTGAATCTGAAAATTATTGGCCGAAAACGTGACACACCACTAGAAAGCTACGGGGGATAACCACATACCATATCAATTACTACGTTGCGTTCGAAGGCTCATTTGCGAATTATGAATGTGGCTCATCACAGTTTTTCGGTAGAATCGTTAGATAAAAGTCATGTGATTAATTTACGGCTATTACGTAGCTCTTCAAACAAAGATTAAAGGCGTTCTATCACTTCTTGATTACTGATACAATTTTTGATATGAAACGTATTCTACACCTTTCGGCCAGGTACGTTCCTTTTCCCTTGTTATGAAATGACCTCATCCATTGAGTTACTCCGTTCTCACCCTTTATCTCAAGGACGTTAACCCCAGTCTTCTTTCTTCCTCACTTTCTCCGTTCCTTTCACACGCTGCACTCTTCTAGAAATGTATACATAGACAACCCATCTGCAGCATTTTTGTATTAGCATACGTTACATGTTTCAGGCCTTCAGTCATATGTGTATAATGAATTTTCTGACAATGGTATTTCACACAGAGCTCTGCTATTTTGTACATCACAAGTCTACCCCATGGCAGACAGCACAGTCTAGAAACGACTGTATGCAATACTCCTTAGTTAAATCGTTCACTCTTAACATGATATTTACGACTCAAAATCAGTCGTTCTTGACGCTCCCCAATTCAGTGTCGGTTGTTTTCTCCAAAACCTGAAATAAAATTCCACACATTGCAACGCACTATAGAACGTCTTGTTCCTTTAGTGCACACTTTTACATTTTTCACGGTGAATGCCTCCAGTAATCATATTTTGGCTCATTGTTTCCACAATATCAAAATATGCATCTGATCACAATAAAGGAAACCGAGGAACGTTTCCAGTCAAACAAACTGCAAAACATTTGGGAATGGCTGAATGTCTCTATTAAGCACGTATTTTGCTCTTTTGAATGAATTTCAAATTACATTCAATATTTTCGGTGATGAAGATATAAATTGTTAACGTTTTTCCCCCCCATGAACCATGGACCTTGCCGTTGGTGGGGAGGCTTGCGTGCCTCAGCAATACAGATGGCCGTACCACATCCACAACGGAGGGGTATCTGTTGAGAGGCCAGACAAACGTGTGGTTCCTGAAGAGGGGCAGCAGCCTTTTCAGTAGTTGCAGGGGCAACAGTCTGGATGATTGACTGATCTGGCCTTGCAACACTAACCAAAACGGGCTTGCTGTGCAGGTACTGCGAACGGCCGAAAGCAAAGGAAAACTGCAGCCGTAATTTTTCCCGAGGGCATGCAGCTTTACTGTATGGTTAAATGATGATGGCGTCCTCTTGGGTAAAATATTCCGGAGGTAAAATAGTCCCCCATTCGGATCTCCGGGCGGGGACTACTCAAGAGGACGTCGTTATCAAGAGAAAGAAAACTGGCGTTCTACGGATCGGAGGGTGGAATGTCAGATCCCTTAATCGGGCAGGTAGGTTAGAAAATTTAAAAAGGGAAATGGACAGGTTAAAGTTAGATATAGTGGGAATTAGTGAAGTTCGGTGGCAGGAGGAACAAGACTTTTCGTCAGGTGATTACAGGGTTATAAATACAAAATCAAATAGGGGTAATGCAGGAGTAGGTTTCATAATGAATAAAAAATAGTAGTGTGGGTAAGCTACTACCAACAGCATAGTGAGCGCATTATTGTGGCCAAGATAGACATGAAGCCCATGCGTTCTACAGTAGTACAAGTTTATATGCCAACTAGCTCTGCAGATGATGAAGAAGTTAATGAAATGTATGATGAGATAAAAGAAATAATTCAGGTAGTGAAGGGAGACGAAAATTTAATAGTCATGGCTGACTGGAATTCGAGAGTAGGAAAAGGGAGAGAAGGAAATATAGTGGGTGAATATGGATTGGGGGACAGAAATGAAAAAGGAAGCCGTCAAGTAGAATT
The DNA here is from genome assembly GCF_021461385.2 of Schistocerca piceifrons. Taxonomy (NCBI): domain Eukaryota; kingdom Metazoa; phylum Arthropoda; class Insecta; order Orthoptera; family Acrididae; genus Schistocerca; species Schistocerca piceifrons. The sequence goes on from NC_060143.1 coordinate 28,709,623, forward strand.
TTGCACAGAGCATAACGTAATCATAGCTAACACTTGGTTCAAGAATCATAAAAGAAGGGCGTATACATGGAAGAGTCCTGGAGATACTAGAAGGTATCAGATAGATTATATAATGGTAAGACAGAGATTTAGGAACCAGATTTTAAATTGTAAGACATTTCCAGGGGCAGATGTGGACTCTGACCACAATCTATTGGTTATGAACTGTAGATTAAAACTGAAGAAACTGCAAAAAGGTGGGAATTTAAGGAAATGGGACCTGGTTAAACTGAAAGAACCAGAGGTTGTGCAGAGTTTCAGGAAGAGCGTAAGGGAACAATTGACAGGAATGGGGGAAAGAAATACAGTAGAAGAAGAATGGGTAGCTCTGAGGGATGAAATAGTGAAGGGGATCAAGAAGGTAAAAAGACGAGGGCTAATAGAAATCCTTGGGTAACAGAAGAAATATTGAATTTAATTGATGAAAGGAGAAAATATAAAAATGCAGTAAATGAAGCAGGCAAAAAGGAATACAAACGTCTCAAAAATGAGATCGACAGGAGGTGCAAAATGGCTAAGCGAGGATGGCTGGAGGGCGAATGTAAGGATGTAGAGGCTTATCTCACTAGGGGTAAGATAGATACTGCCTACAGGAAAATTAAAGAGACTTTTGGAGAAAAGAGAACCACTTGTATGAATATCAAGAGCTCAGATGGAAACCCAGTTCTAAGCAAAGAAGGGAAAACAGAAAGTTGGAAGGAGTATATAGAGGGTCTATACAAGGGCGATGTACTTGAGGACAATATTATGGAAATGGAAGAGGATGTAGATGAAGATTGGAACACGTGAGGCAATACTGACCCTACGACCGATCTTAGAAAATAGATTAAGGAAAGGCAAACCTACATTTCTAGCATTTGTAGCCTTGGAGAAAGTTTTTGACAATGTTGACTGGAATACTCTCTTTCAAATTCTAAAGGTGGCAGGGGTAAAATACAGTTAGAGAACGGCTATTTACAATGTGTACAGAAACCAGATGGCAGTTATAAGAATCGAGGGGCATGAAAGGGAAGCAGTGGTTGGGAAGGGAGTGAGACAGGGCTGTAGCTTATCCCCGATGTTATTCAATCTGTATATTGAGCAAGCAGTGAAGGAAACAAAAAAAAATTCGGAGTAGGTATTAAAGTCCATGAAGAAGAAATAAAAACGTTGAGGTTCGCCGACGACATTGTAATTCTGTCAGAGACAGCAAAGGGCTTGGAAGAGCAGTTGAACGGAATGGGCAGTGTCTTGAGAGGAGGATATAAGCTGAACATCAACAAAAGCAAAACGAGGATAATGGAATGTAGTCGGGTGATGCTAAGCAATTAGATTGGGAAATGAGACACTTAAAGTACTAAAGGAGTTTTGCTATTTGGGGAGCAAAATAACTGACGATGGTCGAAGTAGAGAGGGTATAAAATGTAGACTGGCAATGGCAAGGAAAGCGTTTCTGAAGAAGAGAAATTTGTTAACATCGAGTATAGATTTAAGTGTGAGGAAGTCGTTTCTGAAAGTATTTGTATGGAGTGTAGCCATGTATGAAAGTGAACATGGACGATAAATAGTTCGGACAAGAAATGAATAGAAGCTATCGAAATGTGGTGCTGCAGAACAATGCTGAAGAGTAGGTGGTTAGATCACATAACTAATGAGAAGGTATTGAATAGAATTGGAGAGGAGAGGAGTTTGTGGCACAATTTGACAAGAAGAAGGGACCGTTTGGTAGGACGTGATCTGAGACATCAAGGAATCACAAATTTAGCATTGGAGGGCAGCGTGGAGGGTAAAAATCGTAGAGGGAGACCAAGAGATGAATACACTAAGCAGATTCAGAAGGATGTAGGTTACAGTAAGTACTGGGAGATGAAGCAGCGTGCACAGGATAGAGTAGCATGGAGAGCTGCATCAAACCAGTCTCAGGTCTGAAGACAACAACAACAACTACTACTACGTTATTTTGTTTTCGTACGAGAATTGTTGTAATGTATAACCACGACTATTATAAAGAAAGTTCGCGAATGGTCAGAAAAAGAGTATTTTTCTGTCACAAGCTACGGTAACTCTTTAGTATTGTTCCCAGCCGAGGCTCATAACAATGAAACATCGCTGGACGTGGTGCGTGCGTTGCCTAGCATTTGTCTGCCTGGTGAACTGACGTTGTTCGAGTGTGTATCGGAGTTTGTAGGAAGCTAATTTGGCGAAAACCGAGGATTTGCTGCATATCTTCTGTAGGAGGAGCTTAATTCAACGCCGAAACAAGTTTAACTGTAGAAGACAGGCAGATATCAGCGTTAGAAAGCGATGAAGCCAGTGGAGGTAAGTGACCAATAATCATTTTTACTCAGCCATCACCAATGTCCACGCAGAAACCCCCTACTATCTAATTCAACTATGAAAACTGCTACTATTGGTTGCTGTGATCTCATACGTCGTAATCACAATAACACAGAGTTTGAACGCGAAGTCAATCAAAGAAATATCGGAGGTTGTTAATAGATATATCCTGAGTGCCTCCCATGTGAGATCGCAGTCTCCAGTGTGAATCGCGTATCGCTGTACATAGAAATCTTTGCTCCGCAAACCACCTTACGGCGTGTGGCGGAGAGTGCTTCTGTCTTCCCACCTTTATTGTTGTATTAGCGAGAGGTGCTTGAGAAGATCGCGTAATAAGACCGTACCGTAAGGGATCTGATTAGTCTCAGTTTCACGTCACTGTCAGTTCGCGAGAGCTGCAGGGGAGGAAACAGTATGCTGCCCGATCCTCTCCGGAACTTAGTCTCCCGGATTTTTGACGATAGCTTCTCCATCGTCCACAACAACGCCTGTAGGGGCTGCCACTGGAGATGAGAATTTCCATATCGCTTTCGCGCCCACTAAACTGTCCCGTGACACCCATCCATCTCGTTTGGATCTCCTCCAACTCCTGTATTATTCCAAGCTGGTAAAGGGCCCAGACTAATCTGTAACACTGAACAATTCGTCGAACAAGACTTTTGAAAGCATCTTTTTCGTGGATGAATTACACTTTCTCAGGGCCCTTCTAGTGAGTCTCACCTAACCGTCTGCTTTTCCTACAATTAGTTTTAAGTCATCATTCGACTTCACGTCGCTTCGGATTGTTAATCACAGGTATTTTTTCGTTGTTTCAGTTTCCGTTGATTTATCGCCAGTGACGCGATTGAACAATTCCTGTGGAACTAATCGGTTCTCCGCAGAAATTTCTCTATTTCGCTTACAGTCTTTTGTCACTGCAATCTCCCTGTAGACAACAAAGTTGCCTTCCTGTATCTTCATGGAAAATACCCGGCGTTAACCACTAAGCTCAATAAGATACTGTGTTTTCAGAAGAATTTTTTTTAATTTTCTTTCTGCAAAAGCTTCGTTATGTGTGAACATAAAACATGTTTCACTATTCTTCAACAGATCGTCGTGGCAATGCAGGCATATACTTAAGTGCATCTATCCAGCTACCATTCTCCTGCGCTTTTCCAATCCAATGGTACTCTCAATTGCTCCCGCGATCAACGATAAAGTTGTACTTGGAGGGTCATACGTTCTTCGGATAATCTGTATAGAATGTCTCAGTATCTTATCTGGTCCCAATGTGTTTTTCCGCCGTGAGCGATTTTACTTGATTTTCTTTTTCGTAGTAACTTATCTTGAAACTACCACTTAGGCGTTTGTGCAGCAACCGAAAGGAGAAACCGTATTACGATCGTTTTTGGTGAAAAACTTTCGAAAAATCGAATTCATTATTTTCGTTTTCTCTTTACTGTCTACCATTTCGATACCAGTATGGTCAACCGAACGACCGAATACAAGATTTCGATTATTTAAGAGGATTTGCGATGACCTCACAAGTCCCAAAGGACTTAAGGCAGGCTCAGCATGGGCCTTTTGCTTTCCACCGAACTGCCGATGTGAGCAACGTATGCTATTTGCGTTAATTCACGTGAATCTAATTTCATCATTTGGTCTAAATGTCTCTGAGCACTATGGGACTTAACATCTGAGGTAATCAGTCCCCTAGAACGTAGAACTACTTAAACCTATCTAACCTAAGAACATTACACACATCCATGCCCGAGGAAGGATTAGAACCTGCGACCGTAGCAGTCGCGCGGTTCCGGACTGAAGTGCCTAGAACCGCTCGGCCACAACGGCCGGCTAATTTCATCAGTCCACAGCGTGGATGCAGAACCTGGAATACAAATTGCTAAATTTTAACTCCTATGGCTCCGTGTCTGGTGTGTTCATGTTACTCCCAACAATACGAATCTTTGTCCGAAGGAAATAAATCTTTTAAATGTTTCATACGCAATTCTCCGAGATATCACCCTCACGGGTAAGTTCTCTGTCGTATGTTCTATTCAAATATACTGCCTTATAACCAGGGTCAGCCAATTTAAAGCTTTTGGGAACCTAAACTGACTGAATGTTATCCAAAGATTGTGGAATCACATGTAATATGAATGAAGTACTACTATAGTCAAACGAGCATCCCAGTTAAGCTTTTTTCACTAAGCACGAACCTGTGCGTCTGATTACCACAAATAATTTGTTTTAAATCCACAAGAAGTTGTGAGTGAGTGGATAGTAAAAAGCATCCTACCTTTAAATCAGTATCACTCTTCCCTCTCAATTTCAGAATTTTGTTTTTGCACTGCTTAGAACCAATAATAGTTGAAGACGGAACTGAAACGTTGCGCAATAACTACGTTCATACTGAATTCCATCGTTAGCTTAGCAATAACATTGTCATTTACCTGAAGTGTTTCGAAATATTTTACACTGGTTAACATGCTCAGTAAAGTAAGTGAAATATGCTTATTAGCCGTTGGACAATCAATTTCCAGTACAATGCACGTCTGCACTACGTCACGTCTGCAGTACGTAAACTCACTGTTCCCTTCATAGCATTTTATAGCTAAGTACTATGAATAATAAGACAATTTAGATTTCTAAAACTTTATTTGCTTATTCTTGAATCGTCGGCCTTTGATTCTGACACAACGATATATCAGTCACCAATAAGGTCTATATAGGATAAGAATAGTTAAATGTCACTAAGTCTGATGTGCATATATATTAAAAGATCTACGGACATAATGGACCCCACCGTGTTTCATCATCTTGCCACAGCTGCATTTTGTGCTCCAGAGTACATTGACAACGCAACGACTCATAGTAAAAGCAACTAGCAGCTAGTTTTCGAAGCGTTGAAATATTTACGGAAATTTGTGACTAATGTAGTGAAAGAAAGTGTTTAGCACTGTTTAGAGCAGGATACGGTCGCTACATAGGAAGACATCATCAACAAAAAAAAGACGGGTGGAAATGGATGTTTAATGTGATCCATTTATTTTACGGGGCGTTAGTAATCTTCTTCGGCCTAAATTTCCATTTAAAATAGTGACCGACTTTGGTGGGTCCCAGGTACAATATAGGAAGACGCAAACTTTTTTAACAGGACGCAAACTATCGATTAGGGATCCTAAAATTTGTCACGAGACTAAAAGGATATCTAGAGCTGTGTTGGAACTCCAGCCTATGCGGTTAATCACAAGACAGCAAAAACGAAACCAATGCTTTCACATCGTTGACGTCCCGGACCACACAAAACTGTGTCACCAAAACATATCAAGTCCTTCTCAGGTGTACTATTTTGGCATCCGCCTGAAGTGGCAGTAAGTAATACCGAACGATATGGAGCAGCGGTTTAGCACACTGGACTCGTATTCGGGAGAACGACGTTTCAAACCCGCGTCTGGCCATTCTGAATTATGTTCTCCGTGATTTCCCTAAATCGCTTCAGGAAAATTCCGGAATCGTTCCTTTGAAAGGGCACGGCCGATTTCTTTCCCTAGCCTTCCATAATCCGGTGACACCTATGATGTCGCAGTTTCGTCCCATCCCCTGAATCGACCAATCATCGAACCCAAATCAACCAACCAAATCATGGAAATGAAATAAATTTCAGCTGAGATAGCTGAAGAGTTCGAATCGTAGGAAACCCCAGCGCGCGAACCTCGCTGCCAAAATGTCCTGCAGTACCTTCTCGTCCACATTCAATATATACGTCGTAGCTGACCAAGAAGGTTGATGTGGGCACCCGGAAATGGATGCATTTGCGAAACCTGTTTCCATTTCTCTTTGGCGTCGTTTATCTCAGCAAACTGCTGGTAGTTCTCTCATACGAATGCTACTCTTTTATCAAGGTCTGCTATGTCATGAATTCCAACCCACAGTGAATATCCCATGAAACCTTGCCCGTCTGTCTGGGTCAGTGTCCAGGCTATGCCCGGTGACCGCATCATGTCACTCTTATCAATTTTCAGAGAGCAAGTAAAAATGCCTACAAACTATGGTCTCACGCAAAATACAAGTGTCTGCCGAGACATTTCGTCTGATTACGTGCAGCTCACGTAACTTAAACACTCAGGCACTTCCTTCTTCGTGACACGTCTGGCTACACAATGCAGAGGCATTGAAGATGCTACCACAGCGTTTCCAATGGAAAGTCTTTGACCACCCACCTTTCGGCCCGGAATGTCTCCCTCTGCGTTTCATCTCCACTCACGTGAACCGGTCTCCATGAAGGCAACGTTTCGGTACAGACTACGAATGCAGACCAGCGTACAGAATTTTTGGGGAACGCAGGAAGCTGTCTTCTCTGAAGGAGGGATTGGAAATGTAGTACAACGCTACGACAAGTGTCTAAGGCTGAGAGGCAAATATGTAGAGAAGTAGCAGAAAGGTGCAGTCACCTCTTGCAAATAAATCATTTTGAGTACCTCCGTGGTTTCCATTTCGCGACCGATGGAACATTAATAAAAGAACAGCCCTCGAAGTAAGGTGAAATCACTTGGGGTGCAGAGCAGGCAATGTGTGGAATTATCTGAAAAAGGCGTAAATAGAACAGGCAACACCCACTACGGCTTTGCTTTGTAGGAGTTTTATTACTAATACTTTTTGCTTGGGTTTATTGAGCCATGTTGTGAAAAGCTTGATACAAATACAGAATTATGTCTGCCGAGAAAGCAGAATATAAGTTGTAGTCACAATGATATCAATTTATTGTGCACTTTCCACTTAGGACCAACGTTGGTACCTAAAGAATCCTAACATATCAACTACTGATAGTATATAACCAAACAGAGCTCAGGAGAAAATGAAAAGCATACACTTGGGTTGTATCATGATTATGTTACGGCAGATATCACGCCAAGTTTCGTATAAAGACATTAATACCTCGTGTAAATCATTAAAAGTTGTGTATCCTTCTCAGCCCTGACCTTACATTTTGTGGGTGAAAATTGTTTGTAGGTGGTAAACGATTGGTTCTTGGGGCTAAATAAGACAGAAACACTAAATTACAAAACTTTCTCTGTTAGCACATGAAGCATATTCACTACAGCAGGACTCACAGACGTTTTTCACCCTAATAATGGCGTATTTCCGCGGATTACTTTGCTGCAATTTATTTGTAAACTGGCAATCGAATTACTTAGATATCTTTGTGTAAGTACCACAAACTGTTAGCTTATTACACTATGTGATCAAAAGTATCTGGACACCTGGCTGAAAATTACAAGTTCGTGGCGCCCTCCGTCGGTAATGGTGGAATTCAATATGGTGTTGGCCCACCCTTAGCCTTGATACAGCTTCCACTCTCGCAGGTATACGTTCAGTCAGGTGCTGGAAGGTTTCTTGCGGAATGACAGCCCATTATTCACTGAGTGGTGCACTCAGGAAAGGTTTCAATGTCGGTCGGTGCGGCCTGTTACGAAGTCGGTGTTCCGAAACATCCAAAACGTGTATATAGGATCCAGGTCAGGATTCTGTGCAGGCCAATCCTTTACGGGGATGTTATTGTCGTGTAACAACTCGCCAGCGGCCGTTCATTATAAGCAGGTACACGATCGTATTGAAAGATGCTGTCGCCATAACCGAATTGCTCTTCAATAGTGGGAAGTAAGAAGGTGCTTCAAATATCAATCTAGGCCTGTGCTGTGATAGTGCCACGCAAAACAACCAGAGGTGCAAGGCCTCTCCATGAAAACACGACCACACCATAACGGCGTGATGTGTTGCTTAAGAGCAGCCACTCGACCATGAAACACAACTTATCTCACGTCTCGGCTAACTTTTATAGTACTTGAGTGGCATGGTCTGGATGGATGTCTGCCTATTGCACATTACGACCCTCTTCAACATGTGTAGCTCACCTTCTGAAATCGCTGCGTAGATGGGGCATTCCTCTATTTTTTATGCAAATGCAAAGAGAAGCTCCTGTTTTCTGGGAAACTGCACTGCATAACCTGAAACCCTTACATCCAGGCGACGCACATCTGAATCGACTATTCCGTGATTTATTCACTGCTTCATGTGGACAAAAAATAATTCAAAAGGCTCTGGGGACTTAACATCTGAACTCATCAGCCCCCTAGAACTTAGAACTAGTTAAACCTAACTAACCTAAGGACATCACACACATCCATGCCCGAGGCAGGATTCGAACCTGCGACCATAGCGGACGCGCGGTTCCAGACTGAAGCGCCTAGAACAACTCGGTCACATGGCCGGCTCAGGTGGACAAGATACATTGCATGGAACATCTTTGTTGTTAGTATTGTCTGAGGGTTTGGTGTTCGGGGGCATTTCCTCATTCGAAATGCGTCAGCTTTGTCATCACATTCTGCCTCTTCTTCTACACTTTCTTCGACGTCTTTTATCCTGTATTGTGACTGTGAATCTATATGTCGTTGTTGACTGTGTAGGTACTGCTACGAGGGCGTACTCAAACGTAATGCTTCCGACATTTTTATCTGAAACTGTTATAGATTTTTAAATAAAACACACGCTTTTAATGTTCGATATGTGTTAATTTCATGCCTACATATTTCTTTCTCATCGTAGTCACTCTACTGACGAACGTATTACTCCCAACGAGAGATCAGTTTGTTCATAACGCCACTGTACAATGTTTCGCTTTGTTTGACGGAGCTATAACCTCACCTTTGCTTGCACCGTTTCTACACTACCAAAGTGGAGGCCTCGTAGGTAATGTTTAAGTTGTGAAAACAGACGCAAATGGGATGGGACCCAGTCTGGACTGTATGGAGGAAGGTCGATGACAGAAAACACAAAGCGACGGATTGTTGCAGATGTTGCAGCGCTCCTTTGCTTTCCATGTGTGGACGAAATCTTAAAATTCTTGCTTTATTGTTTTCTGTGATTCTGTTTCTCACGCAACGACATAGCTACATGACACACAGCCACGTTACACGCTAAAATCCGGAGCACTCTAGCGCCAGAGTTTTGCAACTTGCGTCAGTGAAGTGGAAAAGTCGACTGAGTAATACACATGACATGTAGTACCTCAACCGACATTGAGAACAGAATAAAAAATTTGTAGGCGTTAATATACATCACGATCTCGTACATCGAAAAAAATATATCGTTTAACTGTTGTGAGCCAGTAAACATTCTCTTATTCTACAGCGGAGGATGTATACACACATACAACCTGGAATTACCTTCATTTTTCCAAACCATGCTATCATTTCGATAAATAGCTGTCTTCAGTTAGATTCTGAAACTAACTGGGAGATTACAGAAAAGGAAACAAATGACGAACAGAAAACGCATGGTGTAAAGTATAACCTACAATCAGACACAGCAAGTTCTGTTAATTACCTGACTCTGAAAAAAATAAATAAAACGTCGATGCCGAGTATATGGTTCGTTAGAACGGAGAAGGACATTTGAGGATCTCATGATACAATAAAACAGGAGCACTTGACGGGACTTCTTCAAGATTTTGCAGTAAATGTTTGGCTGTGTTTCGATGTAACTGTAGGAAAACACTTAGCTGCTAATATCTCCAGCTTCTATCTTGTGGCAGTCACTGGAAGGATTATACTTGACGCCTATCCGACGTACGTTGGAAGTAGTTGAACGATGATTTGTACGATTATCAGCTTCTTGCACTCTGAAGTTTCCGAAACCAGGTGGAGCTTCTAATTAGTGCTTGTATCGCAATGCTGTGTTGACTTCTATAGTAGGCTACACTAAAAGGCCCCAACATTCTGCCCATTTTGCTTGGCCAGTTTCCACCTCCATAAGGTGGAGTAAGACTCCACAGAACGTTCTGGAGCACCGCAGGACGACCAGATGAGAGAATCTCCCGAATCACTGTCGCCTCTGCTGTAAAAATGGAAAATATGGGGCAGACGAAGCTGCTTTGAGTATTTCAGCTTCGAGACAATAAATACACTTAGTATTGCTGAACTCACTTGAAATCACAAACCACCAATATAAGCACGAACATTGTGAGTCCAGTAAGGATTAACGTAAGCACAGACACTTGAACGCATTGTGCCAAAGCAATTTTTCATCAAACTGTAATACAGAATTTCTAGTTTTATGAGCTGATATAGGAATGGGATTCCAAATGCATCTGTGTAGCATCTCTTTGAATCCAAAGATAGATGACACACACCTAGTCTCCTGCTTAAACCAATAGACAGCAAACACGACATATTTTCGATGTAGATCCTATGTGCGGAAGAATTTCTTTCATTTCCCCTAGGAGAGAGATTCATCTACAGTCGGACTGACACTTCCTGACAGATCAAAAATGTGTGCCGGACCGAGACTCGAACTCTGGGTCTTTGTCTTTCGCGGGCAAGTGCTCTAACAACTGAGCTACATAATCACGACTCGCGACCCGTCCTCACCGCTTCAAATCTGCTAGTATCTCGTCTCCTACCTTCCACACTTCACAGAAGCTCTTCTGCGAACCTCGCAGAACCAGTACTCCTTGAAGAAAGGATATTGCGGAGACATTACCTAGCAACAGCCTGGGGGATGTTTCCAGAAAGAGATTTTCACTCTGCAGCGTAGTCTGTGCTGATATGAAACTTCGTGACAGATTAAAACTGTGTGCCGGACGAGATTCGAACTCGGGGCCTTTGCCTTTCTCGGGCAAGTGCTCTACCAACTGAGCTACCCAAGCACGACACACGACCCGTCCTCACAGCTTCAATTCTGCCAGTACCTCGTCTCATACCTTTACAGAATTCTGCCAGTACCTTGTCTCCTACGTTCACAGAATTCAGAGTTACTACGGACTGGCCATTAGGCGAACTACACCTCTGAATGATGTTACAGCAATGAGAAAAACTGAAGGGGTCCCTTCTTTCATAAGTTGTCCACAGATGAACACCCTGTTCAAAGACTTTGGCCTAAAGGAACAGATTCTTGGCGTGGTTACTAAAAAGCAAAAGAAAGTGGTCAAATATACCATCAAAAGCATTCTCTTCCTGAGCTTGTTATGAACGAAAAAAAAAAAAACTAATTTTTAGAGACCTGAGTAACCCTATTTGCTTAGTAAATGTCTTCATAGCGGCACTCAGAATACAAATGAAAGTATCAACCATTGTATATGGTAAACATTATCCAAAGCTCTTTTTCTAGGAGTAAATCCATTAAACGTTGGTGTACTAGATGCAGTGATATGTTTCAATGATGGACTGATAGAAAGGTTGCAAGACCCAAGAAATTTATGCATTAAATGTGGCTCAAATTTGGAAGATCAGACAACGGATGAACGTAGGTAAAGATTCGCTCTTCAAGTTACCAGAGAAGCAAAAAGTGCTAAAAGGAATGCCAAGAGGAAGCTTGTAGATGAAGAATTGCTGCAGGACGAAGACTATGGTTCAGGAATGTTCTGAGGCACAGTTTAATTTTACTCATATCTTCATTCGCAATTTCCTGCAAGTTGTATTTTTGAGAATACAGGTACAAATATTTCCTACAGTTTATAAAGCATAGCTCTAATTTTTCCTATAACCTGCAATAGTCTATACTTATATAGTAACCTAAGCTTTATTACAGAATCAGATAAATTATAGAAAAATAACATTTTTATCACGGAAAAAGCTATAGAAATTAAAAAGTAAGATGTTGATTTTGGGATAGAGAGATCAGTCACATTTAATACACTGAAGGAAGTATACTAGGATATGTGCGCTGGATCCGTTTCTAGAACCACGGCTATGGTATTTTCCATTATGTTTTGTAAGGGTGCCACTTTCCTCTGTTGATGTTCGAAAGAATTTTACGTCTGTTGCTGTCGGTTCGTCCTCGGAAAATTAGGGAAATTATCTGATCTTAATTCGTCATGCAGTATTAAGCAGAAATCCTGGCATCTGCTGACGAGCATAACGAAAAGGCCCCAACAGAGCAGCTTTTTTGGGGAAGAGACATCAGGACATCAGGATACGACAGGCATAGTTGGAATTAAGAATCTGAGAAAAATAATACCGGCAGGAACGGACATAACTCGTTTGATATCATTTATTACGGCAATCCGACTTTAGTCACTGTGCGACCGTCTTCAATGCACATATTACACTCTTGAAGACTCATTTAATAAGAGCGCAAATTACAACTTGAATATGGCGTCAACATAGAAGAACATAACAGTTAACTAACAGATTTGTTCGTCAAGTGGTGTTTTCTTCTGTTACGTATATCCAAAAGGAGTATCGTGTTACTGTTGCTATGATACAGTACAGTGTCAAAATATGAACTTAACACACTTCAAAATGTTTAAGGCTTTCGTCACCACTTGTTGAATAGCTGCCGGTTGGCTTCTTGCTCGGACTCTTCCGGCGACGTTCGTCTGATGATTTTTCTGACGTTTCGTTAGTACGAGTGGCTGACATTGTCATACTTTTAACCTTCATTGTCGGTGGTGGACTGGAGCCGAGCTCGCAATCGCAGACAATACGTAACTGGTTCGCCAACGACCTAGTGCTCTTCTGCGGTCATTTCCGGTGCGGATCTACTCTTGCTATCTGGAACGGTCATACGCTGGAACACGGAAATCCAGGATCTGTTTACCTTGAGGATTTGTTCTTTCTTGTTGAATCTAGTCTCGTCTTTGTGTATTACTATGGCCTCTCTCAATAAGGGGGGCGGGAGGGGTTATAGCTATTTTGTACAGTCAGAACCTCACTGTCGGCGAATATTACTATGTTGTCGTCCTAACACAACGCTTTCTCTGCCATGAGCGTTTCCTCCAACTGCCCACCCTGCAATGTCGGTTATGTTATGTGATCCTGGCGTTGACTGAGTGTTGGAATGACTGGACGATCAGCCAACATCAGTATCAACTGGATCTTAATAAAACTTTCAAGTGTTCTTCTGGCTCAAGACGACGTTGGTCTAGGTCAAAAAGCTGGAAGCATTATTTGAATTGTTCAGTGAGGAAGTGAAGTCCCAGTTAGATATCTTTGAAAGGATGTCTTCTCAAGATAAAGAGATGTTATATAGCGTAAGGGCTATTCGACGCTGCGCAATCATGTGTGAGGATTCCGTATTCCACCATATCACAGAATTGTTAATCTGGAAAGAAGAAGCGTAAAACGGTGCGAGCTGAAAACGTAGTCTATAAAGTAGCATAGAACGGATAAAGTTTCTTCATCATACGAGTTCTGGGAAATCCACGTTGTAGTATTGAGGCACAGGGAAGTTATCTGCGCGTTAAAACCTGTGTGAGGTGTAAAGTTAGATGCGCGATATTTGAGTTTCATATATGTATTCTATCAAAATTTTACTGACACACTGAGTTCTCTTCATATGAGTGTTGCGCCCCTCCGTGTCCGCCAGAAGAAGGGAAATAGCTGAAAGATGCTCCTACTGGAGGACAAAACAATACGAATATGCTCCTGTTTTACAGACTCTGACTGAAAAGTGGGGTACCAGCTACGTCATTCTACCTTTCTCGGCATCTTTAAAAATTTCCCAAAACATTTGGGAATACGAATAGAGAAAGAGAGTGAAACAGTGGCAGTGGAACAGCAAAGAGAACACGTAAGTGGAAGTGGGTGACAGCCAGTGATAAGGAGAGACAGTGCCTATAACAATGACAAAGAGGAAAAGAGAGATAGTGACAGTGAAAAGACAGCAGCAGAGGGAAGGGGTGAATGTGGTAGTAGGGATAAGAGGCAAGTGGGAGACAACTACAGTGAGGGGAAACAGTAGTAGTAGGGCAGAAGGAAGGAGACAGTGGCTCTGAGACAAGAGACAGTGACAGAGAGACACAAAGATATAATGTCAATGAGTTGTGCTGTATCAGAGAGTGGCAATGAATAAGTGGGAGTGAATGAGAATCAGCGCTTGCAGCATGGACTAGTGGGTGTGAGCGAGTTACAGTTACGTTAGCTTTTTGCCACCATAGTGATGAGTTGGATGTTAAAAAGAGCGCATTTATGTTCCCATGCAAAACATTTGAGAAAAATTTGTAGGTGCTGAGGAAAGTATAATGAAGCAACTGGTACATCACACATTTTATTTGTGCTACCGATATCTATAGTTTTACAGTAGAGAAATGATCTGCGCTTCCGAAAAAGTATCGTCTTTCCACACCAGGACAGGGAGCCCATCTTTCCACCCTGGTCTGCTAGACCTGATAACAAAGAACGCTCTACAGTTCATATATACACCTACGTCTACATCGTACTCCGCAACCCACCAAATGGTGTGTGTCGGAGGGTACTTCCGGTACCACTATCTGATCCTTCCAACCCTGTTCCACTCGCGAATAGTGCGTGGAAAGAATGGTTGTTGGTAACCCTCTGTATTGGCTACAATTTCTCTAATTGTCTCCAGTGGTCAATACGCGAGATGCATTTGGGAGGGAAGTAATGCTTTGTCCGACTCCTCCTCAAAAGTAACGTCTGCCATAGCAGTTTGTTTAACATTTCCGTAACGCTATTTTGCCAGCTAAACGATCTCGTCATGAATTACGCGGCCCTTCGTTGTATCTTCTCTATCTCCTTTATACGTCCTACCTGACAGGGATCCCAGATAGATGAATAATATTCAAGAATCGGGCGAACAAGCGTCTTGTAAGCCACTTCTTTCATGGAAGAGTTACATTTCATTAAGATTCTGACAGATCACCATATTGAACGATCCTGAAAACCGTGGTAAGTAATAATGCTTAAAATACCATTTCTTAACTCTCTCATGTATAGCTCTGCTTCGGTACCTCGGTTGTTAATATGATGCTTGAGATGTTTTTTGTGTCTTGATAACGTCTCTCATTCGTCGTAGAAGTCCTGAACACTGCTGCTGTGCCTGCCTCACGACATGACAAGGACACCCTGTTCACCTGCAATAGAGGAAGGAGGGGAATAGTCCGTGAGCTTCCATCAGTCTTCGTGTCATATTTCATAGTTTTAGGCTAAAAGGAGGGGAATAGTCCGTGAGCTTCCATCAGTCTTCGTGTGATATTTTATAGTTTTAGGCTATTTTTATAACAAACTGAGGAAAGGGTCAACTCCACAAAAAATTACCAATTTTCTGACTGCTCTCCATTACAAGTTTTATGTGGCGTCATATTTCTGACTTAATGTATAAACCCTGAATCACACGTGTTGTAACGTTCTTTTGTGTTCGCAGGTGCTATACAGCATTTTATGCTGTCTGTGTCTTCCCTGCAGGAGGAAGACACGTGGTTTTGAGGACAAATCAAAGAAAGGCCGTTCGACAGAAGTCCATAATGACCGTAAAGTGGACATGGAGAAGGTGAGCATTGAGCAACTCCAAGGTCTATGAAAAGCCCCACAGTGACTCGAAAGACCAGTTACATTCAAAGTTATTCTCGTCACTGCCGCAACACCGCACTGAATCTCACTCTATCGGTTTCTGGACTCGGCAAGACTGTCGTAGCTTCTCTAGTCGCAGTGAAGTGATCGTCAACGGACAGCTCCTTGTTTAGAACACACTCACTGCACCCTGTTGTCAATACATTTATAGCGACAGTGAAATAAATGTGGATCGAAGCACACATACACCTTCGTGTTCGTCAGCCCCATAAGACTGGCCGCTCACTTCCCTGTGGTTTTCGGATCACCGTCATAGCTATACCTGCTTACATAAAGAACTGATAAACATTGATAATTAATGTTTGGAAGTAAGCTAGTAAACTGAACTGATGAAAACAAAACACTAAAATTACGAACTAGATTCTCAAATTTCGAATACATTTAGCCTTCTTCCTTTTGCTTTATTAGTCTGACATGACAACCTGTTCGCGAACGGGGCTCGACTGAGATTTATCGCTTATCGCTAGTGATCGCCCTAATCATTTCGGCTATACATTCCCGCATCCCAGACCCACTAACGTTTTCTTATGTCACATATTACCCATATTTTCTACTTCCGCACTTTGAGATTCATGAACAGGACAGACAAATTTTTGCAATCGTCATTATAGCCCATCGACGCAAATATAACAATCATTTACACAATCTCTGTTTTTACGGAGTCTGTATATTGTATTACGTGTATGCAGATGTTAACGGTCTGGGGGAAGAAAACTATACACTTAAGTTCGCTGTACTAGGACGCAGTTTCTATACGCAACGTCACCATCAGTTACAACGCTGGCGACAGCGGCATGCTGTCTTTGAGAAATAGTACTTTTCTTGCAACAATTGATCTATGAGAGCCTCAGACGTATATGTTATTAACAACCGTACAGGATGTACTGTTAACTCAATCTGATTCGGCACAGGATTTAGGGTAGTATTATCACCATAAAGCTACATTTTTGTTAACAAGCTTTTATGTTTATAACTGCCTACATATCTGAAATTTCGTTGCAAATTAAAATTGTGTGCAACACCGTGACTCGAACTCGGGAACTTTGAATTTCGCGGGCACGTGCTCACCGACAAAATTAACAACACATGACCAACGACCCGTCCTCACAGTTGTACGTCCACCAATACCTCATCTCCTACCTTCCAAACTAACTTAACGGCAAAGGTCTCATGTTCGATTCTCAGTCTGGCATATTCCGGCCTTCATATTTCACTAGGTGTTTCGTGTACATATCTATGCAAATTTGCTTCACATGTCTGAAACTTTTTGAATACATACAATTTTTTCCTTTTAAGTTTCTGATTAAATATTACAAAATGCTGTAGCAGTAGTGGCATTAACGTTCCTATCATTATGTTTATCGCTTTCCATAAAAATCTTAACCTCACCTTTTCATTTTGTAGCTGTCAGTTCTCTAACTTATTTGATGTCTTAATTTATAACTGCCGTACGTACCACCACACTTCACATTGCAAACGTCACAACTATCGACAGCTTACTTTATACAAATCTGACCCAACCTGGTAAGACAAGTGTCTAAAATATTCACATTTATTAGAAACACAACATCCCATGTGAGTCGTAATAGTAAAAATAAACCACCCACACTTTCAGGTGTATGCTCGCTTGAGAAAGAATAGGGTGGCAGAAGTACCGTCTGTCTTCGAGATCTTTCCCTGTCAATGGAACCCGGAATCCGCCAGTCGTATCAAGGATGGGGAGAAGAGTGTGGACTATCCGCTGAAGGACGGCTGTGCACAGGTAAGTCAACATCAGTACCACTACGTAAAGTAAACACGAAGAAAGTATAAGAGAGAACAAGAACGAAGAACAACAAAATTAAGTTCAAATTGTACCCTTTGCAGAATCTATTACTCTTCCGGGTAACTCTTCCATTTGTAGAAGAAGGACTAAATAAGAAATGCATCTGATTACAATCCAATAAGACTATGGTGCACTGTTTTACAAGAACCTAAGGTAAATGTAAGGTGAAACGCAATTGTAGTACTTGTTCAGTAAGCTTCCACTGTAACATTGCTGGAGGTTCCGAATGTATCACTCGATTGACACGTAATACAGTTCTTCGGAGCTCGACCTTCACCAAATGAAAAACGAAGGTTAACAGTTAATTCAGTCCTACGAGGTCTCGCAAGGGCTTCCGACGTGATACCTTACGTCCAGCACACAAGATACGTCCGAGTGTTAGTTTCAGTACCTGTGCACAAAACTAAGCAGTTCCATACACTGGTATAATTTATGCCATCGTTAAAAAAAAGACGAAATCGAAATTTGTGTGCAGTAATCTGAGGAAGTAGTACAATTACATTGCGTAAAAATGTTCACATGCTTGAGTGATGTAACGTAGATTATAGTTCCAATGTCTGTGACGCCTTCCAAGATCTCGTGCAGGAGAAGGTTTAGATATTGAAAAAATAGTTGATTTGAAGATAAGTAGCTGCGACACCCTATAGGGAGACGTTGGAAAGGGTCATAGAGTGCGGAGACCCTTAAACAAAAGATAACAGTGCTATCGTAGAATTCCCGTGTAGTTTCCAGAATCGGAATTCAGTTGATTGGGCGCCATCAAAAACGTGAATTAACGTCATGATGTGAAGAATAAGCTAAGAGAAATTGCTGTGGAAACTGGGAGAATTATTAAAATAAATTTACATTTTCGTTAGTAAACTCTCTAACTGGCAATTCCCTACGTATTTCAGAATGTACTTGCGCTTCAAATTTGTTTGATGTAGTGTCGTAAATAGTGAACAAGAAAAATGCATTACAAACGATACATACGAAACATACCATACACGCTTCATCGCGTTTTTAGATCATAAGTTCCCTGACTGTTACCATTATTCGTCAGGGGTTAATCATGACACACTACGCCGGCAATAAGCTGCTTCTTCTATTCTAAGCATTGCATATTTTCACAGTTTCACCTTTCCAGTGCCTGGTTAACTGTTCCAGGATACCTTAGCAGGAGTCGTACCAAACTAGACTTAACTCCACTAAGTGTGCTCCATAAACATCTTTTCTCGCATTTTCACTCTTGTACCTCTCACTTCTCTACCTTATTCGATAACTTAGCTTTTAGCACAGATGAATAGCACCGCGTTCAAATTCTTTAAAAGCTACACTTTTGGGCTGCTTATTTAATGTATAATCTGTTTAATTATTACAGGTCTGATATCTAAACTTTTATATATGCCATGTCAATGACGTGTTGCCTGAATTAATGCTGGTAAAAACGAAACTCCCACAGGTTGGTGTACTTGGGCGCTTCAAGGTGCAAAATGTGGCAGAAGAAATTCCAACGCTTGTTGCCCCCGACGGCCAGCTGCCTGCACAAGCTCGCAACCGCAGGAAGAGACGACAGAAGAAACACGAGCAGCCCCTTGATGTAAGTCATTATCATTACTGCCATGAAAAACAAGCAGTTTGTATCTCACATGCACTGCGGATTCAGCTACTCTGCCAGATAATATTACTGCGAAACGCTCAACCTCCATAGACGCCATTATCAGTGATGATAATCTCAAACCTCCCGCAGGTGGATTTTACTTGGGACTTCGGCGAGGAAGAGGTGGCTGGAGATATTCCACGTTCTGAGGACCACACTTGCAAAATGTGTGCTGAACCGGAAATGTTCGCGACGAAACCAAAGATAGAATTGCAGGATGCGCCGCAGGAGGGCCGTACTGAGGTAAGTCAGTGCCATTACTACCACGAATAGCTGGCAGGAAGAAACGGCCTGACATGGCGACAGCGGAGGAAAGCCAATTACACCTCCGTTGCATGCATTGCAGAATCACCCACTCTTCGTGATTCCTTTTTTTTTCGAATCTCTTTCGCTCCAGACATGGCTTCATGACTTTAAAATGGGCCCATTGAAGGACTATACAAGGGATTCACTTTATTACAATCCAGTAATACTAACGGCCATTGGTTACAGGACGTTAGAGTAAACTTAAGCTGGAACGCAATAATACTACGGAGATGCAGTTAGCTTCAGTTGTAACACTGCCATGAGTTCGGAATATCACTAGCGTGACACATGTCAGTGTATAAGATCTTGAGATGCCCCGATTATAGACGACAGTCTTGGTGATTCACAACTGACCGAACTCTACTGCTGGTCTTCTGTCCGGCTACCCGCCTCCCTGTACAGTAAAAGTAGACTGCCTATGCACAGAATCGTCTCGCCAAAACACACTAAACAGAGATATTACTGCGAAGACCTAGAAGTGTTTAAGCGAATAACTGTGATGCACATCTGTAATTGTGTAAGCGTCGTTAGGCAAATCTGTTAGTTCAAATACTCCCTTGATTCGGATATGTCATGGGATGTGAGGCCAAGAGCGGGAAACAAATGAGTGTAAATACCATAAATTAACATGTTATGTAGGAGTAGGGGACAGCTAAAGTACACAGAAAGAATTGTAACACCAAAAGGATTGTTGCCGACGAGAAGGTGAATGTGCCAGTTCATTAAGTTTCGTAACGGGTACGATGGTTCGATTCCTCGTAAAAGTTCGAAACGAACTTATGAAATATTCTGTGACATACCCAAAGGGCACTCCACGGGAACTCTTCATCTACCTTCGAACTTACCTCCCACACAAAGTGCTTCAGTTACACTTTCGTGGGGTCTGTTTTGCCCTGTTGTGATACTGCCGACGGTTGTTCTAATGTTGAGGCTCACGCGATCTTGCAATTAGGTTCTTAATGCACAATATCGGGATGAGTAGACTGTAAGAGTACAAAAAATTGTAAGAGCATAAGAGCAGTTGGCAAGGGCCAAGTGGAATCAATGGCACAAGCCATAATGCGAGAATGAAGGGTGGCGTAGTCATCTCGGTACAGCTTATGACAGACTTACTAGCAGAACTGAACCATATGCCATCCTGTCTGTAAGTCCAAAGCGGTATTGATCATTGTTAATACCCAAGTTAAAGATGATTAGTATTGTATTACGACTTCTTTAGTATATAGAAATTTATAAAAATGAGTAAGGCATAAATTTGGTTTTCTGCCCAGAGTAATAGTCTGCCTTCGTGGCTAAACTGTTTAAAATGTGGATGTAACAACGTTGTGGATTACCTCTTGTCACAGCCTGAGCAACGTCTCAGAGGCAAACTCTACAACGAACATTATAATCACGTAATCCGAAGAAAACTATCTGCGATATAGGACACATGTAATAGGCTTTGCTAGAAGATTGCGCTATTTAGCCGCAGGAGAGTATTATGTGCGACCAGTGTCCACTTCAAGGACTTAATCAGTGTAAATGAATAACTTAGCAGGAGACGGAAAGTTGTGTGATCAGTATTATGTATGGGTTTCGCTTGTTCTGTCAAGCTACAGCAAGGATGCATCCAGTAGGAAAGCACACATGCTGTATCACCCGTCGTCCATTCCCACATCTAGACCGAGTTTAATAATGACCTCGTCAACGATGGGATGTTACGTTCCAGTCAGGCACGCTTTTTTGATGGCGGCTGACATAGCAGGCACTTTCCACATACTTGTGCGCCCTGCCACAGTTGCGCTGCTAGAGAGACGTCGGATAATACCTTTTCAGATTAAATATTGTGTCGTTGACGATGATACTTTGGTTATCTGATATCCTAGGGAAGTCAACACTCTACTGAATGAGGCGATCTGGAACAGATGGGGTATCGTAAAAAATGCTCCTCACACATATCATCTGGATTGATTTGACTGAAAATAGTGGCACCTATAAATGTATGAGCACTGGATGAGTACTAAAGCGTGATATAAATGTAAACAGAAAAGATTTATTAAAAGATAACACTTGACGAGAAATAAATTACTCATTAATGTGAATACCCATAATGCATTTCGAAGTAATTCTATTTCGTGGAGACAAAGCATAAGAGATCAGCTAAACACTTTTATTTATAAGAGTAATTAACTATCTGGACAACTGATAAATATACTATTACTAACTCCCAACGATATAACTATTATTGTACATATTATGTAACTATCCTATGATTCAGAGTCTAATAGATAAGGAAATCAATGTTTTCTTGAGCGAATTACTTTGTTTACAGTTGACTGCGTGCTTTACTGTGTATTTGGTGTACTTCTGTATATGCTTTATTGTAAACAGTAAACGAACAACCATCGCAAACATTGCATACCACACTGATCAAAGACAATGCATGTTGTTAGATGATCACTCTCTTAGCTGGTTTCATTCTTCTGCATAGTACAATCATTTTGTATCGCTGTGTGCACCAAGCACTGCGTACGAAATTACCTGCTTCTTATATTTTAACTTCTGCGTATATTAACAATTTTTACTTACAAGTGCCCATTTAACTATTCCTCGCTGCCTTACCAGATTTCACGTCAACCTACACACAATTCGTTCCCACGCCTTTACATTTGTGGACCTCTCAGTTCTCTACCATATGTGATACCCCTCTTTTTGACAGACATCTGTGGCACCGTTATTCACTTTAATACAACCTACACATAGGGATGCTTACTTAATACAAAATCTATTTAAGAAAGTTAGTGTCTAAGGTTTTTTACGTGTTAGATATATGCCTTTGTAGCTGAGTCAGTGATGATAAGGTCAAACCACCCACAGGTCCGTGTCACTGGGCGCTTCAACGTGACGGTTGTGCCGGAAGAAATTCCACCGATTCAGGACGACGATTGTAAAGTGACTGTGGAAACTGAGATTACTGCCAAGGAACCAGAGATGGAATTCATTGATCCACCACGCGAGGATCCAGTTGAGGTAAGTTAGTATTATTAGTGTAATGAAGAACTAGCAGGAATAAACGGCCACTAAGTTTGGAGCGAGGGAATGGCAGTGGTATCTCAGACTGTCTCTATTGCTAAACCAACGAGGGCTTTTGTTCAGTCGAAAGTTTAATGTGAGGGTGGGTCGGATGGCAGACGGAAGGTTCATGGATGTTTTTATGACCAATCCTTAGACCAAGTCCTTCGGATATAATCTGCCATGCACCTTCAGTTTATCTTCACTCAGATTAGGCCTCTGTGGCACAGTGATAATTACCGAATGTTTCTGAAAAAAATGGTTCAAATGGCTCTGAGCACTATGGGACCTAACTTCTGAGGTCATCAGTCCCCTAGAACTTAGAACTACTTAAACCTAACTAACCTAAGGACATCACACACATCTATGCCCGAGGCAGGATTCGAACCTGCGACCGTAACGGTCGCTCGGTTCCAGACTGTAGCGCCTAGAACCGCTCGGCCACCCCGGCCGGCTTTCAGAAAAGGCGATGGGTAACGTAACAAGCCAAATGACGGTAAACGTGTTACCATGTGATATGATAGTAAGAACCGACAACGAATTTACAGAAGAGTGGGATAATGATAGTGTGTTGAATGTAAAAGTTTAATAAAACTACTGTTCGTGGAGATGTAAGAACAGTTCCTATATTACTTACATTCAGTCGCCACTACTACCAGAATGTAGGGGACAGAATATTTTTCGTGTAAGGCTGTGTCTATTTAGCCTCATCCACTGTTTTGTTATGAATTTCAGGGAACTATTAGAGAATCAATCTGTGGCACAGCTTTTGCCCCTAAGGTCTCCTGCCTGAAGGATGTCGCCATGCAGCTCGCCACACTAGCCTCTCCTGTGAAAGCCCCATCGCTTCTTCGTAACTATTGCAAGCGACATTCGTCTGTGTCCACTTATTGTGCTGAAGACTAAATCTACCTCCACTATTTTACATGCCCTCCACCCTTCATGTCCACACTCACACATCCCTTTATTACCTGTCTGATGACCCCCGAAGCTTTATGACACATCGTATCAACAGATCCCGCCTTTTATTCACTTTTTGTCATAAAGTTATTTCCCCACCAGTTCGATTGAGTTCCCCCATCTAAGCCACGCGTTCCGTCCATTTGATCTTCAGCACCCTCTTCGAATACCTCATTTCCAAACAATCTATTATTTTCCGCCCTGAAATTTTTATCGTCAGCGATTACTCATCTAGAACGCTAGACTACGGACAAATACCTTCAGAAAAGACAATCTGACTTCAAAATTTATATTCTTTGTTAACAAATTTTTGCTATTGGTGTTCTCAATTGTACGTCTTCTGTACTTCAGAATTAGTCTGCTGTTCTGTCGCCCAAACAGCAAACCTCATTTGCACCTTTCAATGTCGTTTTGTAATCCGTTTCCCTTCGTAGCTCTGATTTGATTTACTGCATTTTAGTGCCCTGGTTTCAGTTCTTTTAATATTCACCTAATTTCTTTTCAAGACAGTACCCATTCCATTCATTCCATTCAACAGATGTCCCAAGTAAGTGCAGTTTCAGACAGAATTACGCTGTCATTGAGTAAAAAAAAAGTTTTTTTTTTCTCCCATGTTCTCCCATGTTGTCTCTTCGTTCCCTGTTCCTGTTTCCTTTAAGTATTGCTTGCCGAATTTATACACTGAATAACATGTGGAATAGGCTGACAACCTTTCTCATTCCGTCTCGTATTTTATCCCTGTTATCTCAAGAAAAGCAAATGCTAACTGTGTACTGTGTCCCTACTTATCCTAAGGCAATTCGTCTTTCCTTTCGATAATATTCACTCCAAGTTGGTACCCTTTGTTGTACCTATCTATACACTGTATCCCAGTTTCAGTCTTTCTTCCTTTGCTTCATGCCGGCCGAAGTGGCCGTGCGGTTCTAGGCGCTGCAATCTGGAACCGCGAGACCGCTACGGTCGCAGGTTCGAATCCTGCCTCTGGCATGAATGTGTGTGAAGCCCTTAGGTTAGGTAGGTTTAACTAGTTCTAAGCTCTAGGGTACTAATGACCTCAGAAGTTGAGTCCCATAGTGCTCAGAGCCATTTGAACCTTTGCTTCATACTGTCTTGCAAACTGAGCTCTAGGTATTCGCTGGCGTCATACAGTTTTCCTCAAAGTTTTCTTAAATTTTCCTATGTGTATAATCTATCGTTTACAAGGTCAAGCTTTGAATTTCTTCTCCATTACTTTAGCCTTGTGTGTTCACATCTGACGGCTTAATTTTCTATATTTTGATAGTTTCCTCTGTCGTGAGTAAAATTCAGTATCAAAGGATTTGTTCTGGGCACTGCGTCTTTTTCTCCATTTGATACTACGCTTATCTCTGTATTTCATCTCTCAAAACTAACCATTCGCCTTTTTTTGCTATATTTCCTCCTTACTCAGTCGGTGGATGCCTAAGGTTCCCTTTGGAACAATAGACACCGAAGAATTTTTAACTTTTTTAGAACCGATTTCCTTCATTTCTTACCTTTCTGATAATCCTTCCACTCCTATATGAAGTTCAAATCTGGTTCCTAAACATCTGTCTTATCACACATAACCCATCTGAAGCAGTCTGATATCTCCAGATTTCTAGAAGATATACATCCTCCTTTCACGTTTTTTAACCCACATTCAACTGATTTCTGTGCAAATTTTACCAGGTGACTTTCTCTCTAATAATTTTCTCATAGTTCCTGTTGCCCTACAATTTTTCCCACTCATGTTTTTCCTAATGTCGAATTCTTGCCCCCTCCACAATTACATTTCTGCCTCTTTTGATGCAACGACTAATTTCTTCCAGCTCAACCTTTATTATTTACATCTCCTAATGATCTACAGAGGTGGAAGCCTATTGTACTAACATAACGTAGGTGTGGGATTCGTGATTATCTGGATACGATATCACGTTCACTAAGTTATTCGGCTGCATTCCTATTTTGTTGTCCATATTTAGATCAACCCGTGAGAAATTTCCTCTTGCTTTCAGCTGCTGAAAGTATTCACACGACAAACCCCACCCACTGACCAAGTTAACTCTCTGGAAGAGGAATACATGTATCAATGGCCAGTGTCTAATCAGGACGCAAATGATGACTTTATCTTGCCTCGCTGGGGGGAATGAGGCTCGTTTCAGCCAGGTAGTGGGCTTCATCAGCCACACCCAGCCACTCCTCCTCCCAGTGACATGGGACTCTGCGGCTCCACAGTGAGGCAGCTGCGTAAGTGGCACTCTACAACGTGTAGACGCAGGCAGTGAGTGGTCTTTCTTGGTTGCTACATCCATAATTTAACTACATCAGACTCCCTCCTGCACTGATACACAGCATAAATCACATATTGCCGTATTTGCTTTAAATTACGTTGGGTGTCCTGAATGCAATGAAGTCACTTCGTGCAAAGTGCACTCAATAAGTAGCTGTGCACAGAGGGAATGGGGAATGGGGGAATTTTGGAGCACACATAGGAGCTGAAATCACATAATGCTTATAATTGACGCGTAGTTCTTCATCGAGTAGCAGTACACCAACGAGCTGCGCGGATCCCAGTAGAGAAGACTGCTTGGAAGTACTTACTGTGAAAGGACAACTTAACTGATAACGAAACAGAAATTATTTCAGTGTTTCGCTAGTTACAGCTTCATAGACAATAGGTTGATCTTCAGCGGTACCACAGTGTACTGTATGCGATAACAGAAGACTACTGTTTTTAACCATTTACTTCTCTTTCATTTTTTAAAAGATTTCAGGCGTGCTGCCTTCATTGAAGGCTGGGCTTCTTGTTGTTGTGTCTCAGTATCATTTTAGAGCTTGTCGGACATTACCATGACATTGGCCTCCAGTCCTATTGCGCTCCTCTGGCTCTGGCTATGCTTATTCCATAACTTGAAAGCTTCTATCACTGCCTGTGAAACTCTTGCCTAGTGCCATTTTTTCGGCTGGACTGATCCCGTTTATTTTAAATGTCGTGAAGTTGATCTAAGATTTTCAACTTCTTCGAGCAGTTTTCTGCTACTTTGTTCAGTCAGCTCATGACTGTATTAAGCTCACTATGCAGCTCCCTGGTTATAGTCGAAAAGTGTTCTCTCGGAATGAGTCTTAAGCATCTCCAAGAGTTTTTGCTTGTATGTGTGACCTGAATGTGAATTCATTGCCTAGTAAGACACCTAATTACCTGACCTGGTTGGTCCACTGTATCCGTGTATTACTGATTCGCAGTTGGACCATGAGGCTTGGTCTTCTTCTGGTGAACACGACTGCCCATTTTGATCCGCACTTGGAGGTATTATGTTACAATTTGTCCGCTGCTATGTGACAGTTAGCTGCCTCTGAGGGCGGCCTGTCACTGCATTCACTCTATCTCAAAACCATTTACTAAATTCCTCAAATTTGAAGTTTATAGTTCGTAGCAATGTTGAGAGGCCATGTGTAATGGTTTTATTTCTTAGCTATTACCTATTGTGAATGTTGCTCAAACTTGCATTTCTTTGGTGCAGCACACACGAAATGATGAGGATGGTAGTCCCCATTAAGTCTTTGTTCATCACGGTGTCTGGATATACTTTACTACTATTATTTTGTTACCTAAGTTATAGTTGATCAATGTGTTGTCGCCACTATAACAATCATGTCATGTTTGCCTAGGTGGACCCTGCTGACGAGCAAGAACCCCGAGGAGATTCGGAGGAGGGGGCAGCCAAGGACCCCAGCAGCCTGGCATCAGGTGCTGCTCCCTAGCTCTGAAGAATCAATTCATTTGTTCTATCAGTTTTCGTTTGTTCTTTTTTCTTTCGTTCCAATTATTATTTTTTGTTCAGTTTCTTCGTTTTCGTTTTGTTCAAACTATTATTTGTTCCATTTTCTTAGTTTGTGTTGCGTTCAAGTTATTGTTTGTTCAGTTTTGATGTTTCATTATCAATCTTTGGAAACAAAAAAATAAATCTTTTGTTTTTCGTCAGCTGTTGCCTCGTTTTTTACGTGTGTAACTGTAAAATGATAGTTACTCAATAGACTTTCTACAAAGTTCCGTTTTCCAGTCCTTACTAACAAGCAACAATAAATGCTACACATTTAGAAAAGTTACCTAAGTTAGCAATAATAAATAAAATAGCCTCTGGCCTCAAGGATGGCTCTTCTACTCTCATCCTTTTCGGAACTGATAGTCTCACCTTCAGGCACACCTTAAATACACAAATAATCAATGTTAGGCATTATTCCCTCGCAATAACACCTGGCTGTCAACCGCAAGGTAAACATGCAAGCCCCATGTCCACAGGACCACACACAATGACACCTCACTGTTGGGCCATTTTTGAGATGTTGTGTGCGTAGGTCGAGAACACTTCTCATTCTATTAACAGCTAGCTGCAATCCAGAAAAATAGTATTCAGAGAAATAATATTCAACATCAATTCGTTGGATAGGTGAGGTACACGTGAAGATGGGACTAGCAATTCCAAAATCGATCGTGTAGTGGAGAAAAATATGTATAACACTATCCTTGCACCCACAGGAAACAGTACTTATAACTGCTTATATGCGCAGCTGCATTCCCACCATTCACTACGATGTGTATTCAAGATAACGGTCAATTCTAGTGTGCGATTCCACACGTCGGCTTTGAGCAATGATGTCATACCTAAGGCAGAGAAGCAACATAAACGCAATCTCTGAAAGCGACTGATCATATCCATAAACAAACGAATCTAGCGTACGATAAAATTAATTAATTAGCCACAAATTGTAACGACAATAATTAAAGGTAACTAAAATAAATAGAATTAGAATGTCGGCTTGGTCGTAATTTTGATGATTTATGAACAGCAAAATCGATTTCCGATCACATAATGATATTCAGTGATGGCAGTTAAACATTTCACGTAGCGATCAGTGAATAAGAAACAAAAGACCACAAATACCGCAGAGTAAAACCAACTGTTGGTAAGAATAACCATTTAGCGTACAAATTAAAGCTCGTAGGCACTGGTGTCTTGTTATTAGCAGTAACAGAAGCTTTTAAACGATCACAATAGCTGAAGTCGCTGTTTAGATTCACCTATACAGCAGACCTCTGTGTGACAGGGGCTTGGAATGCCTTCTATGTGACATGAGTCACGTGAAGACTTAACATTATTTGGCAAGAGATTACCACAAAATACCAAATGTGCACTTGCAAATCATTAACTGAATATATGAAACTTAAAACTGTACATTAAAAACGCATTTGAAAACGGAAAGGGGAAATGCACATCTTGTCAACAAACACTGACTTGTTATTTCAAAAACAACTTAAAAACCATGCATGAATAAAATTCGACAGGTAAATTATATGGTGTCAGATTACAGGACCAGTAAAAAAGAAAAATATAGAAATAACATAACATCAAATATAACAGAATTTGTTATAGCACAGTAACCGCCACCTGGCGTGGGAAGTCAGAGGTGCAAAGTTCTTAATTTACGTAAAATATTACGTTGAAACCAAGAAGTCAAATACATAAATAGTGGTGATTTGTACAATATGCCACCGTTTAACAGATCAAAATGTCATGATACAAAACATTCTTTATAAAAAAATTTATGGTGCGGACAATCAATTTTTTAGCGTATTTAACGACATGATGATACACGCATGTCATTCGTCCCGTTTGGGCATGTTAACACATTATAAGTGTTTGAGGCTTAATTACGAAAAATTATGAACAGCAGAATGATATTAAGCACATTGTGGAAGCATAGATCGTTTAGCGCACTCATCAGTAAGACCTACTGTTACAAATTCCAAAGAATTAGTGATACGTTGGCTACAAACACAAGTGTACGAAATAGTCAAGGCTAGTAAAAACATCCACTACCATACCTATTATTTATAGGCAAAATTTCCTGATATGATACAAACAGAACTTGGGTCTAAGGAAATAATGTTCTAATATTTTGAGGAATCAGCCTCAGTTGCACAAATATTCTGGTCTTTACCAGGTTTCAGCAAAACTAATCTAGCCTTCTTCAGAAGCGTTAAATTACTATAACATGCCAGAGTAAGGCACAGTCAACATTAAAATTAAAACCTATAGTACCGTGGTACCATGTCGAATAAAACTACGTAGCTTAAGTCCAGCCCCGGCATCTCTTCACCATGAGGTCGGTTGGCAGCGGCAACTAACATTGGCACAGACCGTTGCACGCGGAATTGCACTGAGCACATCGCAACTCGTGAGCGTGTATCATTCCCTGTCTGGGAACTGATAACCGTAATGCGAAGGTTTCCAATCTTTGTTACGTTTGGTTTCATTTATCCCTGTTACATTGACCACCATGTTTCTCTCCTGGTTGCCGCATGCCATGTTCAGACATCAAGCCTTGCGTTTCCCTTTACATTTAAGTTTGCCCCACTACTCTTTCACCAGAGTTGGGTCGCCATTATAATTGAATTTAACAACGATGCAGCACAGTAAGTAAAACTTAGCTGCTTTAAATACCTCCCTTTTCTATGATACGATAACGTTAGACGTGTATCGCGTTACTCACAATTTTACCTATAGAAAATATTATGGATCGTAATAAACTAGAGATAATCATCGTATGTTCGCACAACCCTGGCCACGAAACTGCCGGAACTTTACAGACAAACATACAAGGATATTCTGGTGGTGATTTTGACCTGGTATGAAAAGCTTTATCTACGCAAAATTCATTTAAGGAGGAAGCAACAAATAAAATAAGTCTGTCGATGATACTACTCGGTAATGTAATGACGAACAGACAAGAGATGTTGTTTAATCAGTAAAAAGTGTGAAGAGCGAACAGTTCCCGGAAAAGGAGGCATATCTTTACAGTGAAAGTCCAATTTTGTTTAGGGAAGAGACTTACAGTAATGAGCAGGAGAAAGCAATTTGATTATGCTACGACAAAAGCTGCGCTGAAGTTTACAAAAAGCTACTTTGTCACACTGTTGCAGTAAAATGCTATGTTGTAAGAACAGATACAGCTCTTAATGATATCAACGAAGAAGTGGAGGTGCAAGAGAGGATGATTACTAGCAAAAGGATAGGGAGAAAGAAGTGAGCAAGAAAGAATTTTCAAGACTGTAAAACTTGGTCTTGATTAAATGCGCAGGGACAGAAGAATGAAGACATCGAAAGTATGAGAAAGGTCCAGCCATCTTCACAAAAACTAGTATACATTTAATTTTCTGAGGCTGAGTATAGTTAACTGTTATCAGCTCTGCTTTGATTGAGAAGAGACAGTGAACATCAGCATTAATATGAACGGCGTTCGGGAAAGAGATTGTACACAGGCCTCTTGTATTTACATAATTCGGACTATCAGTAACCGTCCATTAAGAAATTATTTATAGGGGTGACCAAGGCATACATTATTTGAAGAGTGAAAGTATAGATAAAATTATAAATATTTACATAGATGTTTTGTTTGGATATTAACTGCTGTTATAGAATTTTAAATGACATTGAAGGTTGGAGACTGTTAACTGCAATGAAACATATATTTCTCTTGCAATTAAATGATGATGTCACGCTATTTTTCTTGTTGCGGTCTTCACTCCAAAGTCTGGTTTGATGTAGCTGTCCATGCTACTTTGTCCTGTGCAAGCCTCTTCATATCTGTGGAACTACTGCAATCCACATCCCTCGAATCTGCTTACTGTTTCATCTCTTGGTCTTTCTCTAAAATTTTTACCGCCTATGCTTCCTCCGGTACTAAACTGGTGATCCCTTGATGCCTCAAATGGTGTCCTAGCTACCGATCCCTCTTTTTAGTCAGATTATGCCACAAATTTCTCTTCTTGTCTGAACCGTTTATCGCCCATGTTTCATTTCCATACATGGCTACACCCCATAACGTACAGAAAGGACTTCCTAACACGTCAATCTATACTCGATATTATCAAATTTCTCTTCTTCAGAATCGCTTTTTTTGCCATTGCTAGTCTTCATTTTCTATCCGCCCTATTTCGACCATCATCAGTTATTTTGCTTCCCAAACAGCTAAACTCATTTACTGCTTTAAGTGTCTCATACGCTAATCTAATCCCCTCAACATCAACTGATTTAATTAGACTACATTCTATTATCCTCGTTTTGCTTTTTTTGATGTTCATCTTTTATCCTCCTTTCCAAATAATGTCCACTCGGTTCAACTGCACTTCCAATTCCATTGCTGTCTCCCACAGAATTACGATGTCGTCGGCAAACTTCAGCGATTTTATATATTCTACCTCGACTTTAATTCCTATTCCAAATTTCTCTCTTGTTTCCTTTACTGCTCGCTCAATTTGGGGACAGGCTACAACCCCATTTCACTCCTTTCTCAACCACTTCTTCCCTCTCGTGCTCCTCGACTCTTAGACCTACCATGTGGTATCTGTACAGATTATAAGTAGCATTTCGTTCCCTCTATTTTAACCCTGCTATCATTTGAATTTGAAAGAAAGTTTTCCACTCAACATTTCCAAATGCTTCCTATAGGTCTACAAATGCTATGAACGTAGATTACCTTTCCTTAACCTATCTTTTATGAGAAGTCGTAGGGTTGGTACTGACTCTCGTGTTCCCGTACTTCTTTGGAATCCTAGCTTATCTTCCCCGATGTCAGCTCTTATCAGCTTTTCCGTTCTTCTGCATAGGATTCATGTTAGTAATTTGTATCTGTGACTCATTAACCTGATAGTCTGGTAATTTTTACAACTGTCAGCACCTGCCTTCTTTGGAAATGGGATTATTGTATCCTTCTTGAAGTACCAGGTTATTTCGCCTGTCTCATACATCCTCATCAGATCTAAACGTTTTGTCACGGTTGGCTCTCCATATACTACCAGTAGCTCTAACGAAATGTCGTCGACTCAGAGGGCCTGGTTTCGACTTAAGTCTTCCAGTATCGTATCGTATCTTCCTTCTCACCTTACTCTACGTCCTCTTCCATTTCCATAACATTGCCCTCAAGTACATCTCCCCTGTGTGGCCCCTCTGCATACTCCTTCCACATTCCTCCTTTCACTTGTTTGCTTAGAACTGGTTTTCCATCTGAGGTCTTGATATTCGTACAGATGGTTGTATTTTCTGCATAGGTCTCTTTAATTTTCCTGTAGGCAGCATCTATCACACCCATAGTGATATATGCTTCCACCTTATTACGTTTGCCCTCTAGATATTCTTGCTTTGACATTTTGCACTTCCTGACGATCTCATTTTTTAAACGTTTGTATTCCTTTTTGCCAGCTTCAGTTATTGCATTTTTATGTTTTCTCCATCCATCGATTCAGTATCTCTTGTGTTACCCAAATATTTCTACTAGCCAAATATTTCTACTAACCCTCATCTTTTTATCTAGATGATCCTCTGCTGCCTTCACTATTTCATCTCTCAAAGCTACCCATTCATTTTCTACTACATTCTTTCCTCTTATTCTTGTGAACCGTTCCTATTTCAGTTTATCCATGTCCCATATCGTTAAATTCCTGTCATACTGCTGTTTCTTCAGTTTTAATATGCAGTTCATAAACAATAATTTGTGCTCAGAGTCCACATCTGCTCCTGAAAATGTCTTACAACCTAAAATCTGGGCACTAAACATCTGTCTAACTATTATATAATCAATGTGAAACCGTCTGGTGTCTCAAGGTCTCTTCCACGTGTACAACCTTCTCTTATGATTCTTTAACCAAGTGTTAGCTATGATTAAATTCTGCTCTGTGCAAAATTCTACCAGGCGGCTTCCTCTTTCATTCCTTTCCCCCAGTCCATATTCACTTACTACTTTTCCTCCTCTTCCTTTCCCTACTATCGTATTCCTGTCCCCCCATGACTATTACATTTTCGTTCCCTCTTAATGATCTGAATAATTTCTTTTATCCCATCATACATTTTCTCCATCTCCTCCTCATCTGCGCAGTTAGTTGACACATAAACTTGTACTACTGTGTTGGGCATCATCATTTAACACTACAGTAGAGCTACATGCCCTAGGAAAAAGCACGTCTGTAGTTTCCCCTTGCTTTCAGCCATTCACAGTATTAGCACAGCAAGGTCATTTAGGTTGGTGTTACAAGGTAATGTCAGTCGATCATCGAGATGGTTGTCCCTGCAACTACTGAAAAGGTTGCTGCCCCTCTTCAGGAACCACACGTTTGTCTTGCCTATCAACAGATACCCCTCTGTTCTGGTTGAAGCTACGGTACAGTTATCTGTATCGCTGAGCCACAGAAGCTTCATCCAAGCTTCATAGTGTGGTGGGTGGGGAGGGGGGCTAGTCATGCAGTTAAACTATTAAAACATGTATGGTGTTTGTGTCGTGAGGATTTTCTTTTTCTTTAAATTGTAACACATGCTGTTGATTATGTCCAACATAATGGCTGCCCAGAACTAACTGAACCTCAGTGTGTCTAATGGAATCTGACTACTTCTAGTTATGGTTAATATTTCCATATTAAAATTTTCACTTTGCAATGGAGTGTGGACTCATATGAAACTTCCTGGCCGATTAAAAGTGTGTGTAGGACCGAGACTCGAACGCAGGACCTTTGCCTTTCATAGTCTAGTGCTCTATCATCTTTTATTTTTGTCTTCTTACCAGACTGAGACACGAACCAATATTTCCACTTATAGTGAGCGGCTGCTTTACTATTTTGTTAAAGGGACCTTCCTGGTGCCCAAAGGAATGGGGTGGGGGCAAAATGGGCAGGGGTTGCAACAAGCGACCTGGCCACCTCATCCAGTTCCCAAACTCCAGTAACAAAGTAAAGCGCAGGGAACGTGGAGTAGAGGTACAATGAACGTTTTTATGTATTTATTTTTCTTATCTTTCTTTTTAAAATTTTTTATCATTAATACCACCGAGAGTACCAGGAAACCGGCGTCGTTAGGAGGAGGTCGCAACAAGACATCAGGTGACTATCAACATACAGTTTGCCGGAGCAGAACATTCCGCTGACCAGAGAATATATCAGTTCTAACTGTGAAAGAGGCGGGGATCAATTCTTCAAGATAGGAATACCCAACTCTGGCGTGGGTTAAGGACGACATTGCAAAGGAAATTGGAGAGAAAATGTATGTATTTTGGATTGCAAGCAACTGCACAGTGGTGCTCATCAAGGAAGTGCCAAAAATGAAGGATACTTATTTTGTCATCAGCAAACCGGTAGTGACCTTTGTGTCCACAAATTTACTTCACAGAGCTTTTCTTAACCTCTCGGAAGTATTCCGGGTCCATAAAGAGGAACAGTTGAGTGGAATCTGATGAGGAGACATACAGAAAATTAGGAACAACATCTGTTGCACCAAGAACCAGACACCTCTTGCCAATCTGCACACCAGGTGGTGCTTGTCTGTGTCACAACATCACACGTGTTACACAGCGGGGTGCCTGCGATGTAAATACTGTGAAGTTGTGACTCGCATACTTGCTTCATTTACCACACGGATTCGATGTGTGAGGATAAGGACTGCTCACTAATAGTGAAACAGGTTCCCCTCAACTACATTTAGTGACCTGTGCTACTGAAGGAAACCACAGATCGTCTTCCTGGATGTTGTAATAGTAGTAGTAGTAGTAGTAGTACTAGCAGCTTCATTCATCCATGGATCTCGTTTTACAGGGATATAGGACACGTCAAAGTGTTTACAAATATAGATCAATTTAAAATAAGCTAATTCATATACACATATCTTTACAGACTTCTAGTTAGTAAATCATTAGATTTACTCCTGGTATATAATACTTTCCTTTTTACAAATAACTTATTAAATAAGTTAAAGGCGCACTGTACACTTATTTCTCACTATCAGTCACTGCACACACTATACACACATTGTTCCATAACACTTCACTCACTGCACACACACACACACACACACACACACACACACACACACACACACACACACACACACACACACACATACTAGTGATCTATCGGCCATTTTCAGTACTGCAACTTCCCATTTGCTATGCTGAAAAACTGATTCAGCATCCCTCCATAATGGCGCTAAGTATTTCCAGAAAGGAAAAAAGAAGGAAAAGAAACATAAAGGGAAGGGTTATGTGGAATACTGGATAATTTATTTTCATTATCATTATTATTTATTTTTATAACATTTTTTATCAAACTCCTACACAGTTTGAGCTAAGTAATCCTTCAATATATGAAACATATTGCATAACAGGTACATTTTAGCTATCTTTATAAGTAAGTGTATTATTACAATTTCTTTAATCTCTTTTGGTAATATATTGTACAGTTTTATTCCTTGGTAGAAAATGCTGTTATGAGTTTCATGTTTATTTTTTCTTGGTAAATGTAGGTTGAGTCTATCTCTTGTTGCATGCTCATGGACAGAGCTGTTTGTGCAGTAATTAACAATGTTACTTTTGATGTGTACAACTGACTGGTAAATGTATTCACATGGAGGACTTAAAATCCCCAGTGTTTTGCAGTGTTTTGTACAGATCTTTACAGTGAGCTTGATTATTATTTTTGGTTATTATTCTTATGGTTGTTTTCTGGAGTTTGAAAGCTGTGTTTATATTTTGCGCATTTGTTCCCCAAGAAAGAATGCAATAGCTAAGAATTGAGTATAAATATGAATAATACGTCACAAAAAGACACTGAATGTTACACACTGATGATAAGATTCTCAGAGTATAACATGGTAATGGCATTCTGTTTGTTAGTACCTTTGTGTGTTCACACCACTTCAATTAAGAATCAACATTCATTCCTAGAAATTCTGCATTTGTTACACAGTCTATAGATGTACCATCTACATTTAATTTAACATTGTTATTTTTCCTCTTCAAACTGAAATTCAAGGCACTAGTTTCCTTTATGTTCAATGTCACTTTATTGATTATTGACCAATCACAAACTTTGTTGAGAGTTTCATTTGCTTTCTCAGCAAGGAATTCTCTTGTTTTTTCAGTGACTATAATTTGCTGCCATCAGCGAAGAGAAATGTTTCACCATGAGTAACACTACCGGGAAAATGATTGATGTGTATCAGGAACAGTATTGGTCCTAATATGCTACCTTGCAGAACAAATTTTTCAAATGGCTCTGAGCACTATGGGACCTAACATCTGAGGTCATCAGTCCCCTAGAACTCGGAACCACTCAAATCTAACCAACCTAAGGACGGTCACGCTGTTCCAGACTGAAGCACCTAGAACCGTTTGGCCACACTGGCCGGCCCCCTTGCAGAACCCCTATATTAATGTATTTTGGTTCTGATAAGTGTTTTACTAAATATTTAGATATATTTGATGTATGCGTTATCTCTATTCCTTGTACCCTATCTCTTAGGTATAATTGAAACCATTCATAAGCTACCCCTCTTATTCCTAATGCATCTAACTTATTTAATAGAATCTTGTGGTCGACTGTATTAAACTCTGTAGAAAGATCCAAAAATATGCCTGTAACACACTCATCTTTATCAAGAGCAGCAAGAACACTTTTGTGAATTCTACTATGGATGACTCCATATGTTTGCCACCTTGGAAACTAAACAGCGATTCACTTAAAAGTTTGTATTTATTCAGGTAATTCATTAATTTGTCTTTCATAAGAGCTTCTAATATTTTTGAGAATGGTGACAGCAGGGAAATAGGCCGGTAATTTTCAGCATTACCTCTCTTAAGCAAAGGTACAACTCTTGCCTGTTTTAACTGCTCTGGAAATGTCCCTGATAAGAAGGATTCATTTATTGTATTTGTTAAGGGACCTTGTATAATCCCTATGCATTGTTTCACTACACACATTAGTAATTTATCTAAGGCTACTGAATTTTAATTTTTTAGTTTTTGAACTGTTTTATTGACTTCATTGTCTGTGGTTGGAAGTAGCATCATTGTATTTAGTGGAACATTATTTACAGGTGTTGTATTTGTTTGGGGAACCTTTTGCTGTAACTTCTCTGCAATACTTGAAAGATGCTCGTTTACATAGTTTGCTATGTGTTGTGGATCATTTATTACCTTACTCTTCTCCCTTAGCAGTATGTTATTCTGCATTTGTTTGCCTCTCCCCATTTCTTTTTTTGATAATATCCCAGACTGCTTTGCTTTTATTCTCTGCATTATATATTATTTTTTTATTGAATGACTTTTTTGCGGCAATCAGCACCTTCCTATGATCTTTTTGTATCTATGATATAAATTTAAAAATTCTTTATCATTGCGAATCTTTTTCATGGAACTGAGGTGTTTAAGTGTTTAGGGGGACTTCTTAATACTGCTGCTATCGATCTGCTTTTATGAGATGTTGATACAGGTATGCATACTTTTGGAAATGCCTTTTCAAATTTCAGTTTAAACAACATGGAGAATTTAGAGAATTTCATATTCACATTGGTTTCCTTATACACTAGTTTTTCTAGTTCTTTAGTTTCTGATAGATGTCGTTTGTAGACTTGTAGTTTAGGGAATGATTCGTTCCATGATTATACTGTTGTTATTTGACAGAGATGGTCTGATAGTCCGAGATCTTTTACAGCTACATCACATTTTTCCCTGTCCATATTTGTTGCCGCATGGTCAATTACTGATGAAGTTGTTGCACTATTGACCAATAGGGACTTGTCAAAACTTTGAAGGATATTTATGCAGGTGCTGCTGAATTCTCTTATGATATTAGTGTTGATGTTAATGTACCCACACAGAATTACGTTGACCTTTGTACTTGAGATTTTATCTAGAACGTCTGTTAACTTATTGAAAAAAGTGTCCACGTAACCATTGGGAGATCTGGACACAAAAAAATGGCTCTGAGCACTATGGGACTTAACATCTGATGTCATCAGTCCCCAAGAACTTAGAACTAATTAAACCTAACTAACCTAAGGACATCACACACATCCATGCCCGAGGCAGGATTCGAACCTGCGACCGTAGCGGTCGCACGGTTCCAGACTGAAGCGACTAGAAGCGCTCGGCCACTGCGGCCGGCTGATCTGTACACACACAACATGATTAATTTCTTGGTGATATCAAACCCTGTTAATTCAATAGCTGATATTTCAAGGTGTTTGTCTTAACTTACTGTACTGTGGTCATGTCTTAATTTGAACTGTGTTCTTTTCTGTGGCCCATCAGTACACACACAACATGATTAATTTCTTGGTGATATCAAACCCTGTTAATTCAATAGCTGATATTTCAAGGTGTTTGTCTTAACTTACTGTACTGTGGTCATGTCTTGATTTGAACTGTGTTCCTTTTCTGATTTAAATGCATGATACTCAACCCCTTGAAGTATGTCTGCAGTAAGAGTTTGCTTTTTCATACAATGATAATACTACATGTTGGATTTCTATGTCTCTACATCAGTGCTCCATAATACAAACTACTTTGCAGTTCAAAGATTGGAGCTCAACTTCTAATAGGTGTGTTGTATTTATTATTGATTGCATGTTTTCGAGGAGGATTGTTAAGTCTGTGAAATGTTCCATGTTACTTTTTCCAATGGCTTGTTTTTCTTTGTGACATCTGGTATATGTGATATTTGAGGTGTCAAAATCTGTCTTATGAGTGATCGTTTCAGTATTTTTTAGGTGCTGGAGATACTCTTTAGGCAGGGGAACCTGTTGTCTGGATTTATCCTAAAAAAACTACTTTTCCTACCTATGACAACAAGTATTTGACCATGTGTGTCGCGAGATCCACTCCCTATACTGTCATGAATCAGCTGTACCAATCTCCCCTTCCCAGTCCTGTAGGCCATGCCTAGTGAAACCCCATCTGTTGGTAGTCCCGATGGGCACCAGAGATACATGAGTAAATTTGGCTGTCCTCAGAGCCATCTCTAAGCCACATTCATTCGCCTCACAGCTCCAGCAAGGTGTGGTCGATCATGACGCCGGAACAGCTCAACAAAGTGTATGTTGGTGCTATGAGTTAGGGAGGCTATCTTGTCCAAGTCACCACCTATGTCATACGATTCACCCCTGTCCAAACTGTTTCCCAACCCACCCACTATCACTACATGGTCCTCTTTTGTAAAGTCCTTACATAAAAACCCTAGGTCCTCTATGACATGACTTAGTCCTTCATTTGGCTTGAAGATACTGGTGGCCTGGTGTGCTGCCCCTAATTTTCCTGTAACTGAGGGCCTACACCACGCCCAAGGCTACTACCTAGCAGCAGCACTTTCTTGTTCCTAAGACTTTGTATATTCCTAGGTTTCTTGGCCTCGGTTAAGTGTGCTGCACATTTCCTGCTCCTCGTTCTACCTAAAGCTCTTCTCCACTTAACTCTGGCAGTGGTAGATACCTGTTTTTGGTGTTGATGATAAAACTGTCAGATGACGTTCTCTTTCTTCCTATCCTGTGTAAAGTGATCTGCCTGTATTTCAGTATGGAAGTAGCTCAGTTGGAGGACAAAGTGGGGGAAGTGAAAAAAGGGTGGTGGGAAAGCTGCATAGGTGGTGAGAGAGTGTTTTGCATGGTGCCATTCTCTAACTCGACTGATGTCTTAGGAAGACAGTGAGGAGGTACCGTACACATCAGAACATACATGCTTGCCATCTAATAGGCCACACCACACGGCTACAGTTATAGAATTGGTTCAGCAATGCTGTACCAATCCGTATGTAACGTCTTTCTTCCTAGTTTCTGTCGCCATGGTTACTAAAGTAGCACTGATCGTGTTCCCCATTTTCTATATCATCCCAACAATTCAAAGCAATGGATATTTTACAATTAAATATTACCCATTACAAAAAAAGTTTAATTATAGAACCAAACATCATAGCACTGCTGCTAAGGCAAATTCATAGGTCAATTTTTTATTCAGCTATTAGTAAAAAATGGAAAAAAGTTCCTGCTATCACAGGAAAAAAACAAATACGGAAAAATGTCGGTTTTTCAGAACTATGATATCGACATCGGTTTTAACCTGCCGGTTTTTCCCATCGCTAACATATTGTAGCGGTTCATATTTATGTACCACAACTACAAAATTCGTGTGTCATGTAATGCCGACGTTTAGTGGGGCCATACGTTCAGGTATGAGTACTGTGTATTGAGGAACAGATTGTCTGAAGACAGCGTCGACAGTGTGGCAGTTTTCATCTAACGTTTTGTGTACGTCGCGAAGATAGTTACTTCTATAAAGTAAGTGACAATGATATCCTCTGCTTAGGGGCGAATATACATCCGATAACGTTAGTTTCAGGTAGTTATGAAACTGTTCTGGTAGCGTTTCGTCCGCAGTACACTGATGAAAAGAAAACTGTGACCTCGAATATAATCTACCACTATAAGTTTTTGATATTGTATCGGTATTGGATTGCGGAAAACAGTATCTACCCTAAAATATCTGAGTGTATCTATCTGGTGCCACCTTAAGCGAAATGAGCACATAAAGCAAATAGCAGGATAGTTTCCGTCAAGTTTGGCAGGTAGGAGACGAGGTACTGGCGGAAGAAAATATGTGAGGACGTGTAGCAAGCCGTGCTTGGGTAACTCAGTCGGTAGAGCACTTGCGAAAGGCAATGGTCCCGAGCACGCCATGATAGTCCTTTAGGAATTTGCATTACGAAGAAATACACGTTCTGTTTTGCTGTGCCTCACGAAGGCTTCAGTAACCAAAAATGAAAGCTCTTCAAGGTACATGGACTCTAAGGAATATTTACAATGTCATGTCGTACCTTTTATTTTTTGATTTCGTTCTTTAATGCTGTAAAGGGGAGAAGATTCCAGTCACCCTTTGTCGGAACATGATATTTACGTTTAAATTTATCTAACT
Organism: Schistocerca piceifrons; assembly: GCF_021461385.2. Lineage (NCBI taxonomy): Eukaryota > Metazoa > Arthropoda > Insecta > Orthoptera > Acrididae > Schistocerca > Schistocerca piceifrons. The sequence continues at coordinate 28,750,889 of NC_060143.1, forward strand.
GAGTGAAGCTCGCCTTTATAGGCACGTATGAAGAGCTCAAGGAAGGGCTAGGAAGGGCTAGGAAGTTTCATATCAGCACACACTACGCTGCAGAGTGAAATTTTCATTCTGAAAGTTACATACAGTCTGTTTATTTTTCTCAGGATTTCCATTCTCCCTTCTTTAAATAAAATGCCAAGAAGAGCATCGTCCAGTTGAGGATATCACTGGCAAAATAGTTTTATAACTCCTTAGACTTTAACAAATAAAACCTCAAAAGAAGTACAGTTTAGGCACCTCTCCCTAGGTATCGCTATGAATGTGTTACAACCAATCACTAATTACACTTATACGTTGCGCGTGACATCGGTACGTCGACAAATGTGGTTCACGTTATTCCTCCGAGGGTCCTACAGTGAAACTGGAATATGCCTACTTGGACTGGTTCACTCATCAAGAAAAGTTATGAGTAAAAATTTAAAATCAAAGTAATACGAGGGCGTGCTAGATAGCAATGCCTACGAATTTACAATGTGAAAACTCATAAAGCTTTTTTAAATAAAATAAACGATATTACCATTCTACATAGTTATTCTTAATGTCTAAATATTTGCAGTCCTCTGCCGCTAGAGGCCTTCGAAACCTATGGTGAAACATGCCGGTATGTAATAACTATGTCGGCGAGTGTAAAATCGTATATGGGACTTCAAGAGTTCGCCCACACATATAGGTTCTCCTTCAGGCTGACAATGCCAGGTTACACACGAGGGCTGACACATCTGAAACAATCCGGCGCCATAATTGCACTGTTATCGACCATCCTCCATGCAGTCCCGAATTGGCTTTATCCTGTTTTCATTTGTTTCCTAAACTTAAAGAACGCCTTCGAGGACTATACTTTGATACTGATGAAGCGATGCAAGCAGAGGTGAGGTTGTAGCTCTGTCAACGAAGTCAAATATTCCACAGTGACGGTATCAATAATCTGATTTCTCATTGGGTTGTGAGGAATTTGTATGTTGAGAAATAAACATGTTGGCATGAAGAATAAAGAGGTAGAATGTTAAAAGTTTTTGTTTTCTTAAAAATCTTTAAGTGTTTCACATATAAAATTCAGAAGTATTACTTTTTAGCACGCCGTCATATATTGTTTGAATAAACACAGACATTGTGCTGTCTGCTAACCCTCTAAATAGCGGTTACGGTTATTGAACATTACTATGAGTCAGTCTGTGCAAAACACTCCACTGCATTGTCAATACTTGGTGTAATTTGAAAAAATGTTTCGGAGAACCGAATCTTCACTTAAGTTAACTAAACAGTGTCTTGACACTACCAGAGTTCTTTTCCCGTAAATATAAAGTATTTTCCGATCTTGATTCTGTTATTTCAGTCACCATACACGGCACTGTTGATGATTATTGGTCGTCAGGTATGTACTGTTCCTGACTAATCTATACTGCACAGTTCCACGTCAGTTACGCGGCACCCCGAATGCGCAGACAAAGCAGACGACACTAAGTTTGGTTTCGATGTATCAATTGATTCCAAAAAGGTGTAATTTCCGACTAGTGATCTATTGTGTCTGATACGTGTCTGCATTCAGTGATATGTTTTGTGCGAATTATTTTGACGACACACCATCCGAAGCTGCTTGCACTGCAACCTCTCGAGACGTAGAGGAGGTGGGAGGTTATAGATACGAGACGCGTACGCACTGTATAAGAAGTGGAGCAGAGTATTTCGTACGAATATTGACGAATTTATGGCGTACTTCACTCGAATACTGATCAAGAAAAAGTGATTACACGCCTCATACGATGATGTAAGCATTATACTGACAGATGTCCTCGGACTCCGGTTCTTTAAGCTTTCCAGACAGATTTTCATTAGATCAACGTCGTCTTCTTTCAAGCATAGACCCCCTCCCCCGTTCACCCATCCCAACACTTCCGTTTCATTTCGTATGATGTTTACGGCTCAGTTACGGTTCGTTCGATATCTAGTGTGATTTCTACCACATAAGAGTGCAAAGGCTAAATCAACAGTCAACATCTGTTGAATAAAGCCTCTCGTACATGTTCTCCTTCACCCATGGGCAGCGCTTTCGCAGAATCCTCCCAACACATACGTCTTCACTTCTCCTTCCTTACTACAAAGTTTTCATGTTCATCTCATTCAACTTCGTTTCTTAATACGGCTCACATTCAAATGATGGAACGAGCTCCAAACTTTCGAGACTAATATCTTAATCGAATATAACCCAGTCTGAATTTCTACTATGTTCTGGAAATTACCAAGCGCTCGTCTGCGTTTAATAGAACAGTGGTTCATTACTACAAGTCGGAAATTTGGTCAAGTCTTTCTGCATTTTATTACGATCGTTCAACATCGACTGTTTCCAGTACACAAATCCACCGTCTTGAATAATCTGGCCCTCTGTAATAAATATTTCATGTATAATGGGATTGTGTTGTGTGGGTATGTGATTGTTTTGTGTGTGTAAATGAACATCGTGTGAACCTCCTTTCGACTAATATGATGAAGCCTTACAGCAGCATTTACACGCAACATTCAGGATTATTTATTGGATATATTTCAGTGTTTTCCTTCATCTACATACAATATTTGCCTCTATTTTCTGGTGCATATAACTAAAGTGCAGTAACTCACGAAGGACCTATGTAGGCTGCAGTTATCGTTTGACCGTGAAACTTCGTTGACACGCAATGCGTTCGTGCAGATCCGATTTACTCTGGAAAAAATTAGTTCACGTTTTGGCTACCAGGTGCAAATTTAGCGTTGTCAGTACAAATTAAGACGTATAGATATGTTTCCATATATAATGGATAATGAGCAGGGCCTGGGCATGAAAGATCAAACAAGTGAGAAAAGCGTAAGTTAATTGTGCTGTTAATCACCTTACACGAAAACAGTGATTTCCATACAGCTGCGCACTTGAACCACATGCTGAACGTTCGGACGTCATGGTACACCTGAGAGCTCCTCGGGTGTATTCTTTACAAAGAAGAACGGACCAAGAATACAGGTGCTTGTGAATCACGTCACCCAGCCACATGTGACGAGTGAAATGGCTCATTGTGCGCAACACGCGATTTACCCCAAATTCGGCAGTTCTGTGTATTAACTGCGGCCTGTAGTGTAAAATGTGCTTCGTCACTCCATAGAGTATTTCCTCGCCACATGTCATCAACCTCGATCAGTGCCACAAACAAAAGAGCAAATTCAGAACGTTGCTGCGGACCGTAAGGTTTCAGTTGCTGCGCATTCTGGATTTTGTACGGGTACCAGTGTAATACATTCCGTACTGTTGATAAGGTGACACACAGTTTCCATGACACTGCACGGACACTACCACTACCCGGGACACGTGTCAGTTCCAGTTCCTGAGACCTTTCAGTCGGCGATACTCTCCCAGCGCAGAATTGTAACTGCTCCCGCTCACATGAGACAATTTCACTAAAAGTGCGAGATCTCTCTTCTCGACATCCATTCTGTGCACTTAGCTTATAACTTGTCAAATGACAGTGTGGATGTCATACAGTCATACAAACAGCGTAGAGCACAAGATTTGATCTGGTGACCGAAATTGGAACCTTTATTTTTTTTTTTTTTTTCAGTGTTGATCTGTTCCACAATAACGCACTGGCGAATATACCAAGTTTCGCTACCACACGACATGTATAGCAGACAGTGGACCTCCGTGAGCCGGTGCACATTAATTATAACCACCTTGTACTGTGGAAGTCATCGAAATGGAATGTTGTGTGGCCGGAGCCTCCCGTTGGGTAGACCGTTCGCCTGGTGCAAGTCTTTTGAGTTGACGCCACTTCGGCGACATGCGTGTCGATGGGGATGAGATCACGATGATGAGGACAACACAACACCCAGTCCCTGAGCGAAGAAAATCTCCGACCCAGGCCCCTTGGCATGACATTCCGTCGTGCTGACCGCTCAGCTACCGAGGCGGGCAAGGAAGTCATTGACTGATGCTTTAACACGCATCCTGTCGTCCCTTCCATTCTCCTCGTCAGTATTTTCCAATATTGCAATCCTGACGGATTCTGAGCTGAACCTCTCCGTTTTCATGTGATTTTCAGAATCCATCTGTAGCAACGTACCTGCAAACGCGTCAGTTATTTTCTTTTCAGTCTTTCCCACAAAGAACGCTTCACTTCCACGCTCTTCTGTGTCCCAGACGCACGTTATCAGAAATTTGTTCCGCTCATTAGGGTGTGTTGCAATCTACTAACCATTTGTAGTGAATAATGCTCTCTTTACCCTTACTAATCCGCTGTTTATTAAACATTGTTTAGTTACTCATGCGTTGTTTTGTTACCAAGTTAGCTGAATTCATCCACTTGGGCCATTTAGTAGTCCCACAATACTGATATTATATTTATCACTCGTCTAATCTCTGATTCTTTTCAATACTTTGCAATGCAATGTCATCAGTGAAGTTTTGCACTGATACCCTAACACCCTAAATTTTAATCACAAGTCACAGCTTCTCTCTTGCTCCTGTATTCTTATCGTTCACTTGAGATTCCTTGACACAGCGTATACAAGGTGATACAACTGCTCTAATCGAAGTCGCTTTATGCAACCTACAATGACGTATCTGGGCTTCAAAAACCACTGTAATATTTTCATATCGTTTCGCTCGCTTCTAGGTCTACATCAAAAAATTAATTGAACTTTTGCAGGAAATTTAAGTAGTTACATTTTGCTCTAGGATACGTATTCGTTGGACGCCCCAGTTTTCGACATATACGAGAAAAACGTACGAAAGTGACCTTCGAACACATCTCTACACGCATACTCATCCCTCACCAGTCAGGATTTCTAGTAGGCTATTTACGACTACACGAACTATTCGCGATATTCGACCTATTTTGCTCTGCATTTCTTGTGCTACTACACCATCATTAATTTAAACTTACCGAGGGTAATGAAAAAAAACAACATTTGTAGACTATAGATATGAAGATACTAACTGTTCTCTAAAGAACAGGTACCATTGATGTCCATGCAGCTTCTCTAAAATAAATGATGATTAATTGAAACCCTCAGATGCCGACAGGTGTTGTTGATATACCTCGATGGGGACAGCTGAATATATGTGCCCCGACCGGGACTCGAACACTGCATCTCCTTCTTACATGGCAGACGCTCTATCCATCTGAGCCGCCGAGGATACAGACGAAAAGCGCGACGGCAGGGACTTATTCATATACATAGTTAAATGCCACTCTGCCATTGACCTTCGTCTGTGCGAATGCGCAGAGGTTGCCAGAACTCTTACGGGAATCGTCACCTTACTGCTCGCGAGTAATGAGAGAATGGGCAGACATCTACTAGGTACAATACGTACGTAGATTGTGGACAGTTGGGAATGTGGGTCTCACGGGAAGCGGACAAGGGATAAGTCCCTGCAGTCGCGCTATTGATCTGTGTCCTCAGTGGCTCAGATGGATAGAGCGTCTGCCACGTAAGCAGGAGAGCCCGGGTTCGAGTCCCGGTCGGAACACACATTTTCAGCTGTCCCCACGTAGGTATAGCAACAACTTCTGTCGTCAGCTGATGGTTTCAATTAATCATCAACACTTGTAAACGTTACGCTAAAACAAATTACGTGCGCCATATGTTAGAAAATTAACCCTTACAAGCGCACCGGGTAAGCAGTCAGATGACTTGACGAGTGTAACACTATGTGAGTTACGCAGCACTGCGCTCTCGTTTAAATGTATGGCCGCAAGAGTCAGCCTACAGGAATTGTGAAACAAACCGTGTCGTCCAAGACCGCGTGCCACAAAAGGCGCAGATTCGCCATGAGATGGGAAAATTCATAGGCTGCTACTGTCTATTGAGGCCCAACCGCTCTAGTGTGCGAGTGAGACAGACGAGAACCTACGTCATGGGGAATCCCAGTAGAAGGCTTTTGTGGTGAGAAGACGTAGCAGTGTTAAATATAGCGGACCTAAGGAAGACATTTATGGAAACTATTTAATACTGTAGTACTTCAGGGAACGAAGCCACAGTAATTTTAATCTACCATCCACCAAAAATTTTCATGTTGATCCCAATAAAACTTGAATATTGATCGTATCTATCATAGTCTAGGATTTACTGTTTAAGCGAAATTAACAAATTTTGTAACAAAAACCTGAATGCTAAAATCTGAACGCTTTGGTCGATCCTAACGATCGACATTTCATATAGAATAGCATCATTAAAATGACAAACTTTGTAAATACACTCCTGGAAATGGAAAAAAGAACACATTGACACCGGTGTGTCAGACCCACCATACTTGCTCCGGACACTGCGAGAGGGCTGTACAAGCAATGATCACACGCACGGCACAGCGGACACACCAGGAACCGCGGTGTTGGCCGTCGAATGGCGCTAGCTGCGCAGCATTTGTGCACCGCCGCCGTCAGTGTCAGCCAGTTTCCCGTGGCATACGGAGCTCCATCGCAGTCTTTAACACTGGTAGCATGCCGCGACAGCGTGGACGTGAACCGTATGTGCAGTTGACGGACTTTGAGAGAGGGCGTATAGTGGGCATGCGGGAGGCCGGGTGGACGTACCGCCGAATTGCTCAACACGTGGGGCGTGAGGTCTCCACAGTACATCGATGTTGTCGTCAGTGGTCGGCGGAAGGTGCATGTGCCCGTCGACCTGGGACCAGACCGCAGCGACGCACGGATGCACGCCAAGACCGTAGGATCCTACGCAGTGCCGTAGGGGACCGCACCGCCACTTCCCAGCAAATTAGGGACACTGTTGCTCCTGGGGTATCGGCGAGGACCATTCGCAACCGTCTCCATGAAGCTGGGCTACGGTCCCGCACACCGTTAGGCCGTCTTCCGCTCACGCCCCAACATCGTGCAGCCCGCCTCCAGTGGTGTCGCGACAGGCGTGAATGGAGGGACGAATGGAGACGTGTCGTCTTCAGCGATGAGAGTCGCTTCTGCCTTGGTGCCAATGATGGTCGTATGCGTGTTTGGCGCCGTGCAGGTGAGCGCCACAATCAGGACTGCATACGACTGAGGCACACAGGGCCAACACCCGGCATCATGGTGTGGGGAGCGATCTCCTAGACTGGCCGTACACCACTGGTGATCGTCGAGGGGACACTGAATAGTGCACGGTACATACAAACCGTCATCGAACCCATCGTTATACCATTCCTAGACCGGCAAGGGAACTTGCTGTTCCAACAGGACAATGCACGTCCGCATGAATCCCGTGCCACCCAACGTGCTCTAGAAGGTGTAAGTCAACTACCCTGGCCAGCAAGATCTCCGGATCTGTCCCCCATTGAGCATGTTTGGGACTGGATGAAGCGTCGTCTCACGCGGTCTGCACGTCCAGCACGAACACTGGTCCAACTGAGGCGCCAGGTGGAAATGGCATGGCAAGCCGTTCCACAGGACTACATCCAGCATCTCTACGATCGTCTCCATGGGAGAATAGCAGCCTGCATTGCTGCGAAAGGTGGATATACACTGTACTAGTGCCGACATTGTGCATGCTCTGTTGCCTGTGTCTATGTGCCTGTGGTTCTGTCAGTGTGATCATGTGATGTATCTGACCCCAGGAATGTGTCAATAAAGTTTCCCCTTCCTGGGACAATGAATTCACGGTGTTCTTATTTCAATTTCCAGGAGTGTATCAGCTATGTAACTTTATTTTTTACAAGATATAGTAAATTAAATTATCAGTATTTTCAGCTAAGCATTGTAACTTGCGATGAGACTGTGTATGATCGGACTGTTTCAAATGGGTATACGCTGGAGTGTAATAGTAATTCTAAATACGACCACTTTCGCTATTAGTTTGCTTTCTGAATAAACATTATTTTAACCAAATCGCAACTGTGTGGCCTACATCATTTATGGGTCGTTAATTTAGTTCCCGATAGTATTATTGCTGTTATTATATGTTACCTTAACTTTTTATTTCGCAAACTTGCCATCAGCCAGACAATCTAAACAAAGAGTCACAAGTGTCTAATTTAGGGCGTGTAATGTGAGACGTGCGGGTCAACCCCTAGACGAGTTTGAGCTAAGAGATTTCAACGAAGGAGAACCGCAAGTGAGTCACAACATCTTTGGGATGTTAGCTCGCAACTATAATTGTTTATGTTATTCTGTTCAAATTTACGAAAAAGTTAGGTGAGAACTACAAAAACGTCACTTCTACAATTTGTAAGTAAGGTCAAAATGGTCGAATGTGGGAAATAATTCCTGCAGTCGCAAATTTTTGCACGGCGGTAGGATGGAGTGCCATGAACCACATACCTGACATCCTAATCGGTGGAGACTGAGTGCGGGAGTAGAGGTGCATTTGAAACTCATTCTCGTCAGTTTCTTGTCTTGAATAACTCGAAACTACTGTCTCTAGCGAAAACTTAAACCATTACAAAACATAACTACATTGAATTTCTTACAAAACACTAAGTCACAAGCTGGTGAGATGGTGACCAGAAGAACGATAGGGCAGGAATTACGGAAAACTGTGTTCGTGGTGTACAAAAACATTAACAATCTTTTCATATAAATCTTACGTTGAAATTGAAAGAGTAACGTTATACTGGTGTTGCAATTGTAGGCATTAAATGAAGCAGACATGCAAAATAGCTAAGGGACACACTGAGTAACCATGTTACACAGGTACCAATCAAACAAAGTTCTACATTACTTACTGTTACAAAAAGCAACGATAATCACACGCGAACAAGATGTAAGGCGTTGTAGACAAAGAACATGAAGAATTAGGAGGCTCATGTCGGTTCATGGGAGTCAGTGAAGTAAAATGGAAGGAAGGATTTCAGCTCAGACGTACATCAACAGCAGCAGAAAATAGTGTAACGGGAGTAGGATTTATTATGAACAAAAAGGTAGGGCAGAAATTTAGTGCAGAGATATGGTTGTCCCCATCAGCATTGACAACAAACCAACACCAACCAGAGTAGTTCCAGGGGCAACAGTCTGGATGATTGACTGATCTGCCCTCGTAACACTAACCAAAACGGCCTTGTCGTGCTGGCAATGCGAACGGCTGAAAGCAAGGGGAAACTACAGCCGTAATTTTTCCCGAGGTCGTGCAGCTTTACTGTATGGTTAAATGATGATGGCGTCCTCTTGGCTAAAATATTCCGGAGGTAAAATAGTCCCCCATTCGGATCTCCGGGCGGGGACTACTCAGGAGGATATCGTTATCAGGAGAAAGAAAACTGGCGTTCTATGGATCGGAGAGTTGGTATGTCAGATCCTTTAATCGGGCAGGTAGGTTAGGAAATTTAAAAAGGGAAATGGATACGTTAAAGTTAGATATAGTGGGAATTACTGAAGTTCGGTGGCAGGAGGTACAAATGGTTCAAATGGCTCTGAGCAGTAAAGAACTTAACATCTGAGGTCATCAGTCCCATAGAACTACTTAAACTTAACTAACCTAAGGACATCACACACATCCATGCCCGAGGCAGGATTCGAACCTGCGACCGTAGCGGTCGCGCAGTTCCAGACTGTAGCGCCTAGAACCGCTCGGTGGCAGAAGGAACAAGACTTCTGGTTAGGTTATAAATACAAATCAAATAGGGGTAACGCAGGAGTAGGTTTAATAATGAATAAAATATAGGAGTGTGGGTGAGCTACTACAAACAGCACAGTGAACGCATTATTGTGGCCAAGGTAGAGGGGGGTTGAGTTGGGTTGTTTGTGGGAAGAGACCAAACTGCCAGGTCATCAGTCTCATCGGATTGGGGAAGGACGGGGAAGGAAGTCGGCTGTGCCCTTTCAAAGGAACCATCCCGGCATTTGCCTGGAGCGATTTAGGGAAATCACAGAAAACCTAAATCAGGATGGCCAGACGCGGGATTGAACCGTCGTCCTCCCGAATGCGAGTCCAGTGTGCTAACCACTGCGTCACCTCGCTCGGTATGCCAAGGTAGACACGAAACCCATGCATACTACAGTAGTACAAGTTTATATGCCAACTAGCTCTGCAGATGATGAAGAAGTTAATGAAATGTATGATGAGATAAAAGAAATAATTCAGGTAGTGAAGGGAGACGAAAATTTAATAGTGATGGGTGACTGGAATTCGATAGTAGGAAAAGGAAGAGAAGGAAACGTAGTAGGTGAATATGGATTGGGGGGAAGAAATGAAAGAGAAAGCCGCCTGGTAGAATTTTGCACAGAGCATAATTTAATCATAGCTAACACTTGGTTCATGAATCATGAAAGAAGGTTATATATACGGAAAAGGACTGGAGATACTCGAAGCTTTCAGATACATTATGTAATGGTAAGGCAGAGATTTAAGAACCAGGTTTTAAATTGTAAGACGTTACCAGGGGTAGATGTGGACTCTGACCACAATCTATTAGTTATGGACTGCAGATTAAAACTGGAGAAACTGCAAAAGGGTGGAAATTTAAGGAGATGGGACCTGGATAAACTGACTAAACCAGAGGTTGTAGAGAGGTTGAGGGAGAACATTGAGGAACGATTGACAGGAATGGGGGAAGGAAATACAGTAGAAGAAGAATGGGTAGCTTTGAGGGATGAAATAGTGAAGGCAGTAGGTAAAAGACGAGGGCTAGTAGAAATCCTTGTGTAACAGAACATATATTGAATTTAATTGATGAAAGGAGAAAATATAAAAATGCAGTTAATGAAGCAGGCAAAAAGGAATAAAAACGTCTCAAAAATGAGATCGACAGGAAGTGCAAAATGGCTAAGCAAGGATGGTTAGAGGACAAATGTAAGGATGCAGAGGCATATCTGACTAGGGGTAAGATAGATACTGCCTACAGGTAAATTAAAGATACTTTTGGAGAAAAGAGAGCCACTTGTATGAATATCAAGAGATCAGATGGAAACATACTTCTAACCAAAGAAGAGGATCAGAACGGTGGAAGGTGGAGGGAGTATATAGAGGGTCTGTGCAAGGGTGATGTACTTGAGGACAATATTATGAAAATGGAAGAGGATGTAGATGAAGATGAAATGAGAGATATGATACTGCGTGAAGAGTCTGACAGAGCACTGAAAGACCCAAGTCGAAACAAGGACCTGGGAGTAGACAACATTCCATTAGAACTACTGATAGCATTGGGAGAGCCATCCCTGACAAAACTCTACCATCTGGTGAGCAAGATGTATGAGACAGGCGAAATACCCTCAGACTTCAAGAAGAATATAATAATTGCAAACCCAAAGAGAGCAAGTGTTGACAGATGTGAAAATTACCGAACTATCAGTTTAATAAGTCACAGCCTCGAAATACTAACACGTATTCTTTACAGACGAACGGAAAAATTGGTAGAAGCCCACCTAGGGGAAGATCAGTTTCGATTCCGTAGAAATATTGGAACACGTGAGGCAGTACTGACCCTACGACTTATCTTAGAAAATAGATTAAGAAAAGGCAAACCTACATTTGTAGCATTTGTAGACTTAAAGAAACATTTTGACAATGTTGACTGGAATGCTCTCTTTCAAATTATGAAGGTGGCAGGGGTCAAATACAGGGAGCGAAAGGCTATTTACAATTTGTACAGAAACCAGATTTTAGTTATAAGAGTAGAGTGGCAAGAAAGGGAAGCAGCGGTTGGGAAGGGAGTGAGACAGGGTTGTAGCCTGTCCCCGATGTTATTCAATCTGTATATTGAGCAAGGAGTAAAGGAAACAAAAGAAAAATTCGGAGCAGGAATTAAAATCCATGGAGAAGAAATAAAAACATTGCAGTACGCAGATGACATTGTAATTCTGTCTGAGACAATAAAGGACCTGGAAGAGCAGCTGAACGGAATCGACAGTGTCTTGAAAGGAGCGTATAAGATTAACATCAACAAAAGCAAAACGAGGATAATGGAATGTAGTCGAATTAATTCGGGTGATGCTGAGGGTATTACATTAGGAAATGAGACGCTTAAAGTAGTAAAAGAGTTTTGCTGTTTGGGCAGAAAAATAGCTGATGATGGTCGAAGTGGAGACGATATAAAATGTAGACTGGCAATGGCAAGGAAAGCGTTTCTGAAAAAGAGAAATTTGTTAACATCGGGTACAGATTTAAGTGGGCGGAAGTCGTTTCTGAAAGTATTTGTATGGAGTGCAGCCATGTATGAAAGTGAACATGGACGATAAATAGTTTGCACAAGAAGAGAATAGAAGCTTTCAAAATGTGGTGCTGCAGAACAATGCTGAAGATTAGATGGGTAGATCACATAACTAATGAGGAGGTATTGAATAGAATTGGAGAGGAGAGGAGTTTGTGGCACGACTTGACAGGAAGAAGGGACCGGTTGGTAGGACATGTTCTGAGGCATCAAGGAATCACAAATTTAGCATTGGAGGGCAGCGTGGAGGGTAAAAATCGTAGAGGGAGACCAAGAGATGAATACACTAAGCAGATTCAGAAGGATGTAGGTTGCAGTAAGTACTGGGAGATGAAGAAGCTTGCACAGGATAGAGTAGCATGGAGAGGTGCATCAAACCAGTTGGTTGGTTGGTTGGTTGGTTTGGGGAAGGAGACCAGACAGCGTGGTCATCGGTCTCATCGGACTAGGGAAGGATGGGGAAGGAAGTCGACCGTGCCCTTTCAGAGGAACTATCCCGGCATTTGCCTGGAGTGATTTAGGGAAATCACGGAAAACCTAAATCAGGATGGCCGGACGCGGGATTGAACCGTCGTCCTTCCGAATGCGAGTCCAGTGTCTAACCACTGCGCCACCTCGCTCGGTATCAAACCAGTCTCAGGTCTGAAGACAACAACTATGTTATTTTGTTTTCGTACGAGAATTGTTGTAATGTATAACCACGACTATTATAAAGAAAGTTCGCGAATGGTCAGAAAAACTGTATTTTCCTGTCACAAGCTACGGTAACTCTTTAGTATTGTTCCCAGCCGAGGCTCATAACAATGAAACATCGCTGGACGTGGTGCGTGCGTTGCCTAGCATTTGTCTGCCTGGTGAATTGACGTTGTTCGAGTGTGTATCGGAGTTTGTAGGAAGCTAATTTGGTGAAAACCGAGGTGTGCTGCATATCTTCTGTAGGAGGAGCTTAAGTCAACGCCGAAACAAGTTTAACTGTAGAAGACAGGCAGATATCAGAGTTAGAAAGCGATGAAGCCAGTGGAGGTAAGTGACCAATAATCATTTTTACTCAGCCATCACCAACGTCCACGCAGAAACCCCCTACTATCTAATTCAACTATGAAAACTGCTACTATTGGTTGCTGTGATCTCATACGTCATAATCACAATAACACAGAGTTTGAATGCGAAGTCAATCAAAGAAATATCGGAGGTTGTTTATAGATATATCCTGAGTGCCTACCATGTGAGATCGCAGTCTCCGGTGTGAATCGCGTATCGCTGTACATAGAAATCTTTGCTCCGCAAACCACCTTACGGCGTGTGGCGGAGAGTGCTTCTGCCTTACCACCTTTATTGTTGTATTAGCGAGAGGTGCTTGAGAAGATCGCGTAATAAGACGCTACCGTAAGGGCTCTAATTAGTCTCAGTTTCACGTCGTTATCAGTTCGCGAGAGCTGTAGGGGAGGAAACAGTATGCTGCCCGATCCTCTCCGGAACTTAGCCAATCGGATTTTTGACAACAGCTTCTCCAACGTCCACAACAACGCCTGTAGGGGCTGCCACTGGAGTTGAGAATTTCAATATCGCTTTCGCGCCCACTGAACCGTCCCGTGACACCTCTCGATCTCCTTTGGATCTCCTCCAACTCCTGTATTATTCCAAGCTGGTAAAGGGCCCAGACTAATCTGTAACACTGAACAATTCGTCGAACAAGACTTTTGAAAGCATCTTTTTCGTGGATGATTTGCAGTTTCTCAGGGCCCTTCTAGTGAGTCTCACATTGGCACCTGCTTTTCCTACAATTAGTTTTAAGTCATCATTCGAATTCAGGTCGCTTCGGATTGTTAATCACAGCTATTTTATCGTTGTTTCAATTTCCGTTGATTTATCGCCAGTGTCGTGATTGAACAATTCCTGTGGTACTAATCGATTCGCAGCAGAAATTTCTCTATTTCGCTTACAGTCTTTTGTCACTGCAATCTCCCTGTAGACAACAAAGTTGCCTTCGTGTATCTTCATGGAAAATACCCGGCGTTAACCACTAAGCTCAATAAGATCTGTGTTTTCAGAAGAATTTTTTTCAATTTTCTTTCTGCAAAAGCTTCGTTATGTGTGAACATAAAACATGTTTCACTATTCTTCAACAGATCGTCGTGGCAATGCAGGCATATACTCAGGTGAATCTATCCAGCTACCGTTCTCCTGCGCTTTTCCAATCCAATGGTACTCTCAATTGCTCCCGCGACCAACGATAAAGTTGTACTTGGAGGGTCATAAGTTCTTCGAATAATCTGTATAAATGTCTCAGTATCTCATCTGGTCCCAATGTGTTTCCCGCCGTGAGCGATTTTACTTGATTTTCTTTTTCGTACTAACTTATCTTGAAACTACCACTTAGGCGTTTGTGCAGCAACCGAAAGGAGAAACCGTATTACGATCGTTTTTGGTGAAAAATTTTCTAAAAATCGAATTCATTATTTTCGTTTTCTCTTTACTGTCTACCATTTCGATACCAGTATGGTCAACCGAACGACCGAATACAAGATTTCGATTATTTAAGAGGATTTGCGATGACCTCACAAGTCCCCAAAGGACTTAAGGCTGGCTCAGCATGGGCCTTTTGGTTTCCACCGAACTGCAGATGTGAGCAACGTATGCTATTTGCGTTAATTCACGTGAATCTAATTTCATCATTTGGTCTAAATGGCTCTGAGCACTATGGGACTTAACATCTGAGATAATCAGTCGCCTAGAACTTAGAACTACTTAAACCTAACTAACCTAAGGACATGACACACATCCGTGCCCGAGGCAGGATTCGAACCTGCGACCGCAGCGACGCGCGGTTCCAGACTGTAGCGCCTAGAACAACTCAGTCACATGGCCGGCTCAGGTGGACAAGATACACTGCATGGAACATCTTTGTTGTTAGTATTGGCTGAGGGTTTGGTGTTCGGGGGTATTTCCTCATTCGAAATGGGTCAGTCTTGTCATCACATTCCGCCTCTTCTTCTACACTTTCTTCTACGTCTTTTATCCTGTCTTGTCACTGTGAATCTATGTGTCGTTGTTGACTGTGTAGCTACTGCTACGAGGGCGTACTGAAACGTAATGCTTCCGATATTTTTATCTGAAACTGTTATAGATTTTTAAATAAAACAAACGCTTTTAATGTTCGATATGTGTATTTTTTATGCCTACATATTTCTTTCTCATCGTAGTCCCTCCAGTGACGAACGTATTACTCCCAACGAGAGATCAGTTTGTTCATAACGTCACCGTACAATGTTTCGCTTTGTTTGACGGAGCTATAACCTCACCTTTGCTTGCACCGTTTCTACACCACCAAAGTGGAGGCCTCGTCGGTAATGTTTAAGTTTTGAAAACAGATGCAAATGGGATGGGACCCAGTCTGGACTGTATGGAGGAAGGTCGATGACAGAAAACACAAAGCGACGGATTGTTGCTGATGTCGCAGCGCTCGTTTGCTTTCCATGTGTGGACGAAATCTTAAAATTCTTGCTTTATTGTTTTCTGTGATTCTGTTTCTCACGCAACGACATAGCTACATGACACACAGCCACGTTACACGCTAAAATCCGGAGCACTCTAGCGCCAGAGTTTTGCAACTTGCGTCAGTGAAGTGGAAAAGTCGACTGAGTAATACACATGACATGTAGTACCTCAACCGACATTGAGAACAGAATAAAAAATTTGGAGGCGTTAATATACATCACGATCTCGTACATCGAAAAAATATATCGTTTAACTGTTGTGAGCCAGTAAACATTCTCTTTTTCTATAGCGGAGGATATAAACACATACAACCTGGAATTACCTTCATTTTTCCAAACCATGCTATCATTTCGATAAATAGCTGTCTTCAGTTAGATACTGAAACTAACTTGGAGATTACAGAAAAGGAAACAAATGACGAACAGAAAACGCATGGTGTAAAGTATAACCTACAATCAGACACAGCAAGTTCTGTTAATTACCTGACTCTGAAAAAAATAAATAAAATGTTGATGCCGAGTATATGATTCGTTAGAACGGAGAAGGATATTTGAGGATCTCATGATACAATAAAACAGGAGCACTTGATGGGACCTCTTCAAGATTTTGCAGTAAATGTTTGGCTGTGTTTCGATGTCACTATAGGAAAACACTTAGCTGCTAATATCTCCAGCTTCTATCTTGTGACAACCACTGGAAGGGTTATACTTCACGCCTGTCCGACGTACGTTGGAAGTAGTTGAACGATGATTTGTACGATTATCACCTTCTTGCACTCTGAAGTTTCCGAAACCAGGTGGAGCGTCTAATTAGTGCTTGTATCGCAATGTTGTGTTGACTTCTATAGTAGGCTACACTAAAAGGCCCCAACATTCTGCCCATTTTGCTTGGCCAGTTTCCACCTCCATAAGGTGGAGTAAGACTCCACAGAACGTTCTGAAGCACCGCAGGACGACCAGATGAGAGAATCTCCCGAATCACTGTCGCCTCTGCTGTAAAAATGGAAAATATGGGGCAGACGAAACTGCTTTGAGTATTTCAGCTTCGAGACAATAAATACACTTAGTATTGCTGAACTCGCTTGAAATCACAAACCACCAATACAAGCACGAACATTGTGAGTCCAGTAAGGATTAACGTAAGCACAGACACTTGAACGCATTGTGCCAAAGCAATTTTTCATCAAACTGTAATACAGAATTTCTAGTTTTATGAGCTGATATAGGAATGGGACTCCAAATGCATCTATGTAGCATCTCTTTGAATCCAAAGATAGATGACACACACCTAGTCTCCTGCTTAAACCAATAGACAGCAAACACGACATATTTTCGATGTAGATCCTATGTGCGGAAGAATTTCTTTCATTTCCCCTAGGAGAGAGATTCATCTACAGTCGGACTGACACTTCCTGACAGATCAAAAATGTGTGCCGGACCGAGACTCGAACTCTGGGTCTTTGTCTTTCGCGGGCAAGTGCTCTAACAACTGAGCTACCCAAGCACGACACACGCCCCGTCCTCGCAGCTTCAATTCTGGCAGTACCTCGTCTCATACCTTTACAGAATTCTGCCAGTACCTTGTCTCCTACGTTCACAGAATTCAGAGTTACTACGGACTGGCCATTAGGCGAACTACACCTCTGAATGATGTTACAGCAATGAGAAAAACTGAAGGGGTCGCTTCTTTCATAAGTTGTCCACAGATGAACACCCTGTTCAAAGACTTTGGCCTAAAGGAACAGATTCTTGGCGTGGTTACTAAAAAGCAAAAGAAAGTGGTCAAATATACCTTCAAAAGCATTCTCTTCCTGAGCTTGTTATGAATGAAAAAAAAAACTAATTTTTAGAGACCTGAGTAACCCTATTTGTTTAGTAAATGTCTTCATAGGGGCACTCAGAATACAAATGAAAGTATCAACCATTGTATATGGTAAACATTATCCAAACCTGTTTTCTAGGAGTAAATCCATTAAACGTTGGTGTACTAGCTGCAGTGATATGTTTCAATGATGGAGTGATAGAAAGGTTGCAAGTACCAAGAAATTTATGCATTAAATGTGGCTCAAATTTGGAAGATCAGACAACGGATGAACGTAGTTAAAGATTCGCTCTTCAAGTTACCAAAGAAGCAAAAAGTGCTAAAAGGAATGCCAAGAGGAAGCTTGTAGATGAAGAATTGCTGCAGGACGAAGACTATGGTTCAGGAATGTTCTGAGGCACAGTTTAATTTTACTCACATCTTCATTCGCAATTTCCTGCAAGTTGTATTTTTGAGAATACAGGTACAAATATTTCCTACAGTTTATAAAGCATAGCTCTAATTTTTCCTATAACCTGCAATAGTCCATACTTATGTAGTAACCTAAGCTTTATTGCAGAATCAGATAAATTATAGAAAAATAACATTTTTATCACGGAAAAAGCTATAGAAATTAAAAAGTAAGATGTTGATTTTGGGATAGAGAGATCAGTCACATTTAATACACTGAAGGAAGTATACTAGGATATGTGCGCTGGATCCGTTTCTAGAACCACGGCTATGGTATTTTCCATTATGTTTTGTAAGGGTGCCACTTTCCTCTGTTGATGTTCGAAAGAATTTTAAGTCTGTTGCTGTCGGTTCGTCCTCGGAAAATTAGGGAAATTATCTGATCTTAATTCGTCATGCAGTATTAAGCAGAAATCCTGGCATCTGCTGACGAGCATAACGAAAAGGCCCCAACAGAGCAGCTTTTTTGGGGAAGAGACATCAGGACATCAGGATACGACAGGCATAGTTGGAATTAAGAATATGAGAAAAATAATACCGGCAGGAACGGACATAACTCGTTTGATATCATTTATTACAACTTTAGTCACTGTACGACCGTCTTCAATGCACATATTACACTCTTGAAGACTCATTTAATAAGAGCGCAAATTACAACTTGAATGTGGCGTCAACATAGAAGAACATAACAGTTAACGAACAGATTTGTTCGTCAAGTGGTGTTTTCTTCTATTACGTACATCCAATAGGAGCATCGTGTTACTGTTGCTATGATACAGTACAGTGTCAAAATATGAACTTAACACACTTCAAAATGTTTAAGGCTTTCGTCACCACTTGTTGAATAGCTGCCGGTTGGCTTCTTGCTCGGACTCTTCCGGCGACGTTCGTCTGATGATTTTTCTGACGTTTCGTTAGTACGAGTGGCTGACATTGTCATACTTTTAACCTTCATTGTCGGTGGTGGACTGGAGCCGAGCTCGCAATCGCAGACAATACGGAACTGGTACGCCAACGACCTAGTGCTCTTCTGCGGTCATTTCTGGTGCGGATCTCCTCTTGCTATCTGGAACGGTCATGCGCTGGAACACGGAAATCCAGGATCTGTTTACCTTGAGGATTTGTTCTTTCTTGTTGAATCTAGTCTCGTCTTTGTGTATTACTATGGCCTCTCTCAATAAGGGGGGGGAGGAGGGGTTATAGCTATTTTGTACAGTCAGAACCTCACTGTCGGCGAATATTACTATGTTGTCGTCCTAACACAACGCTTTCTCTGCCATGAGCGATTCCTCCAACTACCCACCCTGCAATGTCGGTTATGTTATGTGATCCTGGCGTTGACTGAGTGTTGGAATGACTGGACGATCAGCCAACATCAGTGTCAACTGGATCTTAATAAAACTTTCAAGTGTTCTTCTGGCTCAAGACGACGTTGGTCTAGGTCAAAAAGCAGGAAGCATTATTTGAATTGTTCAGTGAGGAAGTGAAGTCCCAGTTAGATATCTTTGAAAGGTTGTAGAAATGTTGTCAATGCACGATTTGGCGGGTTACACAGCGCAGAATAGTGATTATGATCCACTCCAAGAAAAGATCCATAGTGGACTTCTTTATGAGTTACCTCCTTGTACTCCTTGCAGCGGACAACTTAATTGTATTCATCGTTTCACAATAATGTATCCAGTTCTATTTTTTCTACAGCCTGTTAGTTTCAGGAACTGTTTTACAGCAGGTCAGGATGACTTCTCAAGATAAAGAGATGTTATATAGCTTAAGGGCTATTCGACGCTGCGCAATCATGTGTGAGGATTCCGTATTCCACCATATCACAGAATTGTTAATCTGGAACGAAGAAGCGTAAAAGGGTGCGAGCTGAAAACGTAGTCTATAAAGTAGCATAGAACGGGTAAAGTTTCTTCATCATATGAGTTCTGGGAAATCCACGTTGCAGTATTGAGGCACAGGGAAGTTATCTGCGCGCTAAAACCTGTGTGAGGTGTAAAGTCAGATGCGCGATATTTGATTTTCACATACGCATTCTATCAAAATTTTACTGACCCACTCAGTTCTCTTCATATGAGTGATGCGCCCCTCCGTGTCCGCCAGAAGAAGGGAAATAGCTGAAAGATGCTCCTACTGGAGGACAAAACAATGCGAATATGCTCCTGTTTTAAAGACTCTGACTGAAAAGTGGGGTATCAGCTACGTCAGTCTACCTTTCTCGGCATCTTTAAAAATTTCCCAAAACATTTGGGAATACGAATAGAGAAAGAGAGTGAAACAGTGGCAGTGGAACAGCAAAGAGAACACGTAAGTGGAAGCGGGTGACAGCCAGTGATAAGGAGAGAGAGTGCCTATAACAATAACAAAGAGGAAAAGAGAGATAGTGACAGTGAAAAGACAGCAGCAGTGGGAAGGGGTGAATGTGGCAGTAGGGATAAGAGGCAAGTGGGAGACAACTACAGTGAGGGGAAACAGTAGTCGTAGGGCAGAAGGAAGGAGACAGTGGCTGTGAGACAAGAGACAGTGACAGAGAGACACAAAGATATAATGTCAATGAGTTGTGCTGTATCAGAGAGTGATAATGAATAAGTGGGAGTGAATGAGTATCAGCGCTTGCAGCATGGACTAGTGGGTGTGAGCGAGTTACAGTTACATTAGCTTTCTGCCAACATAGTGATGAGTTGGATGTTAAAAAGAGCGCATTTATGTTCCCATGCAAAACATTTGAGAAAAATTTGTAGGTGCTGAGGAAAGTATAATGAAGCAACTGGAACATCACACATTTTATTTGTGCTACCGATATCTATAGTTTTACAGTAGAGAAATGATCTGTGCTTCCGAAAAAGCATCGTCTTTCCACACCAGGACAGGGAGCCCGTCTTTCCACCCTGGTCTGCTAGACCTGATAACAAAGAACGCTCTACAGTTCATATATACACCTACGTCTACATCATACTCCGCAACCAACCAAATGGTGTGTGTCGGAGGGTACTTCCGGTACCACTATCTGATCCTTCCAACCCTGTTCCACTCGCGAATAGTGCGTGGAAAGAATGGTTGTCGGTAAGCCTCTGTATTGGCTACAATTTCTCTAATTGTCTCCAGTGGTCAATACGCGAGATGCATTTGGGAGGGAAGTAATGCTTTGTCCGACTCCTCCTCAAAAGTAACGCCTGGCATAGGAGTTTGTTTAGCATTTCCGTAACGCTATTTTGCCAGCTAAA